>NC_137192.1:26639351-26671851 GCF_960531495.2 Zeus faber | reverse complement strand
CTCTTTCTCCTCCTCCTCCTCCACCTCCTCTCCCTCTTCTCTCCCTTCACCCCCTTCCCTCTCCTCTCATCTCACCCTCCTCTCCACTCTCCTCTCCTTCTCTCCTCTCCTCATCCCCTTTCTCCCTCTCCCCCCCTGCTCCACTCACCTTCTATCTTCCTTTCCTCTCATCTCGTCCTCCTCCGCTCTCATCCTCCCCTCCTGTCCTCTCTCCTCTTTCCGCCTCTCCTCTCCTCTACTTATCTCCTCTCCTCCTAATCCCCTCTCCACCTCTCATCCTCCTCCTCCACCTCCTCCTCTCTCCTCTCCCTCCTCCTCCTCTCCTCTCCTCCCCTCCACCTCTCCTCCGACAACCCCATGACACTACAGTACAGTAGAGTAGGGAACAGTTCCATGGATTTCTGTCTCCTGGATAACTAGATCACAGAGCATTGAGTTTCATGATCTATGGAATGCAGCTCCACTTTACCGTCCAGCGCCAAGGGGGATTAGCGTCGCATCCAGACGTCGGTTCGGATTAATCAAATCAGTTTTGGGGGAAAAGGCGCTTCAGTGACGCGCGTTTTTGTATATTTAAAACCAAAGCCCCGACTGACTAATTCTTCCTTATGTGCAAGAGATCCAACCTCTCACATAGCAGATTGGAGATTGAATAACGGTGGAGAGGCGGGTTGCCAGTTCGGGTTGGGGGCTGAAGGAGCTGGTTTGAAATGGATGAGCATCCTTGGCGTAGGTATCCCAGGGCTAAGATAAAGGCTGGAGAGCTGGGTTTATTTTCATAAACAATCTTGATGGGCCCTCACGTACTTGATGATCCCGGTTCTGTTCGCTTCCAATTACCTATTTCGGACCATTCAAAGGTACCGCAAGTAATTTGTTTCCACTCGTTGGTGCAAACTGACCTTGATACACTGGCGGAGGTTCCCAGACGTTGTTGATCGCTATCAGTCCACTGCTCCCTCGATGGCTGCTGAGATTTCCACCTCTCATCCCCGGACCTGCCGAGCTCCCCGAACCGATTTCATTTTAATCTTTTAATCGACGAACATTCCGCTACGCAATACCCGGCGTTGCGAGACCCCTCTCCTGGGAAGCCTCGTGGAGGAGCAGCGCCACCCTTGGCAGCCTTGGTGTAGCTCCGATGGCTTCCTTTAGGGAGCGCTGTTTGCCGCTAATTGTCCGGCGTTAATGACTGGTTGTGTTGCATGAATTTTCTGGGAATATAAGATCACAAATGTCTCTCTCTAAGTGTAACACAAACAAAGATCCCGACAATATTTCTTGTTTCCCTCATGACAAAAACACTGTAAACGTCACTTCTGTTCACCGTGATTCCAAAGCGGGATTCAACTGCAACTGAAACACGCACGGTGAGCGCCGGCGCCACCTCCAGACAGACTCACAGAGCAACAGCTGGAGATGTTTGTGCGATCTGCGGTGGTGCCGAGCGATCGCAGCGCAGGCCCTTGACACCGCCACATGAATAATAGATAATGTGAATAACGTGTATTTCGTGTTGTACGGACTGAGTCATCGCATTCTCGTCGATGTTGGTGATGTAAGCTTCACTTACATAAAGCTCTGGAAGGGAAGCTTCACATTTTGGGCCTGGCCTCCTCCACAGGGAGATCTCACGGCAGATGTAGCGCTCTAACACGGGCTTGGAACTGGTGGAAAGACGCCGTATTGATAAAGGGAGCACAACCCGCGGCGGGTGGAGTCGATTTTGGGACCCCTGGGCTGACGAACTTCAGACCCGTGAAATATCTGGACACGGACGGTCTGGTCTGGTGCATTCCGTTTACGAGTCTCAGAGACACTGTTCTCATGGTAACGTTCTTCTGTTTGCCTACTTCCAAAGTAGCCATGTTTTAACGAGGCACTCGGGTTCCACTCTGTCGATCGCTTGTCAATACATGATGTCAGATACAAGCGGAGGTGTTGTGTGAGATTTACCGACACTATAAACACTTTATGAATTCACTGAGCCAGCGGCAGGGGTGGTTCAACAGAACTCAAGTACTGTATTGTATTGAGTACAACTTTGGAGCCTTTCTGTAATTCCCAATTTCTGTAATACAATTTTAACTCCAGCAAATATATGTCTTTTATCCACAACATTTGTTTAAACTTCATTGACTGGGCAATGCACAACCTGTAAAATCACATCAATCTATTTATATAATTTTCTCATAAAATATATACATTTCCGTGTTTTTTGTAGAAAAAATATATCAATCTGCCATCAATTTTGAATGGGGGAAGAATTTTACCGCAGCATTTGTGGTGAGTCTGTGCGGTGAGACTATATTGAGTCGAGAAAAGCTTTTCCTGACCCTTTTAAACAGATGAATACAACATGAAGGACAATCTACATGTATCCTTAGACTGGAAATGGACTTGAAATGGAACACGGTTTCTAACCCCGGTGGTGCCGGTGGTGCGTTGCAGGACCGCTGGTTCTGGCGTCTGAGGAACAACAAGGTCCAGGAGGGCTACCCCATGCAGATCGACCAGTTCTGGAAGGGCCTGCCCCCGCGCATCGACGCCGCCTACGAGAGGTCCGACGGGAAGTTCGTCTTCTTCAAAGGTACGGGGGGGGGAGGGGTGAGGGACAACGCCTTCCTCGGTGTTTGCTCCTTGGGGCCGTGACACAAGACCACACATCAAAGGGATTTTAAATGTTTCCCACTGGCACTGAGCTCCACCCAAACAAGGGAAAGGGCTATAGAGTGGGCGATGAGATGGAGCATAGATTTAGAGGAGCTGGTTCGCTTGGGTCACTTTCCTTGTAGCTATCATTAATGAGTACTCCCACGCATATTCACATACTGTACGTATACTCCGACTGATAGAGCTTTCAAATGGAAGTCTGTTCACAAGGTTCTGTTATACGCGTCACAATTTACAGGTCATATTTTAGATGACCATTTAACTGTCACGGCAGAGGGTGCTGCTCTAAAGCAGGGGTTCCCAACCTGGGGTGCCCGGCCCCCACAGCGGGTCGTCAGTTATCGGACGATTCGAGGCGTATGTTTGCGAAGCGTCAAATTTTGATTCAGAAATCCACATGAGTACCACATGTTCCAATGTATTGTACGCCCTAAAAATCTTTTCAGAGCCAAACAAATTCAGATCAAACCACTAATCCACGCACCACTAATAAATACACAACGAAAGCTGAACCGTCGCAAATGCACAGGCGTGTGCTCGCGACTGCAAATTAGCATAAACCAGGCCCCGATTTCTCCATATAAGGAACTTCCTGGTTCCAGCACAGAGGAGCCGACTCTACCGAGCATGTCTGCTGCGGCTGCAGGGCGGAGCTGCTATACGCTGTTGTCTCCAGAGGATCCCACTTTAAATGGCTTAAATAAAAACAATATTTTCATATAAAAGTTATTTTTTCTATGTATTAATTGTATGGAGGCCGTTCGGTGCTTGTAGCTTGGAAGCAGATGGAGGATTTAGACGTGGTGGTCTCATGTTGTACGGGTGGTCTCGTGATAAAGTTGCGGCTCCAGGTTATTACTTATATAACAATAGAATGAAATATTAATAACCAAAGAAGCGCTTTTCTTGAGGTGGAAACCAGTGGATCAGCTATTGATCATTCCCAGTAAACAGATGCCTGGAAGGTGCATATCAGTATCCATAAATATATCCATAGAGAGAAAGAATCCATTGTACAACCTGCTTGGAGATGAATATGATGTTTTATAGTTTAACCAACTGCACATACAACAGAGTGAAATTAAGGATCCTAGAATTAAACACATCGAGAAACACACAAATCAAGATACATAAGGAAGATACATAATAGGTGATTTATTATTTGTAGGTCTTTTGAATTTTTATATTGTATGTTGTGTAATATTGAAGACTTACTCCTTTTTTATTAATTGTTCAAGTAGCTACAGTCATAATATAATTTTCCAGGACTGTGGCGCATGGTACCGCTGCTCCGACCAAGTTCAAATGCTCTTCTAAAGTCAGAGCAAATCGAAGTGGGAACACATTCTGGGGTCCCAGATCCGTGCGTACGCCGGATCTGACTCCTGACGAGCCTGAGTGGCGATGGTGGTGGATTTCCTCACGTCTCATTCAGAGACTTATCATGAGGGTTTCCACAAAAATTTGAGGAGTCGTCAGGACGCGCGGCAGCAGCTCCCAGTGAGACGGAGGAACCTCCATCAGCCTCCTGCCGGCCGCAGCGCTCTCCCGCTCCAGAGGATTTTAATCACTGCTTAAAAATGTATTAAAAACCTTCAGAGCAGGAGTTTCAGCTCGGGGTGGAAAACCTCTCTCTCCCTCTCTCTCTCTCACTCTCTCCCTCTCTCTGTCCCTCTCTTGTCTTTCTCTCTCTCTCTTCCTCTCTCCCTCTCTCCCCCTCCCTCTCTCTCTCCCTCTTTCTCTCTCTGTCGTTGTCTCTCTTCCTCTCCATCTCTCGCCCTCTTTCTCCCCCTCTCCCATTGTGTCTCCCTTGCCTCACTCCCTCTCTGTCTCTCTCTCCATTTCTCTCTCTGTTTCTCTCTCTCTCCCTCTCCCTGTCTATTTCTCTCTCTCCCCCATCTTTTTCTCCCACTTTCTCTCCCTCTCTCCATCTCTCTTTCACATTGTCTCCCCCTCTCTCCATCTCTCTCCCTCTTTCTCACCCTCCCTTTATCGCTCCCCGCTCTCTCCCCCTCTCTCCATCTCCATCTCTCTCTCGCTCTCTCTTTCTCTGTCTTTCTCTGTCTCCCTGTATTTATCCCTCCCTCTGCCTCTCTCTGTCGCTCTCTTTCTCCCTTTTTTCTCTCCTTCTCTCCCACCCTCCCCATCTCTCTCTCTCTCTCCCATATTTTTCTCTCTCCTTATCTCCCTCTCCCTCCCTATCGCTCCCTCCCTCCCTGTCACTCTCTCCCTCCCTCCCTCTCTCTCTCTCTCTCTCTCTCTCTACCGTCTATGCTCCCTCCCTGTCTTTTTCTCTCATTCCCTCTTTTTTCTTATCATTCGCTTGCTTGGCCTTACTCTTCGCTCTTGCTGCTCGCTCACGTTCTGCCTGTTTCTCTTTCTTTCATTCTGTCATTTAACCCCCCACACAAACACACACACACACACACACACACACACTGCCAAAGTGTGTGAGTCTGCCAAATAATCTGGTGCGAACAGCACTGAGTTGCATAATTGCAAATACAAGGGTGGGGGGGGGTTTGGTTTTCGTCTCTTGGTTTTCTCTGGTTTACTTCCTCTAAACTGGAAAGAGAGCGAGAGTGATAGTTCAGGTTTATTACCTGGTTAGATGTAGGAACTGAAGAACTGAGCTGATGTTCTTACGTAACGTTATATAATATAATATTATATATATATATATATAATGTTGAATGGAGAAGTTTGAGAAGATTCAGACACCAAATCCCATTAACACACACACCTCTTACCTCAGTGTCGCACTATCTCAGCCGACCAGGAGCATTTATTAATAGCCTTGCTCTCACAGAGCGCTCAGCTGCACACACACACACACACACACACACACACACACACACACACACACACACACACACACACACACACACACACACACACACACACACACACACACACACACACACACACACACACACACACACACACACACATAACCTTGTGCACACTCTGGGGGACATGTGGGCTCACGTGCACGTGCACAGTGAAAGAAGCAGGATTTGTGCGTGCACGCCCCTGGCTTCAACGCCTGTCTTGGCTGAAGCCTTCCCTCCGCCACACGCGCAGCGTCTTAAACTGACGTCCGGTCGTTTCAACGTTCCGACATTTTATTTTAGGTTTAGGATCAAACTGCTCGACGTTGTAGCCATGAGCCCAAATTCACCTACACTGGAATTTCAGTCACTCCTACCACATAGATTTTTTGTATATTATACATATATATATATATATATATATATGTATAATATATATATTCAGTTTTTTTTATAGATACATCTTTTTACATTATTATTATTAGAATTGTTATTATTATTATCATTTTTATTAATATTATTTTGGTTTTTTTATGTATTATTTATTGTTTTGTTATTTAGATACATCATTTAGTTTACACATTTAATCTGAAAATACAGAAGCTTTCTTGTCATGTTCTTTTAAAATCCATTTTTCAACATTTTTAATGAACTGTAAAATATTGGTCTTGTTCTCATTTTGATCGTTTTTTTATTCTAATGTACAGCGTTAGATTGAAATTTGAATGCATTCAGATTCAAGATAAGATCTTTATTATTAAAAAAATATATAATAATAAAAAAAGAGAGCGATACCTCCGCCATGCGCTGGTGGAAAGTCCCATTCAGGGTTACTTGTTCCATTTCCAGTGTGACCAGTGAGTTAAGCAAGGCAGTTTGGCCCCCAGGATCGGCACTGGGTTGAGTTTAACACCGTCTCATGCAGAGTTCTGAATTTAAATTCCCCAAACTCTCCCGTACTACAAACTTGGGGCCTCTGGGGTTGTAGTTGTGTGAGCAGATGCTAGAGGCTACATTAAGCAAACCCAGAATGCCGGGTTTAATGTACCACGTACCACAGCCATCAGTGTGATTTAACATCCCATAATAACAGCCCGATATTTCTCCTCGGCACTAAACGCTCGCTCGTTAGCATCGCAGCAGGTCGTGTTTATATATTCACCAGATGTTTCCAGTGTTTAAAGAACTAAATGTTTAAGCTGCTGGAGCCATTATAGAGCAACACTTTGATTTATCTGCTACTTATGCATCAGTTCTAAGTGAACTCCATTATTTAAAGGGTTAACTCGAGGGCCACCTCTCCAGTGAAAAGCTATTTTGCCGCTCTTGGCAAATTGTCGACGGGGGGGGGGGGCGGTATGGGGTCAGAGAGTGATGGAGAAAGTGTTCCCATTACTCACAGTGCTTTCATTCCATAAGGAAACGGAGTGAAATAAAATAACCTACATCTAAGATAAAAACACACTGTTCTGGCGCACTGATCACGCCTGGGTTGGTGCCATTGGAGCGCGGGTGCTCCATCACTGGCGCGCCGTAGGCACCGGCGGTACCATCGGAGAGGTGCCGATGGAGACATACCAAGGGTTTCCTGGAGGCTCAACCAGAAAAGCACACTTATCCACTACACCAATCCAGCCTGTGACGATCACCCACTTATGACCTTTGTTTTTTCTGGCCGCAATTTTGGCGCCCCCCTCGAGATGGAGCCCTAGGGGCCCACCCATGTCGCCTGTAGGAAGCGCCGCCACTGCTGGGTAGTAGAATGAATCAGCTCAGACATACAGCGGTGATAAATTCCAGCTTCAGAGAGATAAAAGTCATTTTCCATCTTTTTGCTCCGGCCCTGCACTCAGCGGTTGGACCTCTGGCTGGACACAAATCAACAAATCCGCACGGTTGACTCTAAATCTTGGACTGTGGAATTTAACTTTCTGAACCCAGGTTTTCCACCTGTGACATTATATGAACACCTCTAAACCCTGTTGTCTTATCCAGTAGATATATACTGTACATAACAACCCGCTCCCGTCTCTTCCTGTCCTCCAGGTGATAAGTACTGGGTGTTCAAGGAGGTGTCAGCGGAGCCGGGCTACCCCCACAGCCTGGTGGAGCTGGGCAGCAGCCTGCCCCGGGACGGCATCGACACGGCGCTGCGCTGGGAGCCGGTGGGGAAGACCTACTTCTTCAAGGGAGACCAGTACTGGCGCTACAACGAGGAGAAGAGGACGGCCGACCCCGGGTACCCCAAGCCCATCATCGTCTGGAAGGGCATCCCAGACGCCCCGCAGGGCGCCTTCATCAGCAGGGAGGGATGTGAGTAGACTGGGTGTCTGGGTGGGTTTCTGCCTGTCTGCCTCTCAGTCTGTCTGTCTGTCTGTCTGTCTGTCTGTCTGTCTGCCTGTTGATCTGTCTCTCTGTCTGCCTGTTTGTCTGTCTGTCTGTTAGTTATTGTGCTGGTGTGTGCCATGCAGCCAACAGCAGGCCGTTCCGTGGCGACGTTCTAAAGGCGTTAATGTAGATGAATGTACTTAAGCGAGGTTCATTTTACTCAGTTGTAGGGGACAATATGTTCTGCTATTGATGAAAATAAAATATAAATCACATTTTCTTTTTATGAATTCATTTAGGCTGAAAATGCCCCCCAAAAAAGTGACTTTAATGTAGCTTAATGAGACAATATTGGACAAAAACATTTTCAAATTATACTGGAAGCTGAAGTCACATAACTTAGATTTGACCTAAAGTAGAGGCGTACTTTAGACCAGATTGGGAAATGTTTTTTATTGACATATTAATTCAGCCACATTTTGGGACCATCTGTTATATTTTCAATTCACTTAAAATTTACAACAGTTTCAAAACATTTAGCCCTATGACTGAATTAATTGAGATTTTTTTTTATTGAAATGTTGTCATTTTGCAACATTAAACTTCATGTGCAACCAAAATCTCAACTTTGTTCAGTTATTTTCAAAGTTTTTCCAATTTTTTCAGACCCTCAACATTTCGCCATTGTGACATCTCATAACCCCAAAATAATTTTTAAAATATTTTTTTTTGTCTTTGAAGCACTTTGAGTTGCATCTCCCGTGTGAATTATGTTACCAATGTTAAAAATGATGTTACAGTTTCCACTTTATTAATACATTTAAAAAAAATGTTCATTTCCATTCATCCAGTCCATCGTTCATGTGCTGCCCCCACAACGGCAAAAAAAACAACCTCTTAAACCTTTTTTTTCCCCTTCATGTTTTTAAGATGTTTTTGCCTCATTAAGCCATTCCACACCGAGCCTCATCACTTTGACCCGGTCGCCGCATCACTTCATTCACATCACTTCATTCACATCACTTCATTCACATCACCGCTCAACACTCCCTGAGCACTTTGTTTATGCTACAGCAGCAGAACGCACCGCACGTGCACACACACACACACACACACACACACACACACACACACACACACACACACACACACACACACACAGGCAAAGCTCTGTGTTTGTTTTGGGGTTTTTGTGTGTGTGTGTGTGTGTGTGTGTGTGTGTGTGTGTGTGTGTGTGTGTGTGTGTGTGTGTGTGTGTGTGTGTGTGTGTGTGTGTCCCCGTTTGTTTGGTTGTGTGTATTCATGCCTGTACATCTGCCTAAATTCACTCAAACTGAAATGGCTGAGGAACCATTCATACCACGCAGATAGATTATTTGGTTTTATGTTATCGCTAGATTATTTTATATTCATTCATTTATTATTTATTATTTCCTATTTTGATAGATCATTTATTTTACACATTTTATGGGAAAATACAGCAGCTCTTTTTAAGGGTCGTGTATTCTCTTATAGTCCATTTTTCAAATGGGGCAATTTTTTTAATGGACTGAAAAATGTAGGTCTTATTGTCATTTTGGTCATTGTAGATCATGTTTTTTTTTTGTTTGTTTTTTTTATTCTAATCCACAGCGTTGGATTGATCGTTTATGAAATGTTGAAATCTAAATTTGACATTAGACATTCAGATTCAAAACAAGATCAAATAGAATCATCAAAAAGTCTTCTACCATTTGCATGTCGGTGGGGGACGAAGTCCTCAAACCTTCTACCTCAGTGAAAGTACAAATACACTGACACTAAATGACTCACACTGACATTTCACTAAAGTAAATAGTCCATAAATGTACTTTAATTATGAGAAGTAAAAGTACTTGTCCTATCCAGTGTCCTGATATAATGCTACTGTGGGGCTACTATAGCTTTTCATGCAGATCCTATAATTTACAATAAAAAGTATGGATGGTGTCATAGTAATTTCCAAATATATATACAGTATATACACAAATATAGCTGCAGGCAGTAATACACAGGGTCCGAGGTTCCGTAAAACACATCTTATTGCACTTACGTCATGTTTCTCTGTTCTCTGAATGTTTCTCTTGTGTCGTTTAGTTTAAATGCCCCTCAAGAACAGTGTTTTAACAGTTACCATCGTTCCTGGATCATGCAATACGGACACTACCTAACCTCGGAGGATGATGTCACAAAGCGCCCCGCTCCTCAAACTCATCAAATCGCGCCAGCGTTCTTCAACTTCCCAGTAAATTTGCGACAGTTTTTCCGCTCATTTCTACTCCGAATGTAGATCGACATTGATCAAACGTGAACAACAAGGCGTCTGAAACGTCCCGGTTCCAATGAGACCTCAACCACGTGCGTGTGTCCTGCCGTTGTCGTCTTTCAGATACTTTCAGCCCGATAAAAAGCCAAGATGATAAAAACTGAAAAATCGGAGCAATAACAATTGAGCATAAATCCTGAAATATTTCAAAAACTAAAGGAACTGCACGTGTGGCCCTGCAGAGCAAAAAGCGCAGACATTTCCTCTGGAACGTAGTGCAGTAGAAGTGGGAAAATTCTCTCAAAGCGGAACATCCTTCAGTCAGTACGGACGCTCGAAAAATGCACTTCAGCACAATAACAAAGTACTTGCGCTTTGTTTACTGTGCACGCCGGAGTCTGCTTAAGTGTGTTGTCGCTGAAGGGCATCCATCTCTCTCTCTCTCTCTCTCTCTCCCTCCGTCCTTCTCGCAGCTGCAGTGTTTGTCGCCGCGGCGTCTCATAATTTCTCATGAAACAGCAACAACAATAATAATTTTTGGGGAGTGTTTCTGCTTTAATAAGTTCCTGCGCCACTGGGAGTGCGCCGGGAAAGGCATAACTCAGAGAGGGAGGATGGGAAGACGGGATCGGGGGAGGGGGGTGGAGAGCGAGAGAGAGAGAGAGAGAGAGAGAGAGAGAGAGGAGTGTGATATCGTGGTGGTTGTCATCGTCGGTGTCGTACACAAAGCCCTGCGGGCCCGAAAGGGGAGAGCGAGTGTTCTCCTAACGACACCGGCTTTTAAAATGACTAGGTCTAAATCATCTACCTGCATTGAAAAATGCTAAATATATTTATTTATATATATATGTATATATACCGAGTATACTTTATATATACAATATATGTTGTCGTACCTTGCATCACTGCATGAACCCTTACAGCACAACACAATTAAATACATTAATGGTCACTACCTTACTCTGATGACTTGCACTAAATGGAGTCGGCCAGGGTTGCATAGTCCGGACAGTAGCTGCTGGTAGCCGGCCTCGGGCAGGCTTCCAAATGATCATCCGTCATGGTGGAAACGCTATTTGGACTTAATAATCTTCATGTGGGAAAAGGCTGACTCGCATTAATAAGTAGAGCCGAAGGAAGGTAGCACACTTCCTCATGTTTGGGTACTTTTCCTCCGTGAGTAAGTTCCAAAACTGTCCGTGAGCCCTGGACTTCAGCTCAATGTCAGCCTGTAGTGTCAACATCTCGTCCTCCACTGCAGACCAGTTCAAGTGAAACAGTGTTGGAGTGAATCAACCTCAACATCTTCCCTAAATGCGCAGCACATTAACGTAGTGATTGGCTCCAGTAAAGTCTAGAAGTCTAGAAGCCGTTTTTCAACGTCTGACAGACAGTTTTCAATCTGCTCTGTGTAGCACTGGCAAGTTGCGCACACACCTTCCCTTGGGTCTCCAGCTCTGATGCAAGGTTTTGAAAGTTCCCCAAATCACGGCGCTGCAGCTTTGAGGAGAGAAGTTGCATCTTTCGTTTGAAGACATTAACTGAACTCCTCACGTTGACCACGGCTTTGTCTTTTCCTCGCAGCTCTAAATTAAGCTCATCCAAAAAATGTAATAAAAAATTTGAATGGCGCGCAATCTACCCGCACTACCTTTGCGATCTGCCTTTGTTGATCGTCGTGTTGGGCACCCCTGCCCTACCCGCTCTCCAGCCTTTTCTCTTCCCCGTCGCACTTCTTACAAGGAAACAATCCCACTGCACTACACCACGATGCTGTCACCCAGTGAAAAGGTCAGAAACATATAGAACTGTGCTTATTATTATGCCCAACTAATAGCGACGTGAACGATTTGTTCGTAGCGAACAATTCTTCAAAATGAGTCGGTACTCTGTAGTCACTGCAGCAAAAGAGTGAATCGACGACTCTCGATCGACGCGAGTCGACGCTTAAAATAATGACCAAGGACTAAATTGAATGCATTTGGCATGATTCATACCGGATGTGACCGATTTACTCTTTGCATTAAATGGTTCCTGGGAGAAGTCCTCCCTCACTCACCGTGCGTCCCACCAGCTGAACCAAACAAACCAAGAGTCGGACAAATGGAGCGACTCTTCTTACCGAGGGACCCGTCAAAAACCGGATCTCAAGAAAAAAAAAAAAAGAGTCGAACCTTTCATCACTGCGAATAGCCCTCACTTTCAGGGTGATAATTGTTCTGATGAACGCAGAGCTGCCGTTCTGTCTGCAACTGATGAGTTAGACGCCTTATTGCAGCCTCGCAATTTTGATCTTCCAACGCAAGAGCTGCTTCCCGTTCTCTATTTTGTGGAAATTGGAATTTGAACCGTTGGCTCACGCGGCACGCTGAAAACCGCCGCTGTGCGCCGCGCCTCAAAAGCATTTGAAACCGTCTGCCTTCGAGGTATCCAACACCCCGTTGAATGGAAAGGGTTTAATACGTTGGCACTCGTCACAGTTTTACAGTAGGCGTTTGAAAAAGGAACATCAACGTTGCTGGATTTCCTTGGTTCCTGTGTATATTTTTTTTCTGCTTACTAGGTCACCTGGCTCAGATTTGGGGGGGAAAATGAAATTGGGAGTATTTCGAATTGGGCGTCGTGCCGAGTGAGGTGGTGAAGAGGGAAGATTTAACTTGTTGATATTGAAGGGGGGCGGATTTTCTGGCCCGTTTTTTGAATAGCGTGAATACAAATCGGCTAATTAGCTGATATCATATTAATGGAAGTCAATCCCTAGTGGGCGTTTGGTAGGTTAATCTACATCTGTATCCATTCTTTCCTGCTTCCATTTTCCCCGTATGTTTACGTGTATTTACCTCGTTGCGTGCCACTGGGGGTCCAGATCCACATTGTGGCTGGCTGATCGCCGGCTAATGCTCCGAGTGGACCCTCCTCAGTGGTCGGTGCGTTGAGCTCCAGGGCTGATCAGAGGCCGCTCGCTCTCGTCTCAGAGGTCCGTTTCATCAGTTCTGGGGCTTGATTATTGGTTATTGCAGGGGCCGACAACAAGGGTTGCTCCGCTTGTCCCTGGCGACCAGATTCGGGCCACGGACGCCCATCTCGTGCGGTCTGGTTGCTGCGTTGTCAACCACTTTTCACGTGTTTAAAAACGTAAGTGAGCCTGGCACACCTCCGAAAGGTTTAGAAGCTTCCAGGGGCGAGGCGTCATCCCGCTGCTTTGATAATAATTGGACGACAGTAGATTTATAAGACGATCTTTATCACTCAATGGTGAAATGATTGAAATTCGGCAACCATTTTTTCAGTCTTGGCAACAAAGAGCTGATGCATGATTGACAATTTGGGCATTCTTCGGCCTTGGTTTGTTAATTGTAATTTGGGAATCCTTTCAGTCGTAGTATAACTCTTTTAGTTGCTAATATATTGTGAGTGTGACCCCTGTTTTTGGCCCCTTTATTATTTACATGATGACATGTGCGATGACTCCCTATCTTGCAAACACCTGTCCATGGGTTGGATTCCAAATCTGACGAAATGGATTTACAGCCTATATATCACGCTCCAATACAAACCAAACTTACGCCCCAGCAGGGGGTCAAGGAAGCACGGAAATGTTCTTTATTCTGTGAGATGTGGCTGTTAATGTCACTGACAACCAAAAACCTAACATTTCCAAACCGCCTTTCTCTGCCTTATGGACGGTCTGGAGGACATTCATAATAAATGTGGTGTGGGGGTGGTGTGATTTAGGCAGCTACACCTGTCTTGATTCTAGGTAATTGGGCCCGGGATCAGGGGTGGCTGTACACCTGTTGCTCGTCGGAGCAATCGACGAGCAACAGGTAAATCACCCATCCCCACACGCACACAAACACACACACACACACACACATGGGAAAAGCCTCATGACACGTGTCCATCTGCTCCTTCCATCTTGCCACTCTCTATAATAAACTGCTGTGTTTGCAACATCACTGCCTGTGTCTCTGTGTCGGAGGGCCTTGAAAACATCACTCGGGCGGCTTGTGCTTCTTCAAACTGCATCAGTCTGTCTTCCCAGTTAACTACTTTAAGTTTCCTTTCCTGCTGATAAACATCTGAAAGGACCGCAAAGTGACAAAAAGCTTTTAAGTCTGACATGTTCATCGATTAAATGTTCATCTTTGATCCATTTTCTCAGCAGTTGCTTCCGTGCGAAATACCTTCAGCGTAACCACTCCACTCCTCTTCTGCTCCACCCCTCTTCTGCAGACTACACCTACTTCTACAAGGGGAAGGAGTACTGGAAGTTCGACAACCAGAAGCTGACGGTGGAGCCCGGTTACCCCAAGTCCATCCTGCGCGACTGGATGGGCTGCGACCAGTCCGACATGGAGCGCGCCGGCGGCAGCGGTAACCGCGGCGACCGCCAGCTGCCCCTGGACGACGTGGACATCATGGTAACCATCAACGACGTGCCGGCGACGGTCAACGCCATCGCCGTGGTGATCCCCTGCGTCCTGTCGCTCTGCATCCTGGTGTTGGTCTACACCATCTTCCAGTTCAAGAACAAAGGCGTGCAGCAGAGCACCATGACGCCGCACTACTACAAGTACCCCGTGCAGGAGTGGGTATGACATGGCATGGGTCAAAGGTCAAAGGTGGAAGGGCTCGCAGGGGTTGGGCGGGTCCGACATTGCTTCGCTAGCCGACGCGCCAGCCATCGTTAGCTGTTACCGAAGGTGCGAAGGCGGAAGGAGGAGCGATGGGACGGCGACTTAGAGGGACACTAACTGCACTAATGGACATATTTAAGGACACGCATTGAAGATGCTCAGAGGGAGTAAAGATTCTGTCGCTTGCTCAGAGTATGAGCAAACGTGTGTGTGTGTGTGTGTGTGTGTGTGTGTGTGTGTGTGTGTGTGTGTGTGTGTGTGTGCATTTGCGTGTGTGTGTGTGCGTGCGCATGAGTGTGTGTGTGAGACTCGTGCCTGTCTCGTAACACAAACACCTCAGTGTACAAAGGAGAAGAAAAGGGTTCGACAGGTATTGTCTCACCATCCTTACTT
This sequence comes from Zeus faber, assembly GCF_960531495.2. Lineage (NCBI taxonomy): Eukaryota > Metazoa > Chordata > Actinopteri > Zeiformes > Zeidae > Zeus > Zeus faber. The sequence goes on along the minus strand of NC_137192.1, from coordinate 26,656,702 downwards.
GCCTGGCAAGCAGACACCGTGGGGTCCGATTGGGAGCGATGTGATTGGCTCCGACAAACGGCCAATCAGATCGCGCAGCCTTGCAACAGCTCGACTCGCCCCCAAAACTCTTTTGTTTTTTTTCCTTCTTCTTCTTCTTTTTTTTTTTTTTTTTTTTTTTCTCCTCGGCTGTGGAGGCAACAAACAACCCGGAGGGAGCGGTATCGTTTCAGGGATCCTGAACTCTTCATTACGTTCCGTGGGGCCGTCGCACAAAATCCTCCTCAGTGGAAAAAATTATGTAAAACAAACAAAAAAATGAAACGAGGAATAAAAGTGCGACGACTTTGCGGGTGAAGCTGGACGACGCACGTCGAAATACGTAGAAATTGCTGAATTGTTTTGTTGGTTTATTATTATTATTATTATTATTGTTTTTATATATTTTATTATTATCATTATTTTTGTACTGAGGTGTTTTGACTGGGAAAGAGGACCTTCATCTCTCTTTTGTTCCATCACACGCTGCAAAACAGTAACCATCCCCATCAGAAAGGAGCCAGGCCTGAGGATCAAACCCTAAAGCAGTGAACACATAACAGGGCTTTCCCTCCCCTCCTTCAAATGCAAAAAAAAACAAACAATAAAAAAGATAATAATAATAATAATAATAATAATAATAATAATAATAATAATAATAATAATAATGCCTGAATTGTTTAGGTAGTCGGACAAACTACAGGGAAATAACAAATGTAAATATAATGAAAGCAGTCATCAGCGTAGGGTGAAGAGCCGTTGGTTTGGTTTTCATCTCGCTCTCTCTCCTTCTCTCTCTCGCTTGGTTTTGCTTCCTCCTAACAGGAAGGAGAGAGGGAGAGGGAGGGAGAGAGAGAGAGAGAGGGAGGGAGGCGGAGGAGGAGGAGAAGGCGTTAGTAGAGGAAGTGCAGAGCTGGGGAGAAAAGGGAAAAGCGGCGGAGCAGGGGGGCGGGTGAGACGGAGGGAGGGATGTGTTGGTATTCAGCGCTAACTCACGGCGCCATCGACCGGCCTTAATGAAGTACCTCAGCTCGCAGAGCCTCCATCCCTCCCTCCGTCATCCCTCCATCCTCCCTCACTCCGTCTCGTCCCCCCGTTTCCGCCCTCCGTCGGCGTCTCTCCGCCTCTCTCTCTCTCTTATCGTTGGGAGAAATCTTTTCTCCCCCTCTCTTTCTCCCTCCCTCTGTTTCTCTCTCTCTCTCTGCGCCGGTTTTATTTTCCTCCTGCCCCTTATCTCCATCGCTCCCTCTCTCCTCCATCGCTCCCTCTCTCCTCCATCGCTCCCTCTCTCCTCCGCCGTCCCGCGTTCTCTGCCCCGCCCTCCTCTCCTCCATCCCTCTCTCTCTCTCCCTATCTGTCCGTCTCCTCTCTCGCCCCTCTCTCGGTTCCTTCCTCTCTCCTCCAACCCTCACTCCTCTCTCCTCCATCCCCCCCTCTCTCTCTCTTCTCTATCCCTCCCTCTCTCTCTCTATCTTTCCTCCGTCCCTCTCTCTCTTCCATCGCTCACTCTCTCCTCCATCCCTCACTCTCTCTCCTCCATCCCTCCCACTCTCTCTCTCTCTCTCTTTCCTCCATGCCACTCTTTCTCCTCCATCCCTCTCTCTCTCCTCCATCCCTCCCTCTCTCCTCCATCCCTCACTCTCTCTCTCCTCCGTCCACCTCTCGCTCTCTCTCCTCCATCCCTCCCTCTCTCCTCCATCCCTCTCTCTCTCCTCCATCCCTCACTCTCTCCTCCATCCCTCCCTCTCTTTCTCTATCTTTCCTCCATCCCTCTCTCTCTTCCATCGCTCACTCTCTCCTCCATCCCTCACTCTCTCTCCTCCATCCCTCTCTCTCTCTCTCTCCTCCATCCCTCCCTCTCTCTCTCTCTCTCTCTCTTTCCTCCATGCCGCTTTCTCCTCCATCTCTCTCTCTCCTCCATCCCTCCCTCTCTCCTCCGTCCCTCTCTCCTCCATCCCTCCCTCTCTCCTCCACCCCTCTCTCTCTCCTCCATCCCTCCCTCTCTCCTCCATCCCTCACTCTCTCTCCTCCGTCCACCTCTCGCTCTCTCTCCTCCATCCCTCTCTCTCTCCTCCATCCCTCTCTCTCTCCTCAATCCCTCCCTCTCTCCTCCATCCCTCCCTCTCTCCTCCATCCCTCACTCTCTCTCCTCCGTCCCCCTCTCTCTCTCTCTCTCTCTCTCTCTCTGGGTGAACGTCTCGTTATTTTCCGTTGATCTTCCCTCTGTATTGACATTGGGAGCTAATTGAATAACGGGTGAAGGTGGAGGTGGATGTGGGGCCGGTAAACGAGGCGCTGTTCTCCATGCGCCGGACATTTTGGAAACAATTTGGAACGATCTCAGAGCTACTTAAATGAGAAGTGGAAATGTGGGTGTGAAGTTTCCTCATTCCTATTTCTACACTGTCACCCATTTGGAATCATCGGATAATCCAATATTCAAAAGGTATTCGATGTTCTGGTGACTTCTGTTGTGCTGAAACTAGGGCTGTCACAATAGGGAAATCTGAGGTCACGATTAACTTTCAGACAAGTAATTGCGATTAGCAATTTAATTTACAGTCAAATTTTGTTTTTAAATATCTCCTTTTATGCCACTATCTGACTAATAATAACAGTAATAATAATAATAATAATAATAATAATAATAATAATAATAATACATTTTATTTTTACGATCAAAGACACTTAAGATTAAGATCATATAGAATTGAAAAAATGTATAAAGAAAACACTTCAATACATGGTCAAAAAGCTACATGGTGTGAGCTTATAAGACTGTAGTAATACACATACACTTCATGGATGAGATTATTTATTGGCATTGAACATTGTAAAATAAAAATTAGAGTGGACAATGATCAAACCTCACCTAAGTCACATTTTATCTTTATTTACATTTCACCGGTTTAAAATTCCCCTTAAACTCGTATGAAAACGTGATTGGGGGAATGATATCATCTCAGATAATCACCTCAAATAATTGCGATTATGTCACAATCGTGACCTCACTGTACGACAACGAGCTCCGTCCGGCTGCTCGTTGTCTTCCTTCAGTTGAGTTTTGTGACTCACGCTGGGCATGTTTGGTGCAACCCCCACCCCGCCCCCCGTCCCGAGAGGGCCCCGTCCCGAGAGGGCCCCGTCCCGAGAGGGCCCCGTCCCTCGGGTTGGACACCGCCGCTCTGGGGCGAATGGGTTGCGTCCGGAATGAGTCACTGTTTAAAAGGACGCGGTGTACGAGGGACATCATCGGCTACGCACCCGGGCACACGGCGTCCTACACACACACAGACACACACACACACACACATCATCCTTCACACACACACACACACACACACAGTTAAGAGATGCTGTTCACGTGTAAGTTTAGGGTGTGGTTTTAAGACTCTCTTAGAGCGATGTACCCGGGATGCACACCCGTACACACAAAGTGTACACGTGAAAAAGAAAGAATTGATTTGCGAGTGTCTTTCCATATCTCCCCCGAGGTACTGTACATAATGTCTGTCTCTCTCTCTCTCTCTCTCTCTCTCTCCGTCTCCCTCTCTCTCTCTCTCTCTCCCTCCCACCTCCCTCCCACTGCCTCCTTTGTTCTCATCCCTCTCCATCTTACTCCCGCTCTCGGTCCCGTCTCCGTCCGTCGGTAATTGAATGTGTTCTCGGCCTCGTGTCCTTAGAATTCTGCCTCGGCTGCAGAGTGCGGCGCGCTTCTCCATTCAGGGCGGAAAGTACGAATCAATCTGGTTCAAGATTCCAAACAGGACTTGACTCAGCGGAAAGAACCAGATATCTTGTTCTCCCCCCGCGCCGCCGCCGCCGCCGTCCGTCCATCTGTAGGTTTCAGCCATTTGACGGACGATCCTGCGGAGCTTAAATGACAGGAAATGTTGTTTGTCGCGTCTTTTGCTCGCGGTTCCGCTGGACTGCGTCTGCTATATTAGCGACGGATGTTTGGATTTTGGATTAGTTTCAGCTTCAGACCAGCATGTGGCTGCGGTTGCACCTAAACCCACCCGCCGCAATAAATGACTTGGTGTCGTATTTTCATCATTGACGATTGAAACCCTAGGAAGCAGTACGATCTTTACCGTCGACGGACCACAATGAGAGGCAGGCAACATTTATTTTTTAACAGATGTTGTTTTTAAATGGAGCTAAAGCTTTTTGGAATGAAACTCTAGAAAACACAAATGATTTGTTTACTTCTCGGAGTTGGTTCATGTTTATTTGCACTGAAATTAACCTTCATCAGGAGTAAATTCGGGTGAGTTATGGAGTCATTTGATGGCAGTGATCCTTGGCTGAAATACATGGACCTCCATGGACCTCAATGCAAGTCCATGGACCTCAATGGACCTTCATGGACCTTGCTGGACTTTCATGGACCTCCATGGACTTTAATGTTACCCATGGACCTTCCTGGACCTTCATGGACCTGCATAGACTTCCATGGATCTTCATGGACCTTCATGGACTTGCATGGACTTCCATGGACCTTCATCGAACTTTATGGACCTTCATGGATCGCCATGGACTTTCATGGACCTTCGTGGACTTTCATGGAGGTTTTCAGCTTTTACTGTTTGGTCCTCAACACCGTTGTGATAACAAAAAAAACCCACTGACTGTGTTTTTACCTCTACCGGTGGGTGGGTCAGCTGGAAATAGGTGGACAGTGTAGACGGATATTATTCTTTTCATGACTGTCAGCTTTTTGTTGGCACATTAGAGAGGAACGCTGTGTGAAGCAAGGGGTTGTTTCTCCTCCTTGAGGCCAGAGGCGAGCTGGGATAAAGGCCGTGTCTCCGAGGGGAAGCGCTCCGCTCGGGGCTCCCCCGTGAAGCATCGCCGGTTTGTCAGCAGTGCGGGATTATAACTCTCTTTTTTTTTTTTTTTTTTTTTTTTTGGTTTAGAAAGAGAGGCGATGGGAAGATAAGGAGTCTGGCTTTCCTTCACACATTCTACCCAAGGCGGACGCATTAAATCAGGCTAACAAGCGCTTGTCATCCCTTTTCCGCTCGCCCACACGCATTATTACAGAATCTATCACTTTGTTTCACCCGTGGTCATCGTCGCCGTCCCTCTCGGTGCTTAATCAGGTAATAATCAGTGACGGAGGTGTGAGGCGGCCATTACACAAAATACTTACATTCTTTTTTTCTCTGTCGGTGTCAGATCCTCCTGCTCATCAAACAGCCGTTCATATTCTCATGGGTCTCACGCTCAGCCACCGGGCAGCTGCGTTACACTGCATCTGGGGATAAAGTGCCTTGCTCAAGGGTACAGTAGATGCTCGGGGTAGGCGGGCACTCAGCCGTTTCCCCAGTGCTAGCGCGAACCACGCAGCCCTGTTCCGGGGATTTGAACTGGTCAGTGATGGGGTGTCGACCGACTGGATGGCTACGGAGCAATGTTTGACAGATATTCCAACGTTCTGGCGTCGTGTTGGCACTCTGCAGAGGTAGAACCAAGGTATTAGGAAGTACAAAGTCCGCAGCGCTGATCATTTCAGCCCCTGCGCTTGAATCTGGAGTACTTTACAATGAGTGGGAGGAGAAGCTTTGTTCATATATAATTATAATATTTTTACTCTAATCGGGGGATGGCAAATGGCCAAAACATATTTCTCTGTCATATTTATAAGTCTCGACTTCCTGTATTTAGGGAAATGCATTAGAATTATTCATATGAATTATTATTATATTAACAAAGGTCATGCCTCCCGACTTAATATGTATTGGCAGTGGAGGCTAAAATCTGTATATATATTTACTGAGAGTTGCTGGAGAGTAGCAGTTTACGTAAGTAGAGTGTAGTTCAGCAGATGTCTGTTTGGTGGAACCTAAATGGAAGCAAGGTACTTGAAGAAAACAGTGGTTGCATTGTTGCTTTTTTTTCCCACGTTGCTTATGAAACATACATTATAATAATGAGATGTACATGAGATTTTTAAACCTTGCGTGGCGGGACGACTCCTCTGTCCGTCTCGCATTCAGACGCTATTTGTTTACCTGTTTTTTATACAAAGGGTCCTCGGAAGATTTGCCTCTACGGTGGATGGATATTGACCTCAGACCTGGGACAAACTGCTTTTCCATGTGGACCATGTCAAGGGTTGTTTGATGAGTGGGCCTCGGACCTCCAGGCGGGCGGGGCGGAGACGCTCTTGGCAGCAACTGTGACGTGGCATCGAACGTACCTTCGGTTGCAATAAGAGCACGACCTGCTACCAGTGGAAGCCATTGTTGTTTTTTTTCCTTAAATCTGGGCAGACAGGTTAAATCAATCAAAGAACCCAAACCTAAGTTAGTTTACTCTAGAGCCCTTCCAGAAAAGACACATGCATTTCACTGTGCTACCATATGCCTCACATGTGACACTTTGCTGTGGTATCGTGGCTGTTTTTCCAAGGATCTGGGGCTCAGTTTCGTCATAATTTACCTTGAGGCTGTTGAGACACTGGACGCCATTTCGGTTCATTGTGATGGGCTGAAGGACAAGTAGTTATTGTTCTTGACCATTGGTGGCCAACCAGGTTTTAGCCTTAAATTGCCCTGAAAGCCTCAGAGCAACTACTAGCCACTGTTCTCGACCTTATTGTGACTGATAAACCGCCTAAAACATGGTCAGAGCAGGGAGAGAGGCTTTTGCCCGTCAACATCAGCCCAGTGTCCATCAGCCGAAGGAAACTGATCCCTGGTCAGGAACCGCTGAGTGGAATCGGTTTGTCCCAGGTCTGGTGTAGCGCCGGCGGCTTCGGACAACAGTGAGTTGCCTTTAAAGGAAGACTTAGCTACGTGTCGTCGGCACCAATAGAAGAACTGGAAAAACCCTCGCCACAGATGGTTTTGTGCCGAAATGACCTTCCTGTAGCTTCAGCACCTGGCGCCCTCGAGAGGCCTCCTCAGGGCTGTTGAACCGTGATGAGCTCTTACCGGCGGTCCCAACCTTTTGGGGCCGATTTCCTCTGACGGAGAGTTTATATCACAAACTGCTTTGGAAAGTCACGTTAAAAAATGGATTGCTGCTGAATCGCCTGGCAACAGCGCCCGAGCAGCAGCCAATCAAGTTCCAGATCTGCTTTGTCTTCTGGTCTAACACTGGAACCCAAATTTAGCCACTGCAGCCAATCAGCCTGCAGCCAATCAAAATTATACTCTCGTGAAATTCAACGTGACGCTTTTCTTTTCATTACAAAGCATCTTTGGCGAAGGTTTAGTTGGATTTGTGGCTCGTACTCACGTGGCTGAGTCTCCCTTTAACCCGCCTGTTGTTGCCTTTAGTTTTGAATGATCTCTTTGTTTTTTTTAAAAGAATAAAAAGCTGAATAAAGAAAAAACACACATATCAAAAGCTAGTCCGTTCAGACTTTCAAAATAACGAGATATATCCAAGTCCTAGGGCAATGATTTTAACTGATATAGCTTTAAGAGTGATTCAATTCAATTGTTTTTATGAGAGGAAAAAACTGTTTTCTGTATATACCATTTGAACTCTGTTTAGTTTTGGGTTTTTTGACTAAGTGGGTTGATTATTAAAAAGAATAATAATAATAATATAAAAAATAAAAAAAAAACTCAAACTCTTTGCTCACTTCTCTACAGGCGAGACAGTGCACCGTTTTGTTGTGGGTATTTTTGTTATATTCACCTTGTTATTTTTTTCTTCTTTTTTATAGAAACGTAATTTAATTAACAGTCAGATATCAAATATCTGCTCATGTAAATAGGAAGACTGTCTAAAGCTTTGGGAGATTTTGTATTTTTATTTACACCTGATTTGAGCGTCGTTCTTCTTTGCACACGATGGCTTTCGCGGTTTTATCCACGATGCTTACACTTGATGGCATGTTTACTTTGACAACTTTAGAGGATATTCTTGAAATACAGTTTATTTATTACAAAGCAAAGTTTATTACTTCAGAAGATTGAGTAATTTAAGCAGATTTTTTGCTATGTTTGGTTTTATTTAACCGACCCACGCCAGATATAACACTGCGTTCTGTTGACAATAAAATGCCAATAAAAATAGAAAAAAAAAGAAAGTATCACGTGAATGTGTTCGTCACTGAGTGGATCCTGTCCGGAGCCTCGTCAAAAGGTCGGTTTTCATCCTGAATTATTATTATTTAAGACCTTTGGCATTGAAACACTGCTTACCCACTTTAGAAGTTGCAGGGATCCAGTTCTCACCTGATTTTCCAGTTTACAGTAATTCTGAAAATACACAAGCACACTGGGCCTGCTCCCTTGGGATACACTCGCCAGTGCAGTGTTGAAGTATGTCATCCTGGTACTCTTCACATTCTATTTGAGCATACCAACATACTGTTTCTGATATACTAAACACTCATTTGGCGCATTACAGCAATGTTTCTCAAATGGGGGTTCTCGTACCCCTAGGGATACTGCAGGGCTACTGCAGGGGGTACTCTGAGAATAAAAAGAAAAATGGTATAATGTTTAAAACAAACACATATGACCCACATCATTTATGTTAATTTTCTTTTTTTTTCTCCCAATGCCAGTGAAAAAAGATTTTAGTACACTACGAGAAAAATGTAAGAACCACTGGACTACAGTGCTTGTAAATTGCTCATGCTATTTGCTGCTTATAAGTCTCAAAAGTGTAAGCTATCACTGATGCTAGATCCCACCTTTTCTTACCAAAGCTTAAGTGTAATGCTGTATAACTGAATTTTTAACATAACTGGCAACATGTGAGCAAAGTATGGCAATTACTTTGTGACAAAACTTTATTTAAGTACCAACCTAAATTAAAAAACAAAGGGTCCTTGCCATCGGCAAACACGTAGGGGCTGTTCGAGGGCACAGATTAGGCATAATCTAAATGTTTTAATATGGACTAAGTGAAATGGTCTTTCCGGGTCGTGGTTTTAAAAAGTCTCAGGCTCAGCCTCGTCTTCATTGAAAAACAAATCTGATTTCTAGGAGGAAAATTAGAGCTAATCTGGGTCTAAGTGAATCTTAAATTAAATTTTTGGATGAATGGGCGTGGCCTCCAGATGGACCAGGTTGATCTGGACTAAAACCAGCACCAAGACCAGACAGGAGGAGCTGACCATTCCTTCATCACCTCAGTCGAGGACTTCCTGGTCTAGAACTAATCCATCCATCCATCCATTTTCCTCCGCTTATCCGGGGCCGGGTCGTGGTGGCAGCAGGCTGAGCAAGGAGCTCCAGGCCCCCTTCACCCCAGCAACGTTTTCCAGTTCCTCCTGGGTGACCCCGAGGCGTTCCCAGGCCAGCTGGGATATCTAATCCCTCCAGCGTGTTCTGGGTCTACCCCATGGTCTCCTACCAGTTGGGCGTGCCTGGAAAACCTCCAAAGGAAGGCGCACAGGAGGCATCCTGATCAGATGCCCGAACCACCTCAACTGGCTCCTTTCGATACGAAGGAGCAGCGGCTCTACTCCGAGCTCCCTCCGGATGTCCGAGCTCCTCACCTTATCTCTAAGGCTGAGCGCAGCCACCCTACGGAGGAAACTCATTTCGGCCGCTTGTATTCGCGATCTCGTTCTTTCGGTCACTACTCAAAGCTCATGACCATAGGTGAGGGTTGGGACGTAGATGGACTGGTAAATTGAGAGCTTTGCCTTCCGGCTCAGCTCCCTCTTCACCACAACGGTCCGGTCCCGCATCACTGCTGACGCCGCACCGATCCACCTGTCCATCTCACGCTCCATTTTCCCCTCACTCGTGAACAAGATCCCGAGATACTTGAGCTCCTTAACTTGGGGCGGCAACTCGCTCCCAACCCGGAGGGAGCAATCCACCATTTTCCGGCAGAGAACCATGGCCTCAGACTTGGAGGTGCTGACTCTCATCCCGACCCCTTCACACTCGGCTGAAAACCACCCCAGTGGGTGCTGGAGGTCACGGTCTGATGAAACCAACAAAACCACATCATCTGCAAAAAGCAGAGATGCAATTCTGAGGTTCCCAAACCGGACACTCTCCTCACCTTGGCTGCGCCTTGAGATCCTGTCCATGAATATCACAAACAGAATCGGGGACAAGGGGCAACCTTGGCGGAATCCAACACCCACTGAGAACGTGTTTGACTTTGTGCCGAGAATACGAACACAGCTCTCACTTTGGTTGTGCAAGGCCCGGATGGCCATACCAATGGCCCCGGTACCCCATACTTCCTCAGTACCCCCCCACAGGATCCCCCGAAGGTTACGGTCGAAAGCCTTCTCCAGGTCCACAAAACACATGTAGACAGGATGGGCAAACTCCCACAATACCCCCAGCAACCCTGCAAGGGCAAAGAGCTGGTCCACTGTTCCACGTCCAGGACAGAATCCGCATTGCTCCTCCTGAATCTGAGGTTGGACAATCGGCCGGAGCCTCCTTTCCAGCACCCTGGAGTAAACTTTCCCGGATAGGCTGAGCAGTGTGATACCCCTATAATTGGAGCACACCCTCCGGACCCCCTTTTTAAAAATGGGAATCACCACCCAGGTCTGCCATTCCACAGGTACTGTACCCGACATCCATGCGACACTGAAGATACATGTCAACCAAGACAGCCCAGCATTGTCCAGAGCCTTCAGCATCTCAGGGCAAATCTCATCCACCCCCGGCGCCTTGCCCCCGAGGAGCTCTGCTAGGCATATGGACGAGACTTCCCCCAAGTCTTCAGACTCTGCCTCTTCCCCTGGGGACGTATTGTTCGGGTTCAGGAGTTCTTCAAAGTGCTCTTTCCACTGCCCGACAATATCCCCAGTCCGGGTCAGCAGTTCTCCTCCCCGGCTGAACACAGCCTGAGCCAAGCCCTGCTTTCCCTTTCTGAGTCGCCGGACAGTTTGCCAGAACTTCTTTGAGGACAACCGAAAGTCCTTCTCCATAGCCTCCCCGAATTCCTCCCACACCCGGGTTTTTGCTTCAGTGACCGCCAAAGCCGCAGCCCTTCTAGCCTGCCGGTACCTGTCTGCTGCCTCGGGAGACCCCTGGGCAAGCCAAGCCCCGAAAGGCCTCCTTCTTCAGCTTGACAGCTTCCTTCACCGCTGGTGTCCACCAATGGGTTCTTGGGTTACCGCCATGACAGGCACCGACTGCCTTCCGACCACAGCTCCTAGCAGCTGCCTCTGCAAAGGAGGTTTTTTAAACATGACCCACTCGGATTCCACGTCCCCGACGTCCCCCAGGATGCGCAAAAAATTCTTCCGTAGGTGGGAGTTGAAGACCTCGCGGACAGGGGCATCAACCAGGCGTTCCCAGTTCACCCTCACTACACGTTTGGGTTTACCAGGTCTGTCTGGCAGCCCCCCCCGCCATCTGATCCAACTCACCACCAGGTGGTGATCAGTTGACAGCTCTGCTCCTCTTTTCACCCGGGTGTCCAAGACATACGGCTGCAGATTTGATGACAAGACTACAAAGTCGATCATCAATCTTTGACCTAAGGTGGTCTGGTACCACGTACACTTATGAGCCACCCTATGCTCGAACATGGTGTTCGTTATGGCCAATCCATGACTAGCACAGAAGTCCAATAAGAAAGCACCACTCGAATTCAGATCAGGCCGTTCCTCCCAATCACCCCCTTCCAGGTTTCTCCTTCGTTGCCCACGTGTGTTGAAGTCTCCCAGTGAAACTGTAGAGTCCCTAGGTGGGGCCCCTTTCCAGGACGCCACCCAGTGACTCCTAGAAGGCCAAATACTCTGAACTGGTGTTCGGTGCATAAGCACACACAACAGTCAGAGCTTTCCCCTTAGCAACTTGTAGTCGCATAGAGGCGACCATCTGTTCACTGGGGAGAACTCCAACACAGTGGCTCTCAGCCGGGGGGTGGTGAGTATGCCCAAACGCGCCCGGCGCCTCTCACCTTGGGCAACCCCAGAAAAGGAGAGAGTCCAGCCCCTCTCCAGGAGTTTGGTTCCGGAGCCAGTGCTGTGCGTAGAGGTGAGCCCAACCATATCTAGTTGTTACCGCTCCACCTCCCGCACCAGCTCCGGCTCCTTCCTCGCCAGAGAGGTGATATTCCACATCCCTAGACCTAGTCTGCGATACCGAGAATCAGCAGGCCCAGGCCCCCGCCTTTGCCCGCCGCCCGACTGGCATTGCACCTGACTCCAACGCCTATCCCTGCAGGTGGTGGGCCCACAGGGTGAACTAATTAATCTGAAATTAAGCAACCGTCTCAGACAGGCATTTTTTAATTCTGATTCTTTATAGTAGGTTATCAGACTAAACCCAGCCTGGTTCACTAGTTTTCCAGCCCAGGTCTTGTTAAAGTGTCGCTCCCATCGTCCATGACGAAACTCACTGAATGCTTTACTTCTGGGAAACTTTACATCTCATCTTCTTTAAACTGATCGTCAACACGTCTGACTAAATGAGATGAAATAGACACAAACATAAACCTAATGACCTGGTACGTATTTAGCAGTAAGAACATAATGACGCTGTTTCATTGTCTCACCCATTACCTTTTACTCTCTGCTTCCTCTTCCTTGACACACGGGAGTGTGTCCGTCCTCCATCGCCGTGTTCCTTGGTAAACAACACTTGTCCTTGGGCTTAATTGTCATTTTATTACAAGGTTGATTGATACCATTGCTCAGCAGTAACACGGACACAACACGGATGATAATGAAAATTGATTTGAAAGATTTGGAAACTCGTCAGCTAACCTTGAGACGGGTTAGCGTTTAAATGTGCATGAAGTTGACGCCTGCTTTTATCTGCCGCGGAGCCCCGCAGGCGAAAAGGCGTTTAAGAGTCTCTGAACGACAGTCCAGACACGTTTTGCAGGGGACGACGCTGTCGATGACGCTGGGATTCGCCTGACGGCCGCTGGTCATTGAAGGCTGGGATCATGTGACCTGCCGCGCGTCACGTGATCCTTCTCCAGGAAGTGGCTCGTGAGCTCAGTACCAGTTCGTGCACGAGATCATGAAGCTCATGTCGTCCACCGTCCTGGTTCCCAGCCTGCACTGGGGCAGCTCCCCGGGCGTCTCTGTGTGTGACAGAATGATGCAAATATTGGTAATAAATTAAATAATGTCATAGTTTTCCTACGTATCATATCATATAATCACTTATCTGATGTGTGTGGGCGGCGACTGAGTGTGTTGTGGTTGTGCATGTTTTAGGTCGGATGGATGGATGATCCACTTGTAGATAAATGGGTGGATCATAGATGGATGGATGAACAGATGCATTAATGGATGTATGCATTGATGGATGGATGATGAATGGATTGGTGGATGTGATGATGAATGGGTGGATGTGATGGCTTGATGGATTGGTGGATGGAGGATAAATTGATGGATGGGCGGACGGATGGATGGACAAGTGATGGATGGATAGAAAAATGGATGACGGATGGATGAAAGGTGTGTATATCACAATAGTGTAACAACTGTATAATAACATTATAATGATGTATAATAACAGTGTAATCACCGTATATATTGACAGTATATTTACAGTGTTATAACTATATAACAGCAGTGTATTAACAGTGTAATAAGAATATATTGCGAGTATGATAACAGTGTAACAGTATGATAACTCACTCTGGCCTTCCTCCCTCCTTCCTCCTCCTCCTCCTCTTCTCTTCTCCTCCTGCTCCCTCTGGCCTTCCTCCCTCCTTCCTCCTCCTCCTCCTCCTCTTCTCTTCTCCTCCTGCTCACTCTGGCCTTCATCCCTCCTTCCTCCTCCTCCTCCTCCTCCTCTTCTCTTCTCCTCCTGCTCACTCTGGCCTTCCATCCTCCTCTCATGGCTCTGCATGTCTTCCATGGTTGCACCCGTGGGCGTAGCCATTCACTGGGCAAAAACACAGAATACAGAAATAGAAATGCGTTATAATTAAAATCTATTGTACATATGACACTGTTTGAATTGCTGCATTAGCTCCATAATGGATATTTCAGTGTTTTCATTAGTTACCACTAATTGGAAAAGAGTGCTACCAGCTCTGCTCTGCTCAGGGATTACTTTAAGATGCGACCTGGCGCGTATAACGCACTGAGTCAGTCACACAGTGAATTGGATGATAATGATGGTGATGATGATGATGACTAGTTCCGATATCTGATATCATTTCTATATTGATAATGAAGACAGACTTGTAATGCAGAAATGTCTTATGTTCTTGGTTTTGACGTGAAATACCAGAACCTCAACATCAAGACAGATTAGTGCGCATATATATGTATGTATATATATACAGTATATATACGTTTTTAACCAGCTCAAAGATGGCTGTAGGTACTGGTTAAGTGGTGAACACAATCTTAGCATTTGGTGTTGTTGTAATTATTGTTATTATAATAATAATAATAATAATAATAATAATAATAATAATAATTATTATTATTATTATTATTATTATTATTATAGGATGTGGGTCCACTCTGCATATTATAATTGTACTGTATTGTATTGTATTGTTATTGAAAGAGGAAAAAGAACCAAAAATTCTCAGAATTTTGAAGCCTAAAACTATCTGGAAAAACAACTTCTGTTTTTCCAGATAGACATACAAGACATACAAGACATACAAGACATACACCGTGTTCACACGAACACGGTGTATGTCTTGTTTGAACTGCGCTGTCACAAAGACCTGGGGGTTGAAGTTTCATCCAAATCAATCCGACTCGGGCAGATATTAACGAAAAACCCACCAAAAATGTAGAGATTTTAAGACCAACGTACTTGGCTGAAACTATCTGTGACACAAACCTCGACAGAACCTAGGAACGCGGTTGAGGTGTCGTTCAAATATTTAGCTATTTAACAAGCATCAAGGATTTCATCCAAACTCAGTGATGCCTTCAAAATCCAGGGTGGCATCGGAAAAGTAGAAGCCGTGCAATGGTAATTACCCACAGAAATATCACAACGTACTTCATATTTCATGGAAATGGAACTTACTGAAAATGTAATCCAACCAAAAAACTGAGCTTAACTTTACAAAAGAAATATAAAAGTTACACTGCTATCATAAATCAGGTTAAATACCTCATCATTTACGTATACAATAGACAACATCTACTGTCACAGAAACTCTGATGTACTTCAATGCAGCAAGGTAAGTTATAACAATAACAACATATAGTTTAAAATAAAATATATATATATTTTTGGCTAATAAACATCATGTATAAACATTGTCATATTACTACAGTATAAAAAATCATTTTCTAAACAGTTTTCTTTAGCTAAAACACAATGTCAATAGATACTGTTTACTGACAATTTTATACAATTTGTCTATTTCTCATTTATTTTATTTTATTTTATTAAGATTGCCATTTTAATAACATTTATTGATTATTTGACATGTGATCTTTATAAATACTGTGATATTTCTTTACTTTTTTTGTCCAGCTGTTTTGAACAACTGTTTAATAAAAAAATTATCGGACTTGTTTTGTCATTTGTTGTACTAATTTACTAATTAATCTATTTTTCACTGACAAACAATATCAAAACTTTAAACTCAGCAATTTGGAACAATTATTTATAACTGACCTTTCTCAAACATTTATGTCAAAATCATAAATTAAAATCAACGTTTGATGTCTCGTTGAACTGTAACTGTTTCGTACTTAATGCCATAAACGTTAGATTCATGAAAATACATGAACATAAATCCATTATGTTTACATGTCCAGGTCAGTCTGAAGGTCAGTTACACAATTCTAAATAAATATTCCATGTATGTAACGACACAACGTTACTCCACCATGTTTGATATTTGTACGTTAAGTAAATTGTAATGCATTGCACAAGATTATGAAGAAAACTGTAATACTTACCGAAAACCAATATGCTGGACCCCGTGTATTGCTGCCTGCAGCTATATTTAATATTATTATTATTATTATTATTATTATCTTATTTTTCTTATGATGATAATAATAATAATAATAATAATAATAATAATAATAATAACAACAATAATAATAATAATAACAATTTTTATTATTATTATTATTATTATTATTATTATTATTATTATTATCAACATCCATGGTCATATATTCCTCATAACTTGGCATCCCAGAATCCTAACCAACGAGATCAGTCCCGGTTAAAAAGGCCGCTCTTTGATGCAATTTATGCTTCACGCTCATCTTGACAAGTAAACTGATCAGATGAAGGACACGAGAAAACAACACCAGTAATTAAGAAAGCGAGGGATGGAAGGAGGGAGGGAGGGAGGGATGATAATTAGAGACCGACAAGGACTGCATCAAAGAAGAAGAACAGATAGATAGAGGACGACCTAGAGCACACTGCAAGCAACGGAGATAAGAGGCAGAGAGAGAGAGATCCAGGAAAAGGGTGAGAGAGAGAGAGAGAGAGAGAGAGAGAGAGAGAGAGAGAGGAGGGAGAGAGAGAGAGCAAGAGAGAGAGAGAGCAAGAGAGAAAGAGAGAGAGAGAGAGAGAGAGAGAGAGAGAGAGAGAGAGAGAGAGAGAGAGAGAGAGAGGAGAGTGCAAGGATTAACAGATGATGTGTTAAAATGCTCGCATTCATGAAGATGTTCCGATAGCAACAAAACGTGACGTTGTTTCTTTTGAGTTCCTGTTTCACGTTTAATTTTTGAGAGGATAAGATAAAACTCTTAATCCCTGGATGGAAATCCAGGCATTTACAGAGGCAAAACAAAACAGTGCAGAGGTGAAGGAGAAATGAAAGCAAGACAAGCAGTAACACATCATAACCCGCCAACACCACGGAGAACACGCAAACTCAACCGGAGAACACGCAAACTCCACGCGGCAAATACCAGAGAGTACATTCCGATCCCAGGTCTCCCGAGCTGCGAGGGAACACATCGACAAAATAAAATGTTGCAGCATTTTCCGGTTTAACGCCTCCATATCGATGACTTGGCCATATTCTGGGGAGGGGTCGGTGCTTCCGTAAGGTACCTACACTGGAAACCATCATTATGTGGATGTTATCACCATTGATTACCATCACCATCTGGAGCGGCGGGTGCGTTTCGGTCTGCATGACTTCACTTGAACTCAGCCGCAAAGACAATATTCAACTACAGGGAATGTGAAGCTGACATCGCGCTGCTGGAGCAAGCCTCCATACGTGGGGGGATCACTCGCAGTGACAGTGAATGTCGGTCAGGATTCTTGACCTGAAAGACGCTTGGAAGTGACCAAACTGCCACAGAAAACCTTGCAAGCATCTTGTGTGAGACCTCGACCCTTCTTTTTCTCCCTCCCCTTTCTCCATTTTCGTACATTTCATATATTTTAGCGATTTCTCTATGCAACCGAATGGAAGTCATCCTCCAGAAATGGCGACCGGGGTCCATAGCAACC
>NC_137192.1:26586851-26629351 GCF_960531495.2 Zeus faber | reverse complement strand
AATACTGAAAACTAATAAACTATATATTTTCAGTTTCGGCAGCCAAAAGTAGTGTTGAGCCTTGCCAACGACCAACCTGCCATCTCCTGTAAATTAATTTTTTTTTAATTGCTCAGCTGTTTTTTTTATCTTTCTTCTCTATCTGATATGTAAAACAATTCACAAACTCATACCTAGTTAACGCCGACCTGTTTTACTTCTGTTCTGTGTTTCCGACGCAGCGTGTTTGAAGGAGAGTTGGCAGACACCATCCCTGTTGTCCACGCCTCCATCGCCGGCTGTCGCATCATCGGAAGGATGTGTGTCGGTCAGTGTTTCCATTCAGACTCTCCCTTTCCAAGCAGACTAAAGTAAACAAGCCTAACTCTGATACGCCAGCCACATCACTTTGGCGTTACTTGGCCTCCTTGATTTATTTTCTCACCTGCATGTATTGGTATCTACTGTGGTTAATCAAATATTTAAATTTACTTAAAATCTGTAAATAAATGATTTTTTTCCTAAGGTCACCATTTAGTTTTGGTTTTTCACCCTGGTACACAGCCAATGTACAGATTATATTTTATATATTGAAGCAAACTTGCACAATGCCCTTGTGAATTATTGACAGGTTTGTTTATTGTTTTTAGGTTTATTTTATATTGCAGATTATTTTTGCAATTTTTCAGTGAATTGTTAGGTTTTTATATGTATCAGCCTTTCTGTTATCTGGTAACAGCTGGTTTTTTGACCCGGAAAATCAGTTTAAGTCAGACATATTTAAATCTCTCCGGTCATAATGTCTGGTAAAAATAATTCCCTCCAAGCACAATTCAAATTAGTGCTGGGCGGATCATTCAGATTAAAAAAAAAAAAAAAAAAAAAAAAAAAGTCGATATAGATATATTTGTCGATATAGAACTAAGCCCTGCCCCCTTCTTGTGGACAGGTTTCACTTGTAAACACATTAAACAGGGAATGGAGACAGAGCCGCAGCGTCTAGAACTCTGAGGAGAAGCAGAAAGATGATGTGTCGTTGGGACACATACATTTATAGTTTGGTGTTTTTTTTAAATATATATTTAAGTTCCGACCCAAAGCAGACGGTAAATATCATTGTTTAAAATATGTCTATGTGACGTCCCGACGAAGACGGAAAACACCCCAAACTTAATTATTTATTGAGACCTACTTGCCATATATTTTTTGATTTGATCAAAATGTTATTTTAGTGAAATGTTGATTAAAGTGGCTGCACTTGTTACTTATTGTTCACGTACGGAAATTATTTGATTTCAAGTACTAATATTTGTAATATTTATTTATTTTTTAAAACAGCATTTACTGGGACTTATTTTATTTGAATATTCAATAAAAAATATTATACATCTACATGCCTTGATGATGTCATTGTCTATATAGACTGCTTATCAATTGTTTTTAAGCTAAAACACTGACACATTGATAATTGAATTAGACTTTTCTTGTAAGTGAAAACAAAACATTTTATATCCATAAGTACACTTAATATCTGTTCTGTTATCCAAGATATCGCCCTCCCTCAATTAGTTATTCAACCGCTATTCAGATATTGTCATAACAAGTTCTCTAATGTTGAAATGATCTCAAAGTGTCTGATTGTCCTCCTGCCAGGTCACAAAATGTACATATATTCTTCATGTTTTTTTCTACCACAGTCACTTTCCTCCAACTCCATCCAATCCAATGATACAATGCGGATTTAATTACATCCGCGTCTGTTGCGTTTTTCCACCGTTGCTAGGTAACCGCCACGGCCTCCTGGTCCCCAACAACACGACAGACCAGGAGCTGCAGCACATCAGGAACTGCCTCCCGGAGCCGGTGCGGATCCAGCGGGTGGAGGAGCGTCTCTCTGCGCTGGGGAACGTCATCGCCTGCAACGACTACGTGGCGCTGGTGCATCCCGACCTCGACCGGGTGAGGGACAGTAAACCGCTTCATTTCAGGGTTTTCTTTTTCTTTTCTTCTTTTTGTTTCTTTTTTTTTTTTTTTTTTGATAAGCAAAGGACGAGATTTAACATTTCAAAGTGGTTTATGACCTTTTAATAGAGTCGGTTTTCACCTTTTCCCTGCTTTGCTGCGAATGCAAATCTAAATATGCAAGATGAAAAGGTGGCTATAAAGCATAGTTTAAGAGGCCGAGTGGTCAAATGATTGACCTTGTCAAACAGAAGACTTTCAAATCTTGCAGAAGGCAGTTTTGACCTCCCTCCTTTAGAGGAATTGGACGGAGTTCCTCGTGGGCAAAGTGTAATAAGTCGAAACTTTCCTTTATCTGTCGTGGAATAAATCGTAGTTTGCGCCGTAGCACTTTCCTTACGAACCATTTATGTGAGGATACTGAGCATGGATAGATAATGTGAAACTGTAGTGTATTATTATTGTTTTATTCTCCTATTGGGTTCTTTGTGTTTTACTTGTCTTATTCTTCTTATTTATTTATTTTGCCTTTTGCCGCAAACTAAAATCAACACCCGAACTGAACATTGATATCATGTTGCGCTGTGATCCTTGCGGTAACAAATGCTTTCACGTTTCCACCCGCACTAGGAGACGGAGGAGATCCTGGCAGACACCCTGAAGGTGGAGGTTTTCCGTCAGACGGTGGCGGAGCAGGTGCTGGTGGGCTCATACTGTGCCTTCAGTAACCAGGGGGGTCTGGTGCACCCCAAGACCTCCATAGAGGACCAGGACGAGCTGTCCTCGCTGCTGCAGGTCCCCCTGGTGGTGAGTCCGACCTAACAGCTGTGGGGCTGGCGTTGATTGTGGATGTTTTTGTTAAAGCGGTGAGGGGGTGAAGCCCCTGGCGGTCTCGTTGCGTGCTGAAATAACTCTCCTCTTACATTGTATAAATCCGTTGTGTTTTTGTCGAGGTTTGTGTTTTGGAGAAGAACTGAAAGAATATTATTCACGGTTGTTCCTCATTTCTGATGCCGTTGGGTGCTTACTGTTGAAGCAAAGGGCGCAGACTGCCCTGCGGACCTTTTGTATTTCAACATTCCCAAATATTTGTGCGCAGAAATGCCGATGTCAATGGAGGAAGATTATTTAACAAACAAAGCGGATAACTCTGCCCCGAGTTAATGGCAAACGGGAAGTAAAGAGGTGATGCATGAGATCCTATAGAAGGGGTCATTTGGGGACCTGGTGTTCCAGTGTTGCATGGGATACCGCTGCTTGTGAAGGCAGCGGTATGACAAGTATTTTAGTGACACGAGGGGGGGGGGTGGTGTGTGTGTGTGTGTGTGTGTGTGTGTGTGTGTGTGTGTGTGTGTGTGTGTGTGTGTGTGTGTGTGTGTGTGTGTGTGTGTGTGTGTGTGTGTGTGTGTGTGTGTGTGCGCGCGCATTACAATATCAGGATAAAACAGATAAGCTTATAAAAATGCACAGGTATAACCTTTCAATTTTATAAATTACGGGAATCAAAAATATACACGATCATAAATAAATAGATGCAAACACAGCTCTCCGTGCCCCCCCGGTCGCGGACAGCGGTGCCCTGTTCATATTCACACTGAACAGCCGTAGCCGATTGGACTGACCCAATTCTGAGTTGGGTACAGCCGGAGAAATAATTAATAATAATCAGACACACACACAAGAAATCCCCAGCATGTTTAATGGACTGTCCCTCCCCTTCACAAGTGGCAGGCAAAGCTGGAGTGACGAGTGGAGCAACTTAAGTTTCTCCAGAAGTCCTTAAACATGGGATGGAAGACAGTCAATGAGGAGAACTTAGCAATAATTATTGTGTTTATATTTCATATCCTTCTGTAACTTCCACTCGGAAAAATATGAATTCCCCCCAAAAATTAAGCATTCTTTGCGGTGATGACGGTAATGAGCCCAATACCGCGTCGACATCCTGTAACTGCGGTAATGCCGTCATTGTTACAGCCTGATTGTACCTTTTTTTATTAAAAAAAAAAAAACAAGATGTTTGTACAGATAGTGAGTTAGTGGTGTAACGGAACTTGGTTGATCTGTGCGATCGCAGACCCCGACACTTCGGCGCGCATGTGAACGGCGGATCAATTGAAAAATGTCACCATCATAGTAAAATTCAGTTTCACTGCCGCTGTAACTTTAAAAAGCATTAATTCCCTAAAGTCTGGATGCAGGGCTGCAGTGAGAAGAAGACAGACAAGAGGGATGCGTGCTGTGTTTGACGTCACGCTGTGTTGTTGTTACTTTACTCCCTGTGGTGACTGATGCTGTGTGTCGTCGCTGTGCGTCTGCCCCTCCGTCATAATGGAGCGCTCAGGATCCAGTCAACAAATACTATGTGTGTCGAGAGATGCAGACTTGTCTACAACATCCGCTGTAACTCGCTTTATTCTGAACCTGATTTACATGAAATGTAATTATGTTATAAATGTGAGAAATTGAATATGATACTGGTTTCTTATTCAAATTAAATGCAGTTACTGGGGGTGGATGTAATCACATTTTGTCTTTCACTACCGTGTTTAAAGGAAGAAGGTATCGTCATGCATGCCTCATATGGCACTTTGATTTAACAATGAAGTAATATTTTATTTATACATTGGCCATCTTGTAAGTTTAAATTGAAGACCATGGGTAAACGTTCCTTACTTGATATATATGTCTCCCTTTCTTTTTGTTTGTTTGTTTGTTTATTTATTTATTTATCTATTTATTTGTTTGTTTATTTTGGTCCGAAAGACTATCCAAACCATGACTCAAAACCGTGATACTGGTTCTTCCCGCCTGCAGGCCGGGACGGTGAACAGAGGCAGCGAGGTGATAGCGGCGGGGATGGTGGTCAACGACTGGTGCGCGTTCTGCGGCCTGGACACCACCAGCACGGAGCTTTCCGTCATCGAGAGCGTGTTCCAGCTGAGTGACACCACGCAGCCCTCCGCCATCGCCACCTCCATGAGGGACTCCCTGATCGACAGGTGAGACGCACTGGCGGCACGCAAGACTTTGACTCTGATTTATTGGCCATGTAGGTTGATCACCACAAGGAAATTGGTTTCATAGATTCGTCGGAGTGTCACGATATATCGCAGGACGAAATCTTGACGGTACAAAAACAAACGTGACAATATGCATCGGGGAGCCGAAGACCCCATCGCGATGTGGAGGCGCTGTGCGCATGTTTCGCTTGGTTACGTTGAACACCAGGGGGCAGTATCACCAAACCACGGGTAGACGTTAAAATCGGTCAAATTAAGTCAAATTAGCCAACGACCAAACAAATCTCAAACACATTTTCAGCTCCTGCTGCAGGGAGTCAGCGGGCAGAGGATTGGAGTTTCGGGTTGTTTGACTTTCGCAAGTTCAGTAAATTGGTGCATTTTACAAATATCCAAAATTTGTACACATACCTACAGCGAATAAAATAGACCCCGTTAATTGCTGCCTGCAGCTATATTTATTCTTGAAATTGTTGTGCTTTAATTGGTTTTGCACATTTACTGCTGAAAGAATCTTTTCCAATCATAATATTTGGTTAATAATGTAAATATTAAATCTTGATGCATAAAATTATTAAAACTGTGATAAATACTGTGACGCTGGTTCTGGTTGAAGCACTGATGGAGGAAGCTCTTGTTTCAGCCGGGTCACATCGTCCTGTGTTGGATAATTCCCCTGCACCACAATGTAAACATGGGAGGTGAGACACGTTCGTACCTTAGAGAGACGGGAGGTGGAATTCCCTTTAAGATGAGCAGTCGATCGCAGAGAGGTGAACTGCATTTGACTTCCTGCCATCGTCAGAAGAACGTAGCAAGCAAACACAAAACTGAACTGCCTCTGGTTGACCCACTTTAGAGTGTGTGTGTGTGTGTGTGTGTGTGTGTGTGTGTGTGTGTGTGTGTGTGTCAGTCACTGACTCATCCAACACAGTCACACCTACCACCTGACGCTGTTTCATCATCCACACGTCACAGCCGCTCACGGTGTGCTGGGGGTGGGTGTGCTGGGGGTGGGTGTGCTGGGGGTGGGTGTGCTGCGGGTGGGTGTGGTGTCTCTGTGGTATTGACGGATGCAGTCGGTTCACTGGCTTTGACCCGGAGCAGTGACGTCTGCAGCCTCGCACCCAAACACAAAATAAATAAATAAATAAATCCTGTGTCAACGACTTGGAAAAATATCAACGCGTGAATTTGGCAAAACGAGTGCAACTTATAAACACTACACAGAAGTACTTTCAGCTGCTGTGTAGTTACTAGTAGTTTTTAATGAAGGAGGGTTTGCTGGTGTCGTTTTTTTTTTTTGGATGAATTTGACTGGTTTTGCTTTCAACTTCTACATTTCTGGGGTTGTTCCGTAGGGGTGGAGTTAGCAGGAAAACTCACAATACGCTGTATTTCCTACGATACATCACTGAGCCTTTCCCCTGTCAGGATACTATCGCAATGTGTTACTGTCAGGATACTATCGCAATGTGTTACTGTCAGGATACTATCGCAATGTGTTACTGTCAGGATACTATCGCAGTGTGTTACTGTCAGGATACTATCGCAATGTGTTACTGTCAGGATACTATCGCAATGTGTTACTGTCAGGATACTATCGCAATGTGTTACTGTCAGGATACTATCGCAATGTGTTACTGTCAGGATACTATCGCAATGTGTTACTGTCGCGATAAGATACTGTCATATACAATTCTGTCGATACATTCACAGCAATATGATACCATCAGAATAGGATTGTATGACATATCCCGCTATGCAGTACCACCACATACCGCTCTCGGTGCGTCCTGACCGGCATTGAAATATAACAACTGGAAGCCGTGTGGTTTGAGCTGTTGATTTGGAGGAACAGGGCGTGAGTAGGGACGCTGTCGTTAAGATTGAAACTTTTACTTTACTAAACTTGACTTGTACTTTCACGGTACTCTTACGGGTTATTTTCCTTATTATTTTTCAAGAGAAAAACTAAAACAGATTAAGAGCAGAATTAACACTACTGTATTTTCTGCACCTTAGGCATGGAGGGGGAGTGATGGAGAAAGTGTCCCCGTTACGCACGGTTTGGTTCCACAGGGAGACTTGAAATGAAAACCTGCGTCTAAATTAAAAGCATTTGTTTTGGTGCCGCCAAATCCAGTTCTACTGAAAAAATGACGAGTCGGCCTATGACAACACTGATACTGTCACGATACGTCTCCCACAAAGACTCTGTCATGATTCAGTGTTGTTTTTTTTTTTGTTTTTGTTTTTTCACGCTAATATAACTTCACTCAATTCTCCGTCCGTCTGCACGAGCGCCCCGTGACGTATTCGGACGTAGTGACAATGTGGGAAGTGGCGTTGGCAATATTGGGACACAATAAGGTTGAGGAACAACAATAGCGTTTTGTTACGGTGGTTCCTTTGTAAACAGCTGAGCTTTGTGGTCGGCACGTCTGGGTTTGGGAAAGGACGTCACCTGCCTGAAACGAAAGGCACAGAGACATTTGAATCACTTCAAATATATATATATATATATTTTTTTTTAAGTGTTTAATTGGTAATATTAATTGGTCAATTACAATATTGTGAATTTACGGTTAAACAGATATATATATATTTTTTTACTTCCCTTATTTTGATATATTGCAGTACCTGATTTGTTTTGTTTGCTTTTTTTTGGGGTCCCACCCATATTGTTACACCACCTCATACTCACTCTCTACCCTTCACTTTATATTACAAGCAGATGCAGTTTTAAAATACAGGCAGATACTCACACTGATCAACTAGGTTTCACGTTGGTCAGGGCCAGAGTCGTGATTGATTTTAACTTTCACAGACTGATGAAGAGTCTGGACGTCTTCATCAAGCTGTGGTGTTTTAACGACGCCATCTGTTCCCTGGGGGAGGACGACCTGTGCTTCCAGTCTGTTTTTAACGTGTAGGACTCTGTTAGTGAACCAAGTGTGTTTGTTGTATTGTCTGTAACTGTGAACTAGAGAAATTGTTAAAATAAAGATGCTTTAAAAATCTCTCTCTCTCTCTCTCTCTCTCTCTCAGCCTGACATGAGCAGAGTCCAGGCTGTACCTCGGGCGGAGAACCCCCCCCGCCCCTCGCTGCTGGACCGTCACCTCCTTCCTCCGCTCACACCTTCCACTCTCCGTTGTTTCCATCCCATCATACCACCGCGTCGGCCATCTTGTCTCGTCCGCTCGCCTGGGAACTGCCGCCAGCTTCTGAAGACTTTTCGTGCCGCTTCAGACTCAATTGGACGGGCTCCGGCCAAATCACGACGCTCGAGAAGCCGAGGGGTCGTGAGGAGAGATTTCCAAACTTTTTCCCTTTTTTTTTTTTTTTTTTTTTTTTAATAGTAAAAGCAACAAATCTGATTGTAAAACCTTTTCAAGACACATTTTGGATGCCCCCCCCCCCCCCCCCCCCATATTTTTAATGGTTTACATCACATCAATTGCGTCTCTCCCGTCCAAGCATCTAAAAGAACAAAAAAAAAAAGAAAGAACCTTCAGTCGTCGAATCAAAACAAATCAAAAATCGGACTTATTTTTGTTGCTGCGTCAATCAATACAAATCTTGCCGTGTCTGCGGTGGAAGGACCGCGGGAACGTCTTTGTAGACGGTTGCGTCTGTGCTTGAGGCGTACTGTACGTGATGCACTCAAATGTCTGTTATTTTTTGGGGTTTTTTTTGAATAAAATCTGCAAACATTTCTGCATGAAAGTGATGTTAAAAAGATTTTTTTTGTTTGTTTGTTAGTTTTTACTCCAGTCTTTGTGTGGAAAAGCGGGGTCGTGACTTGAGAGAGGGCGTGGTCCTCCATTCTGCCTTGTATAAATAAAATAAAAATAACGAAGCCCAAATCTGTCGTTGTCTTACCGTGCTGTATCAAACTATAGCTTCACATTTGTACATCACTTAAAGTCATAGTGGCAACTTGGTAGTTAGTCCAATTATCCCAAAATGTCCTGGAATAAGTTAATGTCAAACAAAATAACTTCATTATAGAATATATAATTCCATATTTACTTATGTAATTTATACCTGCACCTCAATTTTCTCCTGAGAACATCTCATTTGTATAAATAAGTAAAAAAAAAAAAAAACCCAAAAAACAGCCCATGTGGGTGGACAGTCTGTGTGTGCGGGGCTTAGTTTTTTGTGTGTGGTCTCTAGCGCGCTCTACTGTCGACTGTAAGAATAACATGGACAGAGGCTCGTTTAGTAAAAAAAAAATAAGCAAAGAGCATTAAAAAAAAGTTACCCTAAAGCTAGTTTTACTTTTGGGTCATCAAAAACACATTTTTCCACGGTTGAATTTAAATTGTAATGTCAGTTGCATTGCATTACATTACCTCACTACACTTTTTTGTCTAAAGTGACTGTTCAATAAGACCCTTTTTGTCGGTGCTATCAAACCAACTGTCACCGTCACAGCTAAACGTTCTAGAAGAATAAGCAGCATTAGTAGAGTGAGCTTTATTTTTTTTCAACAGCAAAGTGCAGCGCATTTGACTTTTAAGTTCCAATGTGTGCGCCTGGAGAATGGACTACCACTGTCAGTCACCTGATTAAGGACGAGAGAAAAGACTTTCAAGGCAACATTTTTTTTTATTATTATTGGCAACTGCTTGAAATAAAGTCGTAGCAATGCATCTATGTACACCCTCGTAGTGACGGCCTACCCAACACACACAGCTAATAAGGATCCATTACACGATCGTTTATACGCACATACACCTTTTTATGCCGTTTCAAAATACATATACACTTGTTTTTGGTTTTTGAAACTTTTAAAAAGACATTTTCCCATTTTTTTTTTTAAATACAACTTAATACAATCTTTTCCACCATCTCTTGCATGAAATATTATATATATATATATATATATATATATATAATATAGTCAAGGGGGAAAAAAGAAACATGCAATGTAGTGCACTTAAACTTTTTTTTCTTTCATCTATAAAATCTTAAAGGCAAACAAACGGGAGGAAGAGAAGGTTCAACGAAAACAAAACGGAATAACGCCTCCAACATTCACTAGTTCTAGTAATTCTTGGACAAAAAAAGTACTAAAACAAAAAAAAGTCAATGCCGAGGTGTTGGCTCATAGTATTTGTATTAATTTGATACATGTGCAAAAGAAGCTTGTTCATCTCCTATTTTAATATTCCTTTATATGTTTCCTAACACTGGTGTCTATTCTACCGCCGCGCTGCGAGCGGACGAGCGGCCGTGGGCAGGAGGGGTCACTCGGGGAACGGGACGCTCTGTTCACAATCCTTACCTGGTCAGATTTCAACTTCTTTTGCTTTCTTTTATTTTTACCAGAACATTTTAATCGTCTAAAAATTCTAGGATTTCCTTGTGTTTTAGGCGGGTTTTTTTTTTTTTTTCAATGATAAATTGTTTCTCAATGAGTTTGAATAAATGTGAATTAATAAAAACGGCAAATTTGAACGCGACATGTGCGTTCGAGGGTTCAAAGCGTGTGGGATATTGGTTCAATCCTAAGGTTAAGTCGTTAGAAAGGTGTAATATTTTCCTTGAAGGCAAACCGACGTTTGACCCCCGTTTTGTTGCTATGGTAACAGACGGTCAACAGGGATATTCAGGGTCAGAGTATCGGCCTCTTTATATTTAACTCCCGCTGTGCCTCGCCCTTTCAACATTTGGCCGTTCCTTCACCAGTTTCCAGGCTTTACTGGTTCTGGTGTAAAATCCAGTCCCTCTCTATCAACTATTCCTTGGACCGTGAGTATGTGAACATTGGGGAAACTCTCGCTGGACCCGTGTGATCCCGCCCCCTCCTCCGCTAAACCCGAAATGACAGGAGCTTCGCGCTCGCATCCGTGCGGTGGAGCCCGAGGTGTGAGCGGTCCCGGAGGCTCCGGCTCCGACA
Source organism: Zeus faber (assembly GCF_960531495.2). Lineage (NCBI taxonomy): Eukaryota > Metazoa > Chordata > Actinopteri > Zeiformes > Zeidae > Zeus > Zeus faber. The sequence goes on along the minus strand of NC_137192.1, from coordinate 26,618,475 downwards.
TGGCCGCCGTTTCAATGTGCTGCAAGCTGACTGGCTGGACGGGGGGGGGGTGGAAGATCCGGGGGTTCATAAAGTAAAAAGTTTGCTCCGGGATTTCGAGTCAGCCGCGCAGAGATCATTCAGATTATAAGCGCCGAGCGGAAGAAGGTCCGACCGAGGAGCGGAACCGGAAACGTGGACTTTGTGAGCTTTCCGGACCTGGATGTACCCACCTCTGCGGTGGGACCGACCGGGCGCTGGTACAAGACCGACTGCCGCTCAAAGCAATGAGCTGGCGGCGACGGCGGCAAAAAAAGCAGCGGTTCGACGTCTAGACTCACTTTAAAGTCCTGTCTCCGTGTTTCCGCTCCAGCCGTGCCGCTAATAATCAGGGGATCCACCTGGTTGACTCCAAATCCCCGAGCGGAATCTCCTATTTCTGAGGCCGCATTTTCCACCTGTGGTTATTCGGCGGGGGCGGGGTCAGTGTCGTTAGGACTCGGTTCAGTTCAGTTAAGTTCGTGGTATTGACAAAACCATTTGTATTCAAGTGAATGTGCCCGATTCCAGCGAGTGTCGGACGTAGGACTCAAGCAAAACACGCACGGATAAATGAGACGGACCCAAGCTGAGGTTTCATCCTTCACACCGGAAACGGTTGTGGGGAAGAAAAAAATAGGACTAGGGAATTAAAATGAAATATAGGATCGCCATCACTAGGAATATATCGTCTAGACTAGCGCTTGAAACTACCTTGTTGCCGTGACTTGAGTATTGAACAATACGGCAAAAACACGACGTGACAGTTAGTGATTGGGTGAAATCTGAGCTGAGCTGTGCTTCTTCATACGTATGAGGATAAAAGGATAAAATACCAAGCAGCTTAACTTTCAAAACACATAGAAAAATCGCCCGACTGTAAATATTAAAGGTTATTAGCCTGTCAAAAAACAAAAAAAAACAAAGGAACAAACTAGACAAAAATAGATTAAACTGGTAGTAAAACTAAGTGGAAACTGCTTCATCCAAACTCTTTAGGAACAGAGAAATAAAACAGTCAACGTGGGAACGGGAACAGAGAATTAGAACAGTTGTAATTCCGCTGCTGACCACTAGGCGGTGCCGGGTTAAATATGTGGTTTATACACACGCCGCCCTCCTCCTCCTCCTCCGCCTCTTCCTCCTCCTCCTCCTCTCTGCATCCTTCCCTTACGCCTGGCGGTCAAGGACCCCCGGCCTCCCCCGTCCTCCCCTCTCCGCCCTCTCCTCCCCCCCTAGCAGCCGAAGGTCTCCTGCGAGGCGTACACCATGTAGAGGAATCCGTCCTCGTCCCGCTCCTGCTCGTAGATCTCAGAGATGGACGTGGACACGGACACCAGGCTGTGCTGGTTGACCAGCAGGAAGAAGGCCTGGGTGGGGTTCAGCTGCAGGCGGCGCCTGGAGGAGAGGGATGTCAAGATGTTTGAGACACTGCCATTTTTTGGTCTGACGCCGAAACGAACAGAATTCCTTTCGTTCCTCCGGAGGGTCTGCTTGCGCACGGGGGGAGCTGTGACGCGGCCGGACTAACCAGTGCGTTGCATGAGGAAAGCGCCCAGGGGCCCCCAAAAACGGTCCTCACTAATACCATCACGCAAAAAAAAGGTCTAGTGAGTCCAGGAAGTGAACTGGTTCATTCATAATATATACAGTATATATATATTTTTTTTTTTTCTGAAACAAGGCTTCATTCCTCCTGAAAAGAGATGAAATTAAAAGCTGTTTTCTCATGTATACCTGCATGCCTTTGCTACGTCATAGAGTAAAGCAAATAAACTGTGACATGAGAGAGAAATTATTGCCAAAGAGATGAATTATATTCTAAAATGGCCTGGACAGATTTGTTGGTACCCCTTAGAGAAGATGATTAATAATTGGATTATAGTGATATTTCAAACGAAGTGTTTTCTTTAATTGGTATCAATCTTCAATCTTATAATCAGTCATTCAGCCTATTGAGAAAAGCAGTCACTCTGCTGTTTGGTGTCATCGTGTGCACCACACTGAACATGGAGCAGAGAAAGCAAACAGAGAGTTGTCTGAGGAGATCAGAAAGAAAATGACAGACAAGCATGTTAAAGGTCAAGGCTATAAGACCATCTCCAAGCAGCTTGATGTTCCTGTGACTACAGCTGCAAATATCATTAAGAAGTTTAAGGTCCATGGGACTGTAGCCAACCTCCCTGGACACGGCCGCAAGAGGAAAATCGACCCCAGATTGAACAGAAGGATAGTGCCAATGGTAGAAAAAGAGCCAAGGACAACTTCCAAAGCGGTACAACTGAACTCCAAGGTCAAGGTACGTCAGTGTGTGATCGCACCATCCGTCGCTTTTTGAGTGACAGTGGGCTCCATGGAAGAAGACCCAGGAGGACTCCACTTTCGAAAGAAAAACATAAAAAAGCCAGACTGGAATTTGCCAAAATGCATATTGACAAGACACGATGCTTCTGGGAGAATGTCCTTTGGACAGATGAGTCAAAACTGGAGCTTTTTGGCAAGTCACATCAGCTCTATGTGCACAGACGAAAAAATGAAGCTTTCAAAGAGAAGAACACCATCCCTACTGTGAAACATGGAGGAGGCTCGGTTATGTTTTGGGGCTGCTTTGCTGCGTCTGGCACAGGGTGCCTTGAATCTGTGCAGGGCACAATGAAATCTCAAGACTACCAAGGCATTCTGAAGGGAAACGTGCTGCCCAGTGTCAGAAAGCGCCCTGATCTGAATCCTATCGAACAGCTATGGAAAGAGCTGAAACATGCAGTCTGGAGAAGGCACCCTTCAAACCTGAGACAGCTGGAGCAGTTTGCTCAGGAGGAGTGGGCCAAGCTACCTGTTGACAGGTGCAGAAGACTCAGAGAGCTACAGAAATCGCTTGATTGCAGTGATTGTCTCGAAAGGTTGTGCAACAAATATTAGGTTAAGGGTCCCATCATTTTTGTCCAGGCCATTTTCATTTGTTTTATTATGTAAACTATTCTGTTGAATCAAAAAAATCTAAGTCTGGTTTCTGTTAAATATGGAATAAACAATGATGGATGCCAATTACTTTTGTGAGTTTCAAGTTATTTCAGAGAAAATCCATAAAAAACAACAAATTTGTCGACGTCTGTATGTGTGCTTCTACGTCTGTATGTGTGCTACTACGTCTGTATGTGTGCTACTACGTCTGTATGTGTGCTACTACGTCTGTATGTGTGCTACTACGTCTGTATGTGTGCTACTACGCCTGTATGTGTCCTACTACGCCTGTATGTGTCCTACTACGTCTGTATGTGTGCTGCTACGTCTGTATGTGTGCTACTACGTCTGTATGTGTGCTACTACGTCTGTATGTGTCCTGCTACGTCTGTATGTGTGCTGCTACGTCTGTATGTGTGCTGCTACGTCTGTATGTGTGCTGCTACGTCTGTATGTGTGCTGCTACGTCTGTATGTGTGCTGCTACGTCTGTATGTGTGCTGCTACGTCTGTATGTGTGCTGCTACGTCTGTATATGTGCTGCTACGTCTGTATGTGTCCTGCTACGTCTGTATGTGTGCTACTACGTCTGTATGTGTGCTTCTACGTCTGTATGTGTGCTACTACGTCTGTATGTGTGCTACTACGTCTGTATGTGTGCTACTACGTCTGTATGTGTGCTACTACGTCTGTATGTGTGCTACTACGTCTGTATGTGTGCTACTACGTCTGTATGTGTGCTACTACGTCTGTATGTGTGCTTCTACGTCTGTATGTGTGCTACTACGTCTGTATGTGTGCTACTACGTCTGTATGTGTGCTACTACGTCTGTATGTGTGCTACTACGTCTGTGTGTGTGCTACTACGTCTGTGTGTGTGCTACTACGTCTGTGTGTGTGCTTCTACGTCTGTGTGTGTGCTACTACGTCTGTATGTGTGCTATTACATTTGTATATAGATAAGCAGGTGCGTGCCCGTGTACCTGATGATCTTGACCAGTTCGCTCATGTTGACGTGGTCAGGGACCAGGAACTTGGTCTTGTCCAGAACAGGAAGCTGCTTCTCTCCCTTGTACCTCTCGATGATCACCTGGAGACCACACACACACACACACACACACACACACACACACACACACACACACACACACACACACACACACACACACACACACACACACACACACACACACACACACACACACCATGGAAACAAGTCAGAACTGCCACTGTGCGGCTTACATCCCAGAATAATCACTCAAACCGGTCTGTTGGGGGAAGGCCAGGGATATATTATAAACTGAACACTGTGAACGCCCAAAACAATAATTTACTTTGACTGTGAAAAAAAACAAAAACCCCGCACTACATTCCCCCTCAATGACTGCAGGTTATTTTCTCTCGGCCAGAAACACTGACGCTCCCAAAAAAGCCAAATAACATGTTCGTCCAGAGAAGCCTCTGGTGGATCACTGAGCCCTGATAAAAAGGGAGGAAACAGGAACTCACTGGGATCTTAGTCGGGTGCTGCTCCCGAATCTGCTGAACCTCTTTGCATCGGTCAGCTGTGGGTGACACACAGACACAGAAACACATTAACATAATCCAATAACATTGATTTAAAAAAAAAAAGCTTTTCTCGGATATAAATCGAAAAGAAAAGAAAAATGTTTTTTTTTATAGATCTAAAAAGCGGAATAAACCTTTCATTTCCCTGATTCCAATGCATCGGAGTGTAATGTATCAATAAAATTCTCAGATATGAGAAGATATGGGAAACCTTATTTTACATGGTATTCTATTCTATTTATCTATGGGAGAGATTAGTACATTGTAAAATGTGCTGAACTTTCAATTAAGGTAAACACATTGACTAATGGAGCGATACATATTTGATAAAGATGTGATGTAAATGTTGTGTCATGAAAGGTCCGATTTATTAAAGGAAAATGGAAACACCCTGGCGTCATAGTATAGTCAATTTGGAACAACAAAATATGACGTGCGTGAAGAATCAATATGTGCAGATAATGAATAAGATAAGGAATACCTGGGAAATGATTCATTCAATGAAAATAACAATGGGTGTAAATAAACAAATAACACAGAGCTGTGGCTTTTCAAGAACATCTAACCTACAATAGTAAAGAATATCTGCGTTAACGGTGACATTTCTAATGTTATTGGGGAGAAAACGGATGTGTTTACTTAATTTTAGTTGGTTTCCTCCATGTTTTTATGTTTGAAAACACATTGTGTCAATAAATCAGTTTCTAATAATAATAATGAACACACATGGTCTTCAGTGATACATAATATACATAATTGATTTGATATATTTTATTTCAGTACTTGTATTATCAAGTAACCCCGATTAAGTCTTCCGTTCTTTTACGGAGTCCTCTAAAGCCAGGTTATTCTCCAAGACGTGCTTTAATAGAAGACACTGAATAGTAATTGTTTATTACAGAGTGTTTTGTGTTTTTAAATACACGGTGGTCGTTTTTTAATGTCCCGAACTTCCCTGTTGCCATTAGCCGGGTCTAAAGCTCAGGCTTTGGGGCTGTGAAAGGTCCCTTTGTTGGAATAAGTTTTTTCTCTGCTCCCTCAGTAAAATAGACGTCTTTGTCAGCATGCCTAGAAGGTTTTTTTCTCTCTCTCTTTTTTTACAAATATAGGTTAAAAACGTTAACACAAATACAGTTGCCGTTGTGTCCTCTTCCAAGCGATCGCACCTTTTCCATTGTGAGAAAATTATTTCTGTGGCTATATCGCTTTAAATGGGATATAAACAAAGGGGATATTCTCAGACTGTCTCCCTGTTAACGACTACGGTGCCTGATATATTCAAAATTATATTTCCTAAACCCTTTGTTCCATTTCCACTTTAAAACAAAGAAAAACAAAACGCTAAACCACCTTTCATATTCTTTAAATTCTCTATCAATTCATTTGAAAAAAAAAAAAAAAAAAGCTCCAAATGAAACGAATACATAATATTCTCTCAGGATTTCTATTCTTAAACGCACACTAAATTCTGCAGAGTCATGTGGTTATTGGAACAGGAGTTGAGGCTGACCTGACGTCTGTTTACAGCGTTTTAAAATGTTATTTGAGGAGCTGCAGAGTGATGTGTGTCGGTGTGACACAGGGTAAGGTGGCATTATTTGCATGCACTGGTATATTAAACATTTACTAATGTTTCTGTTGATAAATCCACGTTTCACGTGTTTGGGGAGATTATGCAATGGGACTGTCTGTTTGGCTCCTCCCTCCTTAGAACAGCCAGTCTCCGTCTGGAGCCTCAAATTACACCATAACATAACTCCCAGAACACGAGGACGCGGACCGGGCTAATGTGTCAGCACAGCTTGTTTTCCTCCCCGATCCCCCACCTACCAGGCCCATACTACACACAACACGTTATAGTAGATACTTACACACTACACGATTAATGTATCGATACCAACACACTACAGGGTTATAGTATAGATACTAACTGAACACACTACACGGTTATAGTATAGATACTTTCACACTACACGATTAATGTATTTATACCAACACACTACAAGGTTATAGTATAGATACTAACTAAACACACTACATCGTTATAGTATAGATACTAACTAAACACACTACACGGTTATAGTATAGATACTTACACACTACACAATTACAGTATCGATACCAACGCACTACAAGGTTATAGTATAGATACTAACTAAACACACTACATCGTTATAGTATAGATCCTGACTAAACACACTACACGGTTATAGTATAGTTACTAACTAGACACACTACACTGTTATAGTATAGATACTAACACACTACACGGGAATAGTATAGATACTAACACACTACACTGTTATAGTATAGATACTAACTAAACACACTACACGGTTATAGTATAGATACTTTCTCACTACACGCTGACCAGTTTGTAGACTAGTAGTACTAGTATTAGTCCAGTAGTAATAACGTTATGTCTGTGATATGCTTCCCTTCCTGACTGGTTTGATACTGACATGGCACTTTTTAGTTTTACCTTCTAAGGCCTACACTGCAAAACAAAAACAAAAAAAAAAAATCATTTTTTGGGGGGGAAATTGAGGAAACCTACGGAAAAAAGATTTAAGGAATTGTTCGTAACCTCGATCCACTCACTATATTCTCTGAGAGCACATTTCGCTGATTATTCGTCACAAGAAACAACAGTCGCTCCATAACAATGACGTCATCGGCCAGTTCACTTGGTTCATCAAGACCGATTTTCCTTTTTAAATCCTCATCAAAACTCATTGGAAACAAAAAGAATATTACAAATAAGTGGATAATTAGGAGAAAAAAATGTCGACTCCCCATGAATTGAGAAGCCATTAAAAAAAATATATACATATATATATATAACAATATAATATGTGTAAAATATAGTACTTGTTTTGTATGGTTTGGTGCTTTGTAAAAGTCTAAGATTCAATCCATAAAAATATATTTACTAAAAATGGTTTCCAGTAACGAAAAACTACAGTAAGCAAGTCACAGATGACACATAATAAAAACAACGACGACGACAACGACAACAACAACAACAGTGTGTGGAGCTCGCCTTCCAGCGGCTGGTGTAATGCAGCGTAACGCTAGCAGCTAGCAGCTAGCAGCTAGCCCTGCGCTAGCGGCCCCGCAGCTGGCGGGTGGCAACAGGATGGTGTCTCACCGAATGTCCTCCTTTGTTTGAACGGCCTGTCGGACGGCATCTCCGCAAACGCGATCTCGCCGCTGCGCTGCTCACAGCAGGGACAAAAAAACAAACAAACAAAGAAAGCCCGTTCCAACCGTCCGCGTCCCGGACCGACCGCAGCTCCTGCCCGTCGTCCGCTGGGAGACCGAGCGGCTTTCACGGAACGGCGCGGACGGAGACGCCGACACTGTGACGTCACCGGGACGTCTTTTTAAAGAGAACTTCCACTTCGCGCCTCTTGGGCCTTGGTGGCCTCGAGGGAAAGGATTCAGAGCCACGGTCGCCGTAAGAGCCATAATAATCATTAATAATAGAAGTAACAATTAATCACTCGTAGTAAATTGAAATCGCAACTCATTCATAATTGTCGTAATCATAACTCATTCATAATCGCAATCACATCTCATTGGTAATAATAGTAACCATAACTTATTCGTAATAACAGTCATCATATCTAATAATACCAATCACAACTCATTCATAATAGTCATCATAACTCATTAATTATACTAATCATAACTCATTAATAATAATACAAATCATAACCCATTAATACTAGCAATCATAACTCATTCATAATGATAGTAATCATAACTCATTAATAATACTAATCATAACTCATTCATAATCGTAATCATAGCTCATTGATAATAATAGTAACCATAACTTATTCAGAATAACAGTCATCATATCTAATAATACCAATCACAACTCATTCATAATAGTCATCATAACTCATTAATTATACTAATCATAACTCATTAATAATAATACAAATCATAACCCATTAATACTAGCAATCATACCTCATTCATAATGATAGTAATCATAACTCATTAATAATACTAATCATAACTCATTCATAATCGTAATCATAGCTCATTGATAATAATAGTAACCATAACTTATTCAGAATAACAGTCATCATATCTAATAATACCAATCACAACTCATTCATAATAGTCATCATAACTCATTTATTATACTAATCATAACTCATTAATAATAATACAAATCATAACCCATTAATACTAGCAATCATTACTCATTCATAATGATAGTAATCATAACTCATTCTTAATAGTAATCATAACTCATTCATAACAATAGTAATCATACCTTATTGATAATAGTAGTTATCATAACTCATTAATAATAGTAATCACAACTAATTGATAAGAATAGTATCAGTTCAAGTAGTAATCGAAACTTATTTATAATGGTAAAACCTCAATCATAATAGTAATAATCGTAACTAATTTAAATAATAGTAATCATAAGTAATTAATAATAGCAGTGTCATAATTCAGTCACAATAGTAGTAATTATAACTCATTAATAATAGTACAGTGATCATAACTCATTCATAATAGTTATAACTCATTAATAATAGTGATCATAAGTTATTATTATAATAGTAATAATGTGTTTATAGTAATAAGTTAAAATGTTATTCAATAGTTTTGTAAAACTATTGTTAAAAAAAACCTTTACAGCGAAAAAACAAAAACAATACAGTACAGGTTGAGGTTTTTCTCTAATCTGAATTATATATGGAGAATTGTAATCCTCTCCATTTTATTATTATTAATAATAAACCAACTCAAAGAGCTTTACATTAATGAAACAACTGATACCTCATATACAGTAGGAATAAAAATGCAAACAAGCAAAATGCATTTAATATTAAAAAAAGAGTAAATGTTGTACTTTATTACTCCCAAGAAAAATCACTTTTATAATATTATCTCATCAACCTTCTCGAAGCTTCTACCCAAGTTTATGGAAGAACCATTCGATTTTAGGGGCTTTCTCCTAGTCAGTGTTAGGATTTACGATTAAGTCATATTGTGCTGAGAGAAAATATTTAGTCCAAATAGTTTTACTTCATCCATCACTGACACATATTTAAAGAAACACACAATACCACATTTTGGGGGATTTTTTTTGTACGTTTTATTTGGTCTTACAAACAAACAAAACTCAATAAGCCATGGGAGACGTCTGCTGTGTGGATTGTGTTTGCAAACGCAATGCTGCACTTCATGGACAAAATAAATAAAAACCTATGAGCTCTTCAAATAGTCAGGACTCTTCAAATATTAAAAAGAAGGAAAGAAAGCTCCTAAGGTGTTGCTGATGCCTCATGGATGGTTTGTAGTGACGAGACATGAGGTCGGAATGCTAAAACATGAGACACGGCGTGAGGCTTTAATCTGATCACAAACTGCTCTTTTTTTTATTTACATTTCCAAGTTTTCCCTTCACCTCTGAGTACAGTCAGGAAGTGCATGGAAATGTCTGGATCATGATGAATCCTTACATTGCTCCTTGAAAGATAAAATAAACATTTGGCCACAGAAACTAGAATAGACAAGCCTCAGTCCGAGGGGTTCTGGATGACGATCAGGAAATAGTCCTTATCTGTTGAGGACAGAACACAGCGGTCAGTGCAGAACAACACATATTACAAGGTTCTGAATAATACAAATATATAGATCGATCTATCGATCTATATATCTATCTATCTATCTATTTTTCACAGGATAAGGCCCAGAATAGGGCTGGACGATATGGCCAAAAATGTTATCACAATGTTTTTAATATTGATTTCTGTCAATAATTACCACAATATATAGTTAATAAAAGTAGATTTACAGTTTTAAGTGTATTCTCATGGCTTTACGTTAAACATTAAATAAAATAACATGTAAACAAAAAGGAAGAAATAAATAAAATAAACAATATATGAATATATATATATTATATGCATGTAAATATATAACCATCATTGTCATCTGAGAACGGAAAAGTTCCAGAATCTGCACTCTGTGATTACATGCGGAGACGTTTGGGGTGGACCCAGGGTCTTTGTTTTGCCAGTGCTGTGTCATTTCTGAAAATAGTGTTTTGTTGTAGACTCTGAAAGGTACAATTGTTATATATTTGCAATAACTATAACTTAATCATGATAACTAACCCTAACACTGCAATAACTGCATTAACATACTGTATGTTGAATTATGAACCCTGCATTGCATCATATTGCCAGACTGATGGCCACACACAGCCCTAGTTCTCTATGTGGTGTCAGGATGAAAAGCTTCCGCCTCCAGTGAATGCGTTGCAGGCTCTGCTTGGCTCCTTTTTGGGACGTCTATGATGGATGGGAGCCGCAACATGAGCAGCCAAACGCAAAAACTGCATAAAGGCATTCCAGCGGCCCGTGGCAGTTGAATAAAACAAGATGGCCGGCTGTTTGATTACAGAGGCGGGGTCATGGCATCACACCTTGATTGGTCCCAACTGTTTTGAATTCAGCATTCTCTCAATAACTACATTCAGATGTGCTTTTATATATTATTCATTTATTTTTGGCCATATTACTGTTGTGATTGGTAACATTTGTTCACATCTTGTTCCCATTTTAAGAAGTCCTGTATTCAAACGCCCTCCTGGACCCGGTAGGGATTAGGCCCGCCACCATCTTGACATTTTAGGCGATGGTTGTCATAAAACTAATTGCCATAAACAACTTAATTATCTTGTGTTCATTTTGCTTTTGTTTTTTTCATAACTAGAACTTAATCATGATAACTTCCGAGTTACAAGAGTGACATGCGTAGTGCAACGAATTCTCAAAGGGTGAGGAATGAATAACAGAATAGAATGAAATACGGCTCTGGTTGTGTGCCTGAATGACGCCGACAGGCATACAGCTTGCATTGTTTTCCCCAAGCGGTCCGGATCTAAGACCTTCCCACCCCTCTCACCCGGGGCGATCATGATCTCGTTCTTCTTGGAGCGCACACGCAGGAAGGTCAGGTCGTTTTGGGGGTCGATGTCGCGCACCGTGCTCCGGGCCTTCATCACCAGCTGGTGGATGAGCCCGGCATACTGCACCGTGCTGGAGTTGTCCAGCGTCGTCTTGATCGGGATACCTGGAGGAAAAGAGAGGGCGGCGATGGGGATAGCTAGACGACGGCAGTGTGACCAAGAGAAATTGCTCGATATCTTTCAGATATTTTGAGCGATGTACTTGGGATGCATATTGGGTCCGACACCTAAACCAGATAGCAACCCAACATAAGTTCACTGCTTCAAGTCACTGCTCAAAGCAGGATCACATTGTACATAGAATAACGCAAAATCTTTTAGGAAATATAGGCGCCAATAAACAAGTAAATCTCAACAGTTGCAGAGTGTAAAAGAAAAATTGAGCATGAATACTGTATGTAAACAAGGTTATAAGGAGGGCATGAATCTGCTTCTGTGTAAAAGAGGCAGCGAATGAAATATTGAATTATTGAAAACGTCTTAAAATGTGACTCACTAATGTAACTTCTCTCTCAGTATTGTAATATCTCTGTCATTTTCCTCCGGGGATGACTAATGAACCTATTGTAGCTAATATGGTACTCCGTATCGGCAAGTACCCAGAGTGAGTACTCCGTTGCCATACTCAATTGGAAAACGAATAAATGGGAAGAGAAAATCCCTAGTTAAGGGTACAGCACACAGGAAGGTGAATGGAAGACACGAGTTGGAACAATCTCAAGTGAAGTGTTGAGATTTAAGTTTCTGTCTACAATTGGAAATGCTGTAACGCAAATAAAGACAAAGGGGGGGAGGAGGGTTTCAGATCATCAGATATTTCTTTCTTTCTGCCTGTTTCCCTCCGACACCCGCCATCCACTATCAGACGAATACACGTGTAAATCGTGATTATTACGGCTGCGGATGTTACCCTCTGCGTTGACAACAATGATGCCTTGAACCCCTTTCTGGCTCTGGATCCTCTTCAGGGTCTCATCTACTTCAGCCTGGTGGGGAGAGAGGACGGGTTACGACAACACCTCGCAAATGTGACACGACGCGTTCCCAAACACACGCCGCCGCCGCCGCCCAAAGTCCCGCGGCCAAACAGGACCGGACGGCGGCACGTCCGTTGGTTGGCGACTGCCCGCAACGACGAGCGCCGCTAACGAGCTAGCATGACTAGCGCCCCTTAAGAAAAAATGTCCGCTTGCTTTAAAGCCTCGTTTCAACCCAGACGCACGTAACATCGCGGAAAGTCCCCCACTTGCCATTTTGTTTTTGGTGTTTCTCTTTTGTGTTGTTTTTCTTCTCTTTCCTGGTTCTATCCTCTGACGAGCCGCTCGGGAGGGAGGGGGGGGGGGCCGCGTCGAAGGACGTTGCCTGCGCGTGACGTCGCACGGCGTCCGACGTCACCGACGCCGGAAATGGCTTTGACGCGTCCGAGGGTTCGTCGGGACGTCGTAGGCGTGACGTAGGCGCCGCCCCTCGCATGCTCGTGTATTTGTTGTTGGACAATTAAGCCTTTTTGGGAACGTGTGGCCGGTTTGGTCATTTGATTCGGGGAAGTTGAAATTCGCTCCCGCAACGGTGAACATGTCAATCTCTCTCCGTGTAATGGACAATAAGAAGCACGTTACGTTTCTAAAGTACTATACATCCACATTCTAAAATGTTGATAAAGCATTTATTAAATTAATTGTATTATTTTTTATTGTTATTTTCATTGTTGTTTATTATACATTTTATACATTATGTTCGGTATTTTCACGACTGTATTTTACTGTGTGGTATTACATATGTTACGTTGGGGTAGTATAAGTTTGTAACAAAAAATAAAAAATAAAATAAAACTAATAATAATAATAATAATAATAATACTACTACTACTAATAATAATAATAGGGTTGAACAACTTAGCGCTGGGTCCTGGTACTCAGGTTTCGAGTGACTGACTATTCAGAGGATCAACAGCAATATCTCTCAGAGAAATAATGGGCAGATATACGATGGGATCGATTATGGAAGCCCATAGGGGAGTACGGTGTTTCAAAATGTACGTGTCATTCAAGATTCAAGATTCAAGAAGTTTGTTTGTCACATACATAAACATACTTTCATACATGTATGCAGGGAAATGTCTTTGCAACGCACCCGGAGATTATGCACGGTGGTTTCGAAACCGAATATTATAGCTAACCTAATTCCTACCGAGCAACTAACTGAAATTGACTGATTCCTAAAATGTGTTGCAGTTAGTGAATAGAGTAGAAAAAATAAAATAAGACTCAAAAAGGCAATACGAAGTGGGGGTACAAAATTGAAGGGAATAGAGTTATGTTTATGGGATAGGCTATTTGTATATACAGATGTGTGCAGTAAAGTGGCATGGGAATAAAGTGAGTATGGAGATATACAGTACAGTATACAACAGTACGACACAGAAATACAGTAACATCGAACAGAACAGCGATACGGCGCAGTATGCAGTAACCTAGAACAGCGATACAGTATGCAGTACAGTATGCTATAACACAGTACAGTGATACAGGATGCAGTACAGTATGCAGCAACCCAGAACAGTGATACAGTATGAAGTAACCCAGAACAGTGATGCAGTATGCAGTACAGTATGCTACATACAGTACAGTGAAGCAGTGGGGCCTGTGTGAGTGTCTCGGTGCTTTTTGTCAGGACCCCTGGTGAGTTCCACAACAGCGTTATAATTTTCTACACATCTATGTGTTATTTGAGTAAAAATGAAAACGAAAATGCAATACTCCAATTTGAATTTTAATTTTCACATACTCGTATGGGTGTTCTTTTGACCATATTAAAATGAAAATGCAGAAGCTGTTTGACATTTGATTGTCAAAGTTGTACCCTGCTCTACAGTGGACACAATTTAAAAGTTAACTAAAATCAAACAATTTAAATGTAAAATAAACAATGTAACTTCATTTTACATTCTTGCAAGCAATATTTTAAGTCCCAATTACAATTAAAATGCAATTTCCGAGCAATTTGAAAATGGAAACGAAAACGGCATTTGACATTATGATTTTCAAAACTTTGAAAGCTACAGTTAAATTTGAACGTTGCATGCAATATTTTCCATAAATCTGGTAAAAAAAACAAAAACAAATCGAGTTTACTCCCCCCCAAAAACTGGGCTATCCCTTTAATGGTGCAGTGTGTAGAATTTAGTGGTATCTAGGGGTGCGGTTGCGGATCACAACCAACGGAATACCCCCCTTCCCATGGCAGTGCAACGTGGCAGCCTCCGTGGAAGAGACGGTGGCCGCGAAACTTGCGAAAAACCCGAAAGGTCCTCTATAGAGCCAGTGTTTTGGTTTGTTCGTTCTGGGCTACTGTAAAATAAACATGGCGGTGCAACGTGGGGGCCTCCGTGAAGCGTACCCGCTCCCTTTGTAGGTATAAACGGCCCGTTCTAAGGTAATGCCAACGCAATGATTCTTATTTTCATGGGATTATACATTAATTGAAACATACTTATGAATATTATATTCCATTTCTGCCAAGTCTGTACAGTGGACAATATTCAAATGCAATAAGCGAAAACAGTGGCCCCAGTGTATTACATTTGCACGTACACGTATCTCCGCGAGACGGGAGGAATATTGCAAACATCAGGCATTTTAATCATTTTTTTTAAAACACAGTTTGTGAAACTTTTATGTCTAAAACACCACCAAGAATAAGTCTTTGTAATTCCCGCTTGTTACTTGTTTAAAAAATGACATAACAAAATGTTGACCTCGTTTCCACTCTCAATATGTGTCCTGTTGGCACCGTGCTCCGGCGGGTTATCTCCCAAACAGGAGCCTTTCTGTGTGGAGTTTGCATGTTCTCCCCGTAGGACCCCCACCAAAAACATGCGCCCATCATCGTCTGACCAGCGATGGACACTCATCACCTGGTCCCCGGGCGCGTCCACGTACGCTGCCCACTGCTCCTGGCTGTGCCCCCGGAGGAAGGACAAGCCAGGATGGGTCAAAAGCAGAGGAACCATTTCACCAGCCACCATCAAAGCATGTGCACGTGTGTGTGTGCAAGCATGTGTTGTAGTGTGGTGTGTTGCGTGATAAATAAAGACTGTTTCCTCTTCTCCTTCCGTTTCTGTGATCTCATCAGACACTTGAAGTTAAACAAGGTCTCGCAGGCATCCAGCTAAAAAGTACTAATATAATGTTTTTACGGTTGTCTGCCATAAATCACCTTTGGCAGAAATGAAGCGTGAGCTACAACTGCAGTTGTTGAAATTGGTGAGTGCGGATGCGTTTGTACTGTCTTTGCATAACTTCGACGCATCACATGCTCGTTTGTTTGTTTGTTTGTTTTTTAAATTAAAAACCGGTCGCGACCAGTGAGCGGGCGGGTGACCCCGGTCTCCGAGCTTCTCTCGTCCCCGGAACGCACCGCCGTGGGAGGGTACGAGCCTGGTCCCGCCGTACCTCACCCACCCGGGGGGGAGGGAGAGAGAGAGGGAGCGAGGGTGAGACGGCGACGGACAGACGGAGGGACAGACGGAGAGACAGACGGAGAGACAGGGAGGGGGATGGACGAGAAAGAAGAGCTCGGTGAGTTCCGTCGAACCCTGTGTACGCGCACTAAACTCCAGGTAAAGTTACAGAGTTTGTACTGGACGTACAACTTGTTGTTCAGCTGACAGTCAACATGGCCAGTACACATGGGAGGGGCCTGTACTTACTATATAGTATTATTATTATTATCATTATTATTATTATTATACTGATCGTAGAGGTCCGTTATATTCGCCTCACCAATGGTGGAATGCAACTAAGCACAGGCACTTTTACAGTTGTCACAGCTTTCACAATCGCCCGATCCCGATTATTCGGGCTTGTTGTCAAATCGCTCAATATTCGACAATCGCGTGTTTCCACCCCAATGCAAGCGGGGTCGGCGGTGCGCAACGTCCGCAGTGCGCGTCGGACGCGAGCGAGGTGCCTCCGGGGGAGCGTTCACGGCCCCCACCCACCGCCCCACCCCCGAATGCTCGCCGCGCAGTCTGCAGCGACTGGGAAGTCGAGGGGCCAGCTTTCCTTGGCCCGTGCGTTCAAGTTCAGGCTGAAGAGATTATTCGTCATACGCAGGGAAACGCGGCGACACCGGGCGATTACGCACGATGAGCCCCCGGAAGCCCTACAAATGCAGAAAATGATCGCATCTACGAGGAATGTGACTCTTGAAATAAGAGTAATAAATGATCCAGATAAGACCTAATAAGACCCACAATAAACAGCATATACAGTGAGTGTGCATGACATCACAAGTGATTAATATTAATGATCAATATTGAATACTCGTGCAGGTGTGTGTGTGTGTGTGTGTGTGTGTGTGTGTGTGTGTGTGTGTGTGTGTGTGTGTGTGTGTGTGTGTGTGTGTGTGCGTGCGTGCGTGCGTGTGTGTGTGTGTGTGTGTGTGTTTACAGAATAGAGATGTACACTGACCAGTGGTTCAAGACTCGGAAACGATTAGTTATCGTTGAATCTTTTCCAGTAAACTCAAGCCAGACGCACAGGCGTCCGGAGACCAACCAAGACGGCAGCGCGAAGGCCGAGACACGCTTCAGTGTAAACTACGTTGTTAATTATTATTGTTGTTGTTGCAAATCTTGTTTTACTCAGATCTCTCATCCACTCATCCCAGTTTTTGAGGCAAAAAATAAATAAATTAATAAATAAAAATAAATAAATAATAATAATTGATATTAATAGTGTAATTTAACTGAACTCACTCCTCAAATCTCTGTCCAACAAATATAACGAAAGGTAAGTTGTTGTTTTTTAAATACCATAAATACAGTATGTTTGAAAAAAGCCTCCGAAGATAAATGACTTGGTTTTCTCCTCTTATGTATTTCTTTCCTTTTTTATTTTGTTGTTATTTTCTTTATTTTTTTTTCGTGTTGTTTATTTTTTTGTATTTCTCTTTATGTATATATATATTTTATATGAATACAGTTGCTATTGTAATGTTAAAAATAAAAAACACAATGGCATCAGGGTCAAAAACAATAATTATCTTCAGAGGCATTGACTCGAACATCTAGAAGTTCAGAAAACTGCATTACTTTACTGTATTGCAGCCTTGAATACCTAATTTAACCAAAATTCCAGACATATTTTGGTCTGATATCACAATATATCAATATACATTTGATATATCATCCCAGCCCCGACACTCACATAACAAGTGTTTTTGCCGCTGTTTTAATCTCTCTTTCTTGCTCCCTAGTTCCCGCTGAATTGATCTATATAATTACTCCCTAGACCTCTAACAGGCCTGTCTCCACACCTCCTTCCATCCTTCTCTTGCTCCGTCCATCTGAGTCCAGACCTTTTCTATTTATATTCCCAGACCGAGGCATTGTCCTCAGTCTGCTGCAGAATTAAAAACAGAGGTGATGAAAAGCTCTCCGGGGAATGGTTCTGTTTGGATATCGCCATTGGAAACCATTGTTTTATTGTATTTATCCATTACTACATCTATTTTAAAAGCAATGTTGTTGAGGGTACACAAGGTCCAGTTGAATTGGGGGAATTCTTAGGTTATATCTATATACTGTATATATGCTTGTACTTGATAGTATATGATAGTACTTTAATGATGGTACTGTAATATAATAGCACTTTAAAACAATGGTACTTTAATATGATAGTACTTTAATATGATAGTGCTTAAAATACTTTAATATAATAGTACTTTAATATGATAGTACTTTAATATGATAGTGTTTTATTGTAAAAATGTTCAGGTCCTAATATTGCATCATTAATTGAGACACATTTCTGTATCACGATGCAACAAATCTTACACCAATCTTAATTCCACCACAATATTATATGAAAATATAAGATAATGTAATATGAAATAGGATAATAATTTATCTTTCCTCAGGTGTTACAGCAGCAGAGGTTTACAGAATACTGCAAGTAAAAAAGAAAAGGATATAAAATAAAGATACCTCACAAGATGCCAATAAACGACTAAATTGATCCAGCCCCCAGCCCTAATAACATCTCGTGAGGGAGAGGAAGGCCGGTCATCAACAGGTTTCTGCTTGAATTCCAGGATATCGCCCAAATAAGCTCAAAGGCACATTACGCTTTCCAGTGGAGCTTCAAGCTAAATTGCAAGCAGCATTATATGGTTTTCTAACTTTACTAAATATGAATGAATGAATCTGAATGCCCTCAAGGCTTTTGTTTGAAACCTGCCCTTCGTTGTGCGTTGGAGCCCTTGAACGACCTTGTGTAAACAATGATTCTTTTTAACCCTCGGCCGGTTTTTTAATCCTCCACCTATTGCACCACGTCGCATTTGAACCCATCCATCATGAATGCATTGTAAATAGTCTCAGTAGGCCTGTATCCCGTCCTTTATTCCAAAAGTTCATTAGAACGCAGCTGTTGAAATAACACTGTGTACTGTTTTTTAGAACTTGTATTTAGCTGGAACTTTTTTTAAGAAACAGCCATTCCAACGTGTTGTGCATTATGCACATGCTCCTAAATGCACCTTTCCAAGAAAGAATACAAAGATCTCGGAGGGGAAAATGGGTGAAAAAATATTCCCATCATCTCAAGTTGCCAAGAAAATGTAGAATAAAATCAACGGATCAGAAAAAGCAAAACTTGGTTGACATCTTGGAGGGAAGATGAGGGCGAACCTGGATGTTGGGGAAATAAAGTGCTGCCGTTTTGAATGGAACTCTGGGATTTGTAGCGGGATCTACCCCAACACACACGATCAGGTGGATTGACACGTTAATCTGGCATGTAATGTGCATAGAGTGGCATTTCTAAGAGTACATAAGACATCAGGTAAAATACTCATTTTACAATAATAGCTGTTGGTTCTCACAACAGATGAACCTCCGTCTTCCTCTCCTTCTCAGGATCTTTTGATCCCAACATTCCAGAGGAAGGCCCCTCGGCGCTCCCTCCTGGCTGGCTGGACGACGTGGATGGCTACCAGAGCCACCAAGGAGGAGGTTAGTCGTCTTAACCTCATCTCTCTAGTCTTTTATTTATATATATAAAGGTTTCTTAAGTGTGTGTGTGTGTCTAGAAGGAGAAAATCCTTTGTACCCGCCTCCTCCTGCGTACAACCCCCAACCTGAGCAAAACAGGAACACGTCTGTACCTGATATCAGGTAGTACACACGCACGCACACACATGGTTATGGCTGATGCCTTGTCAGGTGGCCAATTGTACGGCCTGTTGTCAAAGTGTGTGTGTGTGTGTGTGTGTGTGTGTGTGTGTATGTGCGTGTGTTCGCACATTCCAGGGTTCCTGTGGTTTCAGAAGATGTGGCCAGAGATGCCTTGCTCAAGTTTGTGGAATCCAAGTGGAAGTACAGCTCCAAACCTGCCAGGAACCTGACCTTCAAGGACCTGAAGCCCTTCACCGTCTACAGGGTAGGCAGCTACCTGACATCTAACATGGAGGGATGGAAGGATGGGTAGATGTATAGATGAATAGGTAAATCAATGGGCAGGTTGGTAGATGGGGTTGTAGATGGGTGGATGGTTAGATCACTGGATGGGTTGGTGGATGGATGTGTTTTCCGGATGGATGGTAGTGAAATGGATAAACGGGTGAGTCGATCAATGGATGGTGGATGGATGTGTCACGACCAGAGCTAGGAGAGACCCAAACGCACGACACGGGAGGCGGACAAAGGATGTTTATTAGCCCACACGGTGGGGCGGGCCGGGGGGACCCGGTCAGGTAGGGTTGGAGCAGGGATGATGATGATGACCGGGTGGAGAGACGGGGAACCGGACTGGACGGAGAAGGACGGACAGCCTGGGTTGACAAGACAAGCAGGTAAGGGGAAGACGAAACAAAGAGACAGACTAGAAACAAGCACTCGGAATGGCGCCAGTAGCCGTACAAGTCGGGTAAGCTAGTTGACTGTCTGGCGAAGAATGACTGGGAAGCTGGAGACTAAATACTGTGTGGCGTGATGCAGGTAATTGATCTCAGGTGTGTGCAGTTGGCTCAAGGGGGGAGCTGCAGATGAGGTAAGAGCGGCCTCTAGGGGCGCTGGGAGGCCGTGGGCCTAACAGGATGGATGGATAGACCTGTAGACGGGTCTATCAATGGATGGGTTGGTGGATGGTTGGAGGGATGGTTGGTTAGATCAGTGGATGGGTTGGTGGATGGATGGAGGGATGGTTGGTTAGATCAGTGGATGGGTTGGTGGATGGATGGAGGGATGGTTGGTTAGATCAGTGGATGGGTTGGTGGATGGATGGAGGGATGGGCACATCAATGGATGGACTGATCAGATGGATGGATGGATGGTCTGAATGATGAACCTTTTAAACATGTCAGAATAATCTAAACCTTTGTATTTTGTCTAATATCCTACTTTTGTATATTTGTATAAAAAAATGCTCCGTCATAAAATCCAAGAAATTTGGGAATTGGGATGATAAATGACGAGAAAGACAAGCAGAGAAGGAACGCTCTCCACCCGTTCTACCCCACCCGCTCACTCGCTCCGTGCTGAATAGAATGGAAAGAATATGAAGACCCGCCTAGAGACCGGATGTGTTTCGAGTTTCACGTCTTTGCAGCTGAGCCCCTCGCTTCGGATCAGACTCGTCATTTTTTCCGAATGTCTTCTTTTCTCCTTACTGAAAACACAAATATATTTTTTAATATTTGTACGACATAAATATTTGTAAAAACTCACCATTTGTGTTGTAATTGGATTTGGCTCCGCCCCTAATTTACGGAACGGTAACGCCTTCATTCCCACAGACTTCCACTCACGGCCGTACCGGCTTTACGACTTGGCGAGTGGGGAAATTCACGGAGCGACTTTTAGGGAACGTCGACACCGGCTCCCGTTCCCACCCGACGCCGATACGGAACATTTCCAGTAGTTTTACGGCTTTCAGTGCAAGTGGGAAAGGGGCTTGGGTCTCACCCCCATGCACCCCCATACAGCACATCCAAGTCATTTCTTTCCGACACTATGACTTTCTAGTTGTCAGAACCACATTCACGAGGAGAAACCTTCTCATTCTCATGAGAACCAGGGAATGGGAACCTCCGAATCCGGCGCTCACAACTGGAAAAACAGATTGACCAAAGGGCTTCTTTGTGTTTTTGTGACTGTACAAGTCTTTCCGTTGATGTTTTCAGTACCGCCTGGAGACCTACACAGAGACCAGAACCAGCGCCTGGGAGTTCGAACCCTACTCCGGTAACTCTACGACACTCCGTTTAAAAGCGATAGGAAAGCGATAGGAAGAAAGAGGAAACACCAATGTCTTCAAGGTCGAAAAAGTAGTGTGGTGTGTATATAACAATTACATTCTATGTTAGGACGCACCAATTCATTAGCACAGGGGCGCATAAACCAGCAACAAACAAAAGAAAAAGCGAGCGTCTAATTCACAAAGCACCACAAACGACGAAATGCACCCTGACTGCACTGTTACGCAAATAGAGTCTCGGTGCGCAGGGGCTATCTGCGCGCACTGAAATGAAGTCTCGTTCAGAGATTGTGCGTGCTGCAAATTACGAGGACTCGCAGAAAAGGATGTGAGAACCTGTAGAATAGAAAATTTGAACTTGTTTATTGAAATGGTCAACTCACGTAAAATCTTCACACACCTGTGTTCCGAACCTGAGGCGATGGGAAAAAAAAAATTCACAGATATGTAATTTGATGTTTGGATGAAGACACTTGGTTTTTTACTTTTCATTTTACGCCGTTTCCCAGTATGACTACAAATCTAGGGTCACAGCCGCTCACAGTTTTAGTACAAGCACAAATCTGTGATCGCAGCCTTCAAATTTGTCATTGTAACTTCACCACGTGCAGAGAATCACTTCTTGCGACAACGTGTTGCAAAACCCCCTTGTAGCCGTGAGAGAGAGAGAGAGAGTGAGAGAGCAGAGCTTATAACTTCACCTCATAAGGAATGTGAGGTTTCGGTGGCGTGCGTTTATTTACTACTTACTGACCGTATGCGTATGTATGTGACAAATGATCTCTTGAACTTTGAACTTGAAGTGCTGATCTAATCCCCACCCAGGACAACACGTGGACGGGCCTCAGTTCGGTGTCAGCCCCCTGCCCTGGGACGTTCCCGTGACAGCGCCCCAGAGATACAGCGACACGGTGCAGAAGGTCCGCGTGCCGCACTCCTTCTTTGTCAAGGTACAGGGGAGAAAGGATACATGGATGGATGGATGGATGCTTTATTCGTCCCGAGAGGGCACCGCACTGTCAGCGACAGTTTACATAAAAAATGACTCAAAAATAATAATGAAGCAATGGAATAAGAAATATTAAAAAGAAACTGGCAACAAAGGCAATGAGGTGGAAATAGACAATAAAACCTGACCCTTAACTGTATGAAATAAAATATGACAACATACACTAAACCTAATGGAAAACAACCAATGTGAAAATTTCAAAAAGGAAAAACCACCCAAAAAACCAACGTGAAAAATCTGGTTATAGACGATGATGATGAACCTAAATATAAAAAAAATGGTAATGCACGATGAACCGAATGATAAACATTAAATATAAGCCAACAAAAAACAATAGAAAAATGAACCTACATTCAAACAGTGAACAAAATGGCAATAAACCCCAAAAAATAATAGCAAACATACACCTCTATCATATACTGTATATATTGTATTATGATATAATATACAGTGATGCAAATGTTGAGTGTACACAAATGAAAGGACGCGACGCGGTGCTTCTCAAAGTACGTCAGGGATGATGATTTATTTTCTTCGCTTCCTAGTTTCCGTGTGTTGTGTGTTATCACGTGTTACGGACCCTCGGGTCCCATCTGACCGCCTTGTTTAAAGGCCACCTCCGTCCCACTCCACTTCCCGCATTTGAAGAGCGGTGGGTAACTGAAAGTCACGCCTTAGCAACGCCACGGCAACCGCGGATAAAAAAAACAACAAAACAGATTGTTACCAACTCACTTCACACTGGGGGGGGGGGGGGAAACGACCCCCACCACGTGCAGACGTACGGGGCTGTGCAGCGAGAGGAAACACTCTGCCAATAAGTACCCGGAGACAGGAGCTCACTTTTGGTGTCTTTCACAGAAGCGGTGTGAAGCGGTGGAACAGTACGGAAATATGCAGATTTAGGATCAGTCGCTGCGCAGATGTAAATAGGCGCCTGCACTGTATGCGTACACCACTAACATCAAAGAACTCACTGGGTTGCGCTTTCTCAAGGGCAAAGACGAGGCCGGTGGAACGAGACGTTAGTCCCAGTCGAGGGCGTGATCGGAGCGACTGCGCGCGTTTCCGTCCGGCTGTTCAATATGGCGGAGTCGCGATGTCATACCACCGTCACAATGCTATGATGTCACAGCACAGTCTGAGGGAGGCAGGACACGCCCCGCCTGGGAGTGGAGCGATGCAGTGACGCAAATGTTGAGCGTACGCAAATGAAAGGGTACGACACGGTGGTTCTAAAAGTACGTCAGGGATGATGATTTTTTGTTTTTTTTTAAGTTTCTAGTTTCTGCGTGCATGCCTAAGGGACGGCATGGCAACCCCTGATAAACAAAACAGATTCTCACCACCCCGCTTCACACTGGGATCGGGGGGGGGGGAACGAACCCCCTCGTTTTCCCTGACATATTATGGGACGCAAAACTCAGACGCAGTTCATGCGACGGCCACTAGGGGGAGGGTCCGACTGTCGGATGCGATCGTGGATTGAGTGTGCGGCGGCCTTAACCATCAACAGACTCAAAATCACTGGGACAGAGTGCCAGTTTGAATAATCAAACGTGGCATTTTGAGTACGGTTTAAAGCTGCAAAGCTGAAATGAATTGAATACAAAAATCACATTAGTTGCATTGAGTTTGAGTTGAATTGCATTATAAACTACATAGTACTGATTTATACCCTATATATCCATATCAATTTGACCTGTGCATCGAACTGCACTTTGCATAATCTGTATTTTTGTATATTTTTATAATATTTTATATATTTCTGTTTATTGGCAATTTTTTTTCATTTGATTTTTATTTTTCTTCAGACTGATAAGCTGAAAAGCAAAACTTTTTTTTATGCCAATTGTCCGTAGAGAAGGCACAGATTCTCAACGCGTCAAATTCCTTGTATATGATCGTATATATGAAAATACCGAAAGCAGCCTTTAATTTCTGTCTGTGTGTGTGTGTGGGTGTGTGTGTGTGTGTGTGTGTGTGTGTGTGTGTGTTTTCAGATGTGCCACAAGTGCAATGGCTGCGGCAGAACTCGCTGCGGCCGCTGTCACGGCAGAGGCTCTGTGAGTTTGTCTGTTTTCCTTTTCTATTAACGTCTGGGGAGAGACTTTTACTTTTAAGGTTCCTTTATTTTCAGTAAGTCATGTCACAGAAACTCGATTACGAGGGAAAACAACAACAGAATAGAGACAAACCACAGGAAACCACAGGTCGGTAAGAGTGTAGACATCTCTCTTCAGAGACAACTAGGTACGCCGGGATCTGTTGATGGCTTCACCAGGTTTGAGACCGCTGTTCACTATAAGGACGGCTCCCTTTGTAGCCCAGACTTCCTCCTTTGTACAGTTTACCTCCTTAGAGAGGGAATGAGAGGGAGAGAATTTGTAAAAATGTTTTTTTTTTAACTGTCTTAACCGCAATGTTTAAAATTGGCTTTTTATTTTAGGTTTGCTGGGATATATTCTTTTCCTTTTTAAAAATTGAATTTTGAGCAGATTTTCATCCCCTCTCCTCTCAGCCTCTGTCTCTGCGGATCTCGATCCTCCACCGTCGGCCAAAGCAAACCCTAAATTGTAGCGGCTTTGCTTCGGGTTAGAATGTTTTCTGCTCTTTCTTCTCCTGGGTTTCTTCACCGTGCAGAAGCGCTGCACGCTCTGCCACGCCACCGGACGCATAAGGAGCAAGAAACGCTGCACCTCCTGTCACGGCCGAGGCCACAGGAGGTGAGCCCTGTTTTATCTAGCCTCGTCTAGTCTAGTCTGCTCTAGTCGAGTCTAATCTAGTGTCTAGTCTAGTTTACTTTCCTGTAGTCTAATCTAGTGTCTAGTCTAGTTTACTTTCCTGTAGTCTAATCTAGTGTCTAGTCTAGTTTACTTTCCTGTAGTCTAATCTAGTGTCTAGTCTAGTCTAGTTAATCTAATCTAGTCTAATCTAGTCTAGTCGAGTCTAATCTAGTGTCTAGTCTAATCTAGTGTCTAGTCTAGTTTACTTTCCTGTAGTCTAATCTAGTGTCTAGTCTAGTTTACTTTCCTGTAGTCTAATCTAGTGTCTAGTCTAGTCTAGTTAATCTAATCTAGTCTAATCTAGTCTAGTCGAGTCTAATCTAGTGTCTAGTCTAATCTAGTGTCTAGTCTAGTTTACTTTCCTGTAGTCTAATCTAGTGTCTAGTCTAGTTTACTTTCCTGTAGTCTAATCTAGTGTCTAGTCTAGTCTAGTTAATCTAATCTAGTCTAATCTAGTCTAGTCGAGTCTAATCTAGTGTCTAGTCTAATCTAGTGTCTAGTCTAGTTTACTTTCCTGTAGTCTAATCTAGTGTCTAGTCTAGTTTACTTTCCTGTAGTCTAATCTAGTGTCTAGTCTAGTTTACTTTCCTGTAGTCCAATCTAGTGTCTAGTCTAGTTTACTTTCCTGTAGGCTAATCTAGTGTCTAGTCTAGTCTAGTTAATCTAATCTAATCTAATCTAATCTAATCTAGTCTAGTCTAGTCTAGTTTACTCTACTCTAGTGTCGTCTAATCTAGTGTCTAGTCTAGTATAGTCTAGTTAATCGAATCTAGTCTAATCTAGTCTAGTCTAGTCTACTCCACTCTAGTGTAGTCTAATCTAGTGTCTAGTCTAGTATAGTCTAGTTAATCTAATCTAGTCTAGTCAAGTCTAGTCTAGTTAATCGAGTGTAGTCTAGTCTATTCTAGTCTAGTCTATTCTAGTCTAATCGAGTATAGTCTAGTCTAGTCTAGTCTAGTCTAGTCTAGTCTATTCTAGTCTAGTCTAGTCTAGTCTAGTCTAGTCTAGTCTAGTTTAGTCTAGTCTATTCTAGTCTAATCAAGTATAGTCTAGTCTAGTCTAGTCTAGTCTAGTCTAGTCTAGTTTAGTCTAGTCTATTCTAGTCTAATCGAGTATAGTCTAGTCTTGTCTAGTCTAGTCTAGTCTAGTCTAGTCTAGTTAATCAAGTCTAGTCTAGTCTAGTCTTACAAATAGGAGAATTCACTCCAATACCAGCCTTCTAATGCTGAAAATGTTTCAAAAAATAATAAATCTCTGTCTCTCTCTCTCTCCAGGTGTATCTCATGTCATGGTCATGGGAATAAAACCTGCACTGATTGTAACGGAAACCAAAACCTGCTGCACTTCATCCAGCTCACTGTCACATGGTACACACACACACACACACACACAAATATATATAATTCATACATGTGTAATATATATATATATATATATAATACCATTTTAAGTTATATATGTATATAATAATTGATCATTTATACCCTCTATACCCGCTCCAATAACATATCCTGTGCATTGAATCATGTTTTGCATACGTAAATATATTTGACTGTTGACTGTTTTGTATTTTTCGGCTATTGCTATTTACATATTTGGCAATTATTATTTTTATTTTATTTTAAAATGTATTCTATTTTATTTTACCAAATTTTTTTTCAGATCCTTATGCTGATTGTCTGTAGAGAAACGCAGCAATCCTCACTCATTCTGAATCTGCTTCCAAAATACTCCTCCGGCTCAATGTGTGTGTGCGTGTGTGTGTGTGCGTGTGTGTGTGTGTGTGTGTGTGTGTGTGTGTGTTGTATGTGTTCAGGAAGAACCACGTGGCCGACTTCATCCCGGACCGTCAGCCCGACTTCCCCGACAGGAAGTTTGAGAAGGTGACGGGAGATCCCTTCTTCGTGGACGAGAGTCTGCTGGTAAACAGAGACTCAGCTGCGCACCTTCACGTGCCCTGTTCATCCCTCAGTTCTTCCATTTCATTTCGTTTAAATCTTTATCTCACCGAATGTCTTTTCGTCGAGATAAATATTATAGTTGTCGTCATTATTATGGTTATTATTTTTAACAATCACGCGCCGTGCCAACAAAGCAGATTTGAATTGAATTGAAAGGCGTTTTCCTTTTAAGAGAAAACGATTACAGCACGACCTCACAAGGAGCACCGCTCCGCGCCATCTTGGATGAAGACGATCCGGTGAATGTTGACCTTCCATGACGCGGAGACGCCTTTATTCGGGGGTCACTGTGGAGTCAAGGAGAGTCAGAGTTAAAATAGGATGTAGCGTCTAAAAATAACTCTGCAAAAAAAAAAACCCCAAAAAAACGGTGGCGCCTCCGAGAGGCAGGGGAACCGGGTCGACGAGTGGCGTGTTGAGCTCCGACTGACTTCCTGTCGGAAAGACAAAAAGATGTCATTTTAATATTGCGTTCAATTTCGTATCTTATTCCGTCTTATTTATATGAATTCAGATTTCTATGTAACTCTCATGTATACCTGCGCCAGGTCTACCCCCTCCACGGTTTTCCAGACCAGGAGATCTGCGACGCCTCCCGCAAAACCATCAGCGAACACCTCAGTCGCTTCACCTCCACCAGCCGCATCCTGCAGCAGGTATCTGTCTGTCTGTCTGTCTGTCTGTCTGTCTGTCCGTCCGTCCGTCCATCGATCCACGCATCCCCCCCCCCCCTCCCGAGTAGTTGTCTAGGTGTAGTGGTATCTCATGGCCGCTAGATGGAAGCATTTACCTTCGCATTACCACACCCCCGTCAAGTCAGCGCCAACAATTTATTGAGGGAAACCGGAGAGTGGTACCGGTGACGCCTCCGAAGCGGCGACGCGGCGGCGTCTCCCTGCACAATTGCCCCGAGGGAGTTGTTATGCGTGCCGAGGGCTGGGCGTCGCCATACCGTCGGTGACGGTGCGTGCCTTGGCGCGGTGACACGTGGCGAGCGGCCGCAGTCCGGGCGCCGCCTCGGGGCGGAAAGACACGATGCGCTACGTTCGCTGACCCCTGCGTGTGCGTCTCCTCCTGCAGCGTCAGACCATCGAGCTGGTTCCCCTGACGCAGGCCAGCTACTCGTACGGCGGGAAGGACTACGACTACCACGTCTACGGGATGGAGAACAAAGTCTTTGTCTCCAAGTACCCCTCCGCCTGCTCCATTCTGTGAATGAGCGCCGCGGGAGGCAGCGACCGGCCACGTTGGTTTTTTTTGGAATTTGAGAACAATCTGTATTGACGGACGGACTGATGATAGATATACAATAGATAGATGGATACTAGATACCACAAGGGCAAAAAAAAAAAACGAAGCAATACAAGAAAAGATTGTGAAAAATAAAAATGTCAAGTGTAGGAAGCAAACACATGGCAATATCCACCAACCCCGACGATAAACAACAAATAAAGCAGAAAAACAACCATTAAAAAAAAGAGGTAAAGTTTGGAAGAGGTGAAGTTATTTCCTGTTCTTACTGCTCCTCATCTCTGTGTTTTCAATCTGAGTTTCATCTTACACTCGGTGCCCTCACACCATCGTCTTTTTTTTTCCGGAGGTCGACTGCGCTCCGCCCGCCACTCCGCAAAGTATTCCCCATATTGACTTTCTGATTCAGGCAGAGAATCAGATGGGGCAAGCCTTTTTAAAAAAATATATGTTTATAAAACGAAAACATTTTTCCAAAGGTGAATTTCGTGTCACTTTTCAGAAGTAAAATTCTGGCCTTCGGCTCAAATACATCACATTTACCGCTCAGAAGGCGCCCGACACCCCAAACGGTGCTGAAAGCCCCGTGCATGTCTCCCGTGTTTCCACGAAGCACATTTTCATTTTTCACTTGTTAAGTCACAAAGGCTCGTGAATCACAGGCCTTTATTTACTGCGTAAATCAAGAGAAAAAATGGGATCAAAAATACACCAACAAAAAAAACCCCCCAAAAACAAAAGTGGAAACCTGGCGCGCGAAGAGGCGTGAGTCAGAGAGATCCCTTCCAGGTTTCACTCTGCTGAAAACAAATGTTTTATTTCGAGCTTTCTCTTTTTGTTTTGTTTCTGTTTTCACGGCGTCGTGAGGGACTTTGGCTTTTTTTTTTTTATTTTATTTTTTATGTGAATTATAATATATCGTCTTGTGTCCTGTGTTCCATAACCGGCTGCTACCTCCGAGGTCTGTTCCATTTCATGTTTCCAAAAAACTCAGAAAAACCAGTGGCGATGAAAAGGAAAATTCTCTTTCAGGCAGTTAAGTGAATTGTGATCATTCACGTTATGTTTTTGTTTCTTCATGTGTTATCGATGGGTATGTTCTAGACTGCAAACCAATATAGTCATTTAAAAAAATTTTTTTTTTTTTTGCAAATTGTACTCAAAATGAAACAGCTTTGCCCTCATAACAATGTATTTTATCGTCTTCCGGCGACCGAGAAGAGGCTCCTGTTCACAGCGTGAGATAACTCTGCTCTGTCAACTATACCCTTTTCTGATATCTATCTATATATATATATATATATATATATATATATATATATATATATATTTTGTCATTTGTAATTTTCATAATGGAATGTCGCTTTGTAATAAACGAATCACAAACCGGCGTTAAATTCAATTTGATTTTTGTTCCCCGCCCCGTGCCCCCCTGCTTAACCTGACTTCACAGCACAGACGCAAAGGTTAAAGGCCCCGTGTGTGTGTGTGTGTGTGTGTGTGTGTGTGTGTGTGTGTGTGTGTGTGTGTGCGCGCGTGCGTGTGTGTGTGTGTCGTATTTACGGAACGGACGTGGCAGAAATGGAATATAATATTCATAAGGATGCTTGATTTAGCGTATCATCCCATGAAGATAAGAATCCTTGCGTTGGAGTTACCTTGGAACGAGCGTGGCCGTGTTTATATCTACGTAGGGAGCGGGTACGCTTCACGGGGGGGGGGGGGGGGGGGGGGGGTCCGCCATGTTGCGCCGCCATGTTTTTTTCCTACAGTACCCGGGAAGGGACAAACAAACGTTCCATTTTTTTATTTATTATTTTTTAATTTTTAATGTATTTGACCAGATTTACGGAATTTGCTGTTGCTGCCGTGGGTGAAAGTGAAAGTGGGCTTGACAAAGAAGCAGAGCCCACGTTGAGCCCGCCGGTTTTACTTGACCCTCTCCTCTGAATCCAGGCGAGTTGGAAACAAACAAACAAACCAAAAAATAAAATGAAAAAGAAACTAACAGCAGCTCCGCGGGTCGTTCCTCGAAAGGAAATAAACGCCTGGGAAGCTCGATCCCTCCAACTGCCACGGACGCTGCGGTTCCGCCAAGCGTCCGCCGGGGGGCGCCAGGAGGGGGGCGGGTGGGGGCCCGGAGCCCCGGAGCCCCGCACCTCGGAGGAGGGGACGCGCCTCGGATCAGCCCGTGGATGGATCCTCCAGAGGGAGTGAACCCAGCCGAGTGGAATCTTCACGCACGCAGACACGCACGCAACTCACGCACAGGGCTGGTTCGGAGGAGCACAGCTCTCCGACGCTTCTCCGGCTCAGCGCCTCATCCGTGGAGGTTTCCCACGGAGCACAGGGTCTGGACAGCTGCACTGGCTTTTACCGGTGAGTGTTTAAGCATGAAAACACTTTAATGGCAGTAAGTCATTTGGTTTTTTCTTTTCCGCCTGTTTTGGTTTTTTTGTTTTGTTGTTTGTTTTTGTCATTTAAAGGCTGCCTCCTTGCTGCGTGTGCGTCCTCTCCGCTGCGCCCCGCCGGGAAGCTGCGCGTTAATTGAGTTTGGCGGGTGGGGGGGTGTCAGGTAGATTAATATTGTAGATATAGAAACTGTTTTTCAAAAGTGCCTCCTGTGGTCCGGAGCTGGGACCTGGGAGAGAGGGAGGGGAGCGCACAGTGTGTCAACAGCGCGTAAGCTGCGTGTAAACTGTTTGTAAAGTGTGTGTGGAGTGCGCACCGGCTGGAGTGCATTACGCGCGAGTTGAAGATGGACTGCGCTTCTCCATTCCGTTCCGTTCCGTTCTA
>NC_137192.1:26574351-26584351 GCF_960531495.2 Zeus faber | reverse complement strand
GATTGGTGGTGGATGGTCAGTAGATGGTCAGTAGATCGGTGGTGGATGGTCAGTAGATGGTCAGTAGCTGGTCGGTGGCTGGCTGGTGGACGGGCGGCCCCACTGTTGACCTGCAGCAGCCACTTGACTCCCTCGCAGCCGGACTCTCCAGTGGAAGCAGCGTTGAGGAGGAGGTGCTGGAGGTGCTGGAGGTGCTGGAGGTGCTGGAGGTGCTGGAGGCAGCACAGGGAGAGGTGCAGTGTGACAGCGTGACGGCGTGCAGGACAGCGCCACACAGCGCAACAGATGAGCTGCTGAAGGCAAATTGCATCTGGAAAATAGAAGACACTTCAGTATTTACCCAAGTGCTGTTCAACTGAAAAGAACCCCATCATAACACATTTGTAACAAATGCATAAGATAAATAATAAGAGTATGCATACATGCAGAGTAATGCATAAAGCACCTACACCTCAATGGGATTTGAGAAGCAAAGGAGACAAAACGTGTTTTCAGTTGAGATTTTATTGACGCAAGGGTGAGCTATTCCACAGCTCGAGCTTTGACCCTGCAGCTCTAACCGCACCCGTAGGACGACTGAAAGCAAGAGGGTTGAGGGGCCCGGGGACGTGTTGGCGGCGGAGGAGGTCAGAGGTTTAGGAACAGGCCAGTTGTCCTCAGTAGTCAAACCGACTCAAGGTTTCCACAGCCAAGTCTTCAGTGAGAACCAGAGACCTCGCCGGAGGCTCGGCGCTCATGAATAGCGTGTCCGCCCGGAATCACCACAAGAGAGTGTAGTAAACAAAAGTACAGAATAGCAAAGTACAGTACGGACATGGCGGGGGATCTGGTGTTGGGGCAGACCCCTGACGCCGCTTTTTAAATGTTGATTGAAAGCAACGGGAACATTTCTCCGTGATTATCAGGGAGCTCAAAGAGCTCACTTAAAATCTTAAACTCTTAGGCCTGGTGGAGCGCCTGCCAAACACCATCGATATTTAGGGCTGGATGGGAGAGGGGCTTTTATTTTGGTGACGTGCCAGGTCTTCGCGGGAGCCCGACTGAAGAACTTTCGAACACAATAAATTCCGCCGGAGCAGAAAGTAGCTTCACCGCCCTTGCGAGGCGGCGTGTGTGGAAAGCCTTTACGGTGTCAAATAGGCGATGAATCCATTTTTTTTGTTCTTGTTTAATTTACTGCTGTGAACCGTTATCTCTGGCTGCTGCTTGCTCCGGCATCCGATGGGCCTCATTCGTGCAACTTTATTTCAAATGTTTCTTTCCATTGCCCTTGGGAATAGATTAACGTGGGGTTCATGAAACACGATGTGAAACTGATTGTATCGCAGGAAGGTAGAGGAGAAGGAGGTACAGGTCGCAGGTCCTACGCAGATACTCGGCGGTGGCGCGTAAAGAAGCCAGGGCAGAAAGACCCAGTCGGCGCAGAGAATCGTGAACCAATCGGCAGAAGAGGTCGGTGCCCCTCTCCCCATGACCGCGACGGTGGACCGCGGAGGGACGTACGGACCCACATGCAGGCCGCCTCCGGCAAGGAAGAAAAAACAAACGCGGACATGCCCCGCGGCCCCGTGCCGTCCCGTGCTTTAGGTTCGGTTGATCCGGCCCCGCGGTCAGTTTGGGGGTTTTCAGTCCTCCAACGGGGCGTCGGTTCGGTCGTCGTTGTCGCGGAGTCGAAAGCGTTTCGAGCTGCTTCTGCGGATGGCGGTTCAGCCGAACGCGGCGGGAAGCGGAACGACCGAGAGCGGCGGAGGCGGCGCTCGCCGTGGTTCGACTTGTCCGCGGCTCCCCAAATTGTACGACCCCCCCCCGTCCGCGAGCCCATAAAGACGCCGAACCTCGCCGCTACGTCGGGGCGGCGAGGGAATACCAATCCGGATATTTACTGTATATTTGTTGCCGAACGTCATAAAGGAAAGATGCAAATCTTTCTTTTTCACGCCTGCGGATGCCCATCAACATTTCAGCCGCGATTCTCGCTCTGCGGTCAAGCGACCGAAGCTGTTCTCTCAACGCCGGATCGACCGAGAAGGTTCTGCCGCCGCTGCGATCGTCCAGGTCGACTCCCGACGATTAAACCCCCCAAAAAAATAAAATTTAAAAAAGCTCTCGTTTAAAAATGACGTAAAAAGAAAAAAAAGCGAAGCGTTTTCCTTTCAGCTCAGAGCGGCGAGCGAGGGGCCGTAGACGAACCTCCGTTGTTTCGCCTCTTTCTGTCGGGCCGCTCCCTGGCGCCGCGCTCCTCGCCGAGCCATCCGGCTGGCTGGGGGGCCGCGCGCTGCCTGCTGCGTCGGCTGTTTTTAAAGTGGAAGCGGTACTTTCTGGAGGCCAAAAAAAAACGACCACAACAAAAAAAAACCAAAAAAAAAAAACCCAAATCGTCCTGCGCACGAAGCCTTCCTCTTCTCTGGGAAGCAGCTGATGGCTGCGCTCTTGAACTTCAGATCTGGTTCCCATTTTGTTTATTCGGCGTCCGACGTCCATAAATCGTGGTCCTGACCGCCGTGGATCAGTCCACCGGTCGGACGCCCCCCCCCCCACTGGGATCCAAGTGGTCTGACTCCCTGTTTGAACCGCGAGGCACTAAATCAGCTTTAGCCTCAAGGTGGACGACCACTTCACTTTGACCTCAGTCAGATTTGTTGCTCTCTCCGCTGGAGGGGTTTCGCGAACACCTGTGATGACAATATGAAGCGCACGCACGCACACACGCACACACACACACACACACACACACACACACACACACACACACACACACACACACAGGTGCGTGAGTGTCTGATCTACACACAGTTTGTTGAAATATATTTTCTTTGGTGGAGCTTACCTTTATGTGTGTGTGTGTGTGCGCTAGTGTACAGTATATCTATAAGACTCACGGATAGCAGGATGATGAAAATACAAAAACACCTTTACAATCTGTTTGTTTTGAGAGTGAAAACATGAGATTTTAAGAGTGCTTTTGTGTGTTACAATGTGTGCATACATAAAACAATAATATAAGAATAATAATAATACTACTAATAATAATAAAATAATAATAATACTAATAATAATAACCCTTATTTATGTAGTTATTTCGTAGTGCTTTTCTTGCTTCACAATAAGTTGATAAAAAATAGTAGAAACCTGTAAAACATCAACAGAGTGATAAAAAACAGATTAAATCTGTGTGTGTGTGTGTGTGTGTGTGTGTGTGTGTGTGTGTGTGTGTGTGTGTGTGTGTGTGTGTGCGTGTGCGTGCGTGTGCGTGTGCCATCCTTATTATTATTTTACTTGAGACAGAGAGAGAGTTGTGACAGCCCGGAGCGCTCTAACTCCCACCTGCTGTTACACAATAGTAAAACACAAATCTCAGAGTATCCTTAACTTTTCTTTCCTAATCCCTTCTGCCGAATAAACATTCCATCATGTGCACGACCGAACGCAACAGCGGCTTTCACTGTGAGTTAGGACCGCGGGGGCGTCTCTCTCTCTCTCTCTCTCTCTCTCTCTCTCTCTCTCTCTCTCTCTCTCTCTCTCTCTCGCTCTCATTCTCTCTGCCATACAGGGGTGTAACCAGCTCCCTCTCCAGTGGGAGTTATTGTCCTTATCAGGTTAAAATCAGGATGGTAAGCGTTCCAACGAACCACAGAAACCCAGAACACACATTAACTCTGTTCAGAGTACACATCCAAGCATTCTTCGCACATCTCCATAAAGAGCTGATTTACGGTAGGTGTCCTTCAGAGAGAGAGAGAGAGAGAGAGAGAGAGAGAGAGATGCACGATTCACAAACGATTCCTTTGTAACACACACATCTTCTAAATGACCTGGGAGTCTGGAGTCACTCCAGCAAATGGATCCTTTGTTTGCGACTCTTCCAAACACCGTTTCGAGCTGCCACGTGTGTTTATCATGACCTGGTGTCACCAATGTCCCACAGGTTTAAATTAAATCAGAGCAAATGTGGTTGTCATATTATGGCAAATGAGTAGAATCATTGATCACTGATCAATTGATCATTGCTTTAGAGAGAGATACAAAAATTTGAATGAATGGAAAAGATCTTTATTACCTACTTACTTTTTGTTCTGGTTTTTATTATTATTCTCCTAGCCATTATCACCGGTCAAAGTGTCTGGCGCTCAGCAACCGCTAAACCCACACAAATGAATGCGATTTGTATTCGGGGCGGTCCACACATGCTGTGGTCCAAGTTTGATCCACATCGGACTATATCTGTCGGAGGAGTTAATAAAAAAAAAAAGTCTTCCTGAAGGAACAAACCGGAAGTAGCGAGCCGCGGCACCGGAAGTGGTGGAGCGGGGCGCTTTGTGACATCATCATCCAATATGGTATATATGTGCAGAGTATGACTCTGAAGGCACTTTACACATAGGACGTGGTGCGTGCTGTGCTGGGATCTGAAATCTTTCATCATAAACTGTAAACCTTTTTATCTCCCCCGTGAGTTCACATCCTTCTTTCTGGTAGGTGTTTCCATTCCACCTCAAGCCACCTCGCAGGACGCACTGCGGCTGCTCGCCGATCAGATACTGGGTGTGGAGAGAAAGCACCCGGGCTCCCATCCTCCTCTGGGACTTTAACAAAGGGAATTTAAGAAACAAAGTCCCGAAAATACAAGCAGTTTATTAACTGTCCGACTAGAGTAGAGAACACGCTGGATCACTGCGACACCACCATGATGTCATATATCAGCTTCTGTGAGGACAGCTGTATACTGACAAGCACCAGAGTGAGTTATAACAATCAAAAGCCCTTGTTGACAGCCAAACTCAGACGGCTTTGTTTGAAAAAGGAGGAGGCATTTAAGAGTGGCGACAGGGAAGGGTTTAAAGTGGAAAAACACATGTCTGGCAAGGCGGTTGTGTTTGGAATGTGGATTATGTAGCATAACCATTATTATGTTTTAAAAGGATTAAGTACATTTCCCGGGAACTCTGAAAACTGTTATTCGTGTAATTGTTGCAATTTCTGCAACTAACCTGGGCCCCTTGCTTTGCATTATTCTTATTCATATTATTATTTATATTATTCATATTATTTTTCATATTGATTTTATTATTATTATCATTATTATATTTATTATTATTATTATTATTATTATTATTATTATTATTATTATTATTATTATTATTAATATTATTATTATTATTATTGTTTGTCACACCCACCGACAGGAATGAATAAGATTTGTATTTGGGGCAGTCCAGACACGCTGTTGTCCAAGTTTAATCCACATCCGACTAACTTTGTAGGAGTTAATGAAAAACAGTGTCTTAGTCAGTGTTTTTAGTCTCACCTCGGACCGCAATACCAAATGGTCACGTGAAAACACTGCAGACTACTGACTGATTGGCCACAGAGAAACGTCACTGCATCATCATTGTGCGACGCGGCACATCCGGGGCCAACTCGTAGAACGCACGGCAGCTGCTGCTGTAAAATACGGGAGAATCCCAGGGAAAACGGGAGGGTTGACAGGTGTGTGATTGACGTCAAATAGGTGCCGGTCCAAATGTGGGCGTTCCCGGATCATGTCCCAGCAGGAATCCGGCACAAATTAAGCCCCGGTTATATGTCATCTTGAATTGTAGTTAAAGTTATAACACTAAACTTAATAAATTCTTCGGTAATGCGAACAGGGCTGGTTCATCGTTTCGTCACACCGACTAACCTGGACCCCGCGCATCGCTGCCTGCAGCTGTAATTGTTCACACTTTGGGGTCGAAGCCCAAGAAAACACGTGAATCATATGAACCCCCCCGGACGTTTGGCCGCTTTTACGTGTGTATGGAGATTCATGGATTGATGGCTGCTGTACCGAGCTGCGATTAAAGTTGTTATTAAGAGATTACGCCTTGAAAGATCTAAAATAATGACGGTCCATTAAATAGCTCTCACGCCCGTGTGGTCACATGCGGTTCATGAGTCCAAAGAGCTGTTCCTTCTGTTTCTGAGCCGGTTTCATCCGTGGCGCACTCCCTTTGAGAGGATTTGCGATTTTCTCTAATCTGAGCAGGGTTTTTTTTTTTTCTTTCTTTCTTTTTTTTTTTTTACTGTCTGATAAAATTATGTTGTGTAGCGGTCTTCGGTGATTTAGTGTCCATCCCCTAGTTTGGGAGATAAGGGTGAAACCAGGATCCACACAGTCACTGTCGAACATCCTCTAATGGTGCTGACGTCTTGGAAATGAAATCAATGGGGGGCTTTAAGAACCGTAAACGACCACAAATGGGACTTCCATCGCCCGACCGCCTGTTTCCCCCATCCGCTGTCTTGTAATTCTAAAGTGCAGTGTTGTACCTTTAGGGGGCACAGTGTAAAGCCCACATTTGTACCGTGGGGGTAGAGATTTACCTCTAGTGGTCCAAAATGACCGACCAGTACCCATGACGCCAAGGGTCCACTCAGCGTCCCTGAGACAGGCTCTCTATGGGAGGAGGGTTGAGCCACTGGACCCAGTCCATGGACACTTGGGCGGCGGTTTCCCAGGCGGAGTTTCATCTAAATCAGGACTAAGATAATCCGACTCATCCTTTCTGAGACGTTGCTTAATTTCAGATGAATTACTTAGAGACCAGGAAGTCCTCGACCGAGGTGATGAAGGACTAGTCAGCGCCTCCTGTCTGGTCTTGGTGCTGGGTTTAGTCCAGATTATCCATTTCCTCTATTGTCGACCTGGAGGTCACATCCATTAATCCAAAGATTTAATTGTAGCTTTACTTCGACCGAGATTAGCTCTAATCTTCCTTCTGGAAATCTGAGTTCTTTTAAACCAGGATGAGGGCGAGTCTGGGACTGTTTTAAACCGGGACTGAGAAAGGCTGTTTCACTTAGTCCCGATTAAAAGTGTGATTTAGTCTAAGATCAGGCCTAGACTGTGTCCGCCAAACCGCCCCCTCAGTGTCGCACCAGGGGCTAATTTTGGGTTAAGTACCTTGCTCAAAGGCCCCTGGCCAGTGATCATTGAGCGAGCGGGGATTTCACATCTTCGTTTCCAGTCGGGAGGATCCTGAAGGAGGAGAAGTTTAATCACAGCTTGGTTTCGTCATCCTGTCGTTGGCTGCTTGGTGTGACCTGCGGGTTAATATAATAAGAAGGACTTCCTCCTCCTCCGAACACACACACACACACACACACACACACACACACACACACACACACACACACACACACACACACACACACACACACACACACACACACACACACACACACACACACACACACACACACACACACACACTAGGGTGTGGTTGTTGTGGAGGCAGCAATAAGTTGTAGGTGGTTGTAGGTAATAAATAAGGACTTACTGTAAGTTCTTTGTTAATGACCCGTCCCTTCCTGTCTGTCTGTCTGGCTGTGTGTGTGTGTATATATATATATATATATATATATATATATATATATATCTGTCTGCATTTCTGCATCTTTCTGCTGTCTGTCTGTCTGTCTGTCGGGCTGCTTCTACACCCACATATTTTGTACTCACACAGTATCGATCTTTATGGTGGTGTGTGTGTGTTGTGTTGTGTGTGTGTGTGTCCATTAATGAGTATTGTTTGTTTCCTATGTTGAGATAAATAAAAGGGCTGTAGCGTGAGCTGATCAGTTGATCAGTTTATCAGTGCTGACGTACAGGAAGATGGAGAGACAGACAGGGAGACGGAGAGACAGAGCGTTTATTCTGTCCGTCTGGTTTAAATTTTTTTATAAATAATATTATAAATATTATATATAATATTATACAATTATAAATAAACAATAAAATAAAATTGCCAAATACACAAAAATATCAGTCTGATAGAAATAAAAATAATTGAATAATAAAATGTAAAGTTAAAATAAAAAAAGCCAAATACACATAAACAGCCAGTAAAAGTAACAAAAGCAGACGTAATTAAATTTGATATAATGCTGAATCGTTTATTTGTGCAAACATCGGATGAAATGACGATTTGTGCGACAGAACTTGAGATACTCACAGATTATATATAGTAGATATCTTCTAGATAAGATAAGGTTTAGTCTCGTCGGCCACAACCTTGACACCAAGATGGCGTCCGATTGATTTGACACGCGACCGTATATGATTCCCAACGTAGCCGCGTTGGTGCGAAGTACAACCGTGTGGTGTTTTTGGGATGATTCAGTTGAGTTTCCAGTCAGTTCAAAAACAATCGCAGGAAAGAACCCCCAAACTTCCTCCCGCTGACAACTTGCTCAGAGAAA
Source organism: Zeus faber (assembly GCF_960531495.2). Classification (NCBI taxonomy): domain Eukaryota; kingdom Metazoa; phylum Chordata; class Actinopteri; order Zeiformes; family Zeidae; genus Zeus; species Zeus faber. Next base: position 26,576,113 of record NC_137192.1, on the reverse strand, counting down.
TCCCTGGATCCTGTGAGATCCTGGCGTTGCAGGCTCCCGTGCGTGGGGAATGGAGCGCCGCCGGGACCTGGACGGGTGTGGAGCAGCGCGTCCTAGGGGTTATATCCCGGGGTTTGATCGTCACGCAACACTCGTATCGTTTTGGAAAAGCCGCCAAGTCAGCTCGTTCATCATCCTATTGGAGATAATATTTACGTTATTCTTTATCGTTATCATCAGTTTATCGCCTGCCATTGGTTACCGGATCCATTTTGCGTTTTAACGTCCCATTCTTTTTCCAGACAATTTTCGTAGCTAAATACCAAAGTGGGAAAGGAATGTCACTGTTTAGAACTTTTATTTGACCCCTTTCCTCCTTGTTTTTCTTTTTTTTTTTTTTTTTTTTTTTCCATGGTGTATAATTTTTCGTCCTACTCTCTTCCTTCTTGTTCGTATTTAAACCTCTTTTTTTTCGAGATCTTTGATGATTTTATTCAAGTTAAAAAATGCAAGTTTACTGCACGTTCTTGGATCATTTTTCCACATTTCATTAAAGTTTCATCGTTCGCTGCTTCACTGTCACTTACGGTGATTTTGGGGAGCGCGTGGCGTGTGTGTGTGGTGAACGACTCGGTTCTTGACGAATCACTGGATTTCTTTACGTGTTTCATTTTTCAACTGTTCACTTTTTCGACTCTTGGTTCGTTTGGTTCAGCTGGTGTGACGCGCCAAGGTGAGCGAGGAAGGACTTCCTGAACGACGAACCAATCGGAAGAGTCGGTTCATCTCTGAATTCTCGCAAGAGTCATTTAATTCTGTCGTAGTTATTTACTTTGGTGGACGAATGCAAAATGCAAATCATAGCCTTTTACACCAAATTAGGGTGTATATGCAGGTTTTTTTTTTTAAGCACGGGTAAACGCTAAAAATAGGCATTTGACTCCTTCCCCGTTGGCAGCAGAAGAGTATGACTTTTGTTTTGTCAAGTTTCCAGTGTGATTGGGAAAGAAAAACGGTGGAAAGCACCATGGAGTATCCATGCCCCTAGCCAGCGCATCAGGCCCGGTCCTTCGGCGGTAGGGAGCCAAGACGCTCCTCCAGGTCAGAGGCTTGAGGTGGTGCTAGAGAGGCTCAGAGCCCGGCGGGGAACGGTCCCCACGAGCGGCCCCCACGGAGCGGGCCCCAAGGAGCGGTCCCCACAGAGCGGTCCCCACAGAGCGGTCCCCACAGGGCGGTCCCCAAGGAGCGGTCCCCAAGGAGCGGTCCCCAAGGAGCGGTCCCCAAGGAGAGGTCCCCAAGGAGCGGTCCCCAAGGAGAGGTCCCCAAGGAGAGGTCCCCAAGGAGCAACCAGTCCCCACAGTGCGTTCCCCAATGAGCAGTCCCCAATGAGCGGTCCCCAAGGAGCGGTCCCCAAGGAGCGGTCTCCACAGAGCGGTCTCCAAGTGGCGGTCCCCAAGGAGCGGTCCCCACAGAGTGGTCCCCAAGGAGTGGTCCCCAAGGAGCGGTCCCCAAGGAGCGTTCCCCACAGAAAGGTCCCCATAGAGAGGTCCCCAAGGAGCGGTCCCCAAGGAGCGGTCCCCAAGGAGCGGTCCCCAAGGAGCGGTCCCCAAGGAGTGGTCCCCAAGGAGCGGTCCCCAAGGAGCGTTCCCCACAGAAAGGTCCCCATAGAGAGGTCCCCAAGGAGCGGTCCCCAAGGAGCGGTCCCCAAGGAGCGGTCCCCAAGGAGCGGTCCCCAAGGAGCGGTCCCCAAGGAGCGGTCCCCACAGAAAGGTCCCCATAGAGA
>NC_137192.1:26554351-26566851 GCF_960531495.2 Zeus faber | reverse complement strand
CAACATACAGGGACTCCAGTCGTTGTCAACTAGTGGCTCCTGGTCCAGAACTAGGTCCATTTGTTGTACCTGCTTGTTTCAAAGGCTCTATTTACGTTATTACTATAATTCTTATTTCTGTACTGTATATTAATAATAATCATCATAACAAATACAGGTACTCCTCACTTGACGACCTACCTGTTTAACGACCGTTCAGACTTACCACCAGCTCTCCGACCAGTTTGTGTTGTGCACTGCGTACAATACCGCGGCGTGCGCGGCGTCTCAGCGTCAAACATCTCATCTCATCACCGTTCTCAGTCTCAGTGTCGTTCCCGCAGTCTGTCAGAATTCACTACACTGGCGTTCTCAACGGCCACGCCCGCTTACCGCGAAATAACACTTGTCCTCACTTATCGACCAAGTCGCTTAACAACCTGGTTGTAAGAATGGAACTCGGTTGTTGAGTGAGGAGCACCTGTATAATAATCATAATAATTAATAATACGTTTATATGTAAATAATAACTTAATAATACTTCATATGAATGCGTATTATTATTACGAGTAATAATACTTACATACTTTGGTAATGTCGAAAGACTACAGAGTGATCGAGTCTATGCCGCACACCATATACGGTCCATCTTGACATTCGCAATCGGAATCTGCTCCGTATGTGGATCCATTTGGACATAGCGCTTTGAAAGGCACCTCAACCGTGTTTGTGTGTTATGACAAAGTTGGTTTTCCAGATAGTTTTAGGCTTCAAAATTCCAAGAATTTTTTCCTGAACAGAAACAATAACAGGCTGCCGAACAATAACAATTGGGTATTTATTAGCCCTCCGGGCTGGAGCCCTAATAAATAAAGCTGCAGGCAGCAATACACGAGTCCAGTATTGACTCCGAGTACGAGCACACTGTTTATTTCTGGAATCTCCAAAATATAATCATCCTGATGAAATCAGCCTCTTAACACTGACATACAGTATGTGGTGAATTAACACTTATATTGAAAGTTTTCACATGAGTGTTTTGTTTTTAGCACCTTAGCACCTTTTTTTGGAATATTATCAATATACAATATAATATATTGTGATATTTGGACTTTTGGACAATTGCTTCTTTATTGTCTTGGACTTTTGGTTCTTTTCCGGCATCTGGAAAAATAACAAAAACCAACTTTGTAATTACTTTGAATAACAAAAAAATGCACGTTATTTCATAAACATAATATATCAATGTTAGTTTTAGTTTAAATGAGTGATTCATTGTATTTTTCTGTTAATAATCTTCAATTTGAAAATTCAGTTAAATACATTACTTGTCTATATTGTAACACTGACAACATTGACAACATTTATGGAACTGTAACCTTCTAATTTGGCATTAGAATTATTAAGGAAGAATTCATCAATACTTGACACCTTCTGCCTTTTCATTTAAGTTTGCTATGTTGAGCTGTAGGAAACTTTATATACATGAAGTTTCCTATAAACAACTGTTTATTTTTGACATTGATAACATTGTCAAGTCATTGTTATCACTTACCTTGTTGCGTGTAAGTACATGTGCAGTCTCAGTGAGAGCAGGTGACTTGTCTCGCGTGCGTCAAATATGACGTATTTATGGAGGTTTACGTATTTGCAAAGGTTTGCGAAGGAACTAACTTAATTTTAGTGTTTACTTTTTTCCTTGGATTACATTTTCAATAACTCACGTTTCCATGAAATACGAAGAAAGAAAAAACGTTGTGGTATTTCTGTGAGTAATTACCATATGACGGCTTCTATTTTTCCAACGCCTCGTTGGACCTCGAACGCATCAGTCACTCGCACAGTCGAGTGCACCGACTCGACGGGTTTTTGCGGACTAAGGTTTTCCTTATTTGTCATTAATACGGCAAAAGGATTGGGGACCAAAGAGGTAAAATATCAGTCGAACAGATCCACAGACATCTACCAGGTAAGAAGATACGTAAACACACACGCACGCTTAGTTTGTAAACTCTAACCAGCACAGAGCGACGGAGTCTACACCACACACTGGACACGCTGCCACTGTACATCCTGAATCAGAACCTGCACGTACACAGTACATAGGAGGATGACGTCATAAAGCCTCTTACTGTAAAACTAATCTCGTTCATGTCGTTTACGGACGTCGGCGTGGCGGTCAAGTACGAACACCTGAGTACTTGGGGTCAAATGTGGTCAAATTTTTCACAAATTTCTGCTCCGCATGTGCATCGATTTGGATGAAACTTAAACCACGAGGTGTTTGTGACGTTTATTCAGATTCAAATTGTTATAGCTTTAAAAATTCATATAATTTTTCCAAAGCAATAACAATAGGGAATCCAGGCTGCAGGCCTAATAATTAAATTAATATTAGTAATTATAATAATAATACTATTAATATAATATATATATATATTTTTTTCTTTCTTTCTTTCTTTGTGTCTAAGAGTGTACCAAGGCATTGTGGATAACCACACCATTCATTTTGTGAAATGAATGGAATGGGTCAGATCTTAAATTATTTTTGGGTAGCGGCCTAATGACCTTAAAATCCTGAGTTGAGACCAGTTGGGATTCTCACCGACATCACAAATCACCCAGCCGTTTTGAGCTCAAGCAATTTTATTTTTGTAACTTTTCTACCATTAAAAAAAAAACAGGTGTTAATGTTTTATGTTGTATATATTATTTAGTGGCGTCTGTTATGAGCTGGAATTCAAGTCGACTTGAATACTTTCTCTTTTCAGGGGTCAGGGGTCACTCGTTTCAAACCATATTTATCTAATTCCGAACCCATAAATATATGAGTTTTAATTTCGGTCCCAGGCTAACCATATCTCGCTTTCCGGACATAGTCACTTGTAAATTAAGGATTTTATTTCCTCATTTGAAAGCTCCCTCCTGACTGGTTGGAATTCGGAGCTCTGGCTGAAGTTATGAGGTTGCGTGTTTGAGTCCGGTGGACCTGCGTGTTGTTCTAAAACGTCCTTTACGTTGGTCTGGAGGATAGAGATATGCACCCAGAGGGTCACAGGTTCAAGTCCCAGGTCCTGGTGCGGCGATCTGGGCAGGAATTGCCCTTGAGCAAACTACTCGCCAACTGGTTCGTTTCGTGAGGTTTCCTGATGTTTCCTGATCCTGTCTTTGAAAAAGTGAGGTTATCAAGAATATTGCTTTTAGTTATCATTCATAGTTTTCATTATCTGCAGTATTTTCCCTTTTTTTATTATTACAATTATTATTATTATTAAGTCTATTGGTATGATATGTGAGTTATACATTTAACTGCCTCGTCTTTACATCAGCATTACGTCTAAAACAAGTTACAATTTTCTGAGTTTCCTTTGAACACAGCATCGGCTGACGTAATGACGCGGTGACGCAAGCTTTCCGAGTCCTGGTGACAGGCAGACGCAGAATCATATCCACTTGTTGCGTGTTATTACTATATCCTAAAAGTTAGGAGGTGGCTGTCTACTACCTGTAGTCCCCAGAGTCCTGCCTCACGGTGTCTCTGTGGAAGGAAATCACTCCGCGTGGAAGTTCCCAACAACAGGGTTTCATTCCAACGGATTAAACGCTGACATTTCATCAACTGTTTCAGCTTTAAGGACTGAAATAAAACAGACACGATTCGGACCCGTTGCTCTGGGGCTGCAGGCGAACTCCGTGCGTGAGGACACAAACACGGAATGTGTTTTGGACTGGTTTCGCCTCCTACAGTTTGTGTGTTATGACTCGCTCCAATGCTGCAAAATCAGGAGGGACACGGCACCAGGTTAGATGAAAATGCCTTTATATTTACAAAAAGGGCAAAGTGGATAATATATCAAACGAAAAGCCCTGCAGACGTCAAGCAGGTAAGACGATACACAAACACACACACACACGCACACACACACACACACACACACACACACACACACACACACACACACACACACACACACACACACGCAGTTTGTAACCAGTACAGAGCAATGGAGTCTGCACTACGCGGCTCACACGCCGCAAACATGCGTTGGCAGCCACAGCCTGCACATTTATAGCAAACTGGATGAAGACGTCACAAAGCGCTTACTCCACAAACTCGTCTCGCTCCACCCCTTGGCGTGCGGGCGATGCGCGGATGTTCTGCTACTTCCGGTGAAACTGAATCGCTTTTTCACTAATTCCTGCTCCAAATGGAGATTGATATGGCTGAAGCGTGAACCACGAGATGTCTGCGATGTCGCGGTTCTAACGAGACCTCAACCGTGTCCGTAGCTCCGGCAGTTGTCATGTTCCAGACGCTTTTAGCCGTATTCCTTTTTATATTATTATTATTATTATTATTATTATTATTATTATTATTATTGTTTGTTGTCCGGTCTGCAGCTCCCATTGTTATTGTACTGGGAAAACTCTCTGAGCTTTTGACACAGTGTGAGTCTCGTTTGAAGCGGTATGTTACAAACATGTCGTGGTTTAGGTTCCATCCAAATCGATCCACATGCCGAGCAGAACTTGGTGAAAAACCGACCAAATTTGACCCCAAGTATTCAGCTGGTCGTGTTTGACTCACATGGCACTATTCGTAAACAAACAAGATGAGATTTACAATAAAACGCTTTATGACATCATCATATTATGTACTATAAACGTGCAGGTTCTGATTCAGGATGTACAGTGGCAGCGTGTCCAGTGTGTGGTGTAGACTCCGTCGATCTGTGCTGGTTAGAGTTTACAAACGAAGCGCGTGTGTGTGTTTATGTACCTTCTTACCTGGTAGATGTCTGTGGATCTGTTCCATTGATGTTTTATCTCTTTGGTCTCCATTGCTTTGCCGGTTTAATGAAAAAACAGGAAAAAAAACACAAAAAAGTCTACAAAAACTTGTGACCAAGTTAACACTAAAATTCCTGACGCAGTGTCCCCTAACACATAATAATAAAATACAAAAAAAGAAAAAAAAATGATTGGTGCATTTTACAAGCTGTCTATTCTAAAATAAGGTTAAAAAAAAGTAACTTCAATTCAGTCCAGAACATGTTCAGCATGTTGCCAAATACTGTTTTAACCCTCTTTTACAGCCAGGGATTTTCACCATGGTGATTTGTATGAGATATTTACAGATATATTTAATTCAACCAGCAACCACCACACACACACACACACACACACACACACGCACACACACGCACACACACGCACACACACACACACACACACACACACACACACGCACACATGCCCCCCTTCCTTCTCTCTTTGTGTTTGCCTCTAATTGTGTCCTTCTCTTTCTCGGACGATAAGCGATCGTTTCCCTCCGCTCTTTCCAGGAGCGACTCCTTTTCCGGTGGGTGGAAAGAAAGGAAAGAGGAAAAAAGAAGAAGAATTGAGGAGAATGGAGGGAAGATGAAAGGGGTAGAATAAGAACCAGAGGTCCACATTGAAGTTCACGCTGTAATTGCCGCACTCGAGGTCGTTGCAGGCAAAGTAACGGCTGATGACGGAGGTCTGGATCCTGTCGTTCATCCTGAGGGGAGGAGGTGTAGAATTTAGGGGAAATCAAGGGATAATTTGGCGGTGTTTGTGTTATTCTCTCTATCTCCCTCTCCCCAGCTCTCGCTTTCTGTTTTTCTCTCTCCCCCCCCTCTCTCTCCCATCTCTCTATCTTTGTGTTTATCTCTCCCGCCCCCTCCTCCCTCTCTCTCTTTATTTCTCTATCCCCTCCCCTCCTCCCCCCGTCTCTCCCTCTATCTCTGCTTCTATCTTGCCCTCCTCTCTCTCTCTCTCTCCCTACCGCTTTCTGTTTTCATCCCTCTCCCGCTCTCCCCCCTCTATCTCTCTATCTTTATCTCCGTCTCTCCCCGGCGCTCTCCCTCTCTCCCTCACTTAATCCATCTCTCCCTCCGTCTCGTTTTCTCCCCTCTCTTCCTCCTTTCCCCCTTTCTCTCCCTCTCTCCATCGCCGTTCGTTCGTCTCTTCCCCCTCCCTCCCCTCCCCTGTCTCTAACTCTGTCGTTCCCTTTTTCCCTCCGTCTTCTTCTCTCTCGCCCTCTTATTCTCCTCTCTCCGTCTCTCTCGCTCTCTCTCTCTCCCTCTATTTCTCATTCCTCCTCTTCCCGTTCCTCGGTCTGCCATCTGGAAGTGGATGACATCATCCTTTTCCCCTTCCCAGAATCCTCTGGGGGAGAAAGCGAGAGTGACAGGGAGAGAGAGAGAGGGGGGGGGCGGTGGGATAGAGAGAGAGAGAGAGATTCAGCTAATAGGAAGGGGAATAATGGGTTTAGGGTGAGCATGGGAAAACGAGAAAATGAAAAAACAGGGGATGAGTGAAAGAGAGAGAGAGATATACCATGGGCGAAACGGGAAGACACGGGGATAGAGCAAGTACGGCAGAGAGAGGGAGACGGGGGGCGAGGGAGCGACGGAGCGAGAGACGCTCAAAAAAGGATGTTTTCGCGAGGATCCCTCGTGGAGCGGGAACGGGAGAACGGCAGGGAAACAGCGGGGGGCAAGGGAAACAGGGGAGAGCGGGCGAGACGGTCTGATCGGAGGGAATGGCATTCAACGGCATTAAAAGTTTCCCTTTTCAGTTCCCACGATGCAATGCTGCTTTGTCTTATCTCCGCCGCGCCGCCGGACGGAACGTGCCCCCGTCTGGGCGCCGGATTCTTTTCCTGTCGTCACTCCGTCGCCTTTCTGTTGAGTTAATAACAGGGGGAAGCCGCAGGGCAGCGTTCTGGGACCCCCTCCAGTTTTTTTTGTTTTTCGCACTTTTTCAAACTGTATTAGGAACCAATTGGGTTCGTAACGCTTTTGCGAAATGTTAATTTATCGGCGTTTCGTCTTCCCTCCAGGTTCAGTCCGTACCTCGTACCTGCGTGTTATCATAGTTGCGGTGGAATGGGATCCAAACGGTCATCGTTGTACATCCTGGGACATCTTGTAAATGAAATAAGGGTGAAGTTGAGCAATTAATCAGTGCTCTGTAGCTACTGAGACACACACTTAGCTCTCTCATGGAATGGATGGAACAATACAGTTTTTCACCCCTACTCTATTCACCATAGCGTATAAGCGATAATATCGAAAGCACCGATAATCATCCCCCAAAATATCATCCAAATATCGATGTTGAGGTATTTGTTAAAAAATATTGATGTGATTTTATATTCTTCTTCTTCTTCTTCTTCTTCTTCTTCTTCATAATTTTTATTATTGTTATTATTATATTAAAATATTTTTTATATTGTAATTATTATATTATATTATTCATATTTGTCATTATCACCCTGCCCTAGTGGCATCCAAAATATGCACGCCAAAAGTTAAAAAATAATAGTTTAAACATGTTATTAACCATAATAATAATAATCATCATTTTGGTCACTGATTTGAAAAACATTGTGGAGCTTTAAATCAAACGGTTCTTGCCCCAAAGTCTGGTTCACACACAATGGAGACAAAAGAACAAAACGCAGCCAGAAACCCTCCTCAGACGTCTGGTCAAGACCTCCTTAATCCAGGGGAAGTCCTGACTGATATTTATGAACGATCCCTAATCCAAAAAACGTATTTTCCTTCTGGATTCCTATTCATTTCAACCTGGTAGACGCTCTCCCTCTCTCTCTCTCTCTCTCTCTCTCGCTCTCTCTCCCTCTCTCTCTCCCTCTCTCTCTCTCTCTCTCTCTCCTCTCTCTCTCTCTCTTTTTTCATTCCTTTGTTTCTCTAAGCTCTGAATGGTGTGCTGACACAAATCTCTGGAAGAGTGACCTAAGCGAGAGGAGAAATACTGCAGGCCGTGTGTGTGTGTGTGTGTGTGTGTGTGTGTGTGTGTGTGTGTGTGTGTGTGTGTGTGTGTGTGTGTGTGTGTGTGTGTGTGTGTGTGTGCGTGAGACTTTGTGAAGTTCTGGACACGTCTCACACCGCTGTGTCAGGGGTTTAATGCCGTAATGTTCCAAATCCTGTTTGTAGAAGAAAATCACTTCCTGATATTTAAACTTAATTGGAACCAGTATATATATTTTTTTTTTACAGTACATTAAATATGTGTTATAATAATGACTTAAGTAACATATCGAGCAAGTTGAAGATACTGTATAAGGCTAGCCCAGTCCAAAAGCATATTTTTACCAAAAATATATATTTTTTGTTATTATTATTCACTTTTATTTCATTTTAGAATTAATAATTGTTTTAATTGTACCTTATTTCTTATTTATTAATATTTATTTCTTACTTATATTAATTTATTTTCCCACTTTCTTTATTCATTTATATACATTAGTTTATATATTTTATCTGCATATTTACCCCTTGCACGATATTAACCACTCTTTTTGTTATATTTGTGTTGTTTTTCATATGTTCTCTGCAGCTTCCTTTTGGAAAAGTGCTCTGAAAGTAATCTTTGTTTACAGAGCTTTTCAAAACAAAGTTACAAAGTCATTATCACCACTTTTGATTACAATCATTGTCGATTAGTCCTTATTATGATACGGTCCTGGCTCGGTCCATCACTGAGAACGTCCGCTAGCCAGTGAAATGCAGGTGTTTCATATTTCACTTTCGGACACGCTCAATTTGGGGCGAGACATTTCGAGGCGTGGCTGTGCGCACGAAGCAGCCGAGCGGAGAATGCCGCTGTGGTTTTCCACCCGCTGCGCACCCGAGGTCTGGCAGCACGGCGTCGGACAGCGATATCTTTGTTTTCATTACTGACACGCTCATTTCCATCTTAATCGCTGCGTGCTGGATTGATGCTTTTGTTTCCTGCCCGGAGAGAGAACTCAGCCCGGAGTCCTCTGGCATTTAATTATCTAGTGTGATTCACAGAGTGTATAATAATGATGTAAAAAACAGAGCGGGTTGCTGCAGGTTGGATTGGATGTCTTCGAGAAACATACTGCGGCAGAAATGTTACGGATTGAAGATACAAAATGTTCTGAACCTTCTGCCCATCTAGGGGAGCGGGTAGAAGGTTCTCCTGGGGTCAAAATGTGCTCGTGGTAGTCATCCGAGGAGACCGATACCATCTGGTCGTTCACATCCGTTACTACAAAAATGTCTTTAAGCAACTGGAAGTCGGTCATTTCCAACGGCACCAGTAGAAGTTACACAGGATACAAGGTGTCGAGGCCAAACTTTACTCTGTGAGTTGACAGGAAGAAATGGATGCACAGCATTAGCTCAAGCTGGTGGAGATGGGGAGGAGGTACAACCTCATGCTGGTGGAAATGGGGTAGGGATGGGAGCTGATACTGGTGGAGATGGGATGGTGGTGGGAGTTATACTGGTGGAGATGAGGTGAAGACAGAACCTCATATTAGTTGAGATGGGGTGGGGATGGGAGCTGTTACTGGTGAAAATGGGATGGAGTTGGGAGTGATACTGGTGGCAATGGGATAGAGGTTGGCATCGATTCTGGTGGAGATCTGGTGCGAATGGAACCTGATACTGGCGGAGATGGGGTGCTGGTGGGAGGCGATAATAATGGACATGGGGCAGATGTGGGAGCTGAGACTGGGTGGGTGGTGGTAGAGCCTGATACTGGTGGAGATGGGGTGGAGGAGGTGCGGGCACAAGAACAGGGCGCGTGAAACGTAACACAGTAAGACACATGGAATGAAATGAAAGCGATGACTTTGAAGTATTTGCTAAGAACCATAATAATTGTTTCAGTTTCCTTCTTTATGTTAAACATCTGCTTTTTGGCTGAGGTGCAGGTTCTGTGGAGGATGTAAATCGTTGGAGCGCTGTCTCCCCCCGATTTTCTCCCCCAGTCCTTTGATGCCCATGCTGTGATCTTTCACATCCTCAGTTCGTACACATGTTGTCAATAAAGTTTGTCCCGAAAGTTTGGAATTTTCCTCCGTGAGAAAGTTTCCAAAGTTTTCAAGTTGAGGAGTCGAACAGAACATCCTCGAAAACAACAGTTTAATCGTTTTAGGTACTTGTCAATACTTAACGCTCTCTGTCTTTTCATTTAAATCTGCTACGTTAAGCTGTAGGAAACTGTTTGTACATGACGTTTCTTTCAAAAAAACTTTTATTTTTGACTTTTCGACTTTGTTTTTCAAAACTAACGTTTTCCTGTGAGTAATTACCAGATAACGGCTTCTGTTTTTGATGGCTCGCTGGATCTTGAACGTATCACTCAGCCGCAGTCGAGTGGACCTGAGTGTACTCGACTTGACGTGGTCAGGAGTTTTTGTGGACTACTTTATTTCGTATTTTTCATGAATCCGGCAAAGTAGCGGGGACCAAAGCAATAAAATATAAACCGAAGACATCCACAGACATCTACAAGGTAAAAAAGTACATAAACATATACACAAACCCCTCGTTTGTAAGCTCTAACCAGTACAGAGCGACGGAGTCTACACCGCACACTGGACACGCTGCCAATGTACATCCTGAATCAGAACCTGCACGTTTATAGTAAATAGGATGATGACGTCATAAAGCGTCTTCCTCTAAATCTCATCTCGTTCATTTTGCTTACGAACGTTGGCGTGTTGGTCAAGCAAGACCAGCTGAATATTTGGGGTCAAAGTCGATCAGTTTTTCACTAATATCTGTTCGGTATGTGGATCGATTTGAAAGAAACTTAAACCACTAGATGCTTGTGACATACCGGTTTAAATGACACCTAAACCGTCTGCGTAGCTTATGTCATTGTTGTGTTCCAGATACTTTTAGCCGGGTTGGACATAATTTGGAGATAATCATTGGACCGTGTCTGTGACATTGGTCAAATTTGGTCAGTTTTTCGCTCATTTCTGCCCCGTATGTGGATCGGTTTGGATGAAACTCCAACTGCAAGATGCTTGTGACGTACCGGTTCAAAGGAGATGTCAACCGTGTTCTTAGCTTCTGGAGAAGGGCCGGACCCCTCATGACAATCACTCCCGGTCGGCTGATGAGCCCCGCGGGGAGGAAGCCACGCTGCCGTCTGCAGCCTGACTGCGGCACTTGGGCCGCCACAGTAATATTCTGTAATTATAACTCGTGAATTGAAGCCATTAAGCTGTGCAGCGCCGCATGGCTTCAACATAGTGCTGAGCGGTTCGTCCCCCATTATGTCTGACTGTATCTGTAGCGTCCATTGGTCCCAGTCTTCAGAATACATTCCACCTGGTTCCATAAAGCATCCCAGGTTTACGTCAATGTCTCGTCCGCCAGTTGCGTTCATTCCTTGGTTGGTTGCATGACTGATATTTTACTGGCGTTTTAATCATCGCTGTGTGTACGTAACCTTGCACCACACGCACGCGGTCGATGAACCAAGAATGTTGTTATGCTCTGTTCACTCTCATGCGGGAAGCTTCACCCCAGCCGTGTTTCTTTTCTTTTATTTTTTTACGGCTTAACAGCCGAGGGGCGGGTCTGATCTGGGGGGGGGCGTCGGGGTCAGGGTTGGACCCCTGCCCGGACTAGACACCTGTTACCTGGACGCCAGGGTGAACCCGCCGCCAAGGCCTCCGTCCCGGGCCCCCGAGAGCCAAGAGGGCCAAAGTGGAATGGAGAGACCTGGCGGGGAAGGGAGGGAGGGACGGCGGGAGAGCGCGCAAGAGGACAAGAGGAGCGTGCCGTACATTCAGGTGGGGAGGGAGGGATTTGAAAAGGTGAAAAATGGTGGGATAGCGGGAGTCGGAAGAGGAAAGAGAAAGCATAGTGGAAGGTGTAGCGGTGAGGACAGAGAGACGAAGGGGAGTGAGCGAAGTGACGAAGTGTTGATCTGAGGAGGACGGCTCTGGTTTGGAGGCGGTGAAGAGCGGGAGAGCAGTCTGAAATGAAACCCGACTGAACCTCGAATCGGGACCCAGGCGGCGCATCACAAGAGGAAAGCAAAGAAAAAAACAAAAACGAGTAATTGGTCATGAAAGAGCGATAGAGTGAGAAAGAGAGGTGAGAGAGAGGGAGAACTTTTCTCTCCCAGTTGTATTTCTACAGTAATGAGACGACAGGAGGGATTATGGGAGATAAAGAAAGAGGGAGCGGTAGGGGCGGAAAAGGGGAGGGGGGAGGGAGGGCGAGGGAGTGTTGGTGTTAGAAGAAAGGAGGTCGGGGGGGGGGGGGGGGGGGGGGTCGTAAAGCTGTCTTCTCCTCTGGCCGACACAACGAGAAAGAGAGAGAGAGGGAGGGAGAGTGAGAGAGAGAGAGAGAGAGAGAGAGAGAGAGAGAGAGCCCAGGTGAGAGAGGTCCTTCTCAGAAAAGTGGAAAGAGCTTGAAGGGATGAAATAGGGAGAGAGAGAGAGAGAGAGAAACGGTGGAATCGGGAAAAGGTCAAAGAGAGAAAGAAAAGGAAGAACGGTAAAAGATGAAAAAGTAGAGAAAGAGACATGGCTGGAGGATGGAGGAGAGAGAGAGAGAGACAGAGAGGTGTGGGGGGCAGGGGTGGAGAGGAATGAATCAAGAGAGGGGAGAGGTTAAATGAGAGGAGGAGGAAGGAAGAAAGAAAAAAAATGAAAGTCTGGAACACTGGGAGAGAGAGAGAGAGAGAGAGAG
>NC_137192.1:26546851-26549351 GCF_960531495.2 Zeus faber | reverse complement strand
CACCAGCGCTGGTGCTTTGGCTCCTCCTCCTCTCAACATGGCCGCAGCGCGGAGCCTCCTACAACGCTGCTGCCACCGAGGTGAAGCTGAGCCAGACGGGACCACGCCTCCTGCTGTCACACTCAGGTAGACAAAACTATCTGTCTGTCTGTCTGTCTATCTGTCTATCTGTCTATCTGTCTGTCGCATAAGGGTTCTTACGTCTCCACGGGGGAACTCATATGTAGAACCCTCCTTAGCCGGTTCTACCCATAAACCTACTGTATATGAAGTGTTATTTCAAGAACTGTTGGAAAAGGGTTGTGAATGAAAACCTTTAAATAAAGGCTCCTCGACCTCTCCCTCCACAAGGTTCTCCTGAGAACCCTTACTGTAAAGGTACCTTTTTACCCAGAACCCTCAACGGGGCTTTCCTGGGGAACATTTGAAAGGTAGGTTCTACGTACAGCTCTCAACGGGGGGGTTTCCCTTGAAACCCGTAAAGGGGGGGTTCTCTCTGGGAGTTACCCCAAGAACCCTAGAGGGTACAGTCGGTTCTTCATGGAACCCATAAAGGAGTTGGTTCTTGAACCTTTGTCGCGCCCCTTGACCTCGGGTTCCTCCTTGACCCCTCTAGTGTGTGATGGTTTCCCCTTGAATCTGTTTTTGGTTTAAGGGCTTTACCTCGTACTGTGCCGTTCATGAAGGGATCTCGATGGAACCACTTTTGGGTTGGGAGGTGACGGGCAGAACCCTCGCGTCCCTGAGGGTCCGAAGCGTTTTTTCCCAGTGGCGGTGGAACAGTTCTTCCCGGTTCTTCCAGGCAACAACTCGTCCAGATCCGAAGGGTTTGTGCTAAAATTCGCAATCAGGTCGCAAACATTCAAACGTGAAGGACTCCCTCTGCATCCGCCCTCTCTGTCGGGTGGCTCGCTCGACTGGACCTGCGTGAAACTTTTCGAGCGTATCCCAAGCCCGCTACTTTGGCGATAAGGAGCGCCCAGTTAACCCCTCCACCCGCATTTCCTTTTTTTTTTTTTTTTTCTTCCCAGTGTGTGAGTTTAGGAAGTTATTTTGGCCTGTTTAAGGTCAGGTCCAGTCAGGTTCCCGTCCCAGGGGAAGCCTGCTGACCCAGCTGGACTGAACATCATCGCCCTATCTCAAAGACCCATGAAGTAACGTCTACGAGCATCTGACGCCACAGGCAAAGCAATCTGGCTTCCCTAACTGCTGTCACTACCCGAATCCCCTCACACGGGGAGGGGAAGTGGACACTTATGTCCAGAGGGGTTTTTTTTTTGGGGGGGGGGGGTTTGGGGGGGGGGACTTCATAAAAAAGTAGCGCGGCAACGGAAGTTTTCCATTGGGTGTTTAACGGGAGTAGGGAACCTGAGTTTATGAGGCTCCGGCACGGGAGAATTATGCCGTGCATTAACTGCTCGGCGGGGTGCGGCCGTCTTTCTTCCTTCGGAGAATCTCACTTCTGGCTATAATACGACGTCATGTTCTTTTGGGCGATTTCAGCAGTGAATCATCGGTTTTATTATGTTACCGCAGAGCGTTGGGCTCTGCGGTAACACACCGCAGCCCAACGCTCTGCGGTAACACACCCCGACTAGGTCCGTTGTTTCTGCTTCTGGAGGGATTCGGTGACGTCTTTTGCGCCTTGGCGAGTGAGCAAATAAAGTTTGAGAGGTCGAAAAGGTTTTTTTTTTTGGGGGGCGTTCAGGTAAAGGGAATTCGATTTTTTTTTTTTTTCTCCTCATGATTACATTTTGTTTTCCTGTTGTGTGCTGTGTTCCGCCTTGGAAACCGACGCTCGTAAACACTCGTAAAGCAGCCAGCGCTTCCTACAGCACCCCAGTAATTGGTTTGGTTTGGTTTGGGGAGGGGTGCGCTCGCGCAAGGCAGCGCTCAGCTCAAGAGTTATGGTTTGTTATTTCGTGCACTGTGGTCCACATGAGGAGGGGAAAAACATGGAACAGGTAAACGCATTTGGACAACTCCAAAAAAGTCATTAACAGACGCAAGTGGGAAAAGAAAAAAAAAAAGAAAAGGGGGACGGTTGTAATGCTGTGTGAGCCTGTAGACAAAATAGGATCGGGGTATTTTTGCGTACAAAAAGTCATCTCTTCAACTTCAAATTTGAAGAAAGATGTATTTGTCACATGCATATCGCACTGTGCAACATGTAGTGGAACGCTTTTTGGAAACTCCAGAAACAAGAAAAAATAAAAATTTGAATAAATCAAAAATGGTCAAAGTTTTATCTATAATTTAATCCCTTTTTATCTATCTATCTATCTATCTATCTATCTATCTATCTATCTATCTATCTATCTATCTATCTATCTATCTATCTATCTATCTATCTATCTATCTATCTATCTATCTATCTATCTATCGCACTGTACAACATGTAGTGGAACGCTTTTTGGAAACTCCAGAAACAAGAAAAAAAAAAAATTTGAATAAATCAAAAATGGTCAAAGTTTTATCTATAATTGAATCCCTTTTTATC
>NC_137192.1:26516851-26541851 GCF_960531495.2 Zeus faber | reverse complement strand
GAATAGGACGGAGGGCAGGTCGTCGGCCTCGCGGTTCGTCCTCCAGGGGTTAACACGACGAAACCAAAAATAAACACAAGGATCACGTCACATCAGTGCTCCCTGCAGCTGGAGGCGATCCACCTTTTCTAAGCGCTGTATGTGCCCAAAATGTTTTTCATTGTAATATATATAGCAGTGTTTTTACTTTCATCGAGCAGGTTTTGTATTTGTCCAAGTTTGTCTGATTGTAGGCTCAATATCGCAAAAGGTTGAAAGGCTTTTGGGTGACAGGATATTTTTGCCCTGCACTTTTTGACCCCTCATTGCTTCAGAGACCAAGAGAGAAATTCAAGTAATTGAGAAATCTGATATCATTGCATTTGCGCCTGCGCCCTCTGGAAAAAATACAAACTAGTTTTGTATTTTCAATTTTCTTGAACTGGGATCCAGAGTCCGGACCGGGTAGCAACCAGTTTTATATAGTTACATATACTTCGTTACATGTATTGAAGTAATCTTTTGAAGTTAACAAGGAAATAAGCAATATCATTACTGAGTATAACTGTATAATTGTGCAATATTGTCAGAAAAAAATACAAGACATAGAGCAAGTTTGTGTTGTTTCACCCGGAAAACTAAAATTATTTTTTCACAATTGAGTGGAAAAAAATAAAAAATAAAAATAAATAAATAAATAAATAAATAAATAAATAAATGAATAAATAAATAAATAAAATCCCAAAAATGTCCCAGAGTCGAGATGTAATTTTGAGCAGCAGGGGTCAGTAGGGTTAAAACCCGAGCTGGAAGCCACTTGGAAACCAGTTGGCGCCGTGGTGGAATTCTATCGATATCTAACATATTAAAGCAGATTTAAATCCAGGTAACCGGTACTGCCTTCATACTTCCTCGCTTCTCCCAACGACTCCTTTCCATCAAAGTTTTCCCCCGAGGGTCCTTTTGGAAAGCTCTGTGGAGAAGCCCAACCCTGAATCCTAAAGCTCCAAACGTTCCTTTTTTTTTTTTTTTTTTTTTAATCTGTAACAACACAGAGTATATTCAGTTTGGAAACCTGTGGAAACACTCAGGCGAATGCGTGGAATGTTCCAGTGCGGCCTCTGACAAGAGATGGATGGATGGAGAGAGGGAGAGAGAGAGGAGGAGAGAGAGAGATGGAGAGAGAGGGAGAGAGAGAGAGAGAGAGAGAGAGAGAGATGGAGAGAGAGAGAGAGAGAGAGAGAGAGGGAGAGAGAGAGAGAGAGAGAGAGAGAGAGAGATGGAGAGAGAGAGAGAGAGAGAGAGAGAGAGAGAGAGAGAGAGAGAGAGAGACCTCTGCCTGGATGATAACGTTGCTTCTGTTCCTTCTCCTTTCACCCAATCCGTCTGATTACACACACACACACACACACACACACACACACACACTATACCTCCCAGAGCACCAGATCCCTTCGGCTTTCCAAACTCGCCCAGGGAGGGTCGTGGTGTTCGGGGCCGGGACGTTTTTCTGAGTTTTGGAAGCTGTCGACTGAACATCAGCCATAACCAAAACCAAAACCCGTCAGATGCTTTAATGCTAATTCTGAGACGTTGGAGCTGCTCGGAGCTGGTCGGGAACTCAATATCAAGACCAGAGAGGAGAATGTGGTGCAGCCCGGCCGATGTGAAGAACCTTTTTCAGAACAACGATTCATAACCAATGTATGACAGTTTAGAGCCCTGAGGGAGACTCATTTTTAAAAGGTCCTCTGATTTGGAGAGACAGCCCTGGTGAAGACTCCCACAAAGCAGCAGCCGGCGTCTGAAACCCAAACCTGGACCATTCATCTCCAAAAAAAAAAAAAAAAAAACCTCTCAAACTGCTGCGCTCCTCTGCCAATGATCTGGTTCCTTGCTGTAATAAGCAGGAAGGGACGTCTGATTATGATGGATGTGGACTGGGCCAGGTGTGTGTTTTGATGGTGAATAATGGTGAAGAAATGAGTAACGGTGCCTCGTATTCGAACTTCACCGCTACAGCTGCAGCCTTTGTAATCTAGATCAGCGGCTCCCAACCTGTTTTTGCTCCCAGACACCCTCTGAATGAAAACCTCATTCAATCTAAGAGAGGCCGCCTCTCTTTAAACGATGCAGTGCCTTTCTTTTCCATGTCAGTGTACTTATCAGTGGTTCGTGGTAAATTTTCTCTGGATTTGGTGCCATTTTCATGGTAGAGGGAGCTTTAGGGCATACAATATGTCCACATCACCACAACCACCAGCAGTTCGTGCTGCAGTAGCTCTTCTGTGGGATCGGACCAGATGGACTAGACTAGGCTCCCCGCCCGCATCATTGAGCCTTGGATGCCCATGACCCTGTCGCCGGTTCACCGGTCGTCCTTCCTTGTACCACTTTTGGTAGGTACTAACCACTGCATAGCGGGAACACCCCACAAGACCTGTCGTTCTGGAGATGCTTTGACCCAGTCGTCCAGCCATCACAATTTAACTCTCGTCAAAGTGCTGCTTCCAACACATCAACTTCAACAACTGTTTGGTGTACATTACAATATAAGGGCAGTTTTGGAGACGGGGTTGAATCTAAATTAGGACTAAGCTAATCCTACTTTAGTTATTTACAGAATTTAAAAATGCCTTTCTGAGACGGCTGCTTGATGTGGGATGGATTTGTTCTCGACTAGGAAGTTCAAGACTAACGTGATAAAGGACGAGTCAGCTCCTCCTGTCTGGTCTTGGTGCTGGGCTCAGTCCAGGCCGTCCATTTCCTCTATTGTCAAAGTCGACCTGGAGGCCACATCCATTAATCTTAAAGTTTAATTTAAGATTCACTTCCACCTAGATAAGCTCTAATCTTCCTTCTGGAAATCAGATTTTTTTTTTTTACTAAAACAAGGGCAAGTCTGAGACTAGTTTAAGAGTGGCTGAGAAAGGCCTTTTACTCGGACCACATTAAAAGTGTGATTTAGACCTAAACTGTGTCCGCGTAAAAAACACCCCATTTGACTCAGTTCAATTTTCACCGCACAAGTGGGGTTTGTGTCGCAAAATCTATATTTTCTTAGCTTGCCTACAGCCTAAACATGGCCGTAACAGGAGGCGAGTGTCCTGCGACTATGATAAGGCTGAAATACTGTCCAAATTGTTTTCCCGTTTCCAGTAGCTGGCGATCCCCAGCGCTGATGAATCGCGGTTCAGATCCATCGCTCCGAGGATGTCGTGAAGCGTTTATGGCCCTCCATTATTCCCCCTCTTCGCCCCGGCCCCGCGGTCCGGCCCCGGGGCTCTGCGTCGACCCCGGCGTGATGGATCACCCCTACAAATCCGGGGCGGGTTTTCAAGGATGCTCTCAGAAATATCTCCCAGGGTTCAACTGCTCGGCGTCCAGACTCTATCCTCTATCTGCTCCAGAGGGATTTATCGACTCTGCGGACAGGGATCGCAGCCTCGCGCCACTTGGACGACGACTTTTGCTGTCGTGATGAATCACATCGCTATGAGGCTGTTTTATTTTTTAAATTTATTTTTCTTTTGCATTGCAGTTGTGTAACAGATGGCTTCGGTCAAAACAAGGGTGTTTTCCTAAATCAGCTCTGGAGAGATGCAGCCTCTCCTGTCAGTATTTAACCATCGGCTCACGTTACACTTAAAACGATGCTGACGCAGACGCTGTCGTGTCAGAATTCACAAATCAGTGTAATGGAATCCACAAATCTGTATTTTGATTTTGAAAAGCAAAAACACAAATGGATATATAAATCTCTCAACCCACAGAGAAAGGTGAATTTATTTATTTAAATCACATTTGTGAGTTGTGACACAGAATTCCTTCCATAGTCTTTCAGCTTATCAGCTTTTTGGCCGTCATGCAATCGTTTGCTGGGGCGGGATTTGCTTCCTAAATGGTTGTTTAATGACATCTCCCATATTATTATTTTGCAATAATCAGACATCTCAGGATTTCACACAAATACTTAACCTTCAGAAACAATGCAGCTATCTCTTAAACCCGTCCTTCAGTGTTTAGGTTTGCAGCTGCCTTTCTCGTTGATGAATTCCCCGTACTATCTCTTATCTCCGACAAGTAGGTTTCTCAAGCTATGGGTCAGGACCTTGAAATGGGGTCACTCTCTGCTGTTCCTCACGCATAAGTATTTCAGACATGGTTTTGGTTTTGGTTTTGGTTATGAAGTTTGTCCAACTCAGATCAGGTCCTGTCTAGGCTACATCAGAAGGATGTCTAATGCCGACTGTTGACCAGCAACCGACATGAAGTACTTCCTGCACAATTGAGTTTGAAATTCAATGCTGGAAAAGAAAAATAATAATAATCGTGGAGTGTCTGGTGCTTATCAAAAGCTGCTTCAAATTTAATATCCCCTACAAACTGTTATAACAGGCTGTATTTCAATATACTATCAATATCCTGATAAGAGACTAGACTTGGATTTTTGTTATTGTAACTTGATGATATAGTTGAATAATGTCCTTAAGGAGTATTAC
The DNA here is from genome assembly GCF_960531495.2 of Zeus faber. NCBI lineage: Eukaryota > Metazoa > Chordata > Actinopteri > Zeiformes > Zeidae > Zeus > Zeus faber. Next base: position 26,537,370 of record NC_137192.1, on the reverse strand, counting down.
AGTAAAATTATGAACTTTCTGCACTATATTGACTGTTATAGCTGTTCTAATCAATGGTCATAATATCCACATTTCTAATGATTTTTTTCGTCAAAAGTTTCTTGTGCGTAAATTACTAATAGTCATGGCCCTAAAAAATGTAAAATAATTGAAAGCAAGATATTCATCAACAATAATGTGACATTTCATATTGATATCACCCAAAGCCAACTTCAGCCAATGGCCTTCTGTCATTTTATTCATTATTCATTATTATTAATTAATTAATTAGTTTGTTCTTTTTTTGGTTTTATTATTAATAATAATAATAATAATAATAATAATAATAATCGTTATTAATATTCGTTATTAATAATTGTTATTAATAATAATATTAATATTTATTTTTGTATGATTCTTTTCATTATTATTATTATTATTATTATTATTATTATCATCCAACCACTGGTGGGTGATTTATGGTTTGGTTCTAAGTCACAGCTTGCTCACCAGGCTGCTGTCAAGGTTGAAGGATGTGCTGTGGTCTGAACCTGGGAACCTCAGTGTTTTCAGGAGGGGGGTCCAGCAGCTGCTGGGTGGCAAGAAGAAGCAGAGGAATGTAGGTGCACGGGAACATGTTTTCCTACTTTGATTCCCAGCTCATCTGCCTTGATACTGGCAGGGGAGGCTTTATTGCCTTGTTCTGTACAATAGCCGCTCATGACCACTGGTAAGCATCGACGAGACGATGGAAAAGCATTGTGGGTTTTCAATTTACCTCCTGAGTAAGGAACAAAAAGTCCGAGATACACATGCCGAAGTAGTCAGAATCGAAAGTATCTCAAAATGCAGAGTATTTTTAAATATCCAGATCCAAGCTCTGATCATCTTTAGTATATGACAGGATTTAGTTGCGTCAGTATAGATAGAGCTTTCAGGTGTTTCTTTGTGTGTATGTGTTGTTTCTTTACATATTGCACATGTTGCAGGATTAAGGATGTTCATCACTCTTATTTAGACTTTTTCATTGTCTTTCATTGTTGCATTGTTTTTGCTGTATTCTCACTGTTTAACTTGAATCAAGTTGTTCTTACTTAAAGAAAGAAAATCCTTTTTGATAATCAATTAAAATCCAGTAATGTTAACATGTTTGTTCTTTAGATGCTTTCAATTTAATAATGTTATGCTTGGGAACTCAGGAACTCACATCAGGGAGTGGAGTAACTCGATCCCCCTCCAGTGACAACGCAACCAGACGGCCAGACACATTGAAAATCACAGTGTCGCCAAACCACAAAACTCAAGACGGCCACTGTGAATATACGTTGCGGAGATGAATGTCTGCATTTTTCTCATACCAGTGATTAAAAAGGGTTATTGAATTCTGGATACGATCGCATTCAAGCTCCGAGCTCAATGCAGAAACACAGCCACCGCCAAGTCCTGAAACCGAGAGGAACGTTCAGGCCCTTCTCAAGATGAATGGGTCCAATGCATCACATTAGCAGAGGTGAAAACGCCCCTGGAGCTCAAATCTATACCGTATGTAATCAGCATGCCTGACGTCAAACACCGAAGAAAGAAATTACGTTTATAAGGGAATGAGAAAAATAAAAAGCCTAATGTGACACAAATTTGGCAAAGCTTGACCCTAGACCAGTGAATGGGCGATTTGTCCAGGAAGCTTCTCTTCCGCTGTGATTTAGAGGCTCGCACCGTATGTTTCCACAGAGAAGACTTGTATTAAAACACATCTATTCAGCGTCTCCCACAACGGCAGAAGCTGGGACAGAGCCCATATTCATGCCCCCGCAGTAGGAATGTCCATCTGGGTCCAGTTTGTCTCATGGTGTCACGCCTGAGGTTGTGATCCTCCAGCGTCCCTGTGGTCCGGAGGGAGAAAGGTGCATGTCACGTTCTCCTGACGTCGCTGGCAGGAATCCGGACCGCACGGGTCGCTGAATGTTGCTTTTCTCCTCTGGTTCCTGCTCCCTCTCTTTCTCCTAACTGCTCTCTTTCTTTTCCCTGTCATGTGCCAAATGATGACCGTATGCCGAGCAGCTGTCGGGCAGTTTTAGACGTTGGTGGACAACCAACATTGGACTCAATCTGATCCCTTTGTCTCATATCGCTCTGGTTTTAGCTGCAGAGGCAGGCTTGCAAGCTAACTCTGCAAAGATTAGGAATCATGACGCCGGTATTTATGACTTTGTTTTGGTAATGAAGTAAGTCTAATCCTCAGATGACAGTACGTCTTTACTAGGCTGTATACCGCCGAGACTATTGACCATCAACGTGAATTTCAACAACGTGAGCAAAGCTTCTGTGTCCGTCTCAGGTCTTTACTTCCAGCAAAGTTGGTTTTAAAACCCAATTCATGAAAAGTCAAATATATTCATAGTGGAGTGTCTGGTACCGTTCAACAGCTGCTTCAAATCACTTACCAACACTGTAACTTACTGATTCAGCCTTTACAGCCTCTGCCCACCGCCCAGTTTGTTTTACGGTTTGTGGGCTGCTGAAAATATTTGGACTCTTAACAAAAGACGAGATGCCGAACTTCGAGTCCCGCACAGTAATAGCAGGCTCAGCAATATAATGGTGATATCGTGATTTGAGACAAGAAAACTGCTGATCGTGCGCCAGGTGGCCATTAAGACAACGTTAGACGTTGGTCGAAGACCGACACCGGACTCAAGCTGTAGAGGTGTGCTTACAAGCTAATTCTTCAAAGGTTGAGAATCATGATGCAACCCACATTAAGCCCCGCTCTTCCGCATTTCTTCCAAGGATAATTTTCTGTGCCCCCCCCCCCCCCCCCCCCCCTCCCTTTTCCAATTGTTGTAGGCTGTCCATCATGGTTGCAGCCAGACAGAGCTCACACCACTGGCTAGTGGTGCTGGGATTGTAAATCAGGACTATGAATCAGATAATAAATTAGGACGATAAGAATATTTGCCAGAATGGCCAAAGATTGGGACAAAGATTGTCCTCGGACTCATCTGGCTGGAGTCAGTTTGATCTGTTCACACTTAAGGACTTTCTGGTGAAAGGAGTGCAAACAGGCTGAAGAGAGACTGTCTGTCAATATGCCGTGTGTTTTGCTGTTATTGCGACATATTAAATCTCTCCCAACCATCATTCGACGATGATCTCTCTCACAAGTCCTTTCTCACGGTTTCTCCGCTTTAAAGATTAGATGGGGCCGTAAAACTGTTCTGTCAATGTAAAGCTGCTTTCACACTTTGTAACCCTGAAATTATCCGCACATTACAAGGAGAAGCTGTATGTCTGAATGCAAATGTCCGAATCAGTTGGACTGGACATGAAAACAGACTTTACCCAGCCAGCTCCCAAGTACAAAGTCTGCATAATGTCCGATTGAGCGGTGTGGTGTGGTGTGGTGATGGTGTGGTTTGAGCAGCCACACCTGTCCTGGGTCTTGGTGATTGGGGCCCACAATCAGTGTGGCTGCATACCCGTTGCTCGTTGATTGGTTTAGCAAGCAACAAGTAAAACCCCCATCCCCACACTCACTCAGGAGAGGAGCCCTGTCATGACACGTGTCCATCTCCTGCTGGGCTAATTCCACCAAGCCCACTCTCTACACTAAACTTGTCTTTTATACTCCATCATCTGTGTCCCCGGGCAGAAGCCCCTGAAAATGCCACTCGAGTGGCATGTGGCAGGCGGAACTGCCACAAGCGGTATGTGTAAACAGAGCAGGTAATTGTCCGGAGAATTCACAGCGTGGGCGTGACGTCATCAACACGCCCACTTGCAAAGGGTGGAGAAGGGTCGTTTACCTTCATGCAGAACTTTGTGCACGGAGCAGAGCTGCTGCCTACTCCTTTCTGCTTTCCTTTATATTACTTTCCACTCTTTTGTTTATATTGTGGATACACCCAAATGTATGGAGTATCAATGCAAAAAAAGGCCCAATTACTGATAAGTCGACAGCCTTGTCCACCATCATGGGTGTGCTGTAAAACGCTGCAGCGTCACTGCGTCATTACGTCACATTATGTCACGCTCTACCCAGGCTCCACCCCTCGCCTAAACCAAACTTAGTATTTCCATTCGGTGTGAACATGTCAATTTCCGCTTTTGCTCTACATGTGTGAAAGGGCAACTCCTGACAATGTCCGAACCTGATTATCCAGACATTGTCCAGAGTTCATGTGTGAACGCAGCTTAAGCCTGAAAAGCCCATTGACACTACAACTGGGATAAAGCAATATCCATTGGTGTGGTCCGTTGGCATGAATGTCAGCAACAATCCCATCAAACAGACACCTGCCAAGCTTCAGTGCACTAGGAACTCCTGTGATTCCAAAAAATCCGGGGTTGGAGATGAAGGTTTTGTGTTCAGCTTCAGTTTATTTTCAGGCCTGTACTCCCAGTTTGCGCGTGTGTTTCTACTTGGTGGTGAGTTATTTTGGTTTTCATCTCTGAAAAAAAAGTGAGTTACTTAAACTCTGGACTGGAGTCTGTTCCATGGTCACACATGAAGACTCTCTAGTCTCTCTCTCTATCTCTCTCTCTCTGTCTCTCTTGAGTAAATGGGTCTTCCGCCAATCAAATTTTGAGTCAGGAATGTTACATCTTTTGTTTGCATTTTTGGGACCTACATGAAGGTCAAAAGAAGGAGACCTAGACCAACAGCTCGTATGGTTAAGTCATTCCAAGTGCCACCCCCACCCCGGGGCCCTTCTGATTGGAATTATTCTCCTTTTTAACCCCCGTTACAGGTGATCCCTGCGAAATGTCTCCGGTCTTCCACGCGAAAAGGGTCAAAGCGATCAGAGCTCAGAGCGTTTAGCCACGGAGGAGCGTGGCGCTCGTACTAAACTCATCCGTCCTCCGTCGAAACACAGCAGGAGAGAGGCTGGAGAGAAATAAATGAGTTGGACTGGAGGAGGATCGGGGAAGAAAACGAGGAGGATAAGGGCGAAAGCGACGCGGCGTCAGAAGGCAATCAAAGCGGTTCGGAAATAAATGAAGTGAGAAATACATGTTTTCTTAAACCAAAGTGTTTTATTCATCACCCTTAAAGGAAGGAAGGGAGGGGTGGAGGCGCACTGGAGAGCTCCGGGAGATTCTAGTCTGTAGAGCAGAGCAAGGCATGGACAACACTCAACATAAACATTTAAATGTTTATATTGTGTGTGTCTGTGTGCGCGTGTGTCTCCATCGCAGACAGTTTGCAGGACACACACATCGAGAATTTAGGAGATGTTATCGTTCTCTCTCCCTCCCTTCTCGTCTTATCTCTCCGCTCTTGGCCGAGAAACATCGCTTTGCCCGTCTCGTTTTTTGGGGTTTTTTTTTTTCTCCAACACAACGGGCACAAGGAAATCTGCCACGTCCAGACCAGAAACTCCTGCAGGCAGGTATATATTCATGTATAAGTACAACTCTGTCTTACCCCTTTGAAAGATAAGAGCAGGCTGGATAAGATAAAATGCAACCGGTCGCCATCGAGCCCCGAGGGAACCTTTCACTTGGCAGATGTTGCGATGAAAGCATCACATTTGGAAGACTGGCGGCTTTGCCCATTTGGCGTCTCTTGGACGGCCATTTTGAACATGTGGTGACTCACCTGGATCCCGGATCCGGCGCCACGCGGCGGCGGCGGCGGCAGCAGAAGTGTGATCCTGACCCTGTTGAAAAAGCAACAACTATCAGAACGTCACTGTATTCAGTGACTTGCGTCTCCATGTTTATTTCCCTCGACCTTGTTCCTCCGTCTGCTGCCGGATCTGTTTCCAAACGAGAAGAACGAGACATTTTCACCTCCGAATTATCTTAGACTAGGTGACTTTTAAACTGGAATGGAGTGGAATATACAATAAGCTGTGAGCAGGAAGGATGGGGAATTATGATTAATAATATTTATTGATGAGAATTATTGTATGCCTATCATATACAGTGTATTGGTCTACTATAACCTCACATGGGGTTCAATTTAGTTTTATTGTACCACTGCTCATATATTCGACATTTTCTATTATTTATTTATATTTCAGTTTCTATTTTTACAATTGATATTATTGTTTTTTTGGGGATTTTTTTTTTTTACGCTATATTGGATATTTATACTTTTAAATTGTATGCCGAATTGTCTATATTGGGGGTCTACTATCAAATTACATTTTGCTTTATTGAATGTGTTTGGGTTGTATTTTTTTTTTTACTATTGCTCAAAATTTAGGAAATTATTTTATTAAATATTTATATTTTTTCAATCTATTCTATTTATTCAGTATGTTATATTATTCACAATTTTTTTTTAGTTTTGTTTTGTTTTGTTTGTTGGCATTTCATTTGTATATTTGCCTATTTTCGATTTTCTTTCTGTTTTTATGCCAAATGTCTGTAGATTAATAACATTTGATTGATTCTTTTCAACATAATTAACATTTTTTTTCGAATGGCTGATGCGGGTTGATCTAGCATTTAGAAGCCGGGGCCTTCAATGTTTTTGCTTTCGTTAACCAATATTCATGTCCATTTACGCCCCCCCCCCCTCCAAAAAAAAACAAAACATAGGGTTGCCATGACGCTGAAACAACAGTGTCAAAGCACAGCGTCAAAGTCAAATAAACACACTTTGCTGTGCTACCTGACTTCACTGGAAAAACAAACACTTCCCAACCCCAAATGAATTATGGGATACGTTATACCCTGATTCGGTTTCCGCCACAAAGTAGTTCTGCTGCTGCTCGAGTTTATGTTGGAGAGGTGAAGTTACCATGAAGTACGACACTGTCCTCACACATCAGTGTAGTTTGGATGTGGAGATACTGTCATTACAGGTTTTCACTTTTATTTACTGATCCAACGGGAGGAAGGAGTTCTGTATCACAGCTCACAATTATATATAATAAAATCAACAAACCTTTAAATGAAAAAAATAAATAGATATGCAAAAGAAATATTGCATAATTTATACGTGATAAAATATATTTTTCATCTTCAAATGGTTGATTCACTTGTAGATCGTTTTGGATTATTATTATTTTTTGATTGTGACATTAATTTCTGGACTGGGAGGTGAATGTTTGTTTTTGTTTCTGGTTTTTTTTTCGCATTCAAAAATTTTGATACAGATGTGTGAATTCCCTTTTTGGGAAATTGACATTAAAGTTGCAACTGTCAATCATTAATCCAACAGACAGTTCTATTATTTGAAGGCGGAAAAACAACCCAAACGACTCAAAACTCCCGCCCAGAACTTCAACCAATCTCTTTTTTAATCCTCCATGTTTTTCATGTTAAGGAAATCTAATATGACAGAAAACGTTTCCAGATAAATTCCAGTGGTTTCACAATGAAGTTTGTGGTTTTTTTAGGCGTGTCTAATGTAACCAGTCTGAAGGGATTGTGCAAAGAATGAAAGAAACATTGGGAATAAACGCTGAACTCACAGCAGGACCAGTGTGTGGTAAGAATCAGAAGAACCGTCTGGGTTGCGTGGATGGGGACCAGAGCTATTACTCATGGGACTGATCGTCAGTTCATGCATTCCAGTTGAAATGTTCTGCATTCACGCCTGAAAAGACAGAGGAACTGACGATGCCGCGCTTTCGTCATCCCCCGTGGGTATATATTGCAGCTCGACTTCCGCTTCCTCCTCTTTTCGCTGCTGGCGCCTGGGAAGGGCACCGTACCGCAGCGCAGTCATAGATCTAGTGCCTCCTCAGGGAAGGCGTTCCCTATTGCAGGGACTGCCAGGGACGCGGTGGTGATCACCCGAAGGAGGTTCACGTAATAACGTACCCCCCCACTGGCGTGTCCGCCCCAGACATGTGAGTGGACGTGTGAGGAAAATTGCTTATGGGATACTTTCTGTAACACCTGCATACTCAGTTGCGCCAAACACTACGTGTGGCAGCGCAGACCTAGTAACGTCCAACGTGTAATAGCCCACGCACGTGTGTGAGGGTGGGGAGCTCCAAGATGCTGCCCGACATATATCCTCCACCAACGCCCCCCTGAAGAGGGCCCAAGAGCAGGACACTCCTCTGGGGGAGTGTGTGCGGAGGCCCTTGTGGGGTCTCTAATGACACGCTTCTGAAGGGCAAGTCTAGGAACAATCTTGCGTCTGCCGTGTGTAGGTGCTCGAACGAAGGCCTTGACAGAGCCCGCAAGCCCACTAATAAGTCCCAAGAAAGGAATCGGGACGCCCAGGCTGGGCACAGGCGTCGCACGCCCTCCATAAAGCCCGCAAGACATGCGGAAATGCCGCCAGATAGACCTTTAGTCTAACGGCTGCTTTCCCCTCAGCAAACAGTTCCTGCAGGAACAGCAATATTGGCGTTTCCCCGCTGTTCACACGACTGGGCAACACTACACCATCTCAGTGTGTACTGGGAGCGGGTAGAGGGTACCCTGACGCTCTGTTTAGTGTCAACCACCTCATTTGAGAGGCCCAAAGCTAGGAGCCTCTCCCTCTCAGACAACACGCAGCGAAGGCCCCATTACCCCGGGCGCAGGTGCCAAATCGTTCCGCGCGCGGACTAGAGCTCGCCGGAGGACGAGCTCCCACAAGGGGCCCACACTCATGTCGCACAGATCGACAAACCACGGGTGGCTGGGCCAATTAGGGGCCACCAGGTTTTCCTCCCGCACCCTGTCCAGCACCGGCTGAACGAGTGCCCCAGGGGGAAGAGCGTGGAGCGGCGCCACGGGTAGCTCAACACACCCATGCCCAACAGTGGCTGGTCGCCCCGCAGGCAGAACCATAACGTGCACTACGTCATGTCTCGCGGTGCCAACAGGTCCACCTCCGCCCGGACAAACCCCCTCCAGGTCTCCGCCATCACCTGTGGGTGCAGGCGTCAGTCTGCCGTTATCAGAACAAGATGACGCAGAACAGACCGTTTATCCGACAGTTCCCATCTAATCAGGGCGTTTCTGTCCTCCCTCTTGTCACGTCTATTCCCTCTCCTCTCCTCCCTCTCCACCCCCACTCCCAATCCTCCCTCTCCCCCCTCGGCTCTCCTCTCCTCCCTCTGTTTTACATCTCCTCCCTCCACCCCCTCCTCCCCTCTCCTCTCCTCCTCCTCTCCTCCCCTCCCTCTTTATTCCTCCCCACTCTCTCCTCTCCCTTCCCGCCTCTCCTTCTCTTTGCCTCCCTCCCCCCCCCCCACCTCTCCTCCCGCTCCTCCCCCACCCCCCTTCTTTCTTCTCCTCCCTATCCCCCCTCTCTCCTCCCTGGTGTTATTTCAAAGTAAAGTCCAAGTTGGGGTTAGATCCACTTCTCTTTTGTGTGATGTGGTTGATATCTGGTGAAGTCGACCGAGACAGTGTCTGTGTGTGTGTGTGTGTGTGTGTGTGTGTGTGTGTGTGTGTGTGTGTGTGTGTGTGTGTGTGTGTGTGTGTGTGTGTGTGTGTGTGTGTGTGTGTGTGTGTGTGTGTGTGTGTGTGTGTGTGTGTGTGTGGGTGGGTGTGTTGAAACAGCAGAGTGATTTAAAACCAAATAAAACATTCACACATGGAGCCAGAGCTGATTATCCAGTTGATACATCACACACACACACACACACACACACACACACACACACACACACACACACACGCACACACACACACACACACACAGACATGAACACACATATTTACAGACACACATACAAAAAAATTTATATACACACATACACACAGACATACCGATATGAACACACACACACACCTCAGATACAGACTGACATTAACAACCACAGACACACACACACACACACACACACACACACACACTGGCCCAGGTCGAAGATCCCGCTGAACAAAGGCAGAGCTGTGACTTATTGAGAGGAAAGTTAAGGTTGTGACCTTTCCTCATTGACCCATCACAAGTGATCAGCATCAGCACTTATCAATCACAAGTGATCAGCATCAGCATCAGGATAGGAAATGGTAATTGATCATTTAGCCAATGAGCCCAAAGAAATGTAATGTTAGTTAATGCAGTTTTGGAAAACAGCCCATTTTGGAACAGGATGGGTTAAGAGGAATGTTAGTATGTGTAGAAGGCGTAATCGGAGTGGTATTTTAAGCAAATTCAAAAGCGTGTTATGGGGACCTCAGAGACCTATATTAAGTAATTGTAACTGTAATTCTTAGTTTTGTTTATTTGATCTTTGAATTAAGTCACAGAGCAATACAGAGATATGTATTACAATAAGAGTTTTGCTCTTTACATTTAAGTGTTGGAGGCAGATGATCCATGGCGACCCCTAACAGGAGCAGCCCAAAGAAGAATATATTCCTGTTATTATTCTTGTTAACAATGTTAATAACAACAATATGAAACAGAACAATATACATGTATATATATGTTTGTATTATATATACAGTATATGCTGTATGTACAGCATGCAACAGGGTAAAGAGTATTTTGCCCTGATTTGATTTAGACAAACATAGCCTGAATGAGTCCAATCATTTTAATTGGTAATATATTACAATATTTTGTTTGTCTTAACATCTATTCACGGGCGGATTCCTTTGGCGGTAGAATTTTGTGCTTAGTTTGCTCTGATAAATCAACTAACCGCTTTGAGATGGATGTTTTTCAGCTTTCTCCTCCTTCACGGCTCTGAAAATTGGACCGAGTTGAGTTTGTTTTGTTTTTTTTGGGGTTTTTTTTCCCCGGATGAGAAGCTCATTATAGGGATCAGAACCATGTGGGGTCGGCATACACTGCTGCGTTTCAGCTCTGTTGGAATGCCGATCACCAAATTAAGAAACTCAATAGGGTGGAACGCCTGTTTGTAGATGGATCATCTGACCGTTAATCGGCCCCTCAAGAAGTTACCCCCGGGTAAAACATTTACATTTTGTATTGTGTTTTTGTATTACCCCTCACTTGTTTGTTTGTTTGTTGCCTTTATTTGTTTGTGGAAATCCCATTGAGAACACATTCTCATCCCTCTACGAGGGTTCCCTGAACACAATGCAACTCAAATAAAACCAGAAAGGGGAAAATCAGACAATGAAAGGTTCTCAAAATACAGGGTACAAAATTCAGTCGACTTGCAGCTGCAGATACAGTATCAACTATAATATACATCATCGGGGCTCAAAACAGTGGTAATTGCAGTACTAACGACATCCTTTGAAAGATTTGTGATTCTGAAGTGTCTCTAGATTTCCAGAACTAGTGGGCAAGTATCATGGCTCGCAGAGTAGCAGGGTAGCGAGTTTGCAGGGTAGTAGGGTAGCAGGGTACAGGGTAGCAAGTTACAGGGCAGCAGGGTACTGGGTAACAGGTTTATAGGGTAGCAGGGTACAGGGTAGCAGGGTAGCAGGGTACAGGGTAGCAAGGTACAGGGCAGCAGGGTACTGGGTAACAGGTTTACAGGGTAGCAGGGTACTGGGTAACAGGTTTACAGCGTAGCAGGGTACAGGATAGCAGGGTACAGGGTAACAGGTTTGCAGGGTAGCAGGGTACAGGGTAGCAGGGTACTAGGTATCAGGTTTACAGGGTAGCAGGGTAGAGGGCAGCAGGGTACTGGGTAACAAGTTTAGAGGGTAGCAGGGTACAAGGCAGCAGTGTACTGGGTAACAGGTTTACAGAGTAGTAGGGTAGAGGGCAGCAGGGTACTGGGTAACAGGTTTACAGGGTAGTAGGGTAGAGGGCAGCAGGGTACTGGGTAACAGGTTTACAGGGTAGTAGGGTAGAGGGCAGCAGGGTACTGGGTAACAGGTTTACAGGGTAGTAGGGTAGAGGGCAGCAGGATACTGGGTTACAGGTTTACACGGGAGTAGAGTACAGGGCAGCAGGGCACAAGCTACAGGGTGGCAGGATTGAGGGTAGCAGGTTACAGAAACCTTTTTTAATGAATGGTTATTTAAAGGCTGTAGACATAATACAGAGTGATAAAACCTCCCGTCCTTGCTGTTGGAACTAATCCTAAACCTATTGTTCCAGATCTGAGGAACGGCTCGGCGGTGTACTGGCAGGGCGGGCCCAGTGGGGGGTACCAGGCCCTGCTGCTGGACGAGGACCGGGGCTGGATCCTGGTAGGAGGGAAGGACCACGTCTACCTGCTGAGGTCCGACAGCGTGGACCTGCCCATGCGCACGGTACGACCCCAGGGTTAGGGGTCAGAGGTTCGATACCCAAGAACAAGGCACTAACACCGGCTGGATCTGGGCTTCCTATTCCTGACAGCTAGGCAATAACACCGCCAGGGTCAGGTGTTCGATTCCCCAGAGCAAGCTAATAACTCTGCCAGAGTTAGGGTTTCTATTCACTGGAGCAAGGCACTAACACTGCCGGGGTTCAGGGTTCGATTCCCTAGAGCAAGGCAATGGAAACAAGGAATGTGAATCATGTCAAGTCAGAGTGTACGTTCAGCCTTATTTTTTGTGATGCCGTTAATGGAATATTTATAACTCTATATTAATAACTGTATCATGACTAACTATAATGAATAACTCTGTAGTTGTCTTGTGGTTCATCCCTGCCCCCATGTTTTAATGTGTGTCTCTGTTCCTCAGATCCACTGGCCGGCGGCTCAAGACGATGTAGAGCACTGCAGACAGGCAGGGAACAGCCTGGAGGTGCGACTGTCTGAAACATCATTCAAATGAAATACTTTTGTCAATAAGGACCTATAATAGTAATCCTTACAGTGTTGTGTATGACTTGTAATGATAACGTTTTTTGTTTGTTGGTTTGTTTGTTTGTTTGTTTGCAGACGGACTGTGCGAACTTCGTGCGCCTCCTGCAGCCCTTCAACAAAACCCATGTGTATGCGTGTGGAACCGGAGCGTACAACCCGCAGTGCACCTACATCCACCTGGGCACCAACGCAGAGGTATGCTGGACAACGCCACAGTCCCATGAGGGAGTCGTCAGAATGTGACGCTGGTGCAAAAAAAGTGTTATCTGACAATGTTTTGACAAAGTTATTACTTTTACTCTTTTCTACCGTTACTCTTCCTTGTCTCTATCTCAGCGATTCCCAACCTCTTGCAAGTGGACCGCCAAATCATGGGCGAAACACATCGTTTTTATTGAAAAAAATAAATACTCAATTATTAATTACAAAAATCCTTCATGGTATTTTTTCTTTAAAACCTTCAAAAAGGCATCATCACTGATTGATAGGAACTCATGTTAGGGCGCACTACGTCCAAGCCGGACCATGATCCACGTGCACCTGTAAAGAACTTGAGGTGATTTTCAAAATGGATGCTTGGCGAGCATCGGGCACACAGGAAAGAAAAGAAGCCATTGGCACATCATCCACAAGCCAAGTCCCGGACAGACGGGACCCCCAAGCCAGTCCACCTCATCTCATTGTCTGATAACTCAGTCAGACGCAGGATCGATGAGACGGCAGAGAATGTGTCACAACGGCCGATGGCGAGCGTACGAGAGGGTGGTTTTTATGGAAAAGGGAGACGCGGGGCCAGGCGAGTTGACCGCTCCCACTTTGACTCGTTTGAGAATCCGTCGTATTTTTTGACAAAGGAAAAAATGCGGCTTCCCGTCACCGTGATCGATCACGTCAAAGAGCGCCTGCAGTGGTTTGAGGACCAAAGCACCCGACAAACTTTTGGCTTCACGTTGCTTCTGAGTATCCCGATCGGTCGGACAGAGCTGTTGCGATTTCTGGCGCCTTCACCTGACGACTTATCTCCGGCACTTTTGAGATGTTCAAGTGGGCCGCGAGTCCGAAGTGGTTGGGAACCGCTGCTCCATCTCCCTCTACTCTACCTCTACTCTACCCCTACTCTTCTCTACTTTTACTGTACCTCCCGCTACTCTATTCTACCTCTACTTTACTCTGCTCTACACAACCTGTACTCTACTTCTACCCCAGGCTACCTCTTATCTACCTCTTCCCCTCTATAGTCTACCTCTAGTTAGAATACTACTCAAAACTGTACTCAACGTGTCACCTTGTCCGCTAAAATACTGAATGTAACTCCCTAACTCTCTCTCTCTCTCTCTCTCTCTCTCTCTCTCTCTCTCTCTCTCTCTCTCTCTCTCTCTCTCTCTCCCCAGGAGCCAGTGTTCAGTCTCTCTAACACTGTGGAATCCGGCAGAGGGAAATGTCCCTTCAGTCCCAGAGAGTCGTTCACTGCCAGACTGACCGGTAGGACGCACATACACACACACACACACACACACACACACACACACACACACACACACACACACACACACACACACACACACACACATACGCACACAAACATACACGCACACACACACACCAAAATAATTCTCTCTAAACAAACAAAGGCGCTGTCACCGCTCCGCTCCTCCCTCTGTCTCTACCGTTTGTCATATTCTGACAGTTGGACGACAGTAAAGTGTTGTAGTAGTGCAACCTACACACACACCACACACACACACACACACACACACACACACACACACACACACACACACACACACACACACACCACACACACACACGCACGCACGCGCACGCACGCACACACGCACACACACCACCCACACATACAGTGTCTATTGTTGCTTTTGAAATGCTCCATTCAGCTGCAGTGTGTGTGGTCTGGAAAGCTGCTGAAATCCTGATTCATGTCATCTCTGGTCGCAGGACGACGTCAGGACGGAAACATAAGACTGGGTCCTTTCAGCCCAATCCACTAACACTACAGCCATATATATCTACTAATATCTATACTATGGTAATATACGTATATCTACTAATATCTACACTATAGTAATATACGTATATCTACTAATATCTATACTATGGTAATATATATCCACTAATATCTATACCATGGTAATATATATCTACTACTATCTATACTATGGTAATATATATCTACAAATATTTATACTATGGTAATATACAATATATCTACTATATACTATAATAATATATGTACTAATATCTATATCTACTACTATCTATACTATGGTAATATATATCTACTAATATCTATACTGTACTAATGTCAATATATGATAATATATGTAATTTAATAATATATATCTAATAATATATATCTATAATATACTAATGTCTATATCTGATAATATCTGTATTATAATATAATATATAAAAAATTATAATCATATATATCTACTAATATCTACTACATATATATATATATATATATATATATATATATATATATATATATATATATACTAATATCTACAGTATACTATACGCACAAATCTACTGATAGTGACCGTTGCATTAGAACAAAGTGAATTCAATGTAAAGACCCAAAGGTAATATTTTGGTCCAAAAATATATTTTTTTGCAGTGAGAGCATGTTTCACAAACACACACCCACACACAAGCACACATGCACGCACGCACGCACGCACACTAAGGAAACAAAGATGGTCATTAAATGGTTGCACATGTCTCTGATCAGGGGGATATGAATAATACTAAAATATAGAACTTTAATTTACTGTCATTCAACTCATATGCAGAAGTTGAACGATGCAGAGTGGAGCGATGGCTCACGAGAATATTGAAATAATACTGATATATATATATATAATTATAATAATGGTTATTATATTATCATTATCATTATTATTATTTTTATTATTATATTATTGTGTTTATTTATCCTTGCGGGGAAATTCATTTTCATCAATTTCCATTCTTTCTCTCTTTCTTTCTTTCTTTCTTTCTCTCTCTCTCTCTCTCTCTCTTTCTCTCTCTCTCTCAGATGGAGAGCTCTATGCAGGGACCTCTGTGGACTTCATGGGAGCCAACGCCGCCATCTTCCGTACGTCGGTTGAGGGAGGCAGCCAGCGCTACATCCGCACTGAGGCCTACCAGGACAACTGGCTCCACGGTAGGAAACAGGACTTTTACTTTGAAGGCGTGCTTTTAAAGCTCTATTTATATAGCGCTTTGTAAAAACTGGACGTTGCAAAATAGAAGCGCATGAATTATAACGAATTAACAAAACGTTTCAACAGTGGGAATAAAAACAGACATGAAACTTCAAGCTCGTCTCATGTCTCCAACGAGCGCTTGAAGTTTACACGTAGAGTAAGCAAAGTGTGTGTTTACAAGCACATAAATATACAGGATATTATACCAGTATACCAGTTATGGTATATTGGAATGGTTTATTGTGGTTTATTGTATATTTCCCTTTTTATCTTGTTCGTTCTTTATTTCTAGGTTTATTTTTATTTTTTAATTTATCATTGTGTTTATTGTATTTTGCCATTATTGTATAGTCCGTTGTTTATTTTTACGTTCGGTTTCTTGGTTTATTCTTTACTGTTGGGTTTATTTTTTATTGTTTATTGTTCATTTTAGGGTTTATTGTTCATTTTAGGGTTTATTGTATAAATAAATGTTTTCAATGTTTTGCTTTGATAGGTTTGATAGGTTTATTGCATATTGCAAGTATTTGTATCTAATAACCAAGATAAGCTTATAATTGGAATATGATACTGCTGGTTATGCTGGTTATAGCTGGAGTAAACGTGGTGACTTTTGGCTTTGGAGCAGAGGGAACACTGTTGCCATGGTGACTGGAGCTTCAAACTAACCTCCACTTTAAGTTAATCTGAAATGTGATCATAGTCATGGTCAGTCAAGTCAAGGTATCATTGGAGCAGTTATTTCAAGTAACATGTAAAGATAAGGCCTTAAAATAAGATAAAGATATTATAACATAACATAACACAACACACGTGTCAAACTTAAGGCCCGTGGGCCGAATCAGGCCCGCCACGTCATTTTATGTGGCCCGCAAGAGCTTAAAAGGCATATGATTGTCTTAAAATAAAAGTTTATGCTGTTTTACAGCAAACAGTGACCACAAACTACCTCTCCCACAATGCATGTCAATTTTGTGACCCACAAAATGACGGCATCCTGCTACTAGATTGCAGTGTTTCCATATCGGCGTTTAAGCAGCGGCGTTTATGCTTTAGTTCTAAAGCAGTTTTCTAACAAGTGATGGAGTTGAAAAAGATGTATAAATAATCCCTTAATGTCCAACAAGAGAAAAATTGATGCAGAGGGAAGGCAGTTTAATGAAAGATGGGAAAGCAAATACTTGTTTGTGCTTCAAGGAGAAAAACCGGTACGTCTTCTGTGTTACGAGGCAGTGTCGGCGATGAAGGAATGCAATATACGTCTGCATTTTAACACCAGCGCACTGAGCCAAGTATGCTAAATTTAGCCTCCAGGAAAAGCATAAAAATTGTCCAAGAATTAAAAGGCAGACTTCAATTGCAGCGGAATATGTTTACAAAAGCTACAGCCAAAAATGATGCAGCAGTGAGAACTCGCTTTATTGTGGCTGAAAAAACCGCCCGAGCTTCCAAGTGTTTTTCAGAGGGTGCATCTTTGAAGCGGTGCAGGCTAAAGGCTAAACCAGATACAGACTTTTCAAAAATGTAAACGCTTGTCAAGAAACACCATCGCGGACCGAGTTACGGAACTAGCAGGCGATCTGACAACACAGATCATGAGCTGTTGATGAAAGCACAGACGACCCGGACACAGCGCATCTGTCCAATTTGATAAGAGCCGTGAAGGCAGACTTCACTGTCAGCGAGGGGCTCTTGGATGTAGCTGCCACGCATGGGCAGACGACGGGTAGGGTGAGGCGGTGGAGAGGTTCCGTAAGTAAAACAAAATGACCCCGGGAAATGTCGGTGGAGCTAACTACCGACGGCGCACCTGCAATGTGTGCATCACCTCGTCAACTTCACTCAGAACTTGACCAATACAGCTGTGAACTGAGACAATCCTATTTTGAGTTAATTACATCTGTCACACATGTTCTTAGCAGCCCACAATTATTTGTTGTACCAAAGTTCTGCCCCTCTCTCAGTGACAAAAAAGTTTTGAACAAAGTTGATGTTATAACTTGTGTTTGATGATATTTGTCTTTGGTATTCACTTGAAAAATGTGATCTTTGATTGATGGAGTAATGTGGGTTTTTTAACCTGATAAATTAAAGGAATTTATGTTATGGTAACACAGAGCAATGTGCTTACATATAATTTTACATTCATGTAAATGCATCTACAATATTTGAATAAATAATAATCAAATGCAGAGACTGACTAAGGAGTAGTTACATTTATACAGTGTTACAGTTACGACCGGCAATTGAGGGCAACCATAATGCTGATGTGGCCCGGGCTGAAAATGAGTTTGACACCCCTGACAAAACACGTCCCGCCGTCCTCAGAGCCAGAGTTTGTGGGCTCCGTCTCCGTCCCGGACACCCACAGTCCGGACGACGACAAGCTCTACTTCTTCTTCAAGGAGAAGGCCGTGGAGGCGGGACAGTGGGACCGGAGGGTCTACAGCCGGGTGGCCCGGGTCTGCAAGGTGGGTCTACAGCCGGTTCGTCGTTTTGTTTTGTAAATATTTGAAAATACCATAAGGTATGATTTGACTACTTTTTCAACAACATATTTAAAAATATATATAGTATATATATATATATATATATAGGGCTGTCAATCAATTAAAATATTTATCGCATGATTGTCCATAGTTAATCCCGATTAATCGCAAAGTAATCACACGATTTTTATGTTAAAAATGTACCTTAAAGGGATATGTTTGTCTGATTAATACTCTTATCAACATAGGAGTGGAGAAAAATAACTGCTTTGTGATGTATGCTTATTGGAAATCCATTGACAAACCTGATAAACCTCTTCAATTGTAAATCTTGAACCTAAATCAATGACAACTATTGTCCAGAAATCCTCAAAGGTACTGCCTTGAGCATTTTTTTCCTCAAATGATAACATGACAAACTCAAGCCCAACAGGCAACAACAGAACAGACATATTGACCATATGGACATATTGACCATATGGACATATTGACCTCTTTTACCCTTTTTTCAACTTTGTTTTCACTTTTTAACTTTTTCTATCGCGCACGTCGTGTAGATCTCTTTTTATCCTACGGACATGGCTTTTTCTTATCTGCAAGACGGTGACGGAAACCTTGTTTATTCAAGGCAACAGCTGCTCTCACTCCGAACAATAGGGCACGCCGGAAATGTTTACCCCAGAGGAACGTCCCTGTCCGCCCTGACAGTAGCGAATCCCTGTAAATCCACATTAGCGTCCGGAGTGCTGCCGGTTAGCCATGTTTCTGTGAAACAGTGAGCTACTCTCCCTGTCAGGTGTGTAGATGTGCGTGGGCCTATGTTGGCCTGGGCTCACTTGGCACTCAGGTCCACCCAACTAAGTTTGACCAAAATCGGTTTTGTTACAAAAAATAAAACAAAATATGTACGAAAATAAATAAACATAAACTCGATTTATCGTTGACTTGTTGTGTTTGATTTTGTCTTCTGATTAAAACAGAACCGTTGAAACAAGTTGTAGAAAGTCTCCGTCTTTCGGGAACCTAATTGGTTGTTCCCCCGGTGCCAGCGCTCTCTGGCGTTCAGCCCGACAGCACCTTCAAAGCCTGAGAGAGTTTTTTTCTAACTTTCTCTTCTTTTTTCTTTCTACTTTTGTTTTGTTGCGTTCGTCACGTAGTTCACGTTGTGTTTTGTGCTGTTTATGATCGCTGTCCAAGTTTACTTTGTTTGTTGTGGTCACTGCTGGGCAGCGAGTGTCGGGGCTGGAGCTCACTTGCTGATGTGTGGTGAAGCGATCAGCTGCTCCGTGGAGGAGCTGTTTAATTCGCTTCCGGAATGAGCAGTGCGATGGTGATTTTTCTGGATGTGTATGTTGTTGTTGATTGTTTCACTCTTTAACTGAACCCCCAGCCCCCACTGAACCCCCAGCCCCCACTGAACCTCCAATCCCCACTGAACCGCCAATCCCCATTGAATCCCCACCCCCCCCTGAACTCTCAGTCCCCACTGAACCCCCAGCCCCCATGGAACCTCCAGTCCCAACCTCCCCCCCAGTCCCCACTGAACCCCTAGTCCCAACTGAACCCCTGTCCCAACTGAACCCCCAGTCCAGACTAAACCCCCAATCCCGACTGAATACCCAGCCCCCACTGAACCCCCAGCCCCCATGAATTCTCCACTCACGACTGAACCCCCAATCCCCACTGAACCCCCAGTCCCGACTGAACCTCCAGTCCTGTCTGAACCCCGAGTCGCGACTGAACCCCGAGTCGCGACTGAACCCCGAGTCGCGACTGAACCTTGAATCCCGACTGAACCCTGAGTCCCGACTGAACCCCCAATCCCCCCAGCCCCTGCGCTGAAGTTCCAGTCCCCACTGAAGGATGGAATGTAGGGCTTGTTCCTCCACCGCTTTGCCATCAGCTGAGCCTTAAGCTTAGCACCAGCTCTACAGCCCTGGTAACTGCGCCTAAGTTAAGAGGCAAGCGCAAAGGAGGGGGACTCGCACTCTTCACTAACATCAGGTGGTGCAACCCGGGACATGGAACCGTTAAGGTGACTATCTGCAGCCGCGACACGGAGCTGCTGGCGGTGAGTCTCCCACCATATCACATGTGCAGGGAGTTCTCGCACGCCATTGCTGTTTGTTTGTGTGTACAGCCCTCCACGGGCGCACGCAGAGACGCCATCCACCGCTCCACTATCGTGC
>NC_137192.1:26509351-26511851 GCF_960531495.2 Zeus faber | reverse complement strand
GGACCCCGTAATGTCGCTGGGGGGCCGGCCCATCCTGACCAGGGTCAACGTGGGCTACACCCTGCGGAGGGTGGTGGTGGACCGCGTGGAGACCGAGGAAGGGCCCTACGACGTCCTCCACCTGGGCACTGGTGAGACCGGTCGCTGGGCTCACTTCCTTGTCCCTTCACAACTGATTACAGTCTCGAGCCTATAGCCGGCTTTACACTGAATCCGAAAAAAGGTCAACAACTCATTTCTGCATCCGATCGCGGGTCCGGGATATGTTCAAATCTTTGCGATCACTATTTCTATTGGAACTGGACGTTAAACGAAGTGAATACATTTTCTAAGAAAAAACAATAGAAAAGAAAAACGTTATTAACATTAACATTGGGTGTTACCATATCCACTATCAATAAATACATTTTTATCTGAGATGATATTTAAATTGATATGAAACAATGAATTGTGTGTATTTTTTTTCGCACTTTGCAAACACTAAATAAAGGAAGTTATAAACTCCCTTTCATGTAAAAATTGTAAATGTCCAGCTGAGCAAAATACTTACCGTTGTATCGGAGAAGAGTCGCGGCTCTTGAATCCGTTTTCGGATTCAGTGTAAAGCCGGCTTGTTCTATGGTCGTATGTCCGCAGGACACACACACGAAGAACCCAAAGCCTAGCAGGTCCTCGCAACACACACTTTATTAAATTTATACGTGGACCCTGAAGATGTGGCTGGGGTTGCCAGCTTTGCACTGGGCAGTATTTTAGCATCACTGTCCCTTACTGTACAAGCCTGTTGAATTCCCCTCCTCGGTCTTGGCTCCTTGAAAACTCAACACTGATTTACGCCCCACGTCCCACCCTTTAAGCTGCACTAAAGTGTCCTCTTTACCATCATTTGGAAATGCATAATAAGAGTGACCGCAGCATATTTGTCACAGTATAATGTGTTATTTTTTACTGGAAATTCAAAAAACTGTCTTTGAAAGTCAGATTTTGGAAACACAATACCAAAGTCAGGCGTGGTGAATTGAAAGCTTCCAGGGAGGAAAGAAGTGCTGAACGGGAAAGAGACTATAAATAAGTCATAAGTTATTATTAAGTTATTACAGTTTCTACAGTGTTTAAACAAGTTATTGTATTCATATTGCACACGGGTGTGTGTGTGTGTGTGTGTGTGTGTGTGTGTGTGTGTGTGTGTGTGTGTGTGTGTGTGCGTCTGTGTGTGTTTGTGTGTGTGCCTGCATGTGTGTGCCTGCATGTGTGTGTGTGTGTGTGTGTGTGTGTGTGTGTGTGTGTGTGTGTGTGTGTGTGGGTGTGTGTGTGTGTGTGTATTCATCCACTTTCCCCAAAGCCTTGAAATTGTATTCACATGGGACTACAATCCCATAATCCCACAATCCCACAGGTATGTGTGTAAGTCTGTAAATGTGTTTTATGTGCGTTTGTCTTCAAGTGTCTGCGTCTGTCCATATACCTCTTTACACCCCTCCCTCTCTCTCTCTCTCCCTCTCTCTCTCTCTCTCCCTCTCTCTCGCTCCCTCTCTCTCTCTCTCCCTCTCTCTCTCTCTCTCCCTCTCTCTCTCTCTCTCTCTCTCTCTCTCTCTCTCCCTCCATCTGTCGCTGGTAATGGTAGTTACTGTGATGAATGTCTGGGGTTATTTAGCTGCTGGTGACAGGTCCGGAGGCCAGGGGAGGTCTAACCACTCCATTCATCTCCTCTAAGTGGATTCCTCTCGAATATCTCTCAACTCCTTATCAACTGCCCGCTTACCTGTCTGATAAATGCACTTTTAGTCGGTTTTTAAGTGGGGGTTTTTTTTTTTTTTTTTTTTGCTTTGTAAAGCCTCAAAATGGGTCCTTCATCCCATCTCCGTGAATGACAAATGCCTTTCACGATCCAAAAGTGCCAATTTCCCGCCTCACCCTAACCCTAACCCAAACAGAGCTGAAATGTGCTTGATCGTTGGAAGGTGCCAGATCGCTGGCGGCGCCGCTGCGGGCTTTCAGCCGCTCGTGCGGCTGCGCGATTGCCGCGTCTTTTTAACGTCGTTCCGCGGCCGCGATTCTCACGTCATTTCCCATCCTTGAAAGACTGAAACGTTCTCTGCTTCTTCTTCCTTATCTCCGCTCCCTAACTCCCTAACTCCCTAACTCCCTCCCTGTTCCTTCCCACCTCCATAAAACACCCTAACCGGTAATCTCAATTAAAAAGACTTTTTTTTTTTTTTTTGGACTCCTAATCCTTAGCCCTCCATGACGTGCCTGCATCACTAATGCTCTTCTCGGAGTGTTCAAATTAAGGTATTGCGTTGAGAAACCTTGCTAAATCAAGAAAAAATGATTCCTCTTTTAAGCCTCAGTTATTTCAGTTCAAATTGTTGGTAACTGTTGTGTTATCAGACAAAGACCTGCCTGCCGACACTTAACTGCAGATGCTCTGTAGCTTCATTCTATGATAAAGGGTATCTAAACCGCAACGCCCTAACCCTAACCCTACCACCTATAACTG
>NC_137192.1:26426851-26504351 GCF_960531495.2 Zeus faber | reverse complement strand
GGGCAGGAGAGAAATGGTCATAAAGGGGGTTAAAAAGACAGGAGGGAAAGCTGAAAGAGAGGCAGGAATCGTGGAAAAGAAACGGCCAAACAAACAGGAAGTCACCAGCGTGTTTGGGCTGTGGAAACAGGAACAAACCACTTTGAATGACCTCCAAATACCTCCAAATAACCTCTGAACGACCTCTAAACGCCTCCATGTGGCCTGCAGGCGGATTCTATACTCCCCAGGATGACCCCTAAACATCTCCAAATCCCCCCTTAACACCTCCAAATGACCTTTAAACACCTGCAAATGGCATCTAAACACCAACCTATGACCTCCTCAAATGCCTCCAAACGCCCCATAATGACTTCCAAATGATCTCCAAACACCCTCCAAATTACCTCCTAACACCCCTCCAAATTATCTCCAAACACCCAGCTAAATGACCTCTAAACACTTCCAAATTACCTTCTAACACCTCCAAATGCCTCACTATGACCTCCAAACACCCCTCCAAGCTAACACCGAACACCTTCAAATGACCTCCAAACACCCCTGCAAACACCTTCAAATGACCTCCAAACACCCTGCTAAATGACCTCTAAACACCTCCAAATGGCATCTAAACACCGACTAATGACCTACTCAAATGCCTCCGAATGCCCCACAATGACCTCCAAATGACCTCCAAACACCAAATGATCTCCAAACATCCCTCCAAATTACCTCCATTACCTCCGCTAAATGACTCTAAACACCTCCAAGTGGCCTTCTAACACCCCTCCAAACTGACACCAAACGCCTTCAAATGACCTCCAAGCACCTCGGACGGCAGCTCTCAACGCCTCCAAGTGACCTCCAAACACCTCCACATGCATTCGAAACGACCTTCGAACGCCCTCGAACGAGCACGCGGGCGCATTCGCTCCGTTCCGAGTCGGTGGGTGGAGGGCGAATGGCCGTCGCATTGTGGACGCCAGGGGGGCGCCAGGTAGCGTACACGCTGGCGTCGGTCGAGCTCTCACCCAAGGGGCGGACGTGTTGTCCAGTCATAATGAAAACGTGAAGGATGTGAAACGTTCTCGCGCTCTCTCTCTCTCTCTCGCTCTCTCCAAGTCAAGGGGTTGAATCCCAGGAATAAAAGCACGGATTCGCCGCGGGAAACTCTTCAGTGAACTACGTGTTGCCTTGACAACAGCAGTTATGACAAACGTGCCAATCGCACGTAAATACCGACCCGATCGGGTTTGGAAAAGTGCATTTTTACAGTAATTCGATTTGTTACCACAACCCCCCCCCCCCCCCCCCCCCCCCCCGGGGGGATGCCGTCTTTTCCATCGTGTTTTTCTTTTGCTCGTGAAGTCATTTCCATCCGTCTGCTCCTTTTCCACAGACTCCTTCGCCGGTCGTCAGTATGGAGCTGTCGGCAAAGAGGGTGAGTCGAGATGCACTGTTCATTCTTCACCTACCCGGCGCTGCGGAACACTCCGTTCTGATTGGTCAGCAGCGGCAATCGGCCGTCAATCGTTTCTCAATAACGGCGCCGTCCGTCGATAACGACCGGTGTCGGGGGGGGGGGGGGGACGACCGACTTCTCCTGGTCTCAGCCCCTTCCTCGGCGCCGCTAACGCGCCGGCGCCGCAACTGTAGCTAACGGCGCCGTCGCGTGGCGCTACCGAGAAACCACGACGGGAGGCTCCAGACGAACGGGGACCGCAGACCCCAGTTTGGGAACCCCTGCGCCGACGTACAGACGTTTCCCTTTCGACCAATAGGAGTCCGGTTCGTTAAACGTCTGTCTCCCCTCTCCCCCCCCTCCCTGCTCCCTGTCCGTCGCTCACCCCTCCCTCCCTCTCTCTCTCTCTCTCTCTCCCCCGCTCTCCCCCCACCCTCCCCCTCTCTCTCCTCCTCTCTCTCGCCCCACTCTCATTCTCTCCCCCCTCCTCTTCTCTGTTTTCCTCCCGTCCTCTCTCCCCCGTCTCCACCTCTCCCCTTTCTCTCTCTCTCTTTTTCTGTGCCTCTCCAACCCCCTCTCTCTCTCTGCCCCCCCCTCCCTCCTCTTCCCCCCGCCACCTCTCCCTACTCTTTCTCTCCCCTAACCCTCTCCCCCTCCCCTTTCCCATCTCCCCCCTCTCTCAACCTCCCCCTCTCGCTCCCCCTCTCCCCCCACTCTAACTCCCCTCCCCCTCTCTCTTTCTCCCCCCTCTCCCTTTCTCTCCTCCATCTCTCCCCCTCCTGTCTCTCTCTCTCCCCCCTCTCCCGCTCTCTCCCCCGTACTTCCCCCCACTCCCCCCCCTCTCCTCCTCTCTCTCGCCCCACTCTCATTCTCTCCCCCCTCCTCCTCTCCATTTTCCTCCCGTCCTCTCTCCCCCGTCTCCACCTCTCCTCTTTCTCTCTCTCTCTCTCTCTCTCTCTCTCTCTCTCTCTTTCTCCCCATTCTCCCCCTCCCTCTCTCCGTCTCTCTCCCTCTCTCTCCTCCGTCCATCCCTCCTCCGCCCCCCTCCCTCCCCCTCGCAGCACCAGCTCTATGTGTCCAGTGATGTGGGCGTGGTGCAGCTGGGCCTCCAGCGGTGCAAGCGCTACGGGTCGGGCTGTGTAGACTGCTGCCTGGCCCGGGACCCGTACTGCTCCTGGGACGGCCAGGCCTGCTCCCGGGCCTTCCCCACCAGCAAGAGGTGAGGAGGGCCCCGCTCTCCGAATAACGGACCCCGCTCCCCAAACAAATGCTCGAGTGAAGCGTCCAGTAAATTACGGATGGATTGCTCCTATAAAGAGACGATATTTACGATTTTTCATTATTTCTCATACCAAAGAAAATGCATCAAATACATCAGTACATTTGCTCCGTGAAATCCTTTGCCGCGTTCTCAGCAGTGCAGAGGGAAGTGATCAAGTGTCAAAATGCATATTTGCAAATCAAGCTCCACACATTTCTGTAGCAAAGAAAACAAAAACAACCCTCATTGTTCCATAAAGCACCTTTGCTCTGCCACCGTTTAATTGGTGCAAAAAAAATATTATATATATATATTTTCTATCTATAGAACTATAGAACGACTGCACCATATGAAACATTTACTGACACTAAAACAACAGTGTTTTTCAATACACTGTTCTTTTCTTCATTCAAAACCACAGTAGCTCAACATCTTTGACCCGTGTGTGTGTGTGTGTGTGTGTGTGTGTGTGTGTGTGTGTGTAAACGTAGGAACAACATAGTACAGGAAGATTTAGAGCAGTTATTAGCAGCCTTATCTAAACGCCCCTGAAGATTTATATGAGCTCTCAGATATGCGTCACACACACACACACACACACACACACACACACACACACACACACACACACACACACACACATTGTTACATATCTGCACAGACTACTTTGTAACAGATGGTTCCTTTTCCTAATAACTTACTTTGTGTGTGTGTGTGTGTGTGTGTGTGTGTGTGTGTGTGTGTGTGTTAGACGTGCACGCAGACAGGATGTGAAGTACGGAGACCCCTGGAGCCAGTGTCCGATCCCAGACGATGGTGAGAGAACAGACCTGCACCGATTTGTCACCGTCACCAAATCCATGGATTCAATTAAAACAAAAAAATCCATTTTTCATACACAGGGGACAAGCAGTATTTATGACATGTATTTAAAAACCTGGATGGTGCTGCAATCATTTGCATTAGCGTAGCAAAGAAATATTGTATACATTTGTAAATAAATGTAATTTTACTTTTCTGAATCGGAGTCATAGAAAAACACATTTTGGAACAGAAAAACAAACTCCATCTGAAATTCTCTGTAGCATGGTTTGCATTGATGTGGTGACATGCAGTTCCATTAAAGCTTTTAAATTCTCAAATCTAGAATTTCTGATATATTTATCATCCACCTAAGTTATTCGTTCACATTTTCTTATTTGAAAACTTTCAAAACTAAAAAAAACAAACTTTCTTCTGTTGATGGTGAGTAGTCTGGCGCCCTCTAGGGGTCACATGCTGGAACTGTACGTTTCAGCTGCTCAATATGGTTCAAATCCAACTAAAAATAAACTAAAAATATATATTTTTTAAATTGAATTGTTTGGTGTTCTTTGTTGGTTCTGCATCAGACTCCGAGTCTGTGGACACCAAGGTTCTGTACGGTGTGGAGGGGAACGCCACCTTCCTGGAGTGTGTTCCCACGTCGCCTCAGGCCGAGCTCACCTGGACGTTCCAGAAACACACACAGGTGAATGAAACGGGCCGAAATATGTTCTATAATTATCATTATTATTAGTTACTATTATGATTAGTATACTTATTATTATTTAGCTTATTGTTGGAAGGAGAGGTTTCTTAATTGTTGTCTTTTCTGTTCTCCACCCTAATGCTCCACCTCTCAGCTCCCAGGTGAAGACTCCGGCCGCTCCTTGCAGCTGAAGCGGGGTTTGCTGCTGCAGGGTCTGGAGACGGGCGACGCGGGCCTCTATAAGTGCACGGCCCTGGAGCACTCGTACAGCCGGGTCCTGGTCCGCTATAACGTGCACGTTATCCCCAACCACAGCCTCCACCTCCGCCCGGCGGGCCACGGCCTCCACGTCTACCCCCATCCCGAGAGCCACCGCCTGGCCAACCAGAGCCCCGGCCGCCAGCAGAGCTCCTCACCCGTCCAGAGCCAGGCATCCGAGGGAAGAACTGGAGGCCCGGTGGGTGGTGCCAGAAGCCTGGTGGGTGGTGCTGAAGGCCAGGCCACTTCCCATCACGCACCTCCACCTCCAGCAGTGGGACACAGGAACGCCTGGCCGCCCCAGAGCCCTCAGGTAGGGCCGGCTGACTGATCAATATTATTGTTTGTCTTGCACTGTGTTATTGGGGGAATTAAGACGCTGTTAGGTAAGAAACAGAAACAGAAACAGTCTTTAATTGTCACACGACACTCCACAACACATGCTTGCACACACACACACATGCACATGCTTGATGGTGGCCGGTGAAATGGCTCCTCTGCTTTTGACCCATCCTGGCTTGTCCTTCCTCCGGGGGCACAGCCAGGAGCAGTGGGCAGCGTACGTGGACGCGCCCGGGGACCAGGTGATAAGTGTCCATCGCTGGTCAGACGATGATGTGTGCATGTTTTTGGTGGGGGTCCTTACTGACGTGAGGTGGAGGAAACCCCAGAGATGCATAGTGTGAATGAATTTGCCAAATTTGTGGAAAAAAATATAAATAAATGAGTTAATAATTATCATATAATAATTTATTAATCAATTTATTTATTTATTAAATTACATTTCATAAATGAACAATAAAGTTTTCCAAACTTTATTGTTGATTCTTTATTTTCACTTTTTTCTTTCTGGTACAGTATATGGTACAGAAGTTCCATTTCCTTGAAGTTTACATCTTATTTTAAATTGAGAAAACCTAATTCTTTAGGTTTTCTCAATTTAAAATAAGATGTAAATATATAGGTTTAACAAATTGAAACAATAAAAAAAACATGCTTCAATACCTTACATTTTACGCGGATAGTCTTTTAAAAACTTCTTTGAAACCTCAAATCAATTTTCTTTAGGTTGACTCCATTTATAGTTCACACCTTAATTTCCCAATTTATTTGAAGAAAACCTCAAATATATTGAAATAAAATATACTTTTTGTTATGTTTGTTGAATATTTCCAATTTCAACAACAACAACGACGACAATGAGTTGAAATATGAGAAAAGAAAACCACAGTTTAGCCCCGGTCGGACATCGTGACATCGTCGAAAAACCATCAGAAATGCAGCGTAGTTGGTATCGGTGGTACTGGTGATATTGAGTCTCTCCCCTCTCTCCCCCTCCCTCCCCGCTGCCCCCGCCTCCCGCAGCCTTACCCCGGCCTGCGGAGCTACAAGGACCTGCTGATGGTCGGCTCCAACAGCCTGAGCCTGGACGAGTACTGCGAGCAGCTGTGGTACCGGGAGAAACGCCGGCAGCAGAAGCTCCGGGCGCTGAAGCTCAAGCAGGAGAGCAGGAAGGCCCGGGTGAGGAGGAACTTCTCCCCGCTGGAACGCCCCCTCTAGACCCACACGACGCCTTGTCCTCACCCGCCCTGAGGGGCCCGGGCGAGGAGGAGTTCCTCCCTCCCAGCGGAACGTCCCCGCTAGTCCTCACCGTCCTTCCTTCCTTCCTTCCTTCCTCCTCCTCCTCGCCCCTGCCCTGAGGAGCCACGGCGAGGAGGAACTTCTCCATTCCCCGGAGCGTCCCCTCTAAACCTCACCGCCTCCTCACCCGCCCTGAGGAGCCACGGTGAGGGGGGAACTCCTCGCCAGAGCGTCCACTACAGTCCACACCGTCCCTCCTCCTCCTCCTCCTCCTCCTCCTCCTCGCCCGCCCTGAGGAAGACGGACAGACTGACCACCGGGGGGGTCGCTTCCAAATATTTGTACGATTTTTAATTTTTAAAAATTTTTTAATATGCCCCGCCCCGCAGTGAGAAAGAACGGAACATACACTGAAAGAAATGTGCAGAAAACAGTGACACCATATTAAAGCCTTTAAATGTTTATTTTTGGGGGGTTTCCTCAGTTTAAAAAATTTTAAATTGAGAAAACCTAAGGAAATATATTGGTTTAAGAAATACTTGAAATATGTATTAATGTATTTTTTGAAAGTATTTCTGTTTCGAAGTCGCTTCCATTTTCTCAATTTTAGATTGAAATTACCTCAAGAAATATATATTCTTGTACCTTTTTTTTTATTGCTTCAATACATTAAATGTATATATTTTTAAGGTGTCCTCAGTTTCAAGTTCACATCTTAATTCTTCAATTCTAATTTGACAAAACCGACAAAGAAAATCATTGATGGCACTGACGTCACATTTTTCCAAATAGGAGCGTTTTATATGGATCCTTTGCATCGTCAGTCTTCGCACTCGATAGATACAGAATGTCTTTTAGTGCTTCTTTGCGGTAAAAATCGGGAATAACCATTTTAATTCAAATCATATGAGGCCTCGGTGCAAACGCACCCAGGAAACTCACATTTGCTTGAGAATACATGTATGTTATGTATAGCTTATTAATTTTGCAATATTACTAATAATTATTATTCTCATAAGTGTATATTAAAGAACTCTATTTTTGATAGGCTTTGTCTTTATATTCTAGATACTAGTAACTGTACCTTGTTAAAAAAATATATATATGTGTTGTTTGAACTTGTGTGTTTGAGGTATTTACAGTAGCTTATTTAACTTCACAACTTTCTCATGAGACGTGAGAAAAGCGACGGTGTCATTCAGCTGCGACGACTCCAATAAAAAGAATAAATCCACGAAAGCGTTTTGAGTCGATGTTCACCTCCAACCCCGAAACACGGTCAGTGCACGCTGGCCTGTCGTCATCATTCTCCGAGAGAAATTTCTCCGGGAGAAATTTCAACGCTGCGGTTCAGAAAAGTTTAAATCATGTAAAACTTCCTGCTCTGCTCTTTGCCGATTTCACTTTTTGAGCTTGGGCCACGTTGCGCTGATTTCCGAGGCCGATTTGGCAACGATGTGAGATCGGGCCGAGCCGTGGTGGTCCCTGTGATGTGTGTGTGTGTGTGTGTGTGTGTGTGTGTGTGTGTGAAGAACAAACAGAAAATCTGAACATTTCAGTCATCATGCGCGGCTCAATCTTTTCACTGCTGTTCGCAATTGAAAAAACAAACTAACAAACAAACAAACAAACAAACAAACAAACAAACAAAAAGAAACATCCCGTGACGTGGCCCCAGATTTATAAAGAGCAAAAGAAATTGGTTTACAGTTCCCAGGTCCTCTTTGGGAAGCCGCTGCCATGGTGAGGGTCTGGAATGTCTGAAGCGACCGAACGCTCGTCGTCTTCAACCACCTGGACTGAAGAAGAGTAGACCGCGTCGGCCTTGTTGCTTTGTACGTCATGTTATTACTTCTGTCTTCCTCCGTTTGTGTGTCCTGTCCCTGGTTGATAATAAATGTGTCAGGATTAACACTCTGTGGTGTACCGACCAGCTCCATGTGTTGACCGCCGTGGCTCACCTACGTCAAGTGTGCAGCAGGGTGTGCAAACCCTATGGAAGACGCGTCTTTTTTTTTTTTGTTTTCTTTTTAATCTTTTTTTTTTTTTTTTTCTTTTCTTTTCCAAAAAGGTTGATTGGAGAGCATAGGCGACCCCGAGGCTAACTTGATGATATTCTGGAACAAAAAAAAATAATTAAAAAAATGAATAAACCAACACACGTAATGAACCCACTTCTCTTCCTTGCTTACTTCAAACCCTTCCCAGGTATACGTTTGTTTGCTCTTGGCTCTTCCCAATATATTTTTTAATTTGTTATATATTAGGGGATGAGTATTGATGAGTATTGGGGGGGTAACCAGACGGGAGTAGCAGTCACGTTGTGCTGGAGGCAGGAGAACGTGTGGGCGGCGGGTGGATCGAAGGTTCAACGCTGAGGAGTTCCGCCGCTTCCATCAGGGCGAGATGAGCTTTACTAATGCCCTTGCGGTGCGGGTAAGTCGGCAGGCGGGCCTCCGGGTTGGGGGGTTTGGGCGTGGGGTTAACAAAGCGCGTCATGGAAACGACGGGAGGACGCAATTCTGGTAGATGGTGGGGACTCGTACCTGAACTGAGCTGACTGAGCCCAGAGCAGTACGTTCCAACGTGGAAAAGGGGGCCTCCTGCAATACACCATTCTGCCACCGGGCGGGCGGGCGGGGGGGGGGCGCCACCGTCCGGTTCTCGTCAACACCCGCCGGGCGCCACGAAGTGACGTCAGTTCCGGTCGCCGGGCGTCACGCTGCGCAGCCCCGACGGAAGCGCGGCTCAGTGGAGCTCGAGCCTGGAGACGAGGAGCGAGCGGAGACCCCCCCCCGGCGGCCGCGGGCGGAGAAGCGTTGTTAAGTCAGTCCCGGTTAGATTGAGACGGCTCCGTTACGCTCCGCGCAAAGGCGAAATCCGAAGTGAGCGGCCAACGCTGTCAGGTCGATTCGCTAGCCGCCGCCGCCGCCGCCGCTACTAGCTGTTTACTCCTACCCGTTTGCATGGCGGCTAACTGTTAGCCTGCTCCCGTGTCAAAGGAGCCCCCCGCGTTACACTATCTACTCAGGTAGACGCACCTAAGCGCTTATTTCTACTGTACTTCAGTAAGTTTCACTGAAGTACTTTCACTGAAGTACTCGGACTTTGTTACTTTCCACTCGAGGGTTTTCCGCTCCATTAGTGTTTATGTCATTTCACGTGTTGGTATTGCAACGCCAGAATGATTCCCTGCCCCTGTTGTAGGGACTGAGATCATCAGCCGTTGCTTCAGTTGAATTTGTGCTTTTAAGCCAGCAGTTTGTTTTTATTGAAGTAGAATATCTATTATTTTCACGGCGTCCAAGGATGAATAACATGTTTTTTTTTGTTTTTGTTTTTTTTAATATTGTAATACTTATATGCACAAACTGAAAGAACCTGATATTGCCTTGCTTGACCACAGTCCATTTATTCTATTTTCTATTCTTATCAATTGTATTCCCATTCCAACGACAGGCTTTTGACTATCATTGTTCCGTGGCCAAAGGGACCAACGGACTGTGTGTCGTGAAAATTTTGAATCCAGGATCCTGGATGGCTGCTCCAACATTGCAACAGCCAAGTTTCCTACTGGTGAGTCGTTTCTTTCAGTCAGTCTTTGTTGTCTAGTGTTTCCTTGCGGCTATGGTGGCTAAGGGGCTCATGTTATTTTCACATTCCTGCCGATGCGCTTGAGCAAGGCATTGGCTCCACCCGAGAGTTGGAGTTGGTCCCCGCCGCTCCTAGAGAGCTAGAATGGGTCAAATGCAGAGGACACGTTTCCCCGGCGGAACCAATAAAGTGATTTTGCTTTTTGTCTCTGGTGGACAAGTAGCCTCGTGCTAATGCAAATTGCAGCATGTTAACATCTCACACTTTG
Organism: Zeus faber; assembly: GCF_960531495.2. NCBI lineage: Eukaryota > Metazoa > Chordata > Actinopteri > Zeiformes > Zeidae > Zeus > Zeus faber. Next base: position 26,494,438 of record NC_137192.1, on the reverse strand, counting down.
CATTAAAGTTAAATGTAATAACAAATTGGAATGTAACTTCTTGAATTGGTGCATGACAGCATAACACAAGACAGATTTTGCAGGTCGGTTGTTTATAAAGAACTGTCTGTGTGCATGTTATACATCTCTGATATAGTCGAACCGGCATGTTTCACGCCCTGACACCAACTTTTTTCGGAAGTTGACAACCCTGCATAATTTTGATTTAATTTTATAATGATCCTAGCTTATATATTACATTATAAGAAAGTGATGTTAACAAAGGGAACACATATTTATTAACTTTTTTTCACAGTCTTGTTTTAAGGTGAACAGGGCAGGGTATACACATTTTTTTAATTATTTAATTAAAAAAAATTCAATATGAAAAGTTGACAACCACCAAATGGTTTACACTGGCACAGATGTGGGGGCAACCATTTTTTGTCGGGCTCTGGTTTATTTTGAACTCTTTTTTTTTTTTTTGGACATTTTGCACATTCAAAATCATAGGAACCCATGAAGGCAAATTACTTGTGTGTCTGTGTGAAAGATGTTATCCGATGCAGGACTGTGGGCCGATACCTCTGTGTTTGTGTTTGACGCAGGCGAACCTGAAAGCAGAGTCCACCACAAAACCGCTCCTCCAGAGATGTCAAGATCTGGTGAAAGTCATAGACGACTACCCTGCAAAGGTGAAGTGAAACACCCCCCACACCCCAGTGCTCTATAACACCACTTTTAAAGGTGATGATTGTACTGCAAGCAGCTGTCTAGGTTAACCTATCACTAGTGTGATGGTGTGTGTGCTGGGTGACTCCATACAAACACGCGTCCCCTCATCGGTCAGGAATTTTAATTGGACGAGCAGCTGCTAGTGTGGATTAACAGTAGATTCACTGTTATTTTATATCTACACAGAACTGGATAGATAGAGAGATACAGAGATAGAGATCGTAAAGTGACATTCAAAACAAATGCTCTAAAAAGTCTTTATTACTAAATTTGTTTAGACAAAAATGTTACACCAAGGTATTGTTACTCCAGCCCATTGAGGCTGTTATGGTGGATTTTTGGAAGTCCTTCACTCTTGTTTGGGAACAGCTGTTCCACTGTTGGTGCCTCACTGAGTGACACAATGGCTGTTTTGTTTGGATGAATGAGTTGGTGGCGAAGAGCTTTGCACATGAATCATCGGCATTGTGTGTGGTCGCCGCTCCAAGACGGGACACTAGAGGCCACCCAACGTTTGACCTGTTAATACTATCATTTTTATTTTTGCTACATAACAATATATAATTCCATACAAAATTCTTACGTTATACATGTAAACATACTGTATATTCTTATATATAAAAGTTGCACTTGGGTTTTGTTCCCATGCTCACTGCAAGCAGTCAGATAAGGAGATTGGAGGTCTTTGTCAAAGGTGCAGTACAGGGGGTGTTCAAATTCATTGAAATACATTGAAACAGGTTTCATACAATTCGGTTAAGTTGAACGTTTCAGCATTATTCAGTACCACAAACTCCTTCACAATGGTTGCCGGTTCCCTGAAAAGGATCGTCTTGTTTCTTAGGACTCTTTATATGGACCAGGAACTTTCCAAGTGGAACCAATTTCCTCCTGTGGGAAGGCTGAAGTTCCTAAGTACGATGGGAACTAAGTTGGTTCCTGCAATGTAAAGGCTGTTTAAATAGGCAAACTGTATCAGCATTTTAGTAAAACAAAAACCAATACCAAGAGTTATGAATAGTATCAGATATTAAAGAAAAGCCACATGTTTTTCCAGACTTATTAATGTGTATCTCTGTTTTCCAGGAGTTGCACCTCATCTTCCCCTGGCTGGTGGAGTGTGTGTTTGGCAGCCTTGACGGCGTCATCTCCGGCTGGAACCTGCGATTCCTGCATTCCCGCAGCCATGAGTTCAACATCGCCCTGGAGTTCCTGAAGCCCAGGTGGGTCAGTGCTGCAGAAACTGGAGAAACAACACACTGGTGCTGTTCACAAATGTCCGCAAACTACTCCTTGACAAGCTACTCCTCGGCCTCTTGTCCAATCAGAATGAATGTTGTTATGTGTGATCTGGGGCCAAATTAGCATGTAGTGCTTGGCCCCTTAGTTTCTGCTTGCAGTTATATTTATTATTTTTTCTGTGCGTTGTCAAAAAATGTACAGTTGATTCACAGCTCCAGGAACTTGACAATCAAATCACCAAAACTCCTTTTTCTTTTACCTCTGTACATCAGCTGATTTTCGTTTTCCTCTGCCCTCCTCTGATTTGCTTTGCAGCGGGCCCATGATGAAGCTGGTGTACAAACTCCAGGCAGAGGAATACAAATTTGAGATCCCCGTCAATTATTTGCCGGTAAGAACACTTATTGTAATCTTTCATTATTATTTTCTTAAATCTTGTGACAAATTGGAAAATCAGGGGAATTAAACACCAGGTGCCTTTTAAAGCAGGGGTGTCCAACCTGACTTAGAGCAAGATCTACTTTAAGAGATAATTAACATCAGATTCAGAATATTTCTCCTGTGGTTTCCCATGATGCCTTCTGCTCTTGGATGGCTGGCAGTGTTTATTTAGGCAAGGTTTTGTGCTTGATGTTTGATGCTGCAATCGGGGAATTTTTACAGCAAACAACTATTATTATTTAATAATAAATATAGCTATTATTTAATTTACCTATAGTATTTTTAGAGCTTATAGAGCTTATTGTGCGTAATCACCAGGTGTCCTGACATTTCACTGCATATATGTATGACCTTATCTATAGGTATGTGACAAATAAACTCTTGAACTTGAACCTCAAACTAAATTGAAATCGCCCAATGTCACGGCTGCAAGTATTTTGCACCAATAAAGTGAATGTTTTTTTTTTTTTTCACCTCGTAAGTTTAAAAAAAAAAAATATATATATATATTTTTAGCAATTGACTCTGGCCAACTTTTACATAATGTCTCTTAAGGGTCTGTTGACATTATTCTTCATTGTAAAGGCTAATTTAGACACTTAACCCCAGAATGCTTATGAAATTAAATGTCAAATCATTTGAAATCTCTGACATTTCCTATTTTAAGGTGGTTTTGATCATGCTATTGAATAGTTAGTTTCTCAGTTAGTTTAATTATATATTTATTATATTTAATTATAATATTAATTCAATAAAAACAAAAAAAAAATGAAACTGAGTAATTTTTAACAAAAAATTTATTGTTGCGAGTCAGTTTGCCTCTGCGTTCCTGATGTTTTTTTAAAGCACACTGCGGAATATTGAAGTATTTATATATAAATAAAAAAAACAAAACGAAAAAAAAACGTTTTGCACGTAACTTATTTCCCACTCTGTCACTGTGTCTCCTGCAGGGTCCTGTGAAGGCCAGCGTCCAGCAGGGCGTTCAGCCCGACTGCCCGCTGTTCCACAACAAGCTGCAGTTTCCACTCTCCGGTGTGCTCTCTCTCAACCTGGCCTTTAGTATCCTTCACTCCGGGTTATTTTCAAAACGGAAACATTTTTAGATTGTCCGGTCTCAGAAAAAATGGTGGTGACTAAAGTGTCACAATAGGCCTGCTAGACGAAGCTTCCCCCGTGTGTGTGTGTGTGTGTGTGTGTGTGTGTGTGTGTGTGTGTGTGTGTGTGTGTGTGTGTGTGTGTGTGTGTGTGTGTGTGTGTGTGTGTGTGTGTGTGTGTGTGTGTGTGTGTGTGTGTGTGTGCCTCCTCCCACACTCCTTGCAGGTGAACAAGCAGAATCGTGAGCGACAACCTTTAAACATAGCCCAATTCAAAATGAAGAGAACTGTTCAGTGTATTTGAACACCAATATATCTTTGGCGACCCATTTTTTTTATTTATTTTTTTTATCCGTCCGAGAGAACATCATCCACGATCGATTAACTAGTGGACCCTCTGGTGTTACGTTAAGAAGACATGGGCACAGTTCTCTGGTTCAGGTGGATAAGAAAGTGCTCGGTCAAGAGACTGCAGGAAGGGATGCTGTGTTCACGAGACCTCGGAAAACTGTTTCCTGTTCCTTAACTTCTCCACAGATCCATTTGAATTCTACATGTTTAACTTTGCCCACAGTCTCATCACGCCAAAGGTAAGATTCACAGCGACGAAATACAGTGTCAGAGTGAGCGTGAACCTCCGAAGTGTTTCCTCTAAAGTGTTGCCGTCTCTCCTCAGAGTTGCCCCCCGGGCCAACATGGCAGTTCTACAGACTCTGCCTACTTCCTGCTGGTGGACACGTACTTGAAATACTTCCTCCCCACGGAAGGCATCGTGCCTCCCTCTCCGTTCTCCGACTCCAGAGGCTCCGTCACCGCTCCTTCACCGAGGTGGGTTTGTGATGTCTCTGATGTTTCGTAAGTGAGAGTTCAAATTGTTATTTTTTAAATTAGCATTTAAGGCATTTGTCTTTTAGTATCTTATGATTTTTATCTTCATCTCTTGTGTCTGTTTATCATCATCACGGGCATCTTCTCAGTACTCTGGGGCCTTTTCTGAACCACAATCTGTGTGTGTGTGTGTGTGTGTGTGTGTGTGTGTGTGTGTGTGTGTGTGTGTGTGTGTGTGTGTGTGTGTGTGTGTGTGTGTGTGTGTGTGTGTGTGTGTGTGTGTGTGTGTGTGTGTAAAACTTTAAATAAGTACGTATAATACTGACAACAGATACTCATATTCTTATAACTCTTATTACAGATTCTCATTTTACAAATGGTTAGGATTTGGTAACACTCCCTCTTTTCCCCCAAACTGCAGCTTCCCGAGGCATTCCTGAAGACGTTTTTAACATGACAAAAATTTTGCCACACAAATATATGCGCATCCAAATACGAGACCCAACAGCTGCGAGGCTTTGCCGATTGCCGTAGTCGGGTTTCGTCTGTTTACCCAGAATCCTCTGCTCCCCGCAGATCTCCGAGTGTTTCCTTCGCTAGCTACGGCGCCCACAGCTCCAGCCTCCTCAAACACAACATCTTTCACCAGCCGTCCGTCAACGCAGACCCCGCAGCCCAAGAAATCTGGAGGTCGGAGACACTGCTTCAGGTTAAGCTCCAGTCCATAATAACTCCACCTTTATTTTTTGAAAAGATGCGACCAATGAAAGACACACGACAGTTGGTATTTTATTTGTTCTTCATTCCCTCTCCAGATGTTTGTGGAGCTCTGGCTCCATCACTACTCGCTGGAGATGTACCAGAAGCTGCAGTCTCCTCAGGTGAAGGTAGGAGTTCCACCTTCCTCGACCACTCACCTCTCTTTCCTCTCCCTCCCACGCACCCTTCCCTGTACCACACACCTGCCCCCCAGCCCCCACCTACTCTCCTCCAACCTCCACCCTCTCCCCTCCCTAGCCTGGACCGTCTCCCTACCAGTGCCGTTCCCTGTACCACCCACTTGATCTTCCTCGTCTCACCCCCAGCTTCCACTGTTTACACTCCAGTCTCCTCCCCAGTCTCCACCCTCTACCCCCAGCCTCCACCACCTTCTCTCCACCTCCACCCTCTCCTCTCCATGGCACTGCAGCACATAAAGCAATACATTTTGACACCTTGTATGTACTTCCTGGGGCTAGGGGTCTATCAATCAAAACAAAATACGGGAGTTTGATGACGTCGTGAAGTAGTGTGGGATAATGGGGGGAGTTGTCTTTATTTGTCATGGTTGCCGATGAAAATGAGTCTGACGTGTCTCGCCTCGTGTCAGGATGTGCAGCAAACAGCAGTTAATCATCGTGCTCCATCAGACAATAGTTAGTGATTATAGAGCAATACAAACAATAGTACAATACAGTGGCTAGCTAACGTTAACTACTTTGTCGAGTCCCCTCCTCACTCTCTGACGTATTATCTGGTGTTTCCCGTGTTGCCCTGCAACTTATAGCAAGTAGATGGGGTAAAGGTGGTGTGACGACATTAATGGGCGACCTAATGAAACTGATTGTTACCTATATTAAAATTACGGATTTCTCTGGGTTTGAAAAATGTTGGAAACATTTGGCATAATGTAAGTACACAACTCAGCAATATATAACATAGGTCTAGTTGTTATTAGAAATTTTAATTCAGAAAAGTTACACAAGTTACACATACCTTTAACAAAATAATATAATAAAGTCCACAAATTATATATATATAAAACAAAAACGAAATAATATTGCTGCTGATTCAGTGACGTGCCAGAGTGACTGGCTGTTTGTAAGGATTAGTGAGGATCCTTATTTTACATTAAAGCTTTAGTTCTGTAGATTAGCAAGATATGGACTAAGCTAATTACTGGTTCAGCCTTATTGTTTTGCTAATCCATTGTTGGGAATTGGTGGCTATTTTGTTCTCCTAAGTAGATAAAGTGCATGTTTGCTTTTTTTTTTGTTTGTTTATTTTTTTTAACATAAACGTTTAAGCTAATTTTGGCTTCTTCTAGAACAGTGTTTCCCACCCCAGTCCTCATGTTATTCCCTGTACAGCAACTTTGAGCTTCAACTCTGAGTATGTGTAAGTATGTGGGAAATGTGTCGAAACATTATCTATTCTTTATTTTTGGTTCCACCAACTAGTAAACTATGAATAAGCTGTATAGTAGACTATTAAAATATGAATCTTGTTGCACATCCAAACGACCTACTCTACCCGCACACACTCGCACACCACTATCCCGTTTGGCCTTGTGTGTGAAAACAGTCCCCAGCAAAATGATGTGAAATGGGTGCCTGTGGGTGGTAACTCTGCTTACTATGCCAATGATCTTGGCAGATAACTTGCCACGGTGTTGTAGACCATAATACCTTTCACAACGTATCAAAAGTACTGAAAGTGGTTGGTAATTTTGCCAATATTTTGTTGGCTGTTGGTAAAAAGTTTTGTTTCTTGCCCTGAGCAAACCAGGGTGACATTACTCATGGAGAAGTCCTTGACTATTTCCTCAGATCTACGTTCATACCACAGCTGCACTGGTACTCTTCTTGTTTACAGTTTAGAGAGCTGATCACTTCCTCCAGCATTAGTGGTTAAGTATTGATGATGTTTTTGGCCACTGACACAACTGTGAGATGAGTATAACATCATCCCTTGAGACTGAATCCTCAGGTCGCTGGAACCCTGCTTCATACAGTACATACTGTACATGCCTTAATTTGGACTTCATCGAAGGCAGCATAATATAGTCTATTTCTGTTGAACTTTCTGGACTGTTTATTATGGAAGGTGCCGGCATAGCATGTCAGATATTGCTAGTTTTAGTGCTTTTGCTTCCTGTCTTGACCCCTCTCTGGTCCTACTGTTTGCACACTGCATGACTGTTGCTCTTTCCGTCCGTCCGTCCGACAGCATGTCTCCTCTTCTGTGATTGGACCTGGAACTCCAGCATAAAGTCACCCACAGTGACGGTTTCAGGTAGAAAGAAAAAGCATAACGTCGAGGGGGATCTGGTCTGATTAAGGTCTTATTAAACTTTTATTTTATATTATTTATTTTTATTTTTTTAACCAGGGAAAGTGCAGATAAATCAACATATCAGTTTCCACTTCAGAGTCAGAGTTAACTAATGATGAATGCTAATTTTCATCTGTAGTCCCTGGGCAGGTCCCTCACCTGCCTACCTTTTGTCTTTTGATGGTGGGAGGGAACCCAAACAAACACAGGGAAACTCTGCACAACAAGGACCTGGGACTGGGGCCAGGAGCTGTGATGCGACAGTGCTTACCACTGAGCCCCATAACATTAACTTTGGGTTATTATCAATGACTTAAACAGCGAGGGGAAAATGTTAATACTTAAATGCGCTTATTTTTTAAGTTTGGGGTGCAGGGATAGAGAACTTGTAAGTATCGCATATCACAAGTTCTGATACATTCTTTTTAAGTGGACAGTAGTGATTAGCACAGAATCTTTCTTTCTCCATTAGAGAATCCCATCTCTAACTCCCTTTTTTTTTTTTTTTTTTTCCTCTCCTCGGTACCACTCAAACCAGTTCCTTCATTATACACTTATCCAAAATTAGTTCAGTTTGACACTTGAAGGACATTGTGATTGAACAAATAAAATTCACTGAAAAAAAAGAACACAATCACAGTGGGAGTGTTTATGCTGGTGTGTGTGTGTGTGTGTGTGTGTGTGTGTGTGTGTGTGTGTGTGTGTGTGTGTGTGTGTGTGTGTGTGTGTGTGTGTGTGTGTGAAAAATATGTCAAATAACAGCCTGCAAATGTGCAGAATATATGTTGCGACACCCCTTGGCTGTGGAGATTACATGGTTGTATTTGTGTGAGAGCTTTTGGCAGTATACCCCTCTCTCACCCTCAATATCTACTAAGCAGTGGTGTGCCTGCCATTAGAAATGGGATTAAACCATGTAAAATTAGATGGGATGTTATTTAGACTCCTATTTGTCTCCCATTTATAAAAAACTAGTTGGAAATGTTGTCTATTCATGTTCATCACGTGTTGTCATATGATAAACTGCCCCCTCGCCCAAAGTCCCAAGAGAGGAAATTGTCAAAAAAAAAACCTTTCTAAACTGTAAGGCCTTCAATTCTCGATGCAAGGTGTGAAATATTTGTGCAAATATATGTAATGTGCCAAGCTCTCTGCTTGCATGGTAAATTGTGTCTCTGCCTTGGTTATGAATTGTTAATCCACAAGCTGGTAGCACTTATTTTCATTCGTTGCCAATAAATTGAATAAAATGGTAGAGCCACTTCGCAAAGTTAAGACCGGAATGGTTCACTACCTCTCCCTGAAATTCATGCAATTCATTAAACTTGAATCTTGTGTTTGAGCCGTTGATTAATGTCCCTGCGTAAAGGATGTGATGTCTTAGACTGCCCCCTAGCACCGCTACTATATCTGATTATTTCTGAACGTAAAGCTTACATTTTCCTTTCAGTTTCTCTTCTCCCTTTGCCCTCTAGTCCCTTAACAAAGTGCAGTTAAAGTGATACTCCAAAATGTAGGTTTATCCATCTACTCTGTCTACTTAAATATCATTTTTTACATTAGTCAAACCAACACCGGCTATGAGACTCCTAATTTAGGTGCTCCAGTTATAGTGGAAGTGAGTCAGGCCGAAAGTCAAATCCTTTTAACGAGGGATGCAGTAATGTATCAGCCGATATTCACCTTGTTGACTGCCATCGGCCTGTCAGCAAATAAGATGACATTCGCCGAAGGCACTGGCCGATGTTAAACCAGTGTTTCCCACACATAGACTTTACTTGGGAGGGCCACCCAGGTATATTAACGGCCGCCCAGTATATTTTGCCACCCATTTTAGCATTTCTTTTTGTTTTTTTGTAATTACAATTTTTTTTATCCGTCTGAGAGAACACCATCCACGATTGTTTTTAGAAGACGCAGACACAGCTCTCAACAGCAATCCGAGCAGAAAGTGATGCGCCGTTCATGTGAACTCGGAAAACTGTAAGTGATGCTGTGTTCAGGGGAACTCCGAAAACATCGGCCATCGGCCAAATTGTTATTTTAAACATCGGTATCGGTATTGGCCCAGAATTTCACAAACGGTGTGTCCCTACTTTTGACCTAGTCCATGGTGTACCGTAACCGCATAACGGTCAGGGCACTGTCTTACTGAAGATTAGAGTTGTTATAGAATCAATGCGTTGCGGAAGTACTACATTTCTTTAGTTGGTTAATTGTTTTGACATATTTCTGTTTCGGTGGCATTGGGTTAAATAAGTGCAGGTGGTTCTCATCAGTGTTAACCATGGAGTCCTACTGGTCCTGGGGTGTTGTAGGAAAGTCTACTATGCCGTCTCCCAGCTGTGCAAACAGTGTGTTCCAACGGTCAATATGTCTGTGTTTGTCTCCTCCCCTGTTCTCTCTTTCTCTCCTTCCCTCCACGGCCTGTATGTCATTTTAATTTTTCTTCCTCGTTGCACTGCCAATTCTTTGTTACCATCTCCATCGCTCCTCTTCTCATGTTCCTCCTTCCATTCCATCCATGTTCCTACCTTTTTATCACCTTTTCTTTTTTTCCTTATTCCTCCTTCTCCTCTTCCCACTTGTTTCCTTCATTCTTTCCCTCCACCCTTGTGGTCTCCTTCCTCCTCCTCCTCCTCTCCCTGGTGGTCGCTGTGGGGGGATCAGCTGGCGTTGCTGCAGTATCGTCTCAGTTTGTCCAGCATGCCGTGCCAACCTCAAGCCCCACCAGGCTCTGGGACCCTCCACACCTACCAAGTACATTTACCTTTTCACTCAGCCCCGGTCCCCTGGGGCCTCCTGGAGGTAACGCTAGGCCACTCACTGTTTCGCTCAGGGTCACAAGTCACAGTCAAGGCTACTTCTCCTTTACTGACCAACAGACTGACCGCTAAATTCTACATTGCTGCCTCCGGACCAGCTGGGTATAATTTGTGTGTGTGTGTGTGTGTGTGTGTGTGTGTGTGTGTGTGTGTGTGTGTGTGTGTGTGTGTGTGTGTGTGTGCGTGTGCGTGTGCCAGAATCCAGGTGTTTTTTTTTTTCCCAGAAACCCATGGTGCGTCCAGAATAGCATACTATTTAGTATGCCAAATCAGTATGTGTCCATAAACTACAAACCATAGCATGCATCTAAAAAGTACCAGGATGGCATACTACATCTGGTCAAATACCATAGAAAACAACTACTGCACGCTATGCTGGCATGGTTAACCCACAGGGCATTGTGACTAGACGGCAGGTCTAGACAGAAAATAATGGTGGAGGATCAGACCAACGCTGCGGTTCTATGACAATAAAGGATGCCTGAAAAGGCATTGATCTTTTTACTCACATATCAATTACTCTGGATGATAGTATGTATATGTAGTAAGTTGTGGGTGATTCGGGACACAGCACTAGTCTTTTTTATATTGCAGATATACACAATCGTTTTTTCCAGAAGATAGTATTATCTTTCTGTTAAACAATCACAGATCAAAAGAGGATTATTACATTAAATTGGCTCGGGCCTTAGATGGATGTTTGGAAACGGGCCTGCAATCGTTCATGAATCATTGTATGCCTCCTATAAGAATCATACAATCCCATAAATCCAACTTTTAATCTTTACACTCATGTCTGGTTGTGAGAGGCTTTGAATTTGACAAATTCTAAATTCCAAAAAGAGAAGTATCCTTGATTGGAGAAATGCAGCCTGGGTTGAAGTTGTGGACCTTGAATCTCTGAGCAGAGTTGGGCTTGTTGCCTATGTGTGTGTGTGTGTCTGCTGCTGCTGTTGCTATGGTATTTCAAATGTTTTTTGTTTTTGCTTTGCTGCTTTTGGCGTTTCTGCGGTGGATCCATGCGTTTCTGTCTTTTGACACATTTTTTTATTTAAAGAAACAATATTACTGGAGGACATCCATTTCATATCCATGTCAAGAAACCTTTGTTAAGGATTAACAAAACCCTAAAATCAAACCATTTGGCTCAGTTTTGAACCAAGTGACGGGACTTACCATACAAAAAGGTGGTACGTGACAACATTTGGTACCATTTTGAGCGGATCAGGTGAAGCAGCTTCCACGACCTGTGTTCAAACAGATGGTTTGATTTCGGGGTTTGGTTTCTCTTGATGGAAGTACGCGGGCGTGGTTGTTATCAGCTGGTTTGACTTCATTTTGCATCTTATTCCCGTCTTGCGGAGAATTTATTGATCAATTACGGAGCACTGAGGTTTCAATGTAGCCTTCCTTGGGTTATATACTGACAGAAAAACCTGCTTCCAAGATCATATCAAAGCGTTAACAATGTCATGAATGTTTTCTAAAATTTGTCGCCACACTTCTGTGTAAAGAAAAGTGGTGGCTATGACTATCTAACCTGACCTAAAAAAGTCTAATTTAAAAGGTTATCGGGTCTATTTATTCTTTAATCGTAAACATTGATTGACAGTTGCAATGCATTCTGGGTATGGAACCTCTGTGCTCCAAACACAATGCGTTTGCAAACAGGTTTTTTTGGTGGGCGGTGCCTTACTGGCTGTTTATCTGGGGAGGCACTGCGACTGGCTTCTTGTGAGAATGGCAAGCTTAGCGATGCTTGGGTGCCGTGTAGCCCGTTGGAGCTGGATGCATGTGGTTGGTGTTTCAGGAGCCCTTCAACCCGACGGAGGAGCATGTCATGGTGGTGCGTCTCCTGGTCAAGCACCTCCATGCCTTCTCCAACAGCCAGAAACCAGAGCAGCTATCCTCCACGCCCTCTGCCCACACCAGCCCGCTGGAGGAGTTCAAGAGGTGAGGCTCGCACACGTCACTGTTAGTGGGGTGGTTAAGGGGAAATGTCCATGAGTAATTGTACATTTTGGGATTTTTAAACCAGGTTTGGCACAGATGTAGGTTTATATTAGTGGTGGGGAAAAATCGATACAGCATATTGTTGCGATATTTTTCCCCACAATATAAAAATATGATATTATTACAATACCATAATATTGTATCTTGAGATCCATGGTGATTCCCATCCTTAGTTGATATGCTATGAAAAGAGTCGAGAACATTCCCGAGAACGTCCTCTCCACATCACTGGTTTTATGACCCTCATTCTGTCAGCAGATTTGGCCACTGAGGGCCTTGGCGGCCATCAAATTGGCGCTAAACTTGCCCTTGAATTTAACGGAAAACGTGTTCTTAGAGTCTTGATAATAAGCTAGTAAATGAGTGTAATTATATTGAAAAATGGCTGCCATGGCCCTCATAGGTTAAAGTCGCAGCTCCTCCTGATCTATATCTTTTCATAACTATACCTTCTCATACCCTATACCTACAAATCTGTGAAGTTCACAACCTTAGTACGCCTGCAGTTAAATATTTACAGTATTGGTTAAAAAACAGTCCTGTCATAATAAATCCTGTGGGAATGTTATGGACTCGAGGCTTTAATGTAGGTAAGTGTTGTGCGTGTTTTCCCTCCGGAGTCACTAAACATTGTGTCTGTGGTTCCCCTTGCAGGGTGGTGGTGCAACGCTTCGTCCAGCAAAAGCTCCACTTGTTCCTCCAGCACTGTTTTGGCCATTGGCCTCTGGACGGCTCTTTCAGAGCAGTAAGCGCAACCTTTTTTTGTCATTTATAGTCATATACAAATATACTGTCTTTGAATTTTACGACATGTAATCAGCATGGGACTTTTAATGATTGTCACACAGTTTGTTCCGAGAGGGGAAAGATATGTATTATTTTTTTGCAGATTGTTTGTCTCGCATCAGTAAAATTTATTTTATTTAAAACTGGTGAGTTGTGTTACGTTTTTCTTTTTTTTTTTTTCTTCTTCTTCAAAAGACTGTATGTGTCACTTCCTGTCTCCGTGCAGGTGCTAGAGACGTGGTTGAGCTACATTCAGCCGTGGAGATACACAGGAGAGAAGGTCGCTCCTCCCGACCAGAACAGAACCGTCCCTGAGAAATGGTGAACCCTTCACTCCTTATATCCGAGGCGTCTTTTATCATTTTAGTTTATATTTCCTGAGTAACTCTTTTATTTGTTTTGTTGTTTAGTTTTACTGCATATTTACTCTACTGCATTGGTACTCTTTGTACCCCTCCGTGCACTCCCTTTCATTTTCATGTTATACTGTATTTCATGTCATATATAACATGACCCTGCCAGATGGTAGTGAGAGCAGCTATGTTGTACGGTTTAGAGGCGGTGGCACTGACAAAAAGGCAGGTGACTGCACTGGAGGTGGCAGAGTTGAGGATGTTGAGGTTTTCATTGGGAGTGACAAGGACGGACAGGATTAAGAACGAGTACATTAGAGGGACAGCTCAGGTTGGACAGTTTGGTGGAAAAGTGAGAGAGGCCAGATTGAGATGGTTTGGACACGTGTGTAGGAGAGATGAGAGTTACGTTGGGAGAAGGAGGCTGAGGATGGAGCTGCCAGGCAAGAGGAAAAGAGGAAGCCAAAGAGAAGCTTTATGGAAGTGGTGAGGGAGGACATGCAGGCTGTTGGTGTAAGGGAGGAAGATGCGCAGAACAGAAGGTGTTGGAGGCAGATGATCCCGCAGCTGTTTTCCACTTAAATTAAGAATCATCGGTCATTATATGAAATATTTAATTTATGCATTTAACTGAATTTGTTCTGCAAAATATCTTTGCAATCCATGTCAGATGGTTGATATACTGAAAAGTTGGCAGGAATTGTCATGTAAAAAATGTTAGTACACAGAGATAGATACTTTATTCATCTCTGAAGGAAGGTTGTTGGATCACGACAGCTCACATGAAATAATTTTCAATAATAATAAAGTAATAAAAATATATATGTAATGGCCATTCAGAATAGGTGAAAAAAGATAAGAAATGGTGATTTACAATGAACCAAACAAATGACTTAAAATATTTGGAAATGTACAATAAATTTCATAATTAATGATACAAATACACCATAAAGATACAGAAAAAGAACCATCAAAATTAGGATATAAACCTGATGGTGAACAACGAATGTCGGTCAACCGATAATCGAACAAAAAACAATATTTTAAAAAAGGAAGTTCAAGAAAATCTAAAATGTTAGGATGATCAGTCTTATTAATATCGGATTGAATCGTTCCCGTTTGTATTGGAATCAAAATGGTGAGACCCTACCCGAGTAGTAACTCTGATGATAATTGATCATGACATATGGTGATATTGTGATGTGTTCCAACCCCCAGGAGCTCCTTCGTGCAGGAGAACCTGCTGCTCTACACCAAGCTGTTCCAGGGATTCCTGAACCGCGCCGTGCGCACCGACCTGGTCAACGCCCGCAACGCCCTGATGGTGTTCAGGGTCGCCAAGGTCTTCTCCCAAATCAACCTGGCCGAGATGATCCAGAAAGGTGAGCACCGAAACACATGGATTTCCTAGTTAATTGTAGGTCAGTGTATATTGCATTTTCTTGTTGCTTATTGTTGATTTCTGGCTTATTTATTTATTATTATACATTTTGGGTTTACACTAATTGTCTATCAGTAAGTTATTGTAACAGCCTATTTTATTTTGTATCGTTTATCTTAGGTTCATAGTTTATTTTCATTGGTTATTGCACGTTCCCTATTTCTCTATCTACAAGTTCTATCGTGTTGTCTGACTGACTGTCTCACTGACTGTCCGTCCAGCTTTCTTTTCTTAGCCAAGCAGGTGTACACATACAGTACAGGGAATTTGAGTCCAGCTTTTAGTGACTCACTAAATACAGAACATACAGTAAAAAATGTAGAAGAAAAATGTTTACATAAAAAGTTTTTATCTTTATTGATAAATAAAAAATAAAGTCAGTTTATAAACTGGAAAATACAAAATCAATAAGTATTGTCATAGATATACTGTAAATAACATTGTAGACACTATAATTTAAACCATATATACCTTTAATTGATCTAGTGCAAAGAATAACATTTATATTCATTTGGCGTTTTGTTTTTTCAGACTGTTGTGCTTTTTAATGTTAACTGTCTGTACATGTTTTTATTTTTATTTTTTATTGAGGTGGAATAATATATGCATTTATTTAATAATTCCTCAGGATGGAATTATCTACATGAACCAGTCACTTAACTGACTGGATTCTGTTGCTGCAGGGGAGCAGCTGTTCCTGGAGCCTGAGCACGTCCTGCACCACCGGCAGCCCCGCGCCTACATGAGCCCCGGCCAGACAGGAGGCTACTTCTCGTCAAGGCAACGCGTGGTGACAGACAGCGTGTTCCGGGTGAAGTGCCACGTTTATGCCCTGGAGGGCCAGGACTGCCAGTATAAGCAGATGTTCGGCCCCGAGCTGCGGGGGGCGGTGAGTTCCACTGGCTATGTGTAGAATATATACACCAATCAGCCGCAATGTTAAAACCAGCACTAATAACCACTTATATTGTGTAGCTCCCCCTCGTGCCACCAAATCAGCTCTGACCCGTGGAGGCATGGACTCCAAGACCTCTGGAGGTGTCCTGTGGTATCTGGCACCAAGACGTTAGCAGCAGATCCTTAAAGTCCTGGAAGTTGTGAGGTGGGGCCCCCATGGATCTGGCTTGTTGTTCCAACACATCCCACAGATGCTTGATCGGATCGGACCCTAACCCCACCCATCCACATGATGTAGAAGAAAACGTGATTCATCAGACCAGGACACCTCCTTCCATCGCTCCATGGTCCAGTTCTGACGCTCACATTCCCATTTTAGGTGCTTTCGGTGGTGGACAGGGGTCGGCATGTGCACTCTGACCGGTCTGTGATGCACTGTGTTCTGACACCTTTCTATCATAGCAACATGAACTTTTTCGCCAATCTGTGCTACAGATGCTCTTCTGTGGGATCGAACCAGACGGGTTAGGCTTCACTCCCCACGCGCATCAATGAGCCCTTCGGCGCCCATGACCCTGTTTTGTTATTTCTTTGGTTTCTTTCCTGCTCATTTGTTTGTAGTAGATATTTCATTTATTCAGATATACAGTGCGGACTGTAAGTGATCTGGACAGTAACACATTTTCTATTGGGTTGGCTTTGTACTCTAAATGTCTGTACTTTTTAATCAGCTTAAAAAGTACAGATTATCTGCTTCGATTTGAGAATATTTCCATGAATATTTGTTTCATAAATTGAAAATACCAACCATTTTCATGCAGGGACCCCATTTTCCAGATAACCACAATTATTTGGACAGATCACTATCATGTATTTTTATTATTTGGTTGGATATCTTTTTTTATATTCTCTCCAAACCATAAGTAATAACCAGAGTTTCAATATCTGACTCCATGTTCTATCTAATAATATCTTTCAATGCCTGCCAGATTCAGAATTTGATGTAGTCTATATTTAGGAAATTATACTCCTGAGTTTATTTCAACATTTTCATAGAGAAGGAATTTGTCATGGTGAGGATTGGTGCGTTTCTCTCGGACTGGCGTTACAAAAGCTGAACAGTGTGAAAATGAAAATTGCCAAATATACACCATTAGTCAAAAAAAAAAATATATATATATATATACACACACACAAAATGCGATTCTCTGTACAGGATCAATTATTGGTATGGATATATAGGTGTGTGTGTGTGTGTGTGTGTGTGTGTGTGTGTGGTGTGTGTGTGTGTGTGTGTGTGTGTGTGTGTGTGTGTGTGTGTGTGTGTGTGTGTGTGTGTGTGTGTGTGTGTGTGTGTGTGTGTGTGTGTGTGTGTGTGTGTGTGTGTGTGTGTGTGAGATTAGTTTTAAGGAACATTAAACCTGTCCTGCTCCTTGTCCAGGTGCTGAGGCTGATCCAGATCATCGCCCAGGCGCGGCAGACGGCCAAGAAGATCTCGGACCAATCCCTGGAGGTCGCCGCCAACACCTCCTTCCTGTCCTGGTTCGGCTTCGGCGCCGCCGATGTCAACGGCACATTCGGCGCAACGGAGGACGGCGAGTCGTCGAGCACCTGGACCCACGAGTACCTGGACCGAGCTCTGGACAACCTGTGTCAGATCTTCAGAGTGAGTTCCACTCAATAATTACCAATTCAACTGGTTTCTTCCTTCTTCAGGGTGTCTGCAGGTCCTCCAAGGGGCCGTTCCATGGACGAGATTTAATCAAAATCAGGGCTAAGATAATCCTACTTAAATGAATCCAGAATTTAAAAAATGACTTTCTGAGACGTTCTAGAGTTGTAGACTAGGAAGTCCCAGACTAAGGTGACGGACTAGTCAGCTCCTCCCGTCTGGCCTTGGTGCTGCTCTTATTCCAGATCATGGAGACATGGCTGAACCCGCTGGTGCCGGACCGCGCCATCCGTCCAGCCGAGTCCTTCCGGTGATAAACAGCCGCTGTTGTAACCCCAAAAACATCCAGACTCTCTCCCGCTCCTGCTCGCCGAACCTGGAACAGCTGCCCATCTCATGCCGTCCCTTCTACCTCCCCCGGGAATTCAGCACGGTTTTCATCATTACATCATTCAACATCCCAATCGAGATATGGAAAGTAAAAAAACATCTCTTAACACCAGGCTCAAAATCTTCAACTCCAGCGTCAAATCCGCACTGCTGTACGGATCCGAAACATGGAAGAACACCACTACCATCATAAGCAAGCTGCAGACTTTCATGAACCACTGCCTAAGACGCGTCCTTGGGATCTTCTGGCCAAACACAATTAACAACATCAACCTGTGGGAACCAACCAGGAACCAATAGAAGTACAGATGAAAGGGAGAGAGTGGATCTGGATTGGTCACACACTGAGAAGAGACAAAACAGCTGTGACCAAACAGGCACTGACATGGAACCCACAGGGCAAACGGGGGAGAGGTCGTCCCAACAACACCTGGAGAAGAAGCACAGAGCAAGAGTTCAAGAAGGAGGGGCTGACGTGGCAACAGCTGGAGAAGGTGGCCCAAGACAGACAAGGGCGGAGGTCTGATCACACCACGATTTTGCTGGTTCCCGTTTACAAGCTGTGCATTGCGCGTGAAGCGGTGGTGACGAGGGACGTAAAGCGGTGGTCAGACCAATCAGAGGCCGTGCTTCAGGACGCTTTTACTGACGTAGACTGCGAGTTTACGGAAGTAGCTGTGAGCTTCATAGCTACGTTTGCAGACAGCATTGTTCCCACGGCGAAAGTTTGGATATTTCCTAACAAGAAACCGTGGGTTGATGAATCCATCCGTGGCGCTCTGAATGCTCGCACGGCCGCTTACAATGAAGGTCTTGTATCCAGAAACATGGACAATTACAAAGCGGCGTCATACAATCTGCGGAGGGCGGTGACGGACGCCAAAGGGACGTACAGAGACACAGTGGAGCTACAGATGGAGCAAGTGGACACCAGACGCTTGTGGCAGAGGCTACGGACTATTACGAACTACAAGAGCAGCTCCTTCCCAGCCACGAGTGTGGACACCTCCCTAGCCAATGTACTGAACTCCTTTTATGTGCGGTTTGAATCTGGCAACAGCACTGCTAGCTTGCCAGCTAATTGGAGTCACACCGCTGGGGATGAGCGCGCACTCTCAGTGTCAGAGCATGATGTCATGAGGGCTCTGATGCGGGTGAACACCAGGAAAGCTGCGGGCCCAGATGGCATATCTGGACGAGTACTGAAGACCTGTGCTAACCAGCTAGCCCCAGTGCTCACTACGATATTCAAGATTTAAGAGGTTTATTCGTCATATACATACTTTCATACATATATGCAGAGAAATGTCAATGCAACGCACCCGGTGATTACACACATGTTCTAGACTAAACAAGGTAGCTACCTAAATATTTCTACTTGACTAACTAACTGATTCCTAAAACGTGTTGCAAGTCGAATACTATAGAATAAAATGTATAGAATAAAATAAGAACTCAAAGGTAATGCAGGGTGGGGGTACAAAATATAATAAAGGGAATAGACTTATGTATATAGATAGACTTATGTATATGGGATAGGCTAATTATGTATGTACAGATATGTGCATTAAAGTGGCATGTGAATAAAGTGAGGTAGTGTTTGTGAGATATACAGCACAGTATACAACAGTACGGAGCAGCAATACGGTAACACCGAACAACCCAGAATAGTATGCGGTACAGTATGCTACATACAGTACAGTAAGGTAACGGAGCCTATGTGTGTGGCTCTGAGGACCCCTGGTGAGGTCAGCATTGACAGTTCTTATGGATGCGGGAAGAAACTCCGTCTCAGTCTCTGTTCTCGCTGTGTGACTGAGGAGGCGCTGGCCTGACCGTAGCAGCTGGAACAGTCCGTTGTTGGGGTGATGAGGATCCTTCATGTTCCTGCGGGCTCTGCTACTACACCTCCTGCTGTATAAGTCCTGCAGGGAGGGGAGGGTAGTTCCAATGGTACGTTCGGCTGAACGCACCACCCTCTGCAGGGCCCGCCTGTCCTGAGCAGTACAGTTCCCAAACCAGGCAGTGATGTTGCCTGTCAGGATGCTCTCCACCGCTCCACAGTAGAAGGACTTGAGGATCCTCACGAGACCCGGAATTTCCTCAGCTGCCTGAGGTGGTAAAGACGCTGCCTTGCCTTCCTCACTAGAGTCTGTTTGTAAAGTCCATGTTAAGTCCTCTGTGATGTGGACTCCCAGGTACTTGAAGCTGCTCACCCTGTCGAGAAGTCCCATTAATCACCAAGGGCGCGTGCGTCCTCGGTTGTAATCCACGCCTAGAGTCCACAATCAGCTCCTTAGTTTTGCTGACATTCACGTGACAGGTCAGCCACCTCCTCGCGGTATGCCTTCTCATCGCCATCGCTGATTAAGCCCACGACAACGGTGTCGTCAGCAAACTTGATGATGGTGTTGGAGCTGGACCTGGCCACACAGTCATTTGTGTACAGGGAGTACAGTAGGGGGCTGAGGACGCAGCCCTGGGGGGATCCTGTGTTTAGAGTGAGGGAGCTGGACATGTACTTCCCCACCGTAACCACCTGAGGCCGGGCTGAGAGGAAGTCCAGGATCCAGGCACTCACCGGAGTATTCAGTCCAAGCTCCTGCAGCTTGACAGCCAGTCTAATGGGGACTATTGTGTTGAAAGCTGAACTATAATCTATGAACAGCATTCTCACATAGGCCCCCTTCCGGCCATCCAGGTGCGTGAGCGTGGTTTGCAGTACCTGGGAGACCGCGTCACCTGTGGATCTGTTCTGCCGGTACGCGAACTGAAACGGGTCCAAGGTGCGGGGGAGGGAGGCGCAGATACAATCCTTAATCAGCCTCTCGAAACACTTCATGACCACTGAAGTGAGGGCCACCGGACGCTGGTCATTCAAGCAGGCTGGAGAGGCGATCTTCGGGACAGGAACGACGGTGGACCTCTTGAAGCAGGACGGGACCATTGATTCAGCCAGTGATGATCACATGATGTATTTGTATCAACGTACAGCAGATATACCTAATGAAAACAGATGATAAGATCCTGATATCAACTCAAAAATGTAAGTTATTTAATAGTCAGTGTTTTATTATGAGCGACAATTGAGTGGAAATCGGAATAGACAGGTCAGACAAAAAATATATATATATATATATATATATATATATATATATATATAAATAAAAGAAAATATATATGAAAATGGAAATCGGCCAAGAAAATTGCGGTCGGGGCATCTCTACCCTGGACTGGCATTGAATCTCATGGAGTTTCACCGATACCTGTATCAAACACAGGATTTCGAGGCTCCAGACGTCCCTAATATGCACGATACCCATGAAGAGCACATATATAAAGATTGAGACCTATTTTATTGGGGTGAAGTTATGGGATAGAAATATATTTGTCGGTTTTCCTTGTGCTCCAGCTGAATCCTGGCCAGCTAAGTCAGTTCATCTCCACCCTGGGGTCGTCGCAGGAGGAGGATGGCGCCAACCAGCTGCCGGACTGCGTCCAGAGCGAGGACGGGCTGGTCCTCACCGACCTCGGCAGGATGCAGGTCAGAATGCAGAACGCAGGCTTTCCAAAGCATTCTGGGACATGAATTAGCATTCTGGAACATGAACGCGGCGTGATTGAAGTGTGTGAGTGAGTGAACCATGGCGGAACTAAGATTTAGCTTTCTATGATCGTATATTATGATTGGGTAAAATAAAGCAAGGAAACCCTCACGCTGCATGTGAAGCAGCTGAAGGCTCAAGCTGTTCCGCCAGCAGCCAGACGGGGGCGACAGTGAGACGTCCTCCCGTCCTGCTTTGAAATACCTTTTAGATTCAAGAGCTTATTTGTCGCATAGATACGCAAACGGTCATTCATACATGCAGTGAAATATCACGACACCCGGTGTTTACGCACAATAAGCTCTAAAAATACAAAAAATACCAAAATGTGCGTCATCAACACGAGGTGCTCACGCAGGCGGCCGCACGGGGCAGCGCCACAGTCACGATCCTGGGTTCTATAATTATATATTAGGATTAATTGTTCGTGTTGTATTATATATACATTTAAATCCTCCTAAATGAAACTTACCCGTCCTCCAGTACTTACCTCACAGAGTAGAAATATGCCGGTATAGTACATGTGTGGCCGTATTGTATACAGGTATTTCCCACTTAAGGACCTACCTGTTTAACCACCGTTAGACTCACCACTACACATGACCAGTCTGTGTTGTACAAGGCCTCTCAGCAGCAAGCATCTCATACCGCATCACCCTTTATATACTATATATACTATATACACTATATATACTATATATACACTACATACTATATGCACTATATACACTGTATACACTATATACACTGTACACATGCATACACTATATATACTATATACACTATATATACACTACATACTATATGTACTATATACACTGTATACAATGCATACACTATATATAATATATACATTATATATACACTACATACTATATGCACTGTATACAATGTATACAATGCATACACTATATATAATATATACATTATATATACACTACATACTATATGCACTGTATACAATGTATACACTAAATATACTATATACACTATATATATATATATATATATATATATATATATATATATATATATATATATATATATATATATATACCCTATGCATACCTCGTACACTATAATACAGTGTATAGTGTACATTATACACTATATACACCATACACACTATATATAGTATACATACTATATATACTATATACAGTGTACATACTATACACACTATATATAGTGCACATACCACATCTATATATACTATATAAACCACATATACTATAGAGTGTATACACTATATACCAGCCACGCCCCCTTACCATGAAATAACACAGGTCCTCGTTTACTGTACCAATTCAATTAACGATCTGGTTCTAGAAACAGAACTCAGTGGTTAAGTGACAAGTACCTGTATGTAAGTGACAAGTACCTGTATGTAAGTGACAAGTACCTGTATGTAAGTGACAAGTACCTGTATGTAAGTGACGAGTACTTGTATGTAAGTGACGAGTACTTGTATGTAAGTGACGAGTACCTGTATGTAAGTGACGAGTACCTGTATGTAAGTGACGAGTACCTGTATGTAAGTGACGAGTACCTGTATGTAAGTGACGAGTACCTGCAAATATCATTGGGAATAATCGTCGTTTGATCTCGTCTATTGGGGGGGGGGGGAGTATTGCAGACTGTACTTGTACTTTGGCAGTATGGTGTTGGGAAGCTCCAGGGGGTAGAAGCTGCTGCGATGTCTTCCACCGGACTGTGTCAGTGTCTCTCCTGCCCGGCTGGGCCTCACGCACGGTGTCCATCCTGTCCTGCTGCATTTCAACTCCCTCCTCCTCCTCCTCCTCCTCACTTGGTGCAGATCATCAACGGGCAGCGGCGATTCCAGATCTGTTACCAGGGCGACCCCGAGCTGCAGCCAATCAGGAGCTACGAGAACGCAGCGCTGGTGCGGCTGCTCTTCAGGATCTCCACGCTGATCAACAACCGGGTGCGTAGACGTTTCCAGGCTCTGGAGTGAGTTGTGTATTATTTGGCCGTGGTGCTGCCGCGTTGCGTCATCACAGACTGCAAAGCCAAGTGGCGCTGAGTGGAGGTGGCTTCACGCCGTCCTCCCTTTAACACTGATGTGCAGGTCAGTTCAAGTGCATGTCACCCAGGGCTTCTCTACTTTTTGTTTTTATGTATTTATTTATTTCCAAAATTCTATTCGAGTGCAAAAAAAAATGTTCTTACGGTTTTTTATATATATTTTTTTTATTACATTTCGCTTCAGGCCTTGAAGCTACAGATTGAGGCAAAAAAAACAACAAAACCTACTCTTTGAAAAATGACTTCATTGCGCAAAGTGCAGATATTCCACGTGTTCACGTGGACCTGTTCATCCTTTTCTGTCCCAAAACATGTCTCTGGATTTGTTTTGCCGGAAGATTTGTTTTGCTTCTCAGATCATGCGTTCCTTCCTGTTCTCACGTGACGTGTTCCAGCGCGCGTGTCGCTCCATTTATTTATTTATTTAAAAATGTATTTTGTTTGTTTGTTTGTTGCGTGTGTCCCCACGCCCGTTCTGGAACCGTTTACCTCCGTTCTGTGAGCATGTTGTATGAGGAACGTGAACATGCTCCCAGAACGGACTGATGAGGCCAACTCAGTGGAAGTTGTGTGAAGAACGTCAACTTCCACTGATCTCACCTCATCAGGCGCCTGAACCCGTTTCTGAACAAAGTTGTGGCGAGAAGTAGTGAATCCAGCTTCACTCATATTGGATCCAAATCAAAACCTCATTAAAAGTTTGTTCCCACCTTTTGTGCTCCAGGCTCGTGGGGGACTCCACGCCGAGGAGTTTTGTTTCATTCGATCAGTAAACATGGCAAAATAAAAACATCTACAGTAAAAACACTGTTTTTATTGGTTTTGTTTGGGGAACACACAGCATCTATGTATTGCACAACTTTTATTTATTTTCTATTTTTTACACAGCAGAACTGTTTTCATTTCCCCCGTCTGTGGTTCCTTCACAGACGGGGTGTTAATTCCTCTCCTGAGGGAAAAGGACAGTGGCGACAACAATCCGACGCCGTTCATCCACGTCGTGCGTCTGCGACGGTTGTTCTCGTTTGCGTGGATACAAGGAGCCGTGGCCTCGTTCACGCACCAATCCGCCATTTTTTTTAATTTTTTTTTTTGCCAAATGTCAATGAAATTATTTCAATACTGTAGAGTACGTGTTAAGCTCGCCGCCGCTGGATGTGAACATGAAAATCCCTAAAAAAATTGCTGTTAATTTTGAGAATTTAGGTCTGTGAAATTAGCTTAATTTACCAAGAATTGAGTAGAACCTTAATGATGGAGGGAGCTCCACATGGCTTGTATAGAGGCGATGCATTCAATTAAAAAGATATTGGTCAAAGAAACGTGTTGATATACATGCAGCCTTCAATAATAATGCCTTTTGATTTGATCGTGATGTGAGATGAACAAAAAGCCAAATGAAATTGTTGGTGACTGCCTCTCCCTCCGCAGCTCGGGGGCAAGATGAGGGCGCTGTGCTCCAGACCGGACTTCCTGGGCCGCATGGGCCGCCGCTGCCTGTCCAACCCCGAGGCCGCGGGCCGCTTGCTGAAGACCCCGGCGACCCGCCGGACCCAGGCGAGGAACCGGGAGCCCCGGCTGAGCCTCCGCCCGCTGGCCAGCTACAGGACGCTGCTGGGGCTCCTGCTGCTGCACCTGCTGGGGGCGCTGCTGGCCCTGTGGCCCCCGTCCAGCACCCTGCTCATCCTGGGAGGGGCCCTGCTCTGCGGGATGCTGGGCTCTCTGCTCGGCGACAAGGTCAAGGCTCACTAGCCGAGCGCCGACACCCCATAAAAACTGACGACGCTGCACTGCTCAATGGAAAATCTGCCAAAATGTTTTTGGGAACACTTTGTTTTGTATAAAGTGATTTGCTGTTTTTAAAAGGTGGCTAAAACTTTGTAAATTATACTTTTTTTTTTTCCTTTTAATGTCTTGATTGGACTTCATTGATAGATCTTTGGAGGAATTGTCTCTATTTTGTCAACGTGAAAAGTCAATATCCTCAATAAATTGATGCTCTTTTGCAGCTGTGCCTTTTTTATTATGGCTTGTTGTCCTCGTTGGGGGAGGAAACCTTGAACAAAGATGATTTATTTTCATCCGAAAGGTTGTGGAGCAGCTTGGATCTATTAACCAGGTCTCGCCTTTAAAAAAATAAAGTTATCCTCGCGAAAGCCAGAGCGAGGCCTGGGGCGGGTCCCGGGGGGTTTTCCTCGGCCCGTCCAGCCCCGTAACAGATCAGTTGTCGACGCAGGAGAAGGCCGGCGTGTCCATGCAGCCGCAGAAACACACGTTATAACGGCCACAAACACCAACAGGGGTCTGTGCTGAGTTTATCGGAGGAAAACAAGTTTGCGCCGTTTCTTCCGACTGGATTCGGAAAGAGCTTTGATTCATCGGTTTGACCTGTGGGTGACAGTTGTTGTTCCTCAACAAGAATCCTATTTTCAGCGGTTAAACCAAGATCATCTGACGTGGACTAAACACCTCACGAGAAAGACTGGAAGCAGGCTACTTCCAAGAGGTACTTGAAAAAAAATTTAATAAATTGTACCTGGCACGTTGTAAGAAACTACCATAAATGTGAACCACCGGGCCAAAGTTTTAGAAGACCCCATCGTTCCAGCTTTTGAAATGTAAGCAGTTCAAGTCCAGTGAATAACTTGAAATGGTTCTGTGCTAGAAAACACAGATGATTTGTGCTTTGAACGATATTTTATGTCGGAAGGAAAAAGGCTTTTCCATTGTTTCACAATGCCCGCCCTCATCAGCCTCCTTATGAATCACGTAAAAGAACGATTGCTTTCTGTTTCAGCACCAACTTTGTAACTCTGAACAAACGTTTGACGGTTGGTCGTGTTGCATGAGGGAGGGAGCAGCTGGGAGGCATGCTGTGTGACACCTAAACCAACCAGCCGTTCACTGCATCTCTCTTTATTCTGCACCACCAGTTCCATGAATACATTCTCAGTTTGTTTCCCGTAGTGAAGCAGGGTTACCTCACCGTCCATGCAGTGAGAATTCTCCAACAGTACAAAGATAAGACTAAACTCAACTGGCCGCGGATTCAACAACAACCAAAAGATAGGTCTAGCAAAAACTGGAAAAGTTAAATTTCAGAGTTCTTAAAAAAATAAAAAATAGGCCTTTTTCAAGGAACAAGTAACGGGTCCAACACTTAGAGGTTCTGCAGCAATGGGAGTAAATGAAGCGTTAAAAGTTGATACAAACAATCTGAGGTGGCCCAACTGTTGTAGATGACTTACAAACCCTCTGTCTGTGTAAAAGCAGTGTTGGAGCAGACGGTTGTTTCACCCCCTGAAGCATTATTCTGACTAGATTGCACAGCAGGAAGTAGTACACTGCCATCATAATGGTGAGAAAGGGGCCATTAACACAGGAAGACAGATCGACCATTACAACCCTTAAAAGTGCACGTCTTTCCTTTAGAGGAACCGCACAGAAAGCCAAGCTGTCAGTGAACAGTCTCCCGCACGTGGAAACTGACCCAAAGCCACAACAGAATCAGACGACAAGCGAGTCAACAGCTGAACAGCGGTCCTAGTAAACAAGCGTGAAGAGAACATTACATTACATTTCATTTATCAGACGCTTTTATCCAAAGCGACTTACAATTGTTCAATCACCGACGGACGCAGCCATCAGGAGCAATTAGGGGTTAAGTGTCTTGCTCAAGGACACTACAGCATGCTAGCAGGAGGAGCCTGGGATTGAACCAGCAACCTTTAGATCACTAGACCACCAGCTCTACCGCCTGAGCTACCATCCACAAGAGAAGAACTGGAGCTGCAGGTGTGACGGGGTGAGTGGCAGGAAGAAAGCCGTTAAGCTGTAAAAATAAGAAAGAGGCTGCCTGGGCCATGAAGCACCGCCAGTGGACGACTGAAGAGCGGAGGAAGTTCTTCTGTACCCATGAATCTAAATTGTTATAATCTTGGCTTCATCACGCAGGGTTTTTGTGCGCCGTGGAGGAGGCGAAGGGACGGTTCCTCAGTGTGTGACACCGACTGTCAGACACGGAGCAGGAAGTTGTGATGGTCCGGGGCTGTTTAGCTGGATCCAGAGACGGTGACGTGCAGAGGGACCGGCGCCCTCGACCAAAAGAGCCACCGCAGCATTGAGCAGCGCCCTGCAGAGCCCTCTGGTCCACTCCTCGTTGGTCAGAGGTTCAGATCATGACTCAGAAAACACCTCCAGGCTGTCACAACTACCGCAAAAATCATGGAAAGGCCTGCACAGTGTCAGGACTCCAACCCCACGAAGCTGCTTTGGGACGAGCTACGAGTGCAGCACCTTTGTGTGAACTTCCGCGACGGCGTTGAGCTTTCCCAACAATATCTGATTTCCATTGTAGAGGGAACGCGGCGGGAATGTGTGGCTGTTACATCTGCAAAAGACGGCCGCTTTGATGAGTGCGGATATTTCGGTCAAAATTCTGTTCGACAAAACCATTCCAACCAAACTACAATTGTTTATTTGTTCTATGCTTTCATTTCAGAGAACATTGAGACATTAAACCGCAACATTTAATGAAAACTGGAAACACGGAGGCGTTGAACGTGTGTGAATGTGCGTTGTGCTGGACGTTGGTGGCGGGGTCCGCCGCGTGCACGACCGTCAATGAAGACGGTTAAACTGTTGACATGGACGGACTAACATTTATTTTTGTGAATGTTCATCGCTATTGGTCTTTTGCGAATGGTTTTTAAAGCAGTAGCAACGACGCAAACGTTTTAAAGTACCTGCATTACCACTCCATTGTTGCTTGTTTTAAACAGAACATTTATCATTTACCCCCTGGCTTGATCAATAATTGGAATTATAGCATTGAGTACACCAAAAGATAAAATACAGTTTTCTTTAAGATAATTTATTTTTTTACAGTAAAACAGGTAGATGTCTGGCAATCCTTTTGTTTTCCACCGTATTCAAGACAACAGGAGACGATGCACACACGCCAAGCAACGCATTCCCAGCGGCAGCGATCTGATGAGCAGCAGCCGGTTCAAACTCGCACGGAAGGTGTGTGTGTGTGTGTGTGTGTGTGTGTGTGTGTGTGTGTGTGTGTGTGTGTGTGTAGCGTTCAGGAACCCCGCCGCGCCCCCAAAAACCAACCGCAGTGTTCAGATACAGCCACCGGACGGCACGATGGGGGGGAACACACGCGTGTTACGTGCGTGTGCCGGCGTGGCGTGGTTCCTGAACGCAGCTTCCTCTCTCTCTCTCTCTCTCTCTGTGTTTCGGAGTCTCCGTCTACTTGGGGGGTCGGTAGGCGATCTTCCTGCTCTTCAGCACCGACCACCGGTGCCTCTTCAGGTAGTAGCACAGGGGGACGAGGATGGCCGAGCCCATCAGCATCTGGGGGTGAACAGGTGGTGGTGGTGTAGGGTTAGGGTACGGCCAACTCCACCGACGTAGGTTCTCAACAGATTTTAAAAGAAAAAAAAAAAACCCACCAAGATTCCATTCAACTTCAGAGCCGCACGGTTCTCTTCACACGCACGGACATTTCACTCTTGTCATTTCATTTTTTTGCGCGCACACACACACACACACACACACACACACACACACACACACACACACACACACACACACACACACACACACACAATACATATAATATTTCAATGAATTATTTCACATTCTCTGTGACCTGTTAAAGCTCAGCTACCGTTAAGGAAACCCGTTGAGTAGAAGTACTTAAGCACAAGTATATAAGTACTTCCTCTTAGGCAGGTATTTTTTTTTTTTTTCTACCCAGCATCTCCATGTTTTCCTCCACTACGCTCAGTCGGAGTAAAAAGACGGTTTTGTTTTCTTTGTTTGTTACTTGAGCGCCTTGAGTCTAAACCCTGGGACTTGACCCTTCCTCATCCTCCTCATCATCAGTGTATCGGTGCTTCCTGCCGCCGTGTTACCTTGAGGCCCATGCGTTTGCGTTGGTCGTGCTCCGGCTCGGCCGCCCACCTCAGGAAGGTGCACACATCCTTGGCGACCTGGCTCATGGTGGCCGGGGTTCCTGTCCACACACAAACAATCACCTCAAACACTGTACAAGCCACCGTTCACTTCCTGTTTCTAACCCTCGTCTCAACAAGTCAGTGAGGGGGAAATGACCAGGATATTGGAAGTTTTATTTAATTATTTATTTTACTTTACACCAGGTGGACATCGGTTCGATTTCAGGACAAAGTAACGGTGACTTCTCGCCAGAAACACGTCACCTCTAATTTGGTCAAATTAATTTAAGGTAAATGCCAATTAAAAAAATAAATAAATAAATAAATAAATAAAATAAAGAATAAAAGAGGGTATTTTAGTAGAAGTACCACACCAACATTTCTACCATCGGGATTCAACCTGAGTTACATTAAAAATTATTTTAACACACACACACACACACACACACACACACACACACACACACACACACACACACACACACACACACACACACACACACACACACACACACACACACACACACACACACACACACACCGTCGTCGAACTCGAGGATCTCGTTGTAGATGGGCGGGGCCATGCCAATGGCCTGGCCAGGGAAGTAGGGGTTGTAGTAGAGTCCCTCCTTCACTTCGACCCCAGCGGGCGCCTCGCAGTACCCCGTCAGCAGGCTGAAAACGTAGTCCTCTCCGCCATGTCTGACACACCAGTGGAGAAAAGAAGAGAGGAGAGGAGGAGGAGGAGGAGGAGAAACTGGGAATGAGATTTACAGTGTAGAATTCTAAATGATAATTAGTCACAGAGCGCTTCACTTCAGGGTAAATAAAAACAGAGAAGAGTAGTAGAGTCACGTATTAATACCTCCCATTAGGAGTTTTGTCATCATTTTCATCTAACTAATTGCACCAAACTGTGACAGAGCACTGCATGTTAAATCTAAAACACTTGAAATACCTTCTCACTGTGTGAGGTCGGCTCTAAAATGTGTTTAAAATAAATAAAATGTGTTTTTAAATGTTCTTAACTTGCCTTCATTTTATTTTACGTGATTGTCTTTTAAATCTGTGAAGCATTTTGTAAACCTCTGTTTTGATAAGTGCTCCATAAATAAAGTTGCTATGATTATGATGATACCATTCTGAAATTAGGCTTCATGGAACGTTTCAGCATTTTCAAGACATATGTTGAAAATTTTCCAATTGTATTCTATTCATTTATTACCATTGCTTTCAATGTGAGCAGCTCTGACGACGCAATTTCCCTCCGGAGATGAATAAACCGTCCATCTAGAAACACTCGACGTGACCCCAACGGAGAAAAACTATGTATCACAAGCAGATGATCCTGTTCTGCTGATCACTGCAAGGGCTTAGCACAGCACCAACACTGAGGGTCCTTTCTCAGACTAAATCACATTTTTCATCTGGAATAAGTGAAATGACCTTTCTCAGTCCTGGTGTTAAAGTCTCGGACTCGCCCTCGTCAAATAAATAAATAAATAAATAAATAGAAATCTGATTACCAGAAGGAAGATTAGAGCTAATCTGGGTCTAAGTGAAATGTAGTTGGAACCTTTAGATGAATGGGCGTGGCCTCCAGATGGACCAGGTTGATCTGGACTACAACCAGCACCAAGACCAGACAGGAGGAGCTGACCAGTCCTTCATCACCTCAGTCGAGGACTTCCTGGTCCAGAACTAATCCATTTCAAATGAAGCAACGTCACAGAAAGGTTTTTATTTATTTTTATTTTTTTAATTCTGGATTTTTTTTTTTTAATTAGTATCCTCTTAATCCTGGTTTAGATGGAAGCCCTTCCACACTCATCCAAATAGTTCATAGAAACAATACGTTACCTGGCGTTGACGATGTAGCTGAGGTCGGGCGGGAGCGCTCCGTTATTGGCGGCGCGCGCCGCCTCGGGGTTGCCGTACGGTTTAGGGAAGTAGTCGGAAAGTTTCCCCGGCCGAGTGAACATCTCCCCGGTCTCATCAGGACCATCCAGCACCTCCACCTGACGGAGGGAGTGGAGAGGACTAGTTATGATGGAAAACCAAAGCCACCCATGTCTAACGGGTGGTAAATAGGGGGGAAAAAATAAAGGGACAATGACTTATGACAAATAATTAAAGCTACGTTATTTAAGTTACTACTTAGTCTATAATACTTCAAGTACAAATAAAATAATAATAATAAAAACACTATTATTGGTAGCGTCCTAGAAATGTACACCGAAACAGAGCTAATCAATGACCGATCAACACTTTGATGGATCCAGTCCCTGAAATCTTTGCTTAAACTTTTCATCTCTCAAAATAAATCACGTTTTTTTTTAAGTAATACAACTTTTGTGGTTGTGTTAAGAGTAGTAGAGTAAATAAAGAAGATATTTGCTTTGAAATATAGAAGATTAAATGTCTTGAAACTGAATAAACTTACAATCAGCCACAGAAAGGACACATTAGTACTTTGTTACTTTACACCACAGCACACAGAACATAATCCACACACATTAGTATTTCCTTTATCTCAACCCCACGGAATTACCATTGTTTTGGAACTGAAACACTGTTCCAAGATCAGCTCAAGGTGTTTTTACTTTAAACTCTTTCAAAAATAAACATGAATGAACATCTGATACTTAAACCGGATCTTTCGGGCGGACTCATCCATCGCCTGTTTCAAAATATCCCTTTTTCAGTCGTTACGGCGAGAGAAAAAATTTAGTTTGGATGATAGAGGATCGGATTTTGGGGTTCACTTACGATTTTTTATGATGCGCACACACACACACACAAACACTCACGCACTCACTCACTCACCTCCTCAGCGATGGCCTTGACCTCGGCCTCCGTGTGAGAGACGCCCACCAGGTTTCTGAAGGCCAGATACTCCATACTGTGACAGGCCGAACACACCTGCTTGTACACCTGGTAGCCACGACGGACACTGCAGAGAGAGAGAGAGAGAGAGAGAAAAATAAAGATGGAGACACCAAAAGATGTGAACGTGAGAAATATACTTTTTTTTCAATTAACATTCAAGATTTCCATATTTCTCTATAATAGAACCATTTACAGCTCAGAAGCAGCGTTTCCGTTACCCGCTAACTGGCGGTATTTGACCGGGAAACTCTGTTGAAGCCCAACATATTTAAATCTTGCCGCTCATGATGTTGGGTGAAGTAATTAAAAAAAAAAAAAAAAAAAAAGTCTGCAGATGTGTTCATTTCCACGCTCGGCAAGTTGCAACGGAAAGCCAATCAGTTTGGACGATCTAAAGCTGATCTTAAAGCTTCACCTCTGACCAATCACGTTTGTCAATATAGAACTAAGCCCCGTCGCCTCCTCCTGGAGAGGTTGCGCTTGTTAACACAGAAAACAGGGAACGAGACAGAGATGCAGCAACTAGAAGTCTGAGGAGAAACAGAAAGATGATGTGTCCTTGGGACATATACATCCATAGTTGGCTTTTTTAAAAATATTTAAGTTCCGACCCAAAGCAGAAGGTAAATTTACATTGTGTAAAATATGTCGACGGGACGCCCCGACAAAGACGGAAAACACCCCAAAGTTTATTTATTAACACCTACTTGCCATATTTATTTTGTTATTGATCAAAATTTTATTTTAGTGAAATGTTAATTTAAGCGGCTGCACTTGTTACTTATTGTTCAAAAATGGAAATTATTTGATTTCAAGTAGTAATATGCATGATTTTATTTTATTTTTTTTTTTAAATGGTGTTAACTGACGGGACTTATTTTATTTTGAATATTTAATAAAAAATATTATACTGGAGGCAGATGATCCGCTGCGGCAACCCCTAACGGGAGCGGCAGAAAGAAGAATAAAAAATATCTACGTGCTTGACGATGTCATTCTCTATGTAGACTGCTTTCCAATTGTCTAACCGACCATAATCAGCTCAAAACAAGGAAAGATATGTGTCAAAAATAAAATGCAATGAGAGCTCAAGAATCAGTTTGAGATTAAATTAGGTCTCAAGCACTAGTTTTGTGGCAACTACAGTTTGGATGGAGAGCTTGTTTTGGACAAATGTTGTCTTGGACTTCAGGAAGTGTGACTGGCCATCAAGGCATCAGCTCATGTGGACCTTTCTAATAAACATGAACAATCTATATCTTGGCAAAAAAAAAAATGAACGTGAATAGTTATGACATAACCCTAGTGGTAACTAGTTGTTGCAGTTCCAGCTATGGCCACGAGGGGGAGCACCTCTCTTTCTTCCCTTCATTTAGCAGCAGAGGTGAAACCTGGTACGAATTACGTACCATCCTGTCCCTAGGTTTAAACAAAATACCATCTTATCCTCCGATACTATTAAGGTACCATCTTAACCCCTTGTACTAGTATTATCCCCAGGTACTAATAAAGTACAATCTCTCCACACCTGCCGTGGTCCAGGGCGGACAGCGGCCCTCCGTGGCTCCAGGGGTAGTTTGGGGCGTGCAGCTCCAGGTCCGAGGCCTTGACAGACTGATGCAGCATCAGGGCGAGCCCCGCCCCACCGGCCGTCACCATGCCTAGCGTCGTCAGGGCGACCTTCTTGCTCCTCGGCAAACTGGCGAAAGACATGTTGGCCTGTGGAGGAAAGGGTTAAATTAAACACGGTAAAAATGGATACACGCTGCCATTAACCAGTTCCAACAACAAATGAATAAAGTTTTACTCATTGTAAATGAAATATAAAATGAACTGTGAAATTAAGTTGATATTCTGCTAATTTGACACTTGGGGGTATAAGGATGTCTTATTGTAAAAAATGGTTTATAGGTTGATCATCCTGTTGTAATGACCCCAGACTAAAACAAACTAAAAAACAACACATATACAACAACCAGATGTATTAAATTGTTAATACTGTTTAGGGGTTATTTTGGGTTTTTTTTATGTTTATTGTCAACATTCCATTTGACTGCTTAAAATCTCCATGTTTTTATTCTATTATGCTGCCATATTTGATTGTGTGTGATTTATTGTATGTTTCGCCTTCCCCCCCATATATTGCCACACTTGTGAAAAGTGGTGTTTCGCATCCCTTCAAACATTGTGCTGGAACACAAATCTCCACGATAAAAAAAACCCCAAAACATTAAAAACAGGAATGAGCCACTTCATGACACGCTACACTACACGCAAAGAGCAGTTTTTCGAGACTTCTGTCCTTCTACAATACATCTCTAAAAACAGTTTTCAGAGCCCAATTACCTTTTTAATGATGCCATTTTCAAAAGCAATCAACTATATTCAGAACACGGAACTTGCAATTGCTATTATTTTATAACACCACATAAATATAATATTGTCCCAAAGACCAGTCTTTGTTGTCCACACAGTTGCTATTGAAAGTGAGTGGCAGTAAAAATAACTCATAACCTGGTACTTATATACCAGGTTAATTTCAATTTGTCAATGTACAATAAAATATAAACCCTGGCTCATATTGGCCAAGGTGCCATTCTTTGCCCACAGTGAACAAACAAACATAGAAGCTGTACATTTTCAGTTCCACAGTACAACGTGCTGCTTTTGAGAACTTGACTTTTATATCAGTCCCTGTTTAAAGGCACAATTTTGACATAAACGACACCTTGTTTCGCAACAACCACTGTTCACTGTCAAGGATCTGAAGGGACATTATTCAGTTTCCTGCATGACAGGTTGTCAGTCTACCCGCTGATTTTAACCAGGGATTGATAAGTTTATTAAATATATGAAACAGAATCCGCTTATCTCCCATCTGAACGTAGACTTGTGATATCAGTTCAATCTCTTCACTCTGGCTGTTGTATAACCTGTGGATAACATGTCCTTAAACCCTCTGTTGCGCTACTATGCATGCAGACAATTATATTTTTTGGATTTTAGTTTTTATTCTATTTTTTCTTTCTTGGTTTCGCACAGCTTCTCGAGTTTTCCCTTTTATTGTTTCACTGCAACATGCTTGTATAACTGTGTGTGACAAAGAATCTCAAATCTCTTAAATGTTGTTTCCGACTGGAGCAGGCGATATTATGCATATCAAATATCAATATACTTTGTTGCTGAATTCCTCCAATATTGATTATCATTAGTAATGTGGGTATTCTGACCAAGCAGGTAGAGGACGTTGACGGCTAGATTCATTCATTCATTCATTCATTCATCCATCCATCCGAGGGGAAATTGCAATGTCCCAGAAGCTCACATCAACCCAGTTAGACAAACAAAGACAGCACAATAAATAAATGGAAAACTAGATATACAATAAACAGTTAGCTACACCCCGCCCCACCCCCCAAAAATCTGCCAATATACACTAAACCTAATGACACAAAACAAATATAACCATAGGTCACAGAAAAGCAATCGAAATGAATGAACGGAAAAAGACTGAGAAGGACCAGAAAAATAAAAAGGTCATGTCCAAGAACGAATACGCTCCCATACAATAAGTACCGAATGAAAAGGCAACGTCTGATCATACTGGACGACATCACCCCAACCGAAACCGCCGACGATTTCTGAACTCGCCGGTTCATCGTGCAGAGGAGATGACCCGGTTTCGACCCCAGAGACTTCCCAGTCCTTGAGACGCGAGCGCAGGCAGCTTTGCTAGCTGGAGTCGCCTCCGCCGGTGGGGTTCATGTGTTGAGATATCAACCCCGTTGATTTACAAAACACCCTTTTTTTATATATATATAAATCAAGGCATAAATGAGGCGAAACGCCGCACGAACGTCAGGACTTTGGAACCAACCACTCGCTACCGCCGCCGCTTCACCGGTCCGGGTAGCCGGCTTATCAACGGAAACGAGGGCTCTGTGTGACGGTGCGGACAACTGGACACCATTCCCAGTTTTTTTTTTCCTTTCTAGTCTTAACGAAGTCCAACTAACAATACATGACAGCGCCGACGCCGATAAACGGACATTCAGCTCGTTAGCGCCTCGGTCAGCCTCGCAGCACCGGTGACCTTGTCTTACCCAATGGCAGAGGCTAGCATGCTACCGCGGCGAGAAGGGGGCGAGTGGTATGCTGCATGTCCCACAAAGACGTCCGCTCGCTCCGGGTTGGGCTTTATCGCGGAGCACCGCGCGGGGCGAGTGTTTCCGCCCTCATACCTTGGGGCTCCGTGCTGTTCTCGGCGCGCTGAGCAGAGTCCTCCCGCTCCCGGACAGCACCGCAGCTCGTAGCGCCGCCATCTTGTCTCGGTTGTCTCCGTGTGGGGGTCGGGGGGGGGGGGGCGGCGTGGTTACGTGACGGAGGGCCCCAGTTACGTGACGGGGGGGGCCCCGCTGGCGCCCCCTGCAGGAGGCCAGCGGCGGCGTTTAACCCGCGCGGTGGCACTTTAACAACGTGGAATAAAAGTCACTGTCTTAGATATAAAATGCCAAAAAAGGGTCAAAGTAAGAGAATAATTACTAGTAATTAGTCACGCACCAATAATCCCCATGACAAATGCCCTCCGTGTAAATTCCCCACACTTTTTGTTGTTTGTTTGCTGTTGTCGTGTTTTGGTCACGTGAGGCTGTATCTTTTATTTTATTGTTATTTTTTTTTTGTCAACATTTTCGTTTCGTTCGTGTCGACGTTTTTGTTCGTTTTTTTTATTTTTTATTTTTGTATTTATTATATTTATCTTAACGCGCCCTACATTTGCGTGACGTTACTCGCAAATGTTGCGTAAAGAGGGGAACGTTACGCAACATTTGCGAGTAACGTCACTGTGGCGTCCCTTCCACACCGGAAGCGGTTTGAAAGTCCCCGCGCTGCCACCATGGCGTCAGAGTGGACCCACGTCAGCGTTAGAAGATAGAAGACTGATAAATAGCAATGTTTAAATGTGTGTTTTTTTTAATGTAGGTTATCTTCACACATCTGTATCAATCTTTAAACGACATTCTTTACACTTGTCCCTTTAATTTTCTTCACTGCAACATTTACATTTTTACGTTATGTCATTTAACGTTATATTTATTTTTTGTTTTCCGTTTGCTTTGGCAACGCCGACGCACGTTCCCCATACCAACAAATCCTTTTGAGCTGAACTGAAGGAAGAAGAAGAATAAGAACATAAATGGAAGAATAGACGCCGGTCTACGTCATAGATTGAGGAGCCGTACTTATACCGTCCACTCGGTGGCAGTGACTCCCCAAAATAAAAGTCCGCTTCAGAGCCAGAGGAGTCACTGAAAATGAACATAATGCACCAAGGCCACAGGCATCAAAGTCCATGCACAAGAAGGAACGGACAAATATATCCAACATGTAATCAATGATAAGATCGAGAGAAAATAAATATGTATCCATGGCGCCTCAAGGACTATTTATGTTGAAATGCCGTATTTTCGACCACTGGGTGAGAGCTAGTCTAATATAAAAAAAAATCATGAAAACAAGATAGAGTCCAGGGCCACTGGGAATAAAATTGATTTAATGCTAAATTATAGGGAAAACAACAAATTAGCTATGGAACCTCAAGGACTATTACATTTGCAACGTGGTATTCCCCACCACTAGAGGGAGAACTAGTCTATAATAACCTTAAAGATGGGCCAGTGGGAACAACATTTACATAGTGATAAGTTATAGAGAAAATAACAATTTAGCTATGGAGCCTCAAAGACTATTACGGTTGCAATGTTGTATTTCCAGCCACCAGGGGGAGAACTAGTCCACAAAATAAAGTAAAAACAAGATGGTGTCCAGGGCCAGTGTGAATCCAGCATGAATACCCTGCCTTCCAGAAAGCTCCCTGGCTTTTAACAGCTAGTCCAATGTTTAATGCAGTTTCAGTTTTGCATTCCTTAATGTGAGGGACAGGGCTCCGCTTCAGGCTGGGTGGTCCGCCATCTTACCTTCCCAGTCAGTGTCCAGACAGATAGGCAGAGCCCACAGAAGGACGGGTTACCACGCGCTAGTTTCGCAATGTACAGTACACCTGTGCAGGGACGTTTCTTGTTAAACTGTGTGCGGACTATGCGGTTGCATAGGGCCCCCAAAGCCACCAGGGGCCCCCCAAGCTGGCATTTTAGCCCTATTTTTTATTTATTTTTTTAATTAAAATGACCTCTCTTGGTATCCAAGCGGCCTCTTATTCGGCATAATGGCCTAATTTGTTTTGTTTATTGTTTTTTATTTATTTGAGGGTGGCGGTGGGGGTGGGGGTTACATGTTTAGTATTCATCAGTTGCGATGTTTGCCTTAATTTTGGTTACTTAATAAATGGGTTCCTAACATTTAAAATAAACATTGTAAGGGAAATGCAGTATCTGTCTCATTTATGCACATTTTGGGAGATGTTATAATGCAGATTGGGTGAATCCTGTACGTTTTCAGAAGTTTCTTGATGTAGGGGAGCCCCAGTGTTTCCCATTTATTATCATTTCCTGTAGGTTTAAATTGCTGCGGTCAACTTCAGATGTTTGATTTGAATCTGAGAGAAAAAAAAAAATGTTGAGAGTTTTTCAGTGATCTCGCTTCTTTCCTCTTAAAGTGCACCAGATTGATGTATTTAAATGTGAAATGCATGCCCCTGGACCCCCTTAGAGGATTTGGAATCCCCTTACCATTGTTTCACAAAATAGGGGCTCCCAAACAACATTTTGCATAGGGCCCCCAAAAAGCTAGAAACGGCCTATCACCCGCGCAGGTAACTGAGGCCGAAAGTCATTCTGCGACAGTGTCTAATATTTATCATCTAACATCTTGTTTTAAGGAACAACACTCTTCATCAAACAAAAGCTCCACCTTTTAAAGGAAGAGCCAGACGCCCAAAACAAAATGACCCCCTGGATTTCCCTGCGACAGGGCCGCTGGCTCCATTTTGAAGCTGGGTGTCACTTCCGATGGCTGTTTGCAGTGTGACGGCAGGCAGCTCATAAACTATTCATCTACCTGCGAGGAGGCTGTCACCGTCTGTCATGTTTGGTTGAAAAGAGCCCCCTCCACACCCCACTCCAGGCCTCCCCCACGCCGTGCACGAGGGGTCCTGCGGAGCAAGGCACTAACATGGCCAGAGTTAGGGGCTCAATTCCCCAATGTCTCATCTTTTATTTAAAAAATCCCATCGCAATACTTCAGGGCTGGATCCCTAACAAACCCTATTGCTTTTGTTAACAACCCCTATTGTTATTGTTAATGAAAAACTGACATCAGTAGTCTATGGATGTCATGGATCCGCCGCATTCACAGACAAGATGAATAAAATGTGTTTTCGGGGCAGTTCCGACATGCCGTCG
Organism: Zeus faber; assembly: GCF_960531495.2. Lineage (NCBI taxonomy): Eukaryota > Metazoa > Chordata > Actinopteri > Zeiformes > Zeidae > Zeus > Zeus faber. Next base: position 26,454,779 of record NC_137192.1, on the reverse strand, counting down.
TCCAAGTTTGATCCAGATTGGTCCATTATTGTGAAATATTTTCATTTACGCATATATTTCACATATTTGTCATCGTCGCATTGCGCACACATGCACACGCATACGCAAATGATGGTGCAGGTCACATGGTAACATTGCAGTCTCGTGAATGGTCAACAACAACCAGGTCCTCACCAAGATGGCGGCAGTGCAGATGAGACTGACGTCAGACCTTCATGGATGTCATGGATTCGTTGTCATGGCAGAGTTAGTTAGTTAGTTAGTCAGAATAACATGTGTACTCTGGGCAGTTCCAACATGGTGTCGTCCGAGTTTCATCCATATCGGTTCAGTATTGTGGATGAAGTTTGTGATCAACCATCACCACCTCACCAAGATGGCGTCACGCACAGCGTGAATACGCAAGTTGACGGAGTACCCAGATCACGTGGAGTCCGGTGACACACAGACACAGTATAGTCGCAATTGGACTTAAACTTAAAGAATATACAGTAAGACACAAACTCTCAAGCATACAAAGTGGCAGGTATTATTTTATTACTATAAACCTTTATTATCTTTGAAAAAATTTACGTAAAATATTACCAGAAGACAATTGGTTTATACAAAGCGTAGTGTATTAAACATCATAAATATATACGCTTCTGAGGACAACTGACACACACCAGAGTAAGTTCTTCAAAATAAAAGCCCAATAACATCACGGTCAGAATTGATCGACATTCCACAGATGTAAATGTATACAAACTTCCCGAATTATAATTGCTAGTAACAATAACCATAAGCAACTACATAATACAAGGAGCATGTATTTTTTGTGTATGTGTTTTTCAAATATTTTCATTCTTTTTGTGTTTTTGGGTTCCCTTCCGGATGCCTCCTATATTTGTTAGAATGTGATGATACGTCATCACACTCACCCCCGTTTCTTTTTTGTATTCTAACTATTCTAACTATTCTGTACTTTCCATGTAACCATATAAGGTCATGTTTGCCCATTCTCCATGCAAAAGTTCTGCTGATGGAATATACAATAATTGATACTTGTGATAGGAAATGTCGTAATTGATCATTTATATGCTTGATATAAAGAATAGATCATAGTTTAAATGTATCAGAGGACCACATCAGTTCCCTGGAGCACGCCACATCGTAGCATTCCCACGTAGGCGACCCGTTCCGATCCGTCAGGGAATTTGGGGATTTTTTTTCCCCCCCGGCACCGTGCAAACCACCGGCCACCGCCTCCCTCAGGACGTGGCTGAAAATCACCGCCGGACGAAACGAGCCGGCGCTACTACCCATGGTCTCCACTCGGCCTACGTAGGCTCTGGAGAGCTGCGGAAACTGCCTGTCACGACTCCACGATGTGTGAAGCGAAAGGCTTCCAACTATGCTCCATGATGAAGTTGATGTCGAATTTAATTCATAAAATTTTTAGAGAAGTCAACTGCCCGTAGTACGTGCCTCGTTTATTATTTTGATGAAAGACTCACTTGATTTCCTACCTCACGATTATCTTTGAGTTATAATTTGGCGTCATTATAAAATCCTGCATTCATTTGTTTATTATTATTACCATTTCATTTTCCTCACCATTTCATTATTTAAATTTTTCAGATGTTTTCAATTACTTTATTTATTCAAGTAGATTAGCGTGACCAAATAAATCAGTTTATTGGACAGGAGTTGCCTGTTGCGTGTTACTTAAGAGGTAAATACAGTCGTCCAGGCATCGGACCAAGAGCTCCAATCTTTCTGAGAATCATCACCTAGAGTTCATTTGGGGTATATTATTTTCCCTTTCTAATACAAAGGGTGGTGCCCCGTAAACAAATATCATTTCATACAATAATTTGATAATTAATAAGGCCACATAAATTGACCCCCTTTCTAACGAGTGCAATTTTAATTCTTAATGTGGTCATAAAGCAACACTACCTATCTGTCCGTCTGTCCGTCCGTCCGCCCCTCTGTCTATCCATCTATGAACCAAACCACCTAAATAAAAAAAGAAATAAAGTTCCTTAAATCAACTCAAATAAACAAACAGTGCTGTGATTCACACGGAAGCTGCGTCCTGTTCCCTCCGGCGCCTGTGGTTTGCTTCGACGGACGTTTCCTTCGAGCCGTTTTCCTGTCCATCATCCCAACGTCCCGTCCTCCGACCTGCCACTGCTTCTCGGTGGGATTCGAACTCGCGCCGGGAGTCGCCATCGATTCCCGAACCACTCAGCCATGACGCCATGACGACAACAAAACTGACCCGTCACCCGCCCCGTGTCCTGCGGGAACAACAGACACGCCAAGGCCGAGGAAAGAAAGAGGATTAAAGTAGAATAGATAACGAGATGTTGGTGAATGAAATCACTGCTTTTTTTTAACAATCCCATTGGAATTAAGTCGACCGGAATTAAAAATAAAAAAACAACAATTTGGCTGTCAAGAGTCCTCCAAACCACTTCCAAATATCCAAAATGTATTTAAAATATCCGCCAAGTGCCTCCAAGGGAGTTCAAACCCACAACTGTCAAAACATCTTAATTACAACAACAACAACAATGAAATTGTAAGCAGAGGTTATCAGCAAAACCTCATGAAAAAAACGAAATGACAGTGGAAAAAAAATCCATCTAATTAAATTAACACACAAATGAGAGTAAAATCTGAGCTCAGCAGCAGAAAATCTTCAGCAAACAATTTGAGAAAATATGTAGTATCGTGCAGTGCCACTGATGACACTGATATTCCGTTGGGCAAATGTGAAAGAAATGTGCAAGAGTAGCAAGTAATATTACTGTAACCCGCCAGAAGGTGTGTATGAGAGACGGTAGAACCTTGTTATATAACATTATACCAATGCACAGTATGTATGTGTATTTGCACTTTTATTGTTGTTATGGATTGTATGATATGTACAGTACAGTATATTTATGTATATGTACACACACACTATATATATGTATATAAATTGTAACCTGCCAAGGGACTGCAGGTGAAAATAACACATCAAACAGTATGTATTGTATATGGTCCAATAAAAATAAATAAATAAATAAATAATAATAATAATAATAATAATAATATAATGCTAATTATTATATTTCTTACATGCTTACTTTTAATTTTAGTTTTAAATTGTATTCATACATTTAGATTTTTTTTATTAATCTTAGTTGACATATTACATCTGTATACATTTCTTGTTAATACTTTTTATCTACTATCATTATTTATATTTGGACTTCTAGTTAGTACTGCTGTTTTTTTTTTTATTGCACTATTGTTTTTTTTATAACTTGCATTGTTGGGATTGGCTTGAAGATTCCGCCTTTCAGCACTAACACTTTAAACATGAAAATTTATGCTGATTGTGATCTTCATAAGTTAAGTTCGAGATTTATGTGTTTCTCGGAGGCAAAACTCAGATAAAAAGGTCACCAATGATTGGGTTGTGAAGGTGATGATGAGGCTGATTGGACGACGGCAGGAAGATCCACATTCTAACCTGAGGAAAAAAGTCATAACTTAAAGATTCACATTGTGGAAGATTAAGGAGCATTCTTGAAGTATTAAGTATAAAAACAACATTATATTCAGTCTATGAAGTGTGCAATCGGAAAGCATACTTAGTATATTTACAGTCATATACTTTTTATGTCTTCGCAATTAATGTACTGAAGTAGTATTAAATCGCAGTCATACTTAGCGTGTGTGGAAGTTTTGCCGGCCCAAGTAATGTTCAGGGCCCTCCGGCACAGAGACACAGACGAAGGGATAGAAGACATTCAAGCTCGTTGTGGAGAGGGGGCGTGATTCAACAAGCCCCGGAGCAGATGGACACAGGCCATGACAGGGCTCCTCTCTCCTGAGTGAGTGTGGGGATGAGGGTTTTACCCGTTGCTCGTTGGTTGGTCTAACGAGCAACAGGTAAAACCCCCGATATGCAGCCACTCTGATCCTGGGTCCCCAATTACATAGACCCAGATCAGGCGTGGCTGAATGCCTGAAATTAACTGATCCCTTTCCAGGAGACCTGCTTCGCCAGAACAGCACGGTCCACCAGCTTCCTTCCCCGAGACGATGCAGAATCCCCTCCTCCCTTGCGGAGCACGGGGCCTCGAGCGGCTGTGTTGGCTGGTGGAGGCGTGGCCGGGCTTGGCTGTTGTTGGGGCCGCTTGGAGAGATGGCCTGGCTGCTGGGCTGCTGGATGGACTTTGTGGACTTGTGGAGCAGATGAGCACGTGTCATGACAAGGGTTCCTTTTACCTGTTGCTCGTTAGGCCGACCAAGGAGCGACATGTATGCAGCCACTCTGATACTGGGTCCCAAATAACCTAGATCCAGGTCAGGTGTGGCTGCTCAGACCACACCTTCCCTCCACCACGATGTGTCAAATACATAATGTTTTTTATGTTACATTTGAGGACCTACACTTTTTACAAGTATACTACAATACCACTTAATGGTACATTAAGTACATTTTTCAATAAACCCTTTTAAATTGTACTACACCACACATATAAGTGACTATTATATAAGAGGAGAGTATATAAGTGACTAGTATACTGAGGCTAAATTAGAACATACAGTTAAACAAGAAGAAGAAACAAGAAGACAGTTAAACAAGAACACTTTAAGTATACTATATATTGTAATAATAGTATCATGCCTTGTAATAAAATATAAAAAATAAAATAAATAACAATAATAATAATAATAATAATAATAATAATAAATGTAGCTGCAGGCAGCAATATACCGGGTCCAGTATCGACACCAATTACAAATTTTCGAGTTCCCATTGAACGTAGCATCAGTTTGTGCTGTCGCTCGTCTTTACATCAGCATTTTACATCAGCTTTACATCATGCGGCGGCGCGACTGGTGTTCAACCAGCCAAAGAGGGCACATGTCACTCCGCTGCTCATCGAGCTCCACTGGTTACCTGTAGCCGCTCGCATCAAGTTCAAGTCTCTTATGCTGGCCTACAGAGTGATTGCTGGGAATGCTCCCGCCTACTTAGATGCTCTTGTAAGAGCACATGTTGCCCCCCGGATGCTGCGCTCGTCAAATGAGCGTCGCCTGGCTCTGCCGGCCATACAGCCACGGCAATCCAGGCTATTCTCATTTGTAGTTCCACGTTGGTGGAACGAGCTGCCAAAAATGACCAGAGCAGGGACCTCCCTCTCTGCCTTTAAGAAGCACTTGAAGACCCAGCTCTTCAGTGAGTACCTCCTCTCCTAACCTACAATTACCTAGCACTACCTAGCAGTATTTATTGTTACACTAATGTCTCTGTCGCAATGTAGCTTGAATGTTATTCTCCCTTGTAGCACTTTGGATAAAAGCGTCTGCTAAATGACTACATGTAAATGTAAATGTAAATTACGTCTAAAACTAGTTACACAGCATCGGCTGACGTAATGACACGGTGAGGCAAGTTTTTCCTGTCCTGATGACATGCAGAATTACTAATACAAGCTGATACACTTGTTGCGCGTAATGACTTTGTCCTAAAAATTAGAAGGTGTCCTGCCTGTCCTCTGTGGAAGGAAATCACTCCGTGTGGAAGTTCCCATGAACAGGGTTTCAATGAAACGGATTAAACACTGCATGTCCCTCAGAGACATTTCATCAACTTTTTAAACTTTTGGGACTAAAATACAACGGACACGATCTGCAATCCGTATGGGCCATACGTGGACATTCGGCTACTTCCGGTCAAATTTCTTATGTTTTTCTCAAATTTCTGCTCCGTATGCAGATCGATTTGGATGTAACTTGAACCCCAATATGACCGACACGTCCCGGTTCTAACGACACCTGAACCGTGGCCATAGCTCCAGCGGTTGTCTTGTTCCCGACACTTTTAGCCGTAAAGTGTGAGCAACTCGGTCCACGCCGCACACCGGACACGGTCCAACTGGACGTTCTCTATCGAAATCTGTACATTTATAGCAAATAATATGATGACGTCATAAAGCGTCTTACTCTAAATTTCATCTCGTTCAATTTGGAACGACGCTCGTGACTTGTCATACAACTAGAAATACTGAATATTTAGGGTCAAATTTGTTTTTTTTCCCCGCTAATATCTGCTGCCTATGTGGATCGATTTGGATGAAATTTAAACCACAAGATCCTTGTGACATAGGGGTTTAAACGACACCTCAACCGTGTTTTTTAGCTTACGCCGAAGTATGTCTTCCAGATAGTTCTAGCCAGGTTTGACATTTTTCCGAACTGGCGTACCGGCACATCAGTCTTAAAATCGTTCAATTATTGGTTGGTCTTTCGCAAATATCTACTAATATCTATGCAGGTGTTACATGTTTTGTTTTTTTGTGTAATACAGTGAATTATAGTGAAATATATAGTGTATTTTTTCCGTTAATGACAATTAGAAAATTGAGTTTAATAGATTACTTGTCTATATTGTAATGTAGACAATATTTATGTAACTTCAACATTGATTTGGCATTAGAATTATTATGGAAGAATTTGTCAATATCACAAAAACTTTCTCTCTTTTCATTAAAATTTGTTAAGTTTAGGTGTCGGAAAATGTTTATATATGACGTTTATTAAAAATAAGTATTTTATTTTTTATTTTAAAGTACATCATAGTCAACAACTTGTCATTGTTATAACTTACCTTGTTGCATTGAAGTACATCAGGAGTATCAGTGACGGTGGGTGACGTGTCTCGTATACGTCAATTATGACGCATTCACTTCGATTTATGATAACAGTCGATTTTTACTTAACTTATTTGTTTACTTTTTTTCTTGGATTACATTTTCAGAAAGGTAAGTTTCCACAAAATATGAACAATTTTGCGGTATTTCTGTGAGTAATTACCATTGCACGACTTCTATTTTTCAGACGGCTTGCTGGATTTTGAACACGTCACTCAGTCCCACATTCCAGTGGTTTCGACTGGACACGGTGATGAGATTTTGTGGACGACTTTTTATGGTATTTTTCATGAATCCGGCAAAGCAATGGGACCACGGATTTAATATCAATCTAACACATCTACTGACATCTACCAGCTAAGAAGCTATATTTATACACACATAAATCAATAGTTTGGTAGAGTCAAACAAGTACAGAGTCACAGAATCCACGCTGCACACTGGAAGCGGTGCGACTGGACATTTTCAAACGGAATATGAACATTTATAATAAATAATATGATGACGTCATTAAGCCTCTTACTGTAAATCTCATCTTGTTCATTTTGTTTACGAATGGTGACGTGTCATTTAACCAAGGGCAGCTGAATATTTCGGGTCAAAGTTGTTTGGTTTTTCGCTAATATCTGCTTGGTATGTGTATTGATCTGATTGCAATTTAAACCACAAGGTGCTTGTGACATATCCGTTAAAACGACAACTCAACCGTGTTCGTAGGTGCATTGGACCGCGTCTGTGATATTGATCAAATTCGGTCAGATTTTTCCTAATATCTGCTCTGTATGTGGATCAATTTGGATGAAACTACAAGCTGGTCCCCTAATAATACTACTACTAATAATAATAGTAATAATAATGTCACATGTCATTTCACTACATATATGTATGCCTGTATGTCCTGTATATGTATGTGACAAATAAACATCTTGAATCTTGAATAATAATAAGGGACTTTAACTTTAAAAAGTCAGCTACCTTTCTGCCTTGAACTTTTAAGCTTTTCCAACTTACTTGATCACATTTATAAAACTTCTGTAAGTATTTTGCTTTAACTAAGTGGAATATTAAAGTTGTACCAAAACACTGCATATTATTCCGCCACAAGTCGCTCACTTCCTCACTGATATTTTCTATTTCTCCCAGACCAGTGAATGAGGACGTCTGCATCATGAAACACCAGGTTTTAAAGGGTTTTCTTAAATAACGAAACCCGCAAACTCTGTAAAATGTATTTTATTTTTTAGCCAGAAGTAATGGAATAAAATCTGCAAAACGGACATCATATCGGGTGTACAACTAAAAGAGCGGAGTTGTTGTGGGAGGTGGGATTCCACATGAAAATGTGTGAAAAGAATAATTCAAATGTGTATTTCAAATGCATGCGATTTAAACAGTCTCTCTCTCACGCCCACACCCCTAAGTGTGTGTGTGTGTGTGTGTGTGTCTGTGTGTGTGTGTGTGTGTGTGTGTGTGTGTGTGTGTGTGTGTGTGTGTGTGTGTGTGTGTGTGTGTGTATCCTGCACACGGTAGCATTGCCTCCCCAGGTCAAAGCCCCGGTGCATCATGGGAGCTGATGGACGTAAATGTAGTGGCACTGATTAACTTTGCCTCCGGGCTGAAGGAATGCCTGGTGTCCCCGCAGCTTTGAAAGGCACAACATTAACTCTGCCGACGCATTTTCGTACACGTTCACACGTTTTCACACATTTTTACACCCTTTTCTTTATCTGCCCTTCCACTATCGTGTCAACCACTTAAAAAAAAAAACAAGAAACAAAAAACCTGAAACATGTGCAACTGTGCTTGTTATGACGGCCTTCAAGTAGTGATGCAACACTCACAAGTGATTCTGAAGCGCTCAGCGGAATTCATATGGAATGTGACCGATTTACCAAATTAAATCCTTTTCACGGCATTAAGTGAATCCTGTGGGAATGCCGTCTACAACTCAGAGCTCCAGCGACTCGTGCTCCTCTCGCTCGTCGCTGGGGATGCGCTCCCTCGCGGAACCGCTGGAACCGGTGGAACCGCTCTCGAAAAGGGAGTGGAACCAGATCTCAAGAACCAAATCTCAAAAAAGAGAGCCCTTCACCACGAAGAAGAGTCGTAACTTTGAGTGTGAAGCTTCTTTGTTCTTTCTTCTTTGTTCTGAAAAAAAAAAATAATAATAATAATAAAATGAAAAATCATCGATAGTACAGCCTTGCAATTTTGATGTTGCAACACAAGAGGCAGTTTCCATTCTTGATCTTTTTTGGTAGTTTTGAAAAAATGTCCCCGTGTCGGTAATGGACGAGCTCAAATCGCCACTCCCACGTTGGCGCTGGCAGATGGAGCGGCAGGTGTGACGTGCTGGTGTCGTGGCGCTTGTAGCGCTGTATGTTGTATGTTGTTTCGCTGTTGTTTTGTTGCGTAAAGATGGAGGCAGGGCTTCAGAGTCTGAAGGAAGTCCAGTGTACTCTACTCTACCTCTACTGTACTTGTACTCTACATAAGATAGATATATAGACAGACAGACAGACAGACAGACAGATAGAAAGATAGACAGATACATAGACAGACAGACAGACAGACAGACAGATAGAAAGATAGACAGATACATAGACAGACAGACAGACAGACAGACAGATAGAAAGATAGACAGACAGACAGACAGACAGACAGACAGACATAGACAGACAGACAGACAGACAGACAGACAGATACATAGATAGAGAGACAGACAGACAGACAGACAGATACATACATAGATACATAGATAGACAGACAGAGAGACATAGATAGACAGACAGACAGACAGACAGACAGACATAGACAGACAGATACATAGATACATAGATAGACAGACAGACAGACATAGATAGACAGACAGACAGACAGACAGACATAGATAGACAGGCAGACAGACAGATACATAGATACATAGATAGATAGACAGACAGACAGACAGACAGACAGATAGATAGACAGACAGACAGATACATAGATAGATAGATCAATTGTCGGTTTTCTTCCCATGTGCTTTTCAGTGGGAGCGTCACAAATGTCGATGTTAATAAACATATTGTCGGGGAGTTGATATTCCATGGCTATTCCAGAGATGGATGATGAAATCATTTTTTTCCATGGTGCTTTCTTACACATGACATGGATCATCACATGAAGACACATCTTCTTTTTCACGAGAATATATTTCAAAATCGCTGAGGCTGGAATATTTTCGCATTTATTCATTTGCTGCCCAAATGTGTCCGAAAAACAACGAACAATTACAGAAGTGTTTATTCTTTATTTCCATGACTAAATGATATAATTTGTTGAATCTCGATGTTTTGATCTTTACAATTCACGGCGTTTGACACGAGTCAGGTCGACATCTGGCGACATCAGCTCGGATCAAGCTTATAGACACGCTGCGTCGCTCCCAATGTCTTATCTGACACATCTGATATGGGCTAGGAATGTGTGTGTGTGTGTGTGTGTGTGTGTGTGCACTGAGTCGTTCCCATAACGCTGATTGGCACTTTGACGGCCGGTTGAATCTCATTCCGATCTTCCGCCATTTCCATGACAACTGACGCATTAATTACGGCAACAGAGCGAGAGGTGTGCCATTTCCAACCAGTACGGGGCGCTCTGGTCTGTCATAGCCCGATCAAGACAAGACAAGACGTTGGAATCTAACTCGAGCTCTTTGTCGAGAAATCCAGTCACATTGCTCAAAATCCCAGCCTGCGATCATCATTTCGAGGGTTAGGGGCTGGACACCTTTGACTGAATGGGAAACAGAATCTGCTTAATTCGCCAGGTAAACGAGGAATTTGTTCTGGTGACGTTTTGTGCGTTAAAAAAATAAAAAAGCTTAACAGTCCAAAAAAATATGGAGAATGCAAATGAAATAAAATAAAGTAAAGTGTACTGAATGAATTGTAAATACATGTATATATATATATTTTTTTTTTTAAATTAAATACAATTAAATGCAATTAAATCAAGTAAAATTAATTTGTAAAATATATACAAATAGACAAAAAATACCAAAAAGTTTAAAGATCAGTCTGAAGAGGGACAGTTGACAAACCGTCCTTAAGGACAACGGATCCATCCATTTTATTCTCCTATTTAATCTCCGAGGTTAACTTTAGGACTGGGGTGTGGGGATGGTGTGGTTGGAGCAGCCACGCCTGACCCGGATCTAGGTAATTGGGGACCCAGGATCAGTGTGGCTGCTTACCTGTTGCTCGTTGGTTGGTCTAAGGAGCAACAGGTAAAACCCCCATCCCCACACACACTCAGGAGAGAGGAGCCCCTGTCATGACACACGTCCATCTGCTGCTGGGCTTATTCCACCCAGCCCACGCTCTACAATAAACTGTGTCTGAATCCCGTCGTCTGCGTGTTGTGGGCGAAACTGCCACAAGGACGTTAACATTTGATTTTAAATCACTCTTTTGTCAAGGTAATGTACGGACGTCGAAGCCAGAAAAAAAACCACTGAGTTCTACAAGAAAAGTTTGACTTTGTATTCATCTTTCTCCTTATGCTTTTAGTTTTTCTAGACCTCCGCAGCCGAATCCGTTGAGCTGAACGTGTTTTCCTTTGTTTCTGTTTGGTGTGGTTTAGATGTCAAATGATTTTGCGGCGAGATCCCTCGTCTTCGTAGCCGGTGGCGGGAACGTGTAATAACTTTCAGGAAAAAAAACCCCATCTCAAATGCGTTCTTCAAAGGCGGTGAAATGGCATCTGAGTGCGGCGCGGTGTTCGATGCGGCTCATTGGACTTTCCCTGTGATCTGGATCGGATCAAAGACTCCCATTAGGCCGCGTTAGATTATCACTAGATTATCTGCTTTACCTTCCCCCGCATTCGGAAAAAAATACAATGAAACACAACCAAATAAAAGGTCCATTCTTCAGGAAGTTCCTGTGTCTGGACTCTCAGGAAATAATCACCTCACTTCATCTCAGATGTTACTTTGATTTCTGTTTCCACAATAAAAGTTCCTCTCAGCTCCTCTGCTACAAAGAGCTTAAAATGTGGGTTATTATAAGAGGTCCCTCCCCCAAAGGGGGCGGAGACCCCTATTGTTTTTGTTCATTAACAATTGACGTCAGCGGTGTATTGATGTCATGGAACCGACGAACCGACATGATGAATAAAATTTGGTTTCGGGGCAGGCCGTCACGCCCTCGTCAGAGTTTGATCCAAATCGCTCCATTTTTGTCGGAGACGTTAGTAAAAAACGTTTTGTTTCTCATCTCTGCAACGGTCACGTGACAGCACTGCAGACCTCTGATTGGTCACAGACAAGCGTGTCACCGCGTCCCGGGGTCACGTGTGATCACTTCCCGCACGTGCAAAATGGCAGGGCACAACGGCTGCCTGATATGAAATCTGGCATTTGGAAATATATCCCGGATATTTAATCTGCTCAATGGACTAATTGAATAACCCAATAACATCACCTTCAGAATTGATGGACATTCCAGAGATATCAATTTATGCAATTTTCCTGAATTGTAGTTAGTTGTAACAATAACTATAAGCAACTACACAGTGCAAGGAACATGGATTTATTGCGCCTGTGTTGTGAAATAATTTAATTATTTTTGTATTTTTGGGTTTCCAGCTGCCTCGAAGAAGTCTATTCAGACAGTTTATTTGCTTATATGTCATCTACAGCATTGCAAATAGGCCTTGAACATCGTTACGTCACCCACGTCACACCGCATAGCCTGTGTGTTGCTGCCTGCAGCTATATTTATTATTATTTTTATGATTATGTAATTTTTTATTAATATTATTATTATTTCTCCATGAATGGATTCATGTGAATAATCACCTCATTTCGGCTCAGACATTACTTTGATTTCTCTTTTCACAATAAAAGCTCCTCTAAGCTGCCCTGCCACAGGGAGCTTAACATGTCGGTGATTATAAGCGGTCCAGGCCGAATGGCGGGGGGCCCTGTTGTTTTTGTTATTATTTCTCTGCCATTATCACCAGTCAAAGCGTCTGGTGCTCAGCAACCGTCGCACCCACAAACACGAATGAATTATCGTTGTATTCGGGGCAGTCCACACACGCTGCGGTCCAAGTTTGATCCACATCAAACACCTTTGGGTGAAGTTGGTAAAAAAAAACTAAAAAAAACGCGTTTCTCTCACCCCTGTTGGCGACACCAAAGGGTCACACGAAAACACCGCGGGCCACTGACTGGTCACGGGGAATCGTCACTGGGCGACACTGGTCAAGCCGACCCGCAGCGCCGACCGATCACATACTGGAAGCGGAGAGAGAGAGAAAAAAAAACCAAAAACCCCAGACCCCGTCCCCGTCGTCCTCGGGACTTTTACGACACAAACTCCCGAAATAAAAGCAGTTTCTGAAGCGTCAGAGCAGAGGGGAGAACATGCTGGATCCCCGCTGCACCACCGTCCACAAGGCGCAACCGCCGTCCCGCCAGAGCTCACGTACGCCAACGTGCTAGTTGCAGTTCACGTTGTGCGTAGTGGTGCAACACTCGACGTTTCTTTTCCTTGTCTCGCCCGGACAATGACTCATGATGACGGACAACACACAACACAACACACGTTCTATTCCATGGTCAAAGCCAGGTTGGTTGCCAGGACAACATGAAGGTGTGTTGCAGGACGGACGGTTCATTTGTTTCCCGTCTGTGACGGAACACATCGCCGACAAAGCCAGATCATTAACCCCGACCGGCCTCCATTTCTACGTATCAATGAGTATTAAAAGCTCGAGGCTCCTTGATCCACCAGCCAGCTCAGAATGCTGGGAAACCGAGGGTGCTTCCTTCCCTCCTTCCTTCCTTCCACCCTTTGAGCCTTCCTTCCTCCCTCCTCCCTCCTTTCCATTTTTCCTTTCTTCCTTCCATCCTCCCATCCTTCCTTCTATCCCCCCCATCCTTCCTTCTGTCCTTCCTTCCTTCCTTCCACCCTTTGAGCCTTCCTTCCTCCCTCCTCCCTCCCTTCCATCCTCACTCCTTTCCATTTTTCCTTTCTTCCTTCCATCCTCCCATCCTTCCTTCTATCCTCCCATCCTTCCTTCCTTCCTTCCTTTCTTCCTTCCTTCCTTCCTTCCACCCTTTGAGCCTTCCTTCCTCCCTCCTCCCTCCTTTCCATTTTTCCTTTCTTCCCTCTATCCTCCCATCCTTCCTTCTATCCTCCCATCCTTCCTTCTATCCCCCCCATCCTTCCTTCTGTCCTTCCTTCCTTCCTTCCACCCTTTGAGCCTTCCTTCCTCCCTCCTCCCTCCCTTCCATCCTCCCTCCTTTCCATTTTTCCTTTCTTCCTTCCATCCTCCCATCCTTCCTTCTATCCTCCCATCCTTCCTTCCTTCCTTCCTTTCTTCCTTCCTTCCTTCCTTCCACCCTTTGAGCCTTCCTTCCTCCCTCCTCCCTCCTTTCCATTTTTCCTTTCTTCCCTCTATCCTCCCATCCTTCCTTCTATCCTCCCATCCTTCCTTCTATCCCCCCCATCCTTCCTTCTGTCCTTCCTTCCTTCCTTCCTTCCACCCTTTGAGCCTTCCTTCCTCCCTCCTCCCTCCCTTCCATCCTCCCTCCTTTCCATTTTTCCTTTCTTCCTTCCATCCTCCCATCCTTTCTTCTATCCTCCCATCCTTCCTTCTGCCCTTCCTTCCTTTCTTCCACCCTTTGAGCCTTAATTCCTCCCTCCTCCCTCCCTTCCATCCTCCCTCCTTTCCATTTTTCCTTTTTTCCTTCTATCCTCCCATCGTTCCTTCTATCCTCCCATCGTTCCTTCTGTCCTTCCTTCCTTCCTTCCACCCTTTGAGCCTTCCTTCCTCCCTCCTCCCTCCCTTCCGTCCTCCCTCCTTTCCATTTTTCCTTTCTTCCTTCCATCCTCCCATCCTTCCTTCTATCCTCCCATCCTTCCTTCTGTCCTTCCTTCCTTCCTTCCTTCCTTCCTTCCTTCCTTCCTTCCTTCCTTCCTTCCTTCCACCCTTTGAGCCTTCCTTCTTCCCTCCTCCCTTCCTTCCATCCTCCCTCCTTTCCATTTTTCCTTTCTTCCTTCCATCCTCCCATCCTTCCTTCTATCCTCCCATCCTTCCTTCTGTCCTCCCTTCCTTTCTTCCACCCTTTGATCCTTCGTCCCACCCTTCCACCCTTCCTTCACTCCTTCCTTCCTTCCTTCCTTTCTTCCACCCTTTGATTCCTCGTCCCATCCTTCCACCATTCCTTCACTCCTTCCTTCCTCCCTCCTCCTTCCTTCCTTCCTTCATTCCTTCCCATCCTCCCCCCTTCTCCTCCTTCCCTTCTCTCTCCCTGTCCCTCCCTTCCTTAGTCTGTACTTCCTCCCTTCCTGCTTCCCTCATTCCTCCCTCCCCCATCCCTCCCTCCCTCCCTCCCCTCTGTTCTCCTTCCTTCCTTACCCCCTCCCTCCCTCGTTTCCTTCTTCGCTTCCTCCTTCCCCCTCCCTCCCTCCTTCCCTTTCTAATTTTCCATCTTTCCTTCCTGCCTTGCTTCCTTCCTTTGAGCCTCCCTCTCTCCTGTCATTCTTCCTCCTGCACAAAGAAAGGAAAACAGCAGAAAGAACAGAGAGAAGTTCACCTCCTCCGTCCCTCCCTCCGTCCCTCCCCATGATTTCCATCTTTCCTCCCTCTCTTCCTTCCACCCTTCCCTCTACACTTCCTCCTTTCTTTCTTATTCTCTCTCTCTCTCTCTCTCTCTCTCTCTCTCTCTCTCTCTCTCTCTCTCTCGACATTAACCTCCCACGGTAAAAAAACATGCGACGTTGCCTCAGAAGCCGCTTACGTCGACCTCCATGGATTTTTAATTTGGGCTCGAGGAGCCGCTGTTTGTACCTCCCACGACACGGCTAAATAATAGAAGAAGAACACGCAGGAGGCGGGGGCGGCGCAGTCGGAGGTGGTATCGAACGTGTGGTGAAGGAGGCAGAGGTTGGGAGGTGGAGGAGGGGCAGGTTTGGGGGTGGGGATGGAGGGGGCGGCGGGGGTGACAGACGTGTCCTCCGGGAAAGCCTGAAGGAACGTAAGTCGGAGGTTTGTGGAGGTTTGTGAAACCAGGGGAAAACTGTTTTTTTTGGTGCTTTTGTTTTTATAATTTTATTTTATTTTTTGTGCTTTTTTAAAAATTATGTTTGTGTTTATATTTATTTATCTTTTTGTGCTTTGTTGTGGTTTTTTTTGGTGTGTGTTTCATGGAGGAAGATGTTTTATTAAATGGTTCACTGGAAACCGGAGGAACTTTGGTAATCTTTGGCAGTTTTTTATGCTTTGTCTGTGTGTGTGTGTGTGTGTGTGTGTGTGTGTGTGTGTGTGTGTGTGTGTGTGTGTGTGTGTGTGTGTGTGTGTGTTAAAATAATTTTTAATGTAACTCAGGTTGAATCCCGATGGTAGAAATGTTGGTGTGGTACTTCTACTAAAATACCCTCTTTTATTCTTTATTTTTTATTTTTTATTTTTTTAATTGGCATTTACCTTAAATTAATTTGACCAAATTAGAGGTGACGTGTTTCTGGCGAGAAGTCACCGTTACTTTGTCCTGAAATCGAACCGATGTCCACCTGGTGTAAAGTAAAATAAATAATTAAATAAAACTTTTTTTGTGTCCTATTTGTTTCTACGTGTTTTTTTATCCTATTTGTACTTTTTTGTGGTTTTGAAAGGGTCCAGCCCCGAAGGGCCGGGAGCCCTATCGTTTTTGTTAATGAAAAACTGACGTCAGTATTACTGTGGAATAATTTCTTAAAAAAACTGTATTTTTCAAAATCTTCACTGCAATGTGCGCAAAGGACGGCATGCACGGGTCACATCATAGCATTGCAGTCTCGTCATTGGTCAACACTGGGACCTCACCAAGATGGCGGCACGTGCAGATGTAACTGACGTCAGAGCTTTATGGATGTCATGAATCCGATGACGCTACAGACAAGATGAATAAGATGTGTATTCAGGGCAGTTCCAACACGCCGTCATTCGATTTGATCCAGACCGGTTTGATATTGTGGAAGAAGTTTGTGATCAGCAATCGCAACCTCACCAAGATGGCGGCACCCACAGATGTAGCTGATGTCAGTGCAGTATGGATGTCATGGGTCCCACAATCCCACAGACAAGATGAATAAAATGTTGGACTTTCAGCTCCGGGCTGTTTATTTTAATGTTTATTTTGTGCCATGTGGTTGCATTCTTTTTTTTGTGAAACATAATTTTTATCTATAGCCTTAAGAAGGCTGAATTAATGTGACGAAAGTCCTATTTTGATTCAAAGATTTGTACATTTCAGTTTATTCATGTTCATAAAATACATTATTGTGAAGGCGCTTTTCTGTTGATTTACAAATTGCAATAAAATATGTGTGTTCCCCAAAATGGATGAATAATTCAAATAAATGATAATGATCACAATATTGACGAAAATAATTGGGATTATCATTTTTGCCATAATCATGCAGCCATACCGCAGTTAGTTAGTTGCGGCGTTGGAAACCCATACACAGCCGCAAACACCGGCCGATCATAGAATTACACTGTAAGCAGGCTGGAAAATATGAACTTCTGCAGTCACAAAACACACTGGAGCCAGAGAAACAAAGCAGACTCCTCCATTTAACTTTAAAGAAGGGCCGGCGACCCTGGAGCCGTGTATTGCTGCCAGCAGCTATATTCATTATTTTGTTCGTCCTTTTGTGTTTTTCTCTACTGTTTTTGTGCTGTTTTGTCTTTTTTCTTTTATTGCTAAGGCAAGAGTGCAGCATGCTGGTAGATGAGCACATTCTAACAGATAACTATTCACACACACACTCATTATCTTCAGGTAAACAACCAGGACTGGATGTCAATCACCTCACCTCTATTGTGTTCATATTTAAACGATTACACACGGAGGGAGTCGACACAGTGAATAGCTGATGCACAACAGCAGTACACAGGATTCAATATCCACGGGATAAAACAAGGCCATCCTCAAGCTATGCGCAACAAATAAAACAACATTTTAAAGTAAACCTAAGGAGTTTGGAGTCTGTCTGAAATAAATGTTGTATCAATGTACGTAAAGAGTGGACGTGGAGAGCCCTAATTTCTCCTCCTCAATCCACAGACGCAAATCTTTATGGAAAACCAGAGAGGCATCTGCTGGAGGCCTAATTAAAAGCACAGAGGCCCCCGGAGAACGGCCTGGCAAACAAAGAGAGGGAATGCGTTACGACTGCTAATAAAGCCTTATTAAAATGAATCTCCACCCTCCAGCGGACCTCAGACTTCCTGGTCAGTCAGCGTGCAGAGAAGAAATTGAAACTGGTGAGACAGTTCTGCGAATATGGCCAAAGACACAGCACCTATCATCACCTCCAGTAATTACAAATGGAAGTCAAGACGAAATCGATTGGCAGAGGAGCTCGACCTCGCATCGGCCCGTTTCATGACATATTCCCACCAGGAAGTAGGGACTCCGTGGAGGCTTTTGTGGGATTAGAGGACACCGTCAAAGTTTTTGAACTCCAAAAGTCACAAATGCTGGTTTCCATCATTTATAACTGTTCAAAGCAACACTGAACGCATAGCTGAACGCTTTGCTGTTGAGAAACTTGCCGCTTGGCTGCAGCTTCTCACTGTGCTTCAATGCAATGAGATGGAGCAAATGATTAAGCCTTAAAAAATAACATTAAATCTCATTTTCGAAAAACGGGAAGCTCACTATATAATCAGTATATATATGTAATACTGAACAAAAATGGTCACACACTTTTTTATTATTTTGTACTACTTTGCCCTTTTTGCAAATCAGCTCTTTTGTGAGAGACTAGAAACAGGTTCATTGTACGCTTCATTTTTCGTCCCCCCAAGAGGGAAGGCAACTGAGCAACGTTACCCTCTGGATCTACTTTGGCAATGGCAAAAGTGGTTTTAAATAAATTGTGATATCACTGTTGCTCGCAGTTAGATGTGAAACTAGTCATCAGGGCATATGGATCACCTGCACTAAAGTTCTGATTTCATTTCGAATAAGGCAGTTTTTAGAGTGCTTCAAATGTCATGATGTTAATGCTGAATTCATAACTTCCGATTCGAAAAAAAAAAATAAAAAATGTCATAGCTTCAGATCAAGAGCTTCCCCTGTAAAGAGGCACTGTAATGCTATTTGTGATGGATATTGAATAACTGGTTTACTCTACAAGGGTGGAACCCTAAAGCATCATAAAGTAGGCAAATTGTGTATATTTGTATATATTTGGGAATTTATTTTTATTTAATTATTTTATTTTTCACTTAACTTTTTATCATTATTATTATTATTATTATCATTATTATTATTATTATTATTATTATTTATTTGTATTTTTTTATTCATGAAATAAATGATTATGTTTTTCTTTATATTTTATACTAATCGTCTGTAGAAAAGCACCAATCCTCATGACAATTAGAATTCCTCGTACATGTAAGTGCACCCGGCAGAAAAAACTAATTCGGACTGACTCTGCTTCTGATAACTTGATATAAATTGACAGCTCTGATGGATGTATGATGTTATGATGTCGTCCCTGAAGGCAAAATGGGGGAAAGGTCTAAGGCCTCTTCGGCAGGTACCGTTGTGCTATTCCGTTTTAAAGTTTGTGCAAAAGAAAATCCCCTCTGGGAAATAAAAATAAATTACTGGGGCGGGCAAACACAAAACACGATCTGGGGTTTTTCAGGACACAAGGAAGGTAAAGAAATTACTGTGAGTCCAAATAACACCCAGGACTCAGCTGCCACCAGATAAACACTGAAGCCAGTTGTTTTGTAAAACCACAGGGATTTTGCATCGGAGGAACTTGATTGGCCAGTGTGTGTGTGTGTGCGTGTGTGTGTGTGTGTGTGTGTGTGTGTGGGTGTGGGTCTGTCTGCGTGTGCATGTGCATGTGTGTGTGTTTAGCAGCTGTATGAGTGTGCATGTGAATAGGAGATTTTTAAAGGCGATATTTTGTGCCTGGTATTTTAGTGCTAGTGAGTGGGAAGAGGATTCTGGGTAATTTCTGAACCGTCTGTTGTTCTACGCAACTCAAGCATGATGGCAATCGATCGGTAAGTCCTATTGACGACACACTTGTCAAAGCAGCGTGGCAGACACACAGTGTGGGGTGTGTGTGTGTGTGTGTGTGTGTGTGTGTGTGTGTGTGTGTGTGAGTGTGTGTGTACAGGCTTCATGTCATTTATGTACTGTATGTGTTTCTGTGGTTTGTAAGTGTGTGTTCAAGTGGATGTGGTCCTGTATTCTTGTCCGTGTTAATGTGTGTTAAAGTGTGTATGTTGTGTGTGTATATACATTATGCGTTTGTGAAAAAAAGACACGTATGCAAGACACATGTACACTATTTTAACACACACACACACAAACAACCACACGCACACACACACAAACACACACTCTCCACACTGTGTATGTGTGTGTCACACTGCTTTAACAAGCCTGTCGAGGCGCCTCGTCAATAGGACTTATCAATTGATCGCCATCCAGCATAAGTTGCGTAGAACAGCAGAGAACTCCCTCGTCGTCAGAAATGACCCAGAATCCTCTGCAATGCTCCATGAGATACATCTTTGTTCATCTATGAAGATGATCGTGTCACTTTATTCCATTCTTTTTGATTTTTATATTTGATGTTTTGTATTGAATTAAAAAATTCTAATTTTGAAAAATTATAATGCTTATTAAATTATTTTACAATTTTGAATTATTAAAAGATTTGGAGAAGTTGTCGATATATAGAAAACCTTAAAAAAGAATCCTATAAATAATCAACAAACAAGATTTTTTTTTTTTGCAATCTATGGTGTGGTGGTGGTGTGAGCCACCGCTGCCTCTGGTCTAGTTAATTGGGCCCAGGAGTTAGGGTGGCTGTGCACCTGTTGTTCATCAGAGCAATCGATGAACGTGGGTTCAAATCACCCATCTCTACACACACAGAGCCTCTGTCATGACAACGTTCCAACTGCTGCCGGGTTGTTACATCTTGCACCTCTCTCCAATAAACTGGTGTGTTTTGACCATCACTGCCTGTGTCACTGACTTTTTATTTTTATTTCATTCTATTTTCATTTCAGTTTAGATTGTTAAGCTTTTTTTTTTATGCTAACTGTCTGTACAGCAAAGCACCAATCCTCAACCCAACAAATGATTCTGTATTCAAATGTACTTGCCCAAATTTGGCCAATTGATTTTATCTTGATTCCGGAGCCTGGAACTGATTGCACATCTTGTATATCTCAGATCCCTCATATTTGTTTTCATTTTTAAATCAACATTTTATTTTATTTTTTTATCACTTTATATTTACAAAATAAAAAAAAATCATGGAAGTTGAATTGAAAAAATCTCTTTTTTTCCGACAAAATGAGTACAAGAGGACAAATTCCTCAACAGTCAAAATGTTTACTTTGTGATTTTCGTGGTTGTTGCTGTCTAGTTGGGACGTCGTTCTACGAACCAGCTCACATGTGTACTTTTCTGCCCCCCGCCGGAGGTCAGGTGTACTACCTTGTGTTTGTGTATATAACTTGTGCTGTGTTTCGGCCCGGAGTATTTGAGTAAGGATAAATTAAATAAATCCCACATTCAGCGGGCACTTGACTTGGACACACCACGTTCGGAAGTGCAGGTCGTGCACGGGCCCGGTGGCACGTGGCGCCCTGGGAGGCGGTCATCAATACCAGCTATTGATCCATCCGTGTGATCATTCATTGAAAGGCTGCGTCTGGCATCGTAGGACTTGGAGACGGGCCGACAAGAACCACTGTCGGCCTTCAATCCGTTCTGACTTTCTAATTGAATGGAGACCCCCATCCCCTCGGGACCAGATAACGGAGTGCGATGTTTGAAGCACCGCTGCCGAATATTGATCACTGTATCGGTGTCTGATGTTGTGAGGCAGCAGAGTTATTGATAACTAGCCATGTGATATTCAGCATGGAGAAGGACTCTGAGGGAGGAGAGATTCAGCGAGACGAAGTCCACGGAGTGAGCCACAGTTAGTGGGGTGTGTGTGTATGTGTGTGTGTGTGTGTGTGTGTGTGTGTGTGTGTGTGTGTGTGTGTGTGTGTGTGTGTGTGTGTGTGTACATACGCTTAGTAGTGTCCCAACATTATGAGTGTGTTACGTATGCAGCACATGTCTGAGAGAGATGTGTGGGATGTTTCGTGTGAGTGTGTGCATGTGTGTGTGTGTGTGTGTGTGTGTGTGTCTGTGGGGAGGGGGGGGGTTATACATACGCAATACATACGCAATACATATTTCAATTTTTATTATCTGTGATATTAAATGGTAAAGATTCCTCCAGTGGAAATAGAAGGGATAAGAGAGCGGTAGAGAGGGAAAGAGAGAGGGGGGCAGGGATTCAAGTGAGAGTGGAAAAATTATGTGAAAAGGCAGAGAGAGAGGGAGGGGAGTGAGTGAATGATGCAGTAAATAAGAAGAGAAGCTGAAGTAAAGGGACATAGAGAGAGAGAGAGAAAGTAAGGATGAAAGCGATAGGGAGATTTTTTTTCAGATTCAACTGTTTGTCATTGCACAGAGTACAAACACTGCGGCAACAAAATGCTTTTCTCTGCATTGTACCCATCCTGGTAACTGACAAGTCTAGGAGCAGTGGGCTGCCATACAGCAGTTAGGGGGTTACCAGGTGGAGCCGGGGATCAAACCAGCAATCTACTGATTACTAGAGGAAACCACTGTCCCCGGTCGGGGAAAGGGTAAAATACTAAAGTCATTTTCCGATAAAAATTCACAACTTTAATCTTAACCTAAAATTCAGATATGATGTGCATAAATCTAAACAAAAATAAATGATTGGTGAATAGACTGGATTTATAATACGGCATTGTAGTCATTGTGGCCATATCCAATATCGGATCCATCCAAAACAGACTTGATGGGGACTATCACGTGTAGGGACCCGAGAGTAAAATCTGGGATCAATACCAGGTATTATGATTGATTCTTATTCTGAGTTGCAGTACCACTGGCTGCAACAAGGGGCGCTATAGAAACACAGAAACAGGAAACTGATTTTGCATCTCATATAACTCGGATCCCTTATATATATTTTTTTCATTTTTAAATCAAATGTATTTAATCGAAAATTGAAATTAAAATTACAATTAAAATGACCCCCCCGCACTACAGGATATGGGATGATTCGGATAGTTGTTATTTAACATATTTTCATTTTTATTTTGCTCCGTGGGCTACCGGCCTCCCTGAGGGCTGGGGTCTTCTATGGCTGCAAGGTGCTCGGGGCCTTCCTGTGTGTCGTGGAGTGTCTATACGGCCGCGGGACTCAGGGGTGGCTTCCGGGGGCCTTCTCCGCTGTTTGGAGGCGCTACGATATAATACCGACATCATACACCAGAGCCAATTGGGACAAGTGTATACGTCTGCAGCATATATTCTGCACAATTGTTGTCCCGTACACTCACCGGTGGACACATCGCACACACACACACACACACACACACACACACACACACACACACACGCACACACACATATACATACAGGTGGACTCATCACAGGAAAAAAAAACACCAGGACCCGCTTTGAACACACCCCCATCACCCTCCTGATTACACCCCTCCCCTTTCCTCCCTCATTTACTGCCATAACTATGAGAGGAAGAGGCCACGTGCCCAATTGCTGTTGCAGTTTTCCTGGGCTTAATTAAATCTGTCTTGTCGATACATGTTGTCATTTGATGTGTCTATGTTTATGTTTTTCCAATGTACATGTTTCAATTTCAATCAGAATCAGAATCAGAATCGGAATCAGAATCAGAATCAGAGTGAGTTCATTATTGGTGTGTTTCTACAGAAGATTTGCATAAAAAAAAAAATTTACGGTCTGAGAAAATATGTTGAAAAATAAAATAAAGTAAAATAGAATAAAACATACAAACAATTAACTAAGAATATAAAAATACACCAAAAAACAGAAATATTCAGAAATATAAAACGTACATAGAAGATACAAATGCGATTCTATGCACATGATAAGTTATTGGGTAATGACTATTTTAAATTAAAGGTTAAACATTGTCTGGCATATTTTATCAATCAATCAATCAAACTATGTTTTTGTACAGCACCTTTCCAACAAATCAAATGCAATTCAAAGTGCTTTACAAGCGATTGACAAAACATAGGATGTTAAAATTTACATTTAGTCATTTAGCAGACGCTTTTGTCCAAAGCGACTTACAGTTGTTCAAACACCAACGGACGCAGCCATCAGGAGCAATGAGGGGTTAAGTGTCTTGCTCAAGGACACTACAGCATGCTAGCAGGAGGAGCCTGGGATCGAACCAGCAACCTTTAGATCACTAGACCACCAGCTCTACCGCCTGAGCTACCATCCCCATGCAAAATGCATTTAGGGACTAATGCACATTAAAACAACCAAAAATAAAAGTGAATTGAAGAGGACAACAATAAAAGATTGGTAGTTATGATTAAAATAAGAATAAATACTGAAACCCATAATATGATAAAACAATACAAACAAGTCAGACTGAAGACGAATAATATGGGTTTTTCAGTTTACGTTTCATATATTTTCAGCTCCTCTCAGATGCTCTGGAAGGCTGTTCCAGCAGCTTGGAGCGTAACAGCTGAAGGCAGCATCACCAAATGTTTTTGTTCTGCTTTGTGGAAGCTAAAAGAGAAGAAGCGGAGGATCCGAGGGGCCTTCCTGGTTCATAAACCAAAACTATTTATGAGAAGTAGTCTGGTGCAAAGCCATGTAGTGCCTCATAAACTGATAAAATATTTTTGAAATCAATTCCAAAACGAACAGGTAACCAGCGTAAAGACTTTAAAATAGGAGTAATGTGTGCTCTCCTTTTGGTCTTAGTCAGCACGCTTGCCGCAGAATTTGAATTAATTGTCGGTGATTTATTGTGTTCTTCGGTAGACCAGTAATGAGAGTGTTTGGGTAGTGTAGCCTGCTAGTTCTAAAAGCGTGCATCAGTCTCTCTGTCTTGCTCAGGGAGAGGAATGGCCTCACTTTACGGATGTTCTTCAAATGATAAAATGCTGTTATTGTGACACCTCGCACATGAGCCTTGAAATTCTGATCAGAGGTTATGGTCTATTATATCAGGGAATGAGAAATCAAGTACTTTTGCTTTTAATACGTTAAGTGCATTTAAGATTCACTACTATATACTTGTAGTTAAGTGGAAATTAACATTTTGTTACTTTCACTTGGACACCATCAGACTGTTAGGTAATAAATGCTTCAGTTATGGTATGTCAACAGTCACACCGAATAAAGTCACTGAATCGTGTCTGAGAAAGAGAGAGATGGAGGGATGGAGGGATGGAGAGATGGAGGGATGGAGTGTATGGATAGTTGAACAAATGTCAAGGTCAGAGGAAGAAAGAAAGACAAGCTGTCACAGACGTTTGCAAGCCAAACAAACAAACAGGTGGCCTTTTGTTCACACTTGACACACACACGCGTGCGCACACGCACACACGCACACACGCACACACACACTCACTCACACCCCCCACCCCCCCCCCCCCCCCCACACACACACACACACACACACACACACACGCTATGTATATCATCACCCTCAAATTTCTGCAACACAAAGTATAATTTCATTTAAATTGGCTTTGTTATTATTATTAGGGGTCAACCCCGCAGTGGTGTAACTTTTATCCAAATTGAGCCACATAATGGAGCAGAAATGAATGAAAAACCAACCAAATTTGACCCAAATCACAGACACAACGGCAAAATATGTACAACAGGGCTGAAAGCATTTGGAACACAACGATGAAATAAGCTACTCACCTGGTTGAGGTGTTGTTTGTTGTATGTCACAAGCACCTCGTGGTTGAAGTTTCATCCAAATCGATCCATTTACGGAGCAGATATTTAATGAAAAACCCACCAAATTTTGAGGGATTTGAATACTGACGAGTCAGTACGTGTGATGTCGAAACACATACTTCAGCTTGAGATAGAAACACGGTGGAGGTGTCGTTCAAACCGTTATTTAACAAGGATCAAGGATTTGATCCAAATCGATCCACATACGGAGCGGATATTAGTGAAAAACTGAAGAACTTCGATACAAGATATTGAGTTGGTCTTGGTGAACTGCCGCGTCTTACTTTGAATCTCGTCTCGTTCATTTTTGAACGAGACGAGATTCACAGTAAGACGCTTTATGACGTCATCATATTATTTACTATAAATACAGAAACTCTAGTACAGATTCAGATTGAGAATGTCCAGTTGGACTGTGTCCAGTGTGTGGTGTAGAGTCATGTTTACAAACTATTGATTTACGTGTGTATTAATATAGCTTCTTGCCTGGTAGATGTCAGTAGATCTGTTAGATTGATAATCAAATTCCGTGGTCCACATAGAGAATAATCCTTGAAATGTCGTCAGCACGTCCCTCGAAAACACAGAAATGTGCGACTGAGTGATGCCTTCAAAATCCAGCGTGGCATCGAAAAAAAATAGAAGCCGTGCGACGGTAATTACGCA
The DNA here is from genome assembly GCF_960531495.2 of Zeus faber. NCBI lineage: Eukaryota > Metazoa > Chordata > Actinopteri > Zeiformes > Zeidae > Zeus > Zeus faber. The sequence continues at coordinate 26,428,529 of NC_137192.1, read as the reverse complement.
AAAGAAATATCACAACGTTTGCCATATTTCATGGAAACTGAACTTACTGAAAATGTAATCCAACCAAAAAACTGAACTCAACTTTTCAAAAGAAATACAAAAATTACACTGACATCGTAAATCAACCTAAATACCTCTTAATTGACGTAAATGATACACAACTATCTCTCTACTGTCACAGAAACTCTGGATGTAGTACAATGCAGCAAGGTAAGTTATAACAATGGCAACATATAGTTTAAAATAAAAAATGTAATACTTTTTTTATAATAAACATCATGTACAAACATTGTCCTATAACTACAATTAACAAACTGTAATGAAAAGGCAAAAAATGTTTGTGATCTTGAGTAATTATTCCATAAAAATTCTCATTGCAATTGTACATTACTAACATAAAAAAGTACAATAAAGTCATAATTAAAAATAACAGGTTTTAATCTATTTATACAATTAAATGTATTTATTGTCATTGTTATGAAAAATAATTACAAAAGTTATTTTTGTTATTCTTACAGATGCCGAAAAATTGCCGAAAATCGGAGACAATAAAGAAGCCAGTGTCTAGAAATCCAGTTGTCAAGGTAGTTATGAATACCGTGATAAATACTGTATTTGACAATTGTTTAATCAAACAATTGTCTGACTTGTTTTGTCATTTGTTGTACAAATTTACAAATGCATCTATTTTGCACTTACAAACAATATCAAAACTATAAACCCAGCAATTTGGAACCATTATTTATAACTGACCTTTCTCATACATCTGTGTCAAAATCATGAATTAAAATCAATGTTGAACTGGAACTGATTCATACGTAAAGTCATAAACATTAGATTCATGTTGTGTGTGTGTGTGTGTGTGTGTGTGTGTATGTTTTAAATTATATACATACAAGTTGCAATATTTACACTTCGGTCCGACCATAAACAGAGTAATCCCTTCAAAACACAGAATTTGGGGACAGTGAAATGGAATCATCTTTTGGAACTCTTGTCCATATTCTTCACATCCAGTCTGAAGGAAAAGTGTCCTGCGGTGGAAGCGAATAAGAGAAAAGAAGAAAACAAGTGAGAGAAAATACATTTTAAATAGACAATATTTGTATTTTGGGGAGATGGACAAAGAGGAAGCAGGAAGAAAGAGAGTATTTGCGCTTCAAATGCTGCTTTTTTTTTACATTTCAGATGCCACAATTGGCACCTGGACGGAGCCTACTGACTTTAAAGTCACTGGGAAAAAAAACACAAATAAAAAAAAGAAAAGGAAACAAAAACAGGTCTTTGAGTTGACTCAAAGAAAAAGAAAAAAATGTTCCTTGGCCTAAACTGAGGCCAAGGAACATTAATGCAGTTTAAGATAGGAATAACAACAATAATAATAATATTAACAATAATAATAATAGTAATAATAATAATAATAATAACAACAATTATTATAGTAAGAATAATAATAATAAGAATAATAATAATAATAATAACAATAATAATAATAATAATAATAATAATAATAATAATAATTAAATGACCAACAACACTAACATGGAATGGGATATACAATATATATATATATATATATATATATTTCGGAACTGTACTGCCCAGGACAGGCGGGCCCTGCAGAGGGTGCTGCGTTCAGCTGAACGTACCACTGGAACTACCCTCCCCCCCTTGCAGG
>NC_137192.1:26381851-26416851 GCF_960531495.2 Zeus faber | reverse complement strand
TATATATATATATATATATGCAAACTGTGCATTAAAGCCAGAAAACCTGCAAAGTAGAAGAACGAAACGTCTCTGTGTTCACAGTGAGGACGGCAGGGCTCTTATTTTCACCAAAACCTGATTATAGTCAGTAACGAGTGTTTGTGTGCATGTAAATGAGCTCAATCAGAGAGAAACTCTGACAGAGAGAGAGCAAGACACCTCTCAAGAGAGAGATGGAAAGGATGCACAGATTGAGGAGCAAACAGACGGATGGACGTACAGACGGACAGACAGACAGGCAGATGGACAGACAGACGGATGGATGTACAGACAGAGGGACAGACGGGTGGACGGACGGACAGGCAGTTGGATAGATCGAAGGATAGACGGACGGTCAGACAGACAGATAGATGGACGGACAGATGGATCGGTGGACGGACAGACAGACAGACAGACAGACAGGCATCCAGACAGACAGATAGATGCATTACATAGCACTTAGAGCAGATAAACAGTCGGCCAAAATAATCATGCAGGTAGAAACAGTGTTTCTCAAACCACTAACCGCCAATTAGTCATTCAGTCAGTGAAGATGCCCAGGTTTGTGTGTGTGTGTTTATGTGTGTGTGTGTGTGTGTGTGTGTGTGTGTGTGTGTGTGTGTGTGTGTGTGTGTGTGTGTGTGTGTGTGTGTGTGTGTGTGTCCTTCACCTTCATTGACCAAAACAAAGAACACAGGAGCGTGCTCTTATTGATTGACCTCAAATTAAAAGTTGCCAAGGTGACAAACTCCTTTGCGAGGGAGAGAGGGAGCTGGCTCCCTTCTTGGCGCTGCGTGCACCCAACAACATAATACCAAAACACCTGACCTGCTTCTTCTTTCTACTTCACGCTTGGAAGATATGGAAGGAAATTGGAAATTATGACGCAATTCAAAAATAAATGTCATAAAATCCACAATAAAATCCCACGTATTATGTATTGTTTTCACACTTTGCAAACACTGTATTAAGGGTTTTTTAAACTGTCATTCGTGGAAAATGGCAAATCTCCAGGTGAGCAAGCGACTAGAAAAAGAAATCGAAAAAATTTAGCTCTCCCATTTCCCCTGACATATTATGGGATGTGAAACCCTGATGCAGATCACCAGACAGCCACTAAGGGAAGCACCAGATTGTGGGACGCATTTAGCATTCAGTGTGGAGCGACTTTAAACGCTAAAGCAGCTCCTGTACCAGATTTAACGCTCTTTTTACACATTCCTGGTGTAAGACGAAAACATGAAATAAATGATATTCTTCTGTTATTCTTATTAGATACACAAATCTCCTGTGTACGCGGGCAGACGGAGCTCTAATCAACAGGGGGTTGGTCCGACCCATCGTACCTCCGTGGCTTCATCACTTCACTTACAATGGAAAGGCTGATTGCCAGGCGCCAATGATGAAACCTTCATTTGAATCGAAACCTAATTGCTGTGTTTTGCTCACTTTCATTGTTCGGTAATGATGTTTTGGAAGAAATGAGCCTTTCATCAATTATTCATTAATTTACGGTGATGTGGTATCAGTGTGGTTCCGAGCACAGTGTTAGGAATATGAAAATTAAAAAAAAACACCGCGTTCGATGGTTGTCCTGGACAGTCCTGGACGGCTAACGATAAATCATGTACGTATATTATTTGCTTACATTGTCTTGTCAAAACTGAGCCATGCATCGCACCACTCATTGTTGTTTCCGTCACCATTTCTCGATGTATCGCAGCAGTGAAAGACCAATACCAGAGCAGCCATGTTGCATCCAGGTTGCTTTGGAAACGTCTCATTATCATTGAAATGTATTTATCATGTATCATTTAAAGGACATTTTAAATGTATCGTGATCACTATATCACTTTCAAGGTTCATAGAATAAACACATATATTTACTAAATGATAGTACAATACTATTTTTTCTGATTAGTTGCTGGGATTATTTAACTGTTTATTGTTATATGATAAGGTTTATTGTAAATTGCCACATTTATATGGTTTATTTTTTGGGTTATTTTGGATTGTTTTTGCATTTTTATTTTTAGCTAAAACACATATGTTTATCATTAGGTTTATTGTATGTTGCCATATTTGTCTTGTCCTTGGTTTATTTAAAATGTAAACATTTTCCTGGATTCTAATTCATTTGGGGGTTTATTGTTTTGCTCATTTTCCAGCTCATCAATAGGTATATTACATCTGTCTGCAGATAATGAATAAAGGTAATGCATTATAAATACATGAAGGGTGAAGTTTTGTGTGTTTGTTTTTATCTATTTATTTAGCGTAATTTCTCTTCTTTTATGGATGTGCTGAGGACTGAGCTAGCCTCTATTATGTTTTCATGTTTCGCTCCCGGCACTTTGATGGAAATTACACAAACATGGTGTGTCGGTGGGGGACGGATTTCTTACATGTGGGTAGGAATGAACGTAAGTACATATAAGTGCACTTAGGCGTGTGCGTGTGTTAGTGTGTGTGTGTGTGTGTGTGTGTGTGTGTGTGTGTGTGTGTGTTGATGCATGTGTTTTTTTATTCAACTTTCAATTAAATTACATTCAGCTTATTATGAATTGCATTCAAGATGTTTATTAGCTCAGTGGGTTAGTAAATCATGACTAGTGGGTAAGTCATGATAAATGATGGATTGGTGGATGGACTGACTATTGATTGAATGGATAGAGGGATGTTGGATAGTACAATGACAGACAGACAGATGTACAGACAGTCAGACAGACAGACAGACAGACAGACAGACAGACAGACAGGCAGACAGACAGACAGGCAGGCAGACAGATAGACAGGTCTACTGCTCCACAAGGGCATCAACATGACAGCGCAGCTTGGCCCGTGTGGCTGTTGTGACAATCAGGGATCCGGGGAGAGGCACAGGGCGGTCGTCACGGCGACAGCCATGTCAAACAGAGGTTATGGCTGTCATCCATATGCAGATCATTCCCAACCGGCGGCAAAGGCAACACATTTTTGTCCTACTTCGGATTTTAATGATGATTGGCCACGCCACACTTTGACATTGACACACCCATTCTGTCTTAATGGCGGCTAAATGGCAGCCAAGACACGTTCTTTATGTCTTCTGCAATAAAATAGTTCAAATAGTTGCCACAATGAATACATAAACAATGGTCTGAACAATAATAAAAAGGAGTTTTTCTTAGGCCACAAAGGTCCAAGGTCCAAAAATGTCCGAAAGTCATTCCCATCTTCCATGGCACCACACATGGACCCCACCCACTTGCAGTGACCTCTCCATTTCATTAGTATTTCAATCTCCATTTGTTCTTTAAACAAATGATCTCTGACTCACCTGTCACCTATCCCTACAGAAATGGCTGGCTGTGACTGTGATATAAAGTTGGTGTGACTACCCCCGACAAAGTCTTCTTATAGTAACTCAATCCGGACAAGTGCATCTTCTAAAGGACATAATGTCATGTAATGTGAGGTCGTCCAGTTTTTAAACCACACCCTTTATCATGGTTAAAGTCTCAAGGGGATCTATGGACGAATAAGTCCACATATGATCCTACAAAAACCTTAGGGGTAAAAATGGAAGAAACCCTTGAAAAAGGATGTCAACGTAGGATTCCAGGATGGTGACGAGTACAACAGGTGCAACATACCATGTTGACAGGAGTCTTGGTGAATACGTATCAGGAGAAGAAGCAGAGGGTTCAGGGGAGGGAAGAGAGCTTCATCAAGAGCTGCTCATTGTAAACAGACAAAGGAGGCGAAGGAGAAAAAGGAAAAGGCCCCATGAGGCTGCACCATTGGATACAAAGATGAACGAACAAACACTCTTGGCGTGTGCAGATCCTGTCAGGTTGATGGCATGAGTGAGACTTCTAACATTACGTAATAGACTGCTACCCAAGTAAAACATAGTCATTTGAGAATAATTGCAGACTCACAAATAGACGACCACAAGAGGACAATACGTCTATTGTTGTGACTCATAGCAAACAAATCAATGACGTCCTGTTCCTTGTGGACCTGAGGGCCTCTTTGAACATGAGACAGTGTTGCTACGTACTTGTCTCGTGCGGCCCCAACCCCCCACACCCAGCCTCCCACACACATGCACATACACACAGGACCTCTACACACTAGCGATTCTTTGGGGGGCAACAAATCCTAAATTGTGGCGGGCCAAGAGGGCGTGGTCAAGCGCTGCGGGTTCCCATCCCAGGGCCGCTCGGCTGCTGCGGATCGGGCGAATCAACGGAGGGACTCCGCGGATACCTCCGATCCGAGACCAGGAAGTAATATTGGGTTTGTTGTCCCAGCAGTGAAGGACGGTGTGTTTGCGGGACATGGTTCCGACCGGGCAGGAGGAGCGCTCTACATTCCCTGGCCCTGGGCCGGAACACACCTCCACATATTTATATATATATATATATATATACTGTATATGGCTGAAGTGTGGCCGGACACGTGTCGGTGCAGCATCTGCAGAGAATTCTCAAAATAAGCTGAACATTTTTAACATACAGTGTTTCCTCAAATAGTGAGGAAATGGGCCTTTATTTACCTCAACCGCAGAGAGTACCAGGCCTTTATTGGAAACAGACTTACAGTATATTAGAGGCAGGCTTTTATATCTAATGCCCTCTGTTTCATAAGTATAGTATATTTGATTATATTTTAGTATCAAATTAAACTTCCGTGTGAGTGCCATGCATGCACATATGGTGAAACAACACATATGGTGAAAAAAGAGAGCTAATAGCTACGCTAAAAGTCTCACTTGTGGTGGTAGCCAGAGGGGGAATTACAGTTTTCCGAGTGCCTTGAAGGCACCACTGCCTGCTCGGAGCGCTGGAGAGCGAAGGCACCCAGAGCGGGGCATTTGCCCCAAGAAGCGATCTGCAATCTGCTATGCAGCAGTAGGAAATGGAGTAAATCAAATACATCTACAATAAAAAAACACACTGTTTTTATTTGCTTTGCTTGGGGCCAGAGCTCCTCCGATCAGTTTTCCCCCTGTCTTTATTTGAGGCAGGCTTTTATTTGTCCGTGTTGACCACGTCATTGTTTTTTATTAGAGGCTCAGTTTATATTTATAATACAGTAATTTCCACAATTTAATATGTAAACTTTCATTCACTGAAACCTTGAGCTCGCACACGATCGGCATACAATAAAACATTAAAATACATTGAAATGCTTCTAAAAAGCCGTACTCAGAGCAGTCTAAAGATGGACGTGCCTCACATTATATATGTCGCGCCATTGCGGTGTGGTAGCAGAAGCCAAATGTTGTAATTATCCATGAATGGTGCCATCGTGCAAGTTTTACATATGCACACTTTAAGAGTCAAAAGTCATGAGTAAAGTACATGAGTCAGAGACGTGCTCTACGTTCTCTACGCGCCATTGGTTAAACCCAGGCACCTGTTTACCTGTCACAGACCTTTTCTAAACAACACAGTGCATGTTTTAACTTTCATGACAAGACATATGTTTTATTTGTTTTGATTTAAAGTATTGATTGAAAATGTAAAATTGTTTGGAAATCCTGACTGGGCTACAGCACCAGCAAGCCCCGTCCTAGCGCCGCCACTGGATATAGTAAGACACATGTCGAAAGACGGTGGCTGTTAGGGAAGGCGGTACCATGGTTCCTACAATCCAAGAGAACAGTGACTTTGTGGGACATCTCATCCATTAAGAAGCCAAAGAAACTTCCAAGCACCCGCTCGGCCGAGGCAAAGTTTTAGCTCATTCCTCGGGGTGATTGTCGGACGTTTGATCAATACTGGCCCCTGATGTTATTTAAACACCAGCCTTAAAATGATAGATACAAAACTTGGTTCCCAGATTTCACATTTCCAAACTTCACATTTCACACAGAAATCAACGGCGTCCCCTGCTCTCAAACCCCACCCGGGCAAGTAAACACACCTTGAAAACCCCTTCAGGAAAAAAATGGAAGAAACCCTGAGAAGGAGCCACAAAAGGAAAACTCCCCCTTCCAGGACCATCAGGCTGAAGTGGAATGTAGAATGTTCATATTCGTACTTAACAAAGGTGTCTTGTTGAGTCCCACCATCACAGTAAATTATCTATATAACATATAGTAAAATAATACAACGGTTTCTAACCATGGTGATTTAATGTTGTTGCTGCTGGAAGTCAAAAACCTCCTTTCCCCTGCTTTTACATTTTCACTGAGGAACAGCCCACGGCCGATCAGAACACTGCACCCATGTGTGTACTGCTACATTTATTAGTGTGTGTGTGTGTGTGTCTGTGTGTGTGTGTGTGTGTGTGTGTGTGTGTGTGTGTGTGTATGCATGCACAAACATGAAGTGAGTAAATGTGCATGAATGTGTGTGTGATCTATCAAATATTCAGCTCTAAGGGGCTCTCAAGGGCCTCAGGCAGACACACGCACACGCACACACACACACACACACACACACACGCACGCGTGCGCACGCGAGCGCACGCGAGCGCACACACACACACACACAGGCTTTTTTTTTTCTCTGACACAGATAGAAACTCAGTTCTGACAAGTTTTACCAAAGAAACAAAATTAACTTCAGACCTAAAACGAAATCAACGGTGGTGCCTGTGTTCTCGTGTTTTTAACTTTTAAACTTGAATCTAAAATAGGTCGGAACAGAAACCAAAACAATGTCATGTGTTCCAATGTCTGTTTTGGGCTCTTACTGCTTAAAATTTTCAGGTTTATTGTCATTTATCCAGACATATTTTGTGTGTAAAGTTAACTGTGACTTTTTGTACTTTATAGTCTGTGTCTGTATGTATTTGTGTGTGTGTGTGTGTGTGTGTACGTGCGCGAGTGCGTGTGTGTATGTGTGAGTGTGTGCGCGTGTGTGTGCCTGTGTGGACGCTGAATTCCTTTGTCGGCGAGGATTCCTTTTGCTGTGGGACCTCGGCCGACCTTGTGTGAAACACCTCCCCTGCAATCTCCAACAGCAGCAGCGGGACTGTTCAGCCACGAGCAGGCAGATGGCTGTGAGAGGAGGAAGAAAAACGCAGGAGCACAATGCCAGCGTCCTCATTGTCAATCCAGTTACTCCATACCTCTATCCCTCTATCCCTCCATCACTCCAATGCTTTCCTGGCCGACATGTGTGTGAGTCCCTGGAGAGACAAACCAAAATCATTGGAATGGAATATGGAGATACAAACAAACAAACACTCTGATCTTAGCGCAAAGATTGTGATTCACTCCCAACTCCCGACTCATTCAAAATATTTGTTCGCTACCGTCCACAAGTCGTGTGTCACAAACCCTCTCGTTGCCAACAGAATAGGTGTGTGACCGACAGATAGACAGACATAGATAGATAGATAGATAGATAGATAGATAGATAGATAGATAGATAGATAGATAGATAGATAGATAGATAGATAGATAGATAGATAGATAGATAGATAGATAGATAGATAGATAGATAGATAGATAGATAGACAGATAGATAGATAGACAGATAGATAGATAGACAGACAGATGTTTACATAGATAAAATGTGATTCAGCATCAATACATCATGCAATTACAAAGGCTAATAAATGAATGCGAAAACACATTTCTTCTCTAATCAGCACTGCTTCCTGGGAATTCAGTCAGTATGGCTGAATGTCTGACCAATCAGAGCTGACCTCAGTCCTGGCCCGGGTACCAGTCTGGTCCTCGAGCCAGACTGGTACCAGTCCCACCGTCTCATCCAGCTGGAAACCCTCCTCCAACAACAGTCACACAGCACTCTACCAAGACCCAAACTTGAATTTTATTTATTTATTTATTTTTGTACCTGTGCTGTCAGCATGCTGGGCATGCAACACAGAATATTTGTAACATTGCATCAATGACAGAGTTAGTCTGCAAGTGGAGTTCAACCTCTCAACCTGCAATACCACTTTTTATTCATTCTTTAATCATCAAAAACCGCGACAACAGTTTTGTTTAAGGCAGCCGCCTTAAACAAAACTTGACCCAAACTTGAATTCACTGTGTATATTTTGCTCAGTTACCTACTGCATTTGCAAACTCAACCTCTGATATTATTGAAAAATAAATAAGAAGGAAGATGCTTTTCAAGGTTCTGTGTTCCTGCTGTATGTTGAAATGACATTAATAGTTGTTTTCTCAAGAGACAATTTAAAACCTCAAATTTGGCCTGTGCTCGCTGCCATCTTGGCAGGATGGAGACAGAGCTTTATAGATTTGGGCGGGCACACCCACCTTGCTCAAGCTCTAATTGGAAACAACCAAGAAACGCATTAGAATAAGTAAAGTTTTGTGGAAAAAACATGTATTGACAATCTGTTTCTAGTAAGAAGTATCTTCTTTTTCCGTTGACTTCCATTCAGTCTTTTCTGGATTCGGCATCTAGTGGCCATTAGCTGAACTGCAGTTTAAAGCACTTCTGCATCGGCTTCAACACCCACCCTGTCATGGTTGCCTCATACACAACAATAAAGTTTTCTTTATTCTGAATATTCCTCCTTCTCACTATAGGCCAGTTGCTCCTAGGGCCAGAACGCTGTGTCACCACTACATGGACTCCTGCAACGAACAGACCTCTAACGCCATGGTCAGATACGGAACAGCTGCTTGGATAGCATAACTTTTAATACAAGCCAGACAAAACAGAATTGAACAGAATTCCACAGAACTGGGAGCTAAGGTGTATTTTTGGCCGTAGAGTCTTGGTTTTGTTGCCCACTAAATGTTCTGTGGTGTTTTCAGTGACATATTACATTTTCCCAGAACGAAAAAAAAAAAAATCTGCTCTGTAATTTGGGTTTTGGCAAAGTGGCGTGCCAACAGGAAACTTTCCAATTCTCTACTCCTCATGCGCCCTAAACAGACATGGAACTATGCCAACATTACATTGTAAATAAACCAGGCAATATATATTCATTACATGTGTATTCACAGTCAGTGTTCCAGATTGAACTGTCATAGATGGACACAATTATATTCTGTGCAGGTGTAGAAAGAAAGCAGCTGGAATATATTGGAAAATACAGGGATTGTTTCACTTAGGAATCAGTTAGTTGGTCGAGTAGAAAGAAATTTTCTTAGGGAGCTACTTTGTTCACTCTCGGACATATAATCACCGGGTGCGTTCCATTGACATTTCACTGCATATATGTATGAAAGTATGTACAGTATATGTATGTGACGAATAAACCTCTTGAACCTTAACCAATTTTATTTTTGCTGATTGGGAGTCAACAAGAGAGACTAGCATCAGAATGTTTTTAATGGATCCAGGATTGAGAGATTAGCTTCAGCCGACCGCAAATACACCGGAGTTTTCCTTTTAATACTGTCGTTTTTATACTCCATTAACCTCCGGGTAGAGTGGCACATGATCATTTGCACTCCTGCAGAGTTAGTTATTATTATTATCTCTATTCAACTCAATGCCATGCAGTATGTACAAGGTTCTATTCATTTTCTACAAAAACAACTACTTTAAAAAGAAAGGACATGGCAGTACATCATTATACATTTTCTTTGTATGAACAAGTGTATGTACTCAGACCTCCCTGGAGCTTCACGGGGATACGCACAATTGGGCTCTGGGGTGCTCCCGCGGCGCCACAGTTGACCATGAACCTGACCGAGCTTTCAATAGAAATCTCTTTGCCTTGGCCATGGTAGGTAATATGTGGCGTAAACACTGGTGTGGAGGTATGTTTTGTGTGAGTGTGTCTTCCGAGGCCCCCTGGCCCTACGTCTCTATTCCACATGACAGCGACAGCGCAGATAGCGGAAAGCCATTGCATGTTTCCGCCCTTTTCTTTCCGGTGAACCAACATGCCGTGGGAAAATGCCTCGAGGCCGCTTTCCGCATTTGATCCTTTTCTTTCTTTCTCCTTCATTCCTTTTATTTGTTCTGGCAAATTGCGAGTCAATAACTGGGGGTCCTCAAAAGCCGTGGATGTAGAAAAGCCCTTGAGCCACAGCATCCGCAACCTTCCCCGGTTAGAGGTGAAAATCCCACTTGGAAGGTGACTGTGATCGAATAGATATTTGATTGGAACAGACAGTGTTTGGCTGTGGACTTGTTTGTTTTCCACATCGACTGTCGAAGCGAATGGCCAAATTTTTTGCCTCAAGTTCGGGTTTACGCTCGCCGCCATCTTGGCAGGCAACAAAGCAACGACTTTCTAAATTTGGACAGAGGGACGGCTGTCTTGGTGTGTTGATTATGAAGTGGGCGAAACCTCCAGACGTTTCCGAGGAAGGAAGAGACCCACCCAACCTTGAGAGACCTCTCAATTAAGGCACCCACGCCCCCCCCAAAAATACACCTGTTCAAGCCTTAATATCCTCTTTCTGGAAGAATATTTCTTTAGATCACCTGCCAGACACCCATTAGAAGAAGCAAACTAAGATATTGAGACTCCAAAGTCTTGTGGGAAGTGATTCTGAGGATGGATTTTTGACTCTGTAAGTTTTCGTCTTTTTCCATTGACTTCAGTCCAACCTTGTTTTCGTTCTTTGGTTTTTGGTCGAACAAAGTCTTTGATGGTCTTGTCAAAAGGGAGCGCGCAAACTGCATTTTAAATCACTTCCCTCTTCTCCAATCAGCCAATGGTAAGGCACCGGCCAATTTGAATCCAACATTAAAACGAAGCAGCGAATGAATCAGAGGTTGGGGCCTTGGAGCAGAGTTTGGGAGGACAAATTGTATTTTACCGCCCTCTCTCCACGCCCCGGCATGAGGATGAAGTGACTGAGGGGGCAGTTAAAATTAAGACTTACCACCAGCTCTCTGACCAGTCTGTGTTTTACACTGTGTACAATATCACGGCGTGCGTGCTGTGTGCGCGGCGTCTCAGCATCAAGCATCTCATCACCATTTATATACTATATACACGATACAATATATACTGTAAACTATATACTGTATACTATATACACTATATACACTATATACACTGTATACATCTCATCACTGTTCTCAGTCTCAGTCTCGTTCCCGCAGTCTGTCAGTATTCACTACACTAACGTTCTCAATGGCCACGCCCACTTACCATGAATTAGCACAGGTCCTCGCATAATGACCAATTCGCTTAATGACCTTGTTGTAGGAACGGACCTCAGTCGTTAAGTGAGGAGTACCTGTACTTATAATGAAATGAATCTACTCTGAGGCAAATTTATCCATCCAGTCCATTGTTCACACCATTGTTCACACCTCTACAGTAATTGCTTGCATGCTGTGAAACCAGATTCCAGCTGCTCTGTGATGTCTATGCCCGCCACCTGGACTGGACAGAGCCAGACAGGGCTCCCTCTTCCACAAGATTAGAGTGTTCTGTGATGAAAATACCCAGGATATCACCTGCCCAGCACCACCAGTAGGAAGAGGCAGCCTCAAACTGCCTCTCAGAGTATAGCTGGGGTAGGGCTAGCCCACGTAATTACTCCAAGAACTTTGAATATATTTGGCATACGCACATTTATATGCGTATGCCACATTTATATGACACACCGAGGTTGATATACAGAGACCAATATTATTGACAGACTGTACATTTTGTTGTGTTGTTCGCACTTTTAAACTCCTAAATAATTCCACTTTTATAAAACATGTATATTCTTACTGATAAATAAAAGCTTTTTTTAAAACAAAGGTGTTGTGTGTCGGTGATGCTGTTCAACATTCCCGATAACCACAAGAACAATGCAGAGATTGCCCCATTCAGCAGCGTGTCAAGTGGCCATGTGGCAAGTAGCCATGTGGCTTTCTTGGTCCTCCAAAACATTTGTATTCTGGGAGCTGAATGGATGGAAGTGTTGGGGACACTTTGAGGGTGATTATCTCAGAAACACAGTTTTTTCCCTCGCCATTAACAAGCCATAGTTTTAAAAATATTTGCTTTATTCGCACATGTGAAAAAAAGTCAAAAGGTACCAAATGTACCTTAAATCCGTGGTGGGTCACATATGCGTGCGCAGCTGTTTAAGTGGCGTGTGCGGCTCCTCTACATCCTCACACATGGATCTAATTTGCGCTCACAGATTTTGGCACTGATATTCCGTCATAAGCTTCTGATGGCTTCTGAAAATAAATTCCTGCCCTCCTTCTCACAGCCCGGTGGAAAGTGCTCCGCACAACGACCCGGCACTGGTCCGCGCCCTGGTGGTTGGGAACCACCGTGATAAGGTACATACAGTAACACTTAAACTGGGGGGGGGGGGGGGGGGGCACAAAATACAGCTGCGTGGGCGCCCTCCTTGCCACCTCGTGGCACTAGGCCTGCCTCCCTCCCACATGAATTTAGTTTGTTTAGGTTCATGAATTTGAACAATTTCCTTCCAGAGTCCTGCTTTCCATCCTCAATTCATCTCCAAAGTCACAACCTAACAATCTCATATTATACAATATTCAACAAATTATCAAAGGTTTTCACAACCACTTCTGTTATCACCTAAATTCAAACCAGAATCCCGGAATTCCGAAACAAGAGGCTTTTCTGTTCAGGTTTTTTTCTTCCAGTCATTAAGGGAATAATGTCTATGTATACATGATTCATTGACCTGTGTATTGGAATGGGATTACTGTGATTGATTAATATCTCAATAACATCTCTTCCACTGAGATAAATTCATCCAATTAAATGAAAGTGAATTTTATCGTCTTGCTTCTCATTCTTCATGAGTAATCCAATGATAATCTGTTCTCTATCATCTGTAATCTATCATTATATACAGAGATGTTTGAGATGTCATCTGATGAGTATTTAACTTCTGGACATTGATTCTGAAATCCACAAAATGATAATAATGACTTTCCACATCCCATTAAGAATCAATCCAAAATAGTTCTTCATTAATAATGTTACTTCCAGAATTTCCAGACTGTAATGCCATTACAGTGTAATACACTAGTTATACATTGACCGTAGGGAAAAAGTATGTTCAAGATATTTACAAAATTTAGATATCTACAAAAAACAATAAAGGTTAATCTGTCAATCGCTGCATTTAATCGATAAATTACAAGATGTTGAGCTCACATGAGTAAAGTTACATTTTCTTACCATTGAACATTTTATAAGATTTTATACCCCAGAATTTCAGCCATGCTACTGTACATCCTTTTTGGGGCGACAAGGGTTATGGTTAACATAATTTAAAAAATAAAAAAATTAAATTACTTTAGAATGGGAGATTTCTTGAGTCGTCCTGGCATCCTGGACCTTCTCTTAAAAAAAAAATAAATAACAATAATTAAAAAATTATGATGATGTAAAGTAAAATATATAAATAAATAAAAATGTCAAATATACACAAATAGGCAAAAAATACCCCCCAAAAACTGTTAAATATAAAATAATATAAAGAATATACCAATCAGATTCTATTCACAGGATAAATTGTTGGTATAGGTAGATAGGATTATAATGGATTGAATGAATTGGATAATAATTTAGCAAATAATGATTTGGAAAAAGAATCAATTTTCCTTATTTTACTGGGCAGTGTGGACACTGGAAAAACATATTGTCATTGGATCAAATAGAAAAAAATACTATGATTCTCTGTGGTTTGTCAACGACAGCCGGTTTTACACTGAATCCGACAAATGACAGCAACAAACTGGAAGTCCATTAACACCTATGGAGCTGTTCCTGAGAATGTATAGTCACTGGTTCTGCCAAAAGGTTCTACTCTCTCTCGCTCTCTCTCTCTTCCATTCTCTCTCTCTCTCTCTCTCTCTCTCACACACACTCTTCCTTCCTCTCTCTCACACACACACACTCTTCCTTCCTCTCCCCCTCTCTCTCTCTCACACTCTTCCTTCCTCTCTCTCTCTCTCTCTCTTTCTCCCTCTCTCTCTCTCTCTCTCACACACACACACACTCTTCCTTCCTCTCTCCCTCTCTTTCTCTCTCACACTCTTCCTTCCTCTCTCTCTCTCTCTCTCTCTCTCTCTTTCTCCCTCTCTCTCTCCTCTCTCTTTCTGTTTCAACACATCGTTAATAAAATTGCTTTAACTGCCTGTGAACATCCTCTGAGGAGCGGATCTCTTTTGCATCTAATTTAAAAGACAAATTACTCTCCACATCGCCAATCATATCACTTAGTCAGGGAACGTCCGACCACAGGGGCGTATGTGTGTGTGTGTATGTGTGTGTGTGTGTGTGTGTGTATGTGTGTGTGTGTGTGTGTATGTGTGTGTGTGTGTGTGTGTGTGTATGTGTGTGTGTGTGTGTGTATGTGTGTGTGTGTGTGTGTGTGTGTGTGTGTGTGTGTGTATGTGTGTCTGTGTTTGTGTGTGTGTGTGTGTGTGTGTGTGTGTGTGTGTGTGTGTGTGTGTGTCTGTGTGGACATCTGTGAGTATACCTGTGTGTGGTAATGTGTGTGTAAGGTGTAGGTAACCTGTGTGTAAGGTGTGCACGTGCTTGTGGTTTTTCGATGTGTGTGTGTGTGTGTGTGTGTTTGTGTGTGTGTGTGTGTGTGTGTGTGTGTGTGTGTGTCTGTGTGTATGTACCGGGTGAACATGTGGGATTGTGCTCACGTTGGAGTGTACCTGTCCATGTGTGAGTGTGTGTCTGTCTATGTGTGTATACATGATTATGTATTTGCGTTTGTGAATTGCCTGTTTGTGTTTGACTCTACAAGAGTATGAGCAGTGTGTATCCGTGCATGTGTGTGTATGCATCGTCTATGTCTTTACATGCCCGATTGTTTATTTGTGTGTGTGTTTGTGGGTCTGACGCTATGTGATTGTGAACAGCACACAACTGTGTGTTAGTGTAGGTGTGTGTGTTAATGTGTGTGTATGTGTATGTGTGTGTGTGCGTGAGCATCTTCTATGTCTTTACATGCATTATTGTTTATTTGTGTGTGTGTGTGTGTGTGTGTGTGTGTGTGTGTGTGTGTGTGTGTTTGACTCTATGTGATTGTGCACACACGTGTGTGTGTATGTGTGTGTGTGTGTGTGTGTGTGTGTGTGTGTGTGTATGTGTGTGTGTGTGTGTGGATCTGACTGTGTGTGACTGCATCTTCCATGTCTTGGTATACTTGTTTATTTGTGCGTGTGTGCGTGTGTTTGTGTGTTTGTGTGACTGTATTAATAAGCGGCAGAAAGCAGTGTTGCACTCTCCCACGTCCTTCATCATTAAGAAGCTTTTCTCTCCCTCGGCTTCTCATCTTTATTATTCACTGTTTCATTCTGTCTCTGCTTCATTATCTCTCTGTTTGTATTTCCCCGCACCACACAGGGATTCTCTCTCTCTCTCTCTCTCTCTCCTTCTCCCTCTCTCTCTCTCTGATAATAAGTCGCCGGGGACAGCAACGCTATGAGCTTCTCTCCTCCGAATCTCTGGCCTTGATTTTTTCAGCACCTGAAACACTGTCTGATTTCACGGTGTTCAGCGTGTGTTTGCTTTTTGCTTTCGTTGGTTCTCGTTTGCTTTCTCTTTTTTTTGGGGGGGGGCGGGCGCAGTGAAACCCAAGGCCGAAAACACATTTCTCTGGACAATAAGAGAAACTGTCTCCCACCTCCCACATCACTATTTGAATAAAATTGTATTTTCTAAATACGTTCTTGAAAGCAACACATTTTTGAGGGGTTTCTCAATGTAAATTTATGCACCTCGATGTGTCACTTTTGAAAGCAGGGTTTACACAAAATCCGAAAAGTCCCTTGTGTCCGTTGGATGAACTGAGTATGGGTTTCTTGCCACAAAATATCTCTGAGAAAAATGGTTGAGCTCGATTTTTCTAGTATAACAGAGAGCAGTTTGCTCAGCTGGATATTTACCATGTTCCATGAAAGAGAGTAATACATATTTATATATATATATATATATATATATATATATATATATATATATATATATATATAATATATGTATTCAGTGCAAAGTGGAGGAAAAAAAATACAAACAATTCATGAATTAAATTTTTTTTTTATTGCTGGTGAATATGGTAACAGCCAACGTTAATTTTAATAATGTCATTAATTAATATAAGTGTCTTATTTACTTCGATTTAAGCTTGGTTCCAATCAAAATGGTGACTTTCGGTTGTACTGACGGATCCGAATTTGTCGCAAGAGTTCCGTTGCGATGCAGCATGAACGGATTGTTGTTGGCATTTGTCAGATTCACCGTAAAGCTGCCTTTGGTTGGCAAAACCTGAGAGAAATGTAAGTTTTTCAGATTTTTTAAACAGATTTTCTTTTATCAGTGCACACACTCGGTGTAACAAATAACTACTATACTGTATATGTGTACTATCGCCCAGCGTACTGTAGTATGTGAGTAAAAAGATTGATGTCTTCTTGAACATACTACTTACTACATACTACATCCTCCACACTACATGCTGCATCATCATATACAGTAGCTGTTCCACTTTCTTTCCACATGTTGTCATGACGACAATGCAAGGATACTGTCACCCACAATGCATTGCGGGATAGGCTCTCCAATGTAGTGTGCAGTGTTTGCAGTGTTTACCACAATATTTCACTGGATGTAGTGAAGTGGTACTCTTTTGCACACTCTCTTATGCATACTATGGGTTCAGCCATGATAAAAATGCTCATATACTAAATAGACGTACTATTTAGTTAACATAACATAAAATACCATAAAATACCATAAAATACCACACCATACCATAACATAACATAACATAACATAACATAACATAACATAACATAACATAACATAACAAAACATAACATAACATAACATAACATAACATAACATAACATAACATAACCAATGAGATCTTTGAGAGCTAAAAGCACATAATCCACAGTGGCTTATCTTGTCTTATCTTATCTTATCTTATCTTATCTTATCGTATCGTATCTTATCTTATCTTATCTTATCTTATCTTATCTTATCTTATCTTATCTTATCTTATCTTATCTTATCTTATCTTATCTTATCTTATCCTATCTTGTCTTATCTTATGATGCCACAAGTGACCTTTGTCACCTGTGTCAATTTTTACGAGTACCATTTTTTGTTGTACTTTCAGTCTGTGTTTGTATTCATCAAGATTATATACATCCAACTGTTCATGTCTACTTCATTGTGTCTGTGGAAAATACATCCTGACTACAAGTTTGGCATTTTTGTTTTTATGGTGTCAAAATGTGGACCAATTTAAGAGGTTTCGCAGTAAAAAAAAAATAAAAAAAGGTAGTTTATTTTTTATTTATTCATTTATTCCTTTTTGCTTTGACTTTTAAACTGGAGCGGCGGATGAGATATATTCTACCCTTGAAATAACATGTGAGCACATTCTTTCCATTGAATTTGACATTTTTCATTGTACGTAATGACTCCACCTTGCGTGCATTTACAGTGTTGAACGGGCTTGCGTACTGCTCACATCCTGCCATCGCTAGATGCACAATGGAAATTAGGATGATGCGAGAAGGGGGAAGAGGGAGGAGAAGTGGAAGATAGAGGAAGATAGACTCACACACACACACGCGCACGCACACACACACACACACACACACACACACACACACACACACACACACACACACACACACACACACGGACCCAGTCTATTCTCTCTCGCAGCCATCAAGCCTCGATTACAGTGCTACAGGAACCATCTGTTGATGCAGTTTTAATTCCGCTTAATTAGCATTTAATCTGAATTAAATTAGCATAACATTAACATGCCCGATGCGTCCAAATGAGTCGTAATATATTTTTAACTTAGAAAACTGTGCTGTTTAGTGTGTTAGTATGTATGTGTGTGTGTGTGTGTGTGTGTGTGTGTGTGTGTGGCACATACAACCACCTATATAAACCCGTATCACACACACACACACACACTCACACACACACACACACACACACACACACACACACACACACACACACACACACACACGCACACACACACACACAGATGCAGAGACACACATACACACACATTTCATTTCATCCCTCTATACACCCTCCCCTCTCTCTCTCTCTGTCCCTCTTTCTGGCTGTATGTGGAAGTGAGTGAATGGAGCGCGTGGGCAGTTCTCTACAGAGTGATGGAGTAACTTGCATCTGTGTGTCAGTGGGGAGGGAATGTCAATGGCTCCGCGGAGCCTGACTTGTGACACACGGAAAAAAAAGTTAACATTAATGCATCTGAAATAAAAAAAAAAAACACACTACTTTAATTCGTATTATTTGGAGAGATGGGAAACGGGCACGCGCAGCGGAGGGAAGAATGCGTAATGGAAAGCCTCCATTGAAATGGAAATAGCAACCGCGCACTGAGACACTATTTGTGTGTAGTGCGCAGTGAGCGGTGCATTTTACCGTTGCCGGGTGCTTTGAGAATTATACGGTTGCTTTTTGTGTTATTTGCGCATCTTTAACAGCTGCAAAAGCCACACAACGCTTTTGTGAAAGGATTCGCCCCTGAAGACCAAAGCTTCAATAATTTACCAATACATCAAATAATAAATCACACATTAAACAGATATATCTACTGACCTTGAACAGTCAAGAAATGAATGGCAATTTTTTTTATGATTGTAAACACAGCAGCACCGTTCTTCTCAGTGCTGGGATCCAGGTGCACAGTGCTCTGCTGGAGGTCAGGGGTCTGACAGGAGATTAAAGGACTGAGATTGAGTTGGTTTTACTACAAACTGTACAACATAAATGATGATGAGGAGCTGATTGACTCAGCCGATTGATTAAAGCAGCTTGAAGGACTGGACCTTGAGGAGCTCTGTAAAGCAGAGCAGACAACGCGTCCTACATAAATTAGTCAGAAGGAGAACTTTTCAGGTTTTAAACGCTGTCAGAAACTGAGCATAGAGATAGGCCAAGTCATGGAAGCCTCGCATGTCCTTCTAGAAAAAAACAGGTAGGTCTTTCTAGAAAAGGTCCCCCTGAAAAATGCCTGGTAGGTCCTTTTACGAATGTCTGGTCGGTCCAGTTTAGAGGTTTTTACGTGGGCGGTCAACTATAAATATGACCCACCGCAGCAAAACCCGTTGTCTCGCGCATTTTTTAAATTGCCAGGAGCCGCCAAGTAAGATGAAAAACCTTCCTAGAAGGAAAATTAGATTTTTCCAGATTTGTGTACCTTTGTACTTTTGTCATTTATTTTTTTTAATCTCTCAACATATTTTCAAAAAAGAGTTATAAATAGTATTGAGTATTTATAATTGAAAATAATAGTATTGTGGAGGGGCCGTATACCAACGAAGAAGTAAAGCTTACGTCACTTCCAAGACAAGGATCTTTCGCTTTCACTTGTCTGCGAAAACGTTCATCTCCATGTTGTTATGGATTACGGAAAGCGGGTGGCAGAAGATCTAAATCATATCGCGGACCTTAATCTGACCAGTGCGATAGATCCTAGTCAGTGTAAGCAGCGAATGCTGGACTTCATTTTCTACGATGAAAGTCAGTACTCCGACAGCGGCGTTGAGAACGACAGCGCTGCTGAATCTGATACGGGCATTATCCCGGACTTGGAGAACATCATGGGCAAACATTTCTAACAGTGGATTTCAACCTCAATGTGACGATGAAACAGAATATTTTCAAGAAACACCGGAGGAGCTCGATGATACGTCCATTGTTATTACAACGGAAGAATTTGATGACATGATGAAGTCCGTTGAGGTTGGTGGGGCAGATGGCAATGGACAAGATTCTCAAGTTTACCTGCAAAAGCAGCCAGGGGCGACAAGAAAATGAAAAGAGGCCCCAAACGGAGAAACAAAGAGTGTAGCTGGGGTTGGGGTGAAGCCAACATAATAACTCCAAGAACTTTGAAGATATTTGGCATCTGACATTTATACATTGAATGACACACCAAGGTTATATACAAAGACTCATATTATTGACAGACTCTACATTTTGTTGTGTTGTCCGCACTTTTAAACTCCTAAATAATTGCACTTTTATCAAACATATATATTTTTACTGTTAAATAAAAGCTTTTTTAAAAGCAGCAGATGTGTGTCGATGACGCTGTTTAACATTCCCTCAAAACACAAGAACAATGCAGAGATTGCCCATTCAGCAGGATGTCAAGCGGCCATGTGGCGAGTAGCCATGCGGCATTGTTGGTCCTCCAACCATTTGCATTCTGGGAGCTGGCTGAATGAAGCCAAGTGTGTGCAAAAACTTTGAGGGGGATTATCTCATAGCTTTAAAAATATTTGCCTGATTTGATTTTGAAGCTCTGATTCTTCACTTTCAAATGTTGGACTTTCAAAAGTCAAAAGCAGCTGGACGGGTGGACGGTTGGATGGGTGGACGTGTGGACTGCTGGACGGTTGGATGGGTGGACGTGTGGACTGCTGGACGGTTGGATGGGTGGGACAGATTCATTTTTTTCATGAGAAACTTTTGTACTTTCTATGTAGTAGTCCTGGCAGTAGTTCAAGACATTTTCAACCCCCCTCTCTCTTTCTCTCCTCCTATCCGTGTCTCTCCCTCCACTCGCCTCATTCTGCTGTTGATGGCCAGAATCTGTTTTGATTTCAATTTTTATGAAGCACTGAATAATTTAAACGATCTTCAACTCCAGAGTTGGGGCTCCGAAGCAGCGGAGGACGAGGCGTGTTTACAAGATGCGGCTTCTTCACTGTGACTGTGTTCTGTGGTTTTTATTTCACTGTGATATTGATGGAGTTGACATCAATAATTTATTCATATTTTTTTATAACATTGTGTTGATCGACATTGTTTTTTATCAAAACAGGGAACATCTTCTATTTCCATTTCCTCAGTCCTTCATTTCATGCTTTTTATTCCTGTCTGGCTGCTGTGTCATCCATTGTTTTTTTCCTGTTTGATCCATTATTTCTCCCTCACAATTCTCTTTCCTTCATTATTTGATGCCTCCTTCTCCTGCCTCTGTCCCTCTTTCTTTCTTTCTTTCTTTTTTTCTTTTTATCTTTCTTTCTTTTTGTGCTTGTACCATGCTGGAGATACATCCAAGTGTGTATTCATGTATATTTTTGTGTATATATATATATATATATATATATATATATATATATATATATATATATATATATATATATATATATATATATATATATATGTAAATATATGTAAATATATTTATACACGTATATATAAATATATATATATATTCACACACACCGATCAGCCGCAACATTAAAACCACCATTAATAACCACTAATATTGTGTAGCTCCCCCTCATCCCGCCAAAAGAGCTCTGACCCGTGGAGGCATGGCCTCCAAGACCTCTGAAGGTGTCCTGTGGTATCTGGCACCAAGACGTTAGCAGCAGATCCTTTAAGTCCTGGAAGCTGCGAGGTGGGGCCCCCATGGATCGGGCTTGTTTTTTGTGCACATCCCACAGATGCGCAATCGGATCGGACCCTAACCCCGGCCATCCACATGATGTTGAAGAAAACGTGATTCATCATGGTCCAATTCTGACGCTCACGTGGACAGGGGTCAGCATGGGCACTCTGACCGGTCTGTGCCCACGCAGCCCCATTCGCAGCAAGCTGCGATGCACTGTGTGTTCTCACACCTTTCTATCATAACCAGCATTTACTTTTTCAGCAATTTGTGACCCACCGCAGCAAAACCCGACTTCTAAAATTGCCAGGAGCCGCCAAATAAGTAAAAAAAAACCTTTCTACAAGGAAAACGAGATTTCTCCACGTTTGTGTTCCTTTGTGGGTTTTTTAATCGCTAAACATATTTTCAAAACCGAATTTGATTTATAAATAGTAAATACAAGTTAAACCGTGGAGTTAAGTACTCCTGTTCGATTACATGGGGAACCGCAATACACATTGCTGCATGCAGCAATACATGGGGTCCAGTTTATTTGTTTTAGGTACTTTGTTCCGTTTTTTCGTTTCTGTGAAATGCATCACAATTTACTGAACTTACAAACATGAAACATCGTGGAGATACGTCCATAGTACTTTTAAAAAATATATTCTGACCGACCTTGATGACACTCTCTTTGAACAATGGCTTCTTTATTGTCTTAGATTTTCGACTATTTTTCTGGAACAATACCAAAAACAAACTTTGTAATTACTTTTCATAACAATAGTAATACATATATTTTATTTGATAAATATAATAAATACATTTTATTTGTAATTAGTACTTTATTGATTTTTTTTTCTGTCAATAATGAACAATTGGAAAATTCAGCTAGATTGCTTAGATTACAATAGATTACTTGTTTATATTGTAACACAGACAACATTTCTGGAACTTTAACATTAATTTGTCATTAGAATTATTATGGAAGTCCATGTTAAGTTACGTGCAAAGTTACCTTTCCATGAAATACGAAAAACGTGGTATTTCTATGAGTAATTACCATTGCATGGCTTCTATTTTTCCGAAGCCTCGCAGAATCTTGAACACATCACTCAGTCGCACATTTCAATGGTTTCGAATGGATGCGGTGACGAGTTTTTAAGGTTTACTTTTTATTATATTTTTCATTAATCCGGCATGAAAAATATAATAAATTGGTATTTATGGTATTTTTGGTATTTTTGGAAAAATATAATAAATTGGTATTGTTCCAGATTATTTTTCATTAATCCGGCAAAGTAATGTGGACCACGGATTCAAAATATCAATTGAACAGTTCTACTGACCAGGTAATAAGCTATATAAATACACATGTAAATCAATAGTTTGGTAACGTCGAACCACTACAGAGTGACCCGGTCCATGCCGCTCGCTGGACATGGTCCAACTGGACATTCTCAATCTGAATCTGTACATTTATAATAAATATTATGATGACGTCATGAAGCGTCTTACTACAAAATCTCATCTTGTTCATTATATTTACGAATAGTGACGTGTCAGTTAACCAAGAGATCCTTGTGACATAGCATTTAAACAACACCTCAACTGCGTTTATAGGTTCTGGCGAAGTATGTCTTCCAGATAGTTTTAGCTGGGTTGGACATATTTCCGCGTCGGACGTAAATGCATTGGCCCGTGTCTTTAATATCAATCTAAATTTGGTCGTTTTTTTTGCTAATATCTGCTCCGTATGTGGATGGATTTGGATGAAACCTCAACAATAAGGTGTTTGTGACAGCGCAGATCACACAAGACATCAACTGTGTTTGTGTGTTATGCCGAAGTTGGTGTTCCAGATAGTTTTAGACATTAAAACCGTAAAACAATAACAAACCTTTTTTTATTATATTGAAACAGCCATTCACCAATTCTGTGTTTAAAATGTGAAATTTTAATTTAATTATCCTGTTTTGTGTCCTTCCTGTAATTCATTCCATTCCATTCCATGTTCTCTGATCTGGCCTGAGGAACTATGGAAGAATTCACAATCCACAAATTAATGTGCTTAATTTATTTGTGGATGGAGAGAGATGCAGTATATTTGTTTATTTGCAGTTTTGCATTCAAAAATCTTCATACAGATTTGTGAATTATAACATTAATTTTGTGAATTGGGACACATAATTCTGGTGCTAAATGTAATTTGATCGTATACTGTGTAAACATATGAAATAGATATGGGCAAATAGATTCTTAAAGGGATGGTTTTGCAGACAGGGTTTAATCGAAATCAGAACTAAGATAATCCGACTTAAATGAATGTAGAATTTAAATGCCTTTCTGAGACGTTGCTTAATTTCAGATCAATTAGTTCTAGACTAGGAAGTCCTACCTAGACCAAGGTTATGCAGCTCCTTCTTGTGCTTCTTCTTGGTGCTGGTCCAGATCAATCTAATCCAATTGGAGGCCACATTAATTCATCCAAAAGTTTAATTTAAGATTTACACAGAAACACACACACACACACACACACACACACACACACACACACACACACACACACACACACACACACACATTGAGACACGGACAGCACACTCTGCACAAGCACACTGGTATCAGCAGGCTTTAATAGCCGGGGGTAGACACACACATACACACACACACACATGCACAAAGTTCAAAGGGACGCACAAACACACACACACACACACACACACACACACACACACACACACACACACACACACACACACACACACACACACACACACACACACACACACACACACTATACTTCCAAGAGTAATATGACATTAATCTCATGAAATGCCTTGCTCAAGGGCAGAGATGAACTTCAGGTTTCAATCTGAGAACAACCTGTCGAATTGTCCCATGATTCTGGCTGCGTCACGGCTTCCTACCGTCTGTCTGTCTGTCTGTCTGTCCATCTAACATCTGTCTGTCTGTCTGTGTGACCTTCTGTCTGTCTGTCTGTCCGTCTGCATGTCTGACCGTCTGTCAATCTGTCTGTCTGTCTGTCTGTCTGTCTGTCTGTCCATCTAACATCTGTCTGTCTGTCTGTGTGACCTTCTGTCTGTCTGTCAGTCTGCATGTCTGACCGTCTGTCAATCTGTCTGTCTGTCTGTCTGTCTGTCTGTCTGTCTGTCTGTGAGTCTGATCGTCTGTCTGTCTGTCTCTCTCTCCCTCTCTTTCTCCCACAAGAAGGGGTTTAAAGTGAACATCAGAGAGATATTGAAGGCTCGAGCATCTGTGTGTTTTGTTTATTTATCTATATATTTATACATATAGCTAATAAAACGATATATATTTTATAAATAATGTGTTTAAAAGATGTGTTTATTATTGTTTTTCTATTTAATGATTTATTCTGTTATTATTTTTATTTGCTATTCATTTTTTTTGAGTTATTTAATGTTTTCCATGGCCGCCGGCATCCATGTTTTACACTTAAGTGATCTTGTCAAGACAGTATCTGCTCGTCCTCTCGCTGTGACATAAAACACCCGTGGACACTACAGTGACTTACCATCAAGTCTCCTGATGGTACATTTATTAAGACAGATATGCATCCATCATTTTCAGGAGGAGGAGTTTTCAGAAGAAAAAAAACCGGCTTTGTGTTCTTTGATCTTATTTCATGAGGTTTAATCCGGTGGTCTGAATGTGGAACTGAATGCTTTCAAAATCCACTTTTGCTCTCTAAATCTCTTTGAAAATCTCACTTTGGTCGTTCATACAAACAAACAGGAAGTGTAAAGCAGGAAGTACAACGTGTGCAGACGGGAAACAGCTTTGATTCCCATGGAAACTATCTGACGCATTTGGTTGTTTGTGAGGAGACATTTCCTCTGAACCCACCTCCACCCAACGTCATTCCTCTATCCTGCCACAGTGGCACAGTGCAGTGCACAGTTGGTACCCTGCTCCGGCGGGTTATCTCCCGATGAGGGTCCTTTCTGTGTGGAGTTTGCATGTTCTCCCCGTACCCACATGGGGTTCCCTCCATCTAACATCAGTAAGGACCCCCACTCAAAACATGTAGGACAACTCTGGCAGTGGCTAGTTTGGCAGGAGCTGAACTAGAATGGAGACGTAAGACGACTCCTTCCCTCCACTAGTCTGGGCTTCCACCTTGGGCAAGTGAAAGTATCCACTTAGCCCCCCTGCCTTGGGTCACAGGGCGGGCAAGAGGACTGGCGACCCTTGCCTGTACCAAGCCTCGAATGGACACTAGTCCAGAGTTGGTGTCGTCTGGTCCCGCACCCTCTCATCGCATCCATCCTCCCCCATCCCTCTCTCCGTGTCTCCGATCGTGTCTCGACTGGAGGATCCCGATCGGCCACGCGGTGCAGGGATGGCTCGGAGTCCCAGGATCCCTCAGGACCGCGGTGGCCGCCTGAGATTTGTGTTTGGGATCCGACAGAGCGTTTCCGTCGGAAAGGGAGGCGGTGAGAGCGTGAGAAACTGAACGACCCCGTTTTGTTTTTTTATTTCCCCCGGACGGAGAAGATTTAGGTTTTAAAACACCGTCGGTGCTCTTGGGGTCTGGGAACACACCGGAGAGAGAGACGGAGGGAGGGTTATAGCTCAAGGTCTGTCAGTCTTTTAACGCTACAGTGTTTCCAGACTTTTACTTTCTTCTACGGCACAATTTGAAAAAATATATACTCCCACTGCAGCAACCACTGTCCTGTTAACCACTAAAAAAAATCAGAATCATCTAGAACTGAAAGGCCTACGAGTAGTGATACAAGACTGAACGATTCGTTGCGAACAAGTCCTCCCAATGAGTCGGTGGTCTGGAGTCACTCCGTCAAAAGAGTGAATCTTCAACTCACAAACGGAAAATGATTACTGAACTTAATTAAAGTCCGAGCCACAAACATGCCGACGCATTCGACGGAATTCAGATTGAATGGGCCTGATTCACGCTTTGCACTCCACCGAAAGAAATCACTTTGACGGAGTGAAATTATTCTTGCGAGGAATCCCTTCCCAGCTCGGAGCCGAAGCGACTTGTCTGACTCTCAGGAAGTCCCCCCCCCGCTCTCCGCCCGTTACACCCACTAAACTGAGGCAAAAATGGAATGACTCTTTTTACTGAGTGACTCATCAAGAACCGAATCTCAGAAAACAGGCGAACCTTTCATCCCTTCGAGAAGTCAATACTTGAGATGCTTGAGTGTGAAACTCCAGGGACCAACACAGAGCTGCTGTTGCGGCTGGAGCCGATGAATTGAATGATTAAGTGCAGCCTTAAAATGTTGATCTTGCGATACAAGAGAATAATTATTTTAAGTGGATATTGAGCGCAAAGTAGAGTTCAATTATCCTTTTCGTGGTTCATTATGGCTTTACTCAACCGGCTCCTTCAGGTAGGCAGAGTCGTTGTCATGAAATATAGTCCCATATAGTCCAATATAGTCTTGTTTTTTAAAGTACCTTTCTTAGTCGTTTTGTCGACTAAAACAAAAACAAAAACGGTTATCCGTCATTTAAGAGGCTGCCAGACGTCGCATCGGAGCGCAGGTGGCGTTTCATTTACCACAATATAATGCACAAGATTTACCACAGGACGCTCCCGTAGTCAATAACCAGAGATGCCAAAGCAGCTTCATGAAGGGAAATTAAAAAGGCTGAGAAGCTGCAGCTGGAGAGACGGCAGCCACAGAAAACAGAGGGTTAGAAAATGATGATCCAAAAATACAGGGACAGTGTGGAGCCCAGAGCACCTGTGAGAGTGTGTGTGTGTGTGTGTGTGTGTGTGTGTGTGTGTGTGTGTGTGTGTGTGTGTGTGTGTGTGTGTGCGTGCATGCACGCGCGCGCGCGTGTGTGTGTGTGTTGATACACATATACTGTATCTGCAAAACACTGAACAGAAATAGTCAAATAAATACATAATGCAGAATATACAAAATCTTATGCACATATTAAAATACTGGTATAGGTACAGTATAGGGTATATAGAGTAAAAATGGTAAATTCTTCTAAATTATTGCTATGTACTAATAACTTAGGAGTTTCTTAACCACTATGTGCGTCGATAGCCAGAGTCCTCTCATCAAAGTATTGGATTCCAGTGATTAAAGGTCTGGCTCTTTTCGGAGTAACAACTCCCCGACGTGTGTCTTAACTCCTCCCTGAACTCCACACAACAGTCTTCCTTCTGCGACTTCCACCATTCGATCCTTGGCTCCGCCTTCGCTCTCTTCATCTCCAAAGTCATCGTACAGACCACCATCCCGTGCTGCCTCGCTACCTCCTGCCCCGCCCTGCCGTCTCCAATCTCTTTCAGATTGCACTTCCTGCATAAGATATTGTCGACCTCCGTGCACCTTCCTCCACTCTTATGCCACCCTGTGCTCCTCCCTCTTCTGGAAATATGTCTCAACCGCATTTCCAAGCCATTTCCATCCCTTTCGCAAAACGGTGAGGTGTGACCACACAGGAACCACCATATATACATATTCAGTTTATATACAGTGTATATATATATACAGTTTATTTACAGTGTATATATACATGTTTTAATTATTTATCCTTAGGATTACTGTATGTTGCCAAATCTGGAAGATTTATTTTTTATTAAAAACTAGATGAGGAAGTCGATGGTTTGAGGGTTGAAAGAAAACTCTTTCAATCCTCAACATATTTATTATATTTATACTTTTGGCCTTGAGCCCATTTCTAATGAAGAAAGAAGCTTTTTCGTTGCATTTGACGCGGGGAGGATTTGCTGCCCTACCATTTTGCATTGATCCTCAGAGACGCACAGCATCAACTCTCCTGAACAGCAACCACAGCACACGCTCTTATTGACTGGAAACCCTTGACGCGCACACCGTGCGCCAGATAACTTTGAGCTGCATAGAAAACATACATTACCATGTTATGTTCCGGCTCCAAATATCTCATCGATAGTCCACAATTGAGGGTCAGTATGTGTGTGAGTTCCTTACATTTACACAATAACCCTTTCCTCGTGTGTTTGTTCGACTTGGGTAAATGCAACTTTCATTTGTTCATATTTTAGAGAGAAATACCAATACAGCGACTAAAATCCATATGCTGTATTTTATTCTACCCTCTACTCGCCCTGTGCTTCCCTTTGTTCTTCTGCTTTGCTTTTGATTTCCTAAAAGGACATTAACAATACATATAAAAATGTAATCTGTATGTCTAAAAATATTACAGTATGTAGGTCTAAAAAATAAGACAATAAAAGGAAAACAAAAAAAAATCCACTGAGGAAAAATACATACAATTAAGTTAAATCCAATATACAATACACTACAATCCTGGTGAACAACAAAGAAAAAAAATAAACCATTAAAATAAGCAACACACAAGAACATTTTGGTTTAATTTATTTCCGACAAACCCAAAAATGTACAAAAAACTTAAAAGTCAGAAATAATCCACAGCAGTAACCCGAAAAATAAATCTGTAAATCTGTATCCATCTCTTCCTGTCCACTGCTTCTTTTCTGTGGTGCCAACCGCCTGCATGTCCTCCCTCTCCACATCCATAAAGCTCCCCTTTGGCCTTCCTCTTTTCCTCTTGCCTGGCAGCTCCATCCTCAGCATCCTTCTCCCGATATACCCAGCATCTCTCCTCTGTACATGTCCAAACCATCTCAATCTGCCTTCTCTCCCTATGTCTCTGAACCATCTAACCGGAGCCGTCCCTCTAATTTATTTGTCCCTAATCCTGTCCGTCCTCGTCACTCCCAATGAATACTTTGCATCTTAAACTCTGCCCCCTCCAGCTACACCTCCTGTCTTTTCGTCGGTGCCACCGCCTCCTCAGCATACAACATAGCTGGTCTCACTACCACCTTGTGAACCTTCCCTTTTTCTCTTGCTGGGACCCTTCTGTTACAAATCACTCCTGACACACTTCCCCCACCCACTCCACCCTGCCTGCACTCTCTTCTTCACCTTTCTTCTGCACTCTCCATCACTTTGGACTGTTGACCCCAAGTATTTAAACTCATCCACCTTTGCCACCTCTAGTCCTTGCATCCCCACCATTCCGCTGTCCTCCCTCTTATTCAGGCACATGTATTCCCTTTTGCTCCGACTGTCTTTCATTCCTCTTCTCTCCAGTGCATGCCTCCACCTCTCCAGGCTCTCCTCAACCTGCTCCCTAATCTCACTACAGATCACAGTGTCATCTGCGAACATCATAGTCCACAGAGACTTCTGCCTGATCGCGTCCGTCGACCTGTCCATCGCCAATGCAGACAAACGAAGGGCTCAGGGCCGAACCTTGTTGCAATCCCACCTCCACCTTAAACCCATCAGCCACTCCTAAAGCACACCTCACCATTGTCACACTGCCCTCATACATATCCTGCACCACTCTTACAGTACATACTTCTCTGCTACTCCCAACTTCCTGATACAATACGACACCTCCTCTCTCGGCACCCTGTCATATGCTTTCTCTAAATCCACAAAGATGCAGTGCAACTCCTTGTGGCCTTCTCTATACTTCTCCATCAACATTCTCAATGCAAACATCGCATCTGAAGCGCTCTTCCCTGGCAAGAAACCATTCTGCCGCTCACTAAACAACACCTCTCCTCTTAACCTAGCTTCCACTACTCTTTCCACACCATACCTTCGTGCTGTGACTGATATATCCCTCTGTGGTTGCTACAGCTCTGCCCATCACCCTTATTCTTTGTAATCGGTACCGGTACACTTCTCCACTCCTCGGACATCCTCTCACTTTCCAAGATTGTGTTAAACAATCTAGTTAAAAACTCCACTTCCATCCCTACAAAACATTGCCATGCCTCCACACGTACAGGTTGATCATCTGGACCACCCGTTCCACCCTTCATCCTCTTCATAGCTTCATAATTGCTAATCCAACACACTTCCTGATTCACTATCCCCACATCATCCAACCCTCTCCCTCTCATTTTCTTCATTTATCAACCCCTCAAAGTACTCCTCTCACCTTCTCAACACACTATCCTCACTAGTCGGCACATTCCCATCGATATCCTTCATCACCCTTACCTGCTGTACATCCTTCCCAGCTTGGTCCCTCTGTCTAGCTAACTGGTACAAGCCCTGTTCTCCTTCTTTAGTGTCCAACCTCTCATACAACAACCGTACACCTTTTCCTGAGCCTTTGCCACTTCTCTCTTCACCCAATCCCACATCTCCATGTACTCCTGTCTACTTTCGTCATCTACCTGACTATCCCACTTCTTCTTCGCCAACCTCTTCCTCCGTATACTTTCCTGTACTTCCTCATTCCACCACCAAGTCTCCCTCATCTATCCAGATGACACACCAAGTACCTCCCCAGCCGTTTCCCTCACGACTTCTTCTCCCTGTCTAAACTCCTCCCTGAACTCCACACAACAGTCTACCTTCTTCAACTTCCATCATTTGATCCTTGGCTCTGCCTTTGCTCTCTTCCTCTTCTTGATCTCCAAAGTCATCCTACAGATGCCCATCCGATGCTGCCTCGCTACCTCCTCCCCTGCCACCACCTTGCCGCCTCCAACCTTTTTCACGGTGCACCTCCTGCATAAGATGTTGTCAACCTGTGGGCACCTCCCTCCAGTCTTATATGTCTTATGATCTTATATGCTGGCCAACAGTACCGGTGGCGGTCGTTGGTAACCCAGGCCGAGACAAATTTGATTTGGCATAAGTGTTATGCCGGACGCCCTTCCTGATGCAACCTTCCCCACTTATCCTGACGTGGGACCGGCACTAAGAAAGCACTGGCTTGTGCATGCCCAGTGGCTGGGTTATACTAAAATCCTCATAATGAACAATAAACAATGAAAGAACCTTAAAAATGATCAATAAAGAAAAAAAATGAACTGCAGAAGAAAGAATGTGCAATACATACGTGCAATATATAAGAACCAAACAATTACCAACAAAAAAATAAACAGTACGCCACTGTATGGACAATTCTTATTCTATATACAGTATATATATATATATATATATATATATATATATATATATATACCAGGCATATATAAACCGATCAGCCACAACATGAAAACCACCTGCCTAATATTGTGTGGCTCCCCCTTGTGCCGCCAAAACAGCCCTAACCCATTGAGGCATGGACTCCACAAGACCTCTGAAGGTGTCCTGTGGTATCTGGCACCAAGTGGTTAGTTGTGAGGTGGGGCCCCCATGGATCGGGCTTGTTGTTCCATCACATCCAAGCCAACACATTGAACTCTTTGTCTTGTTCCTCAAAACCATTCCTGAACATTTTTTGCAGTGTGACAGGGTACATTATCCTGCTGAAGGAGGTCATTGCAATGCAGCTGTGCACATACAGGTGTATATACAGCGATCGGTCACAACAAGGATCTGAGTGACCTTGGGTCGGTGAGTGTCGCTCTGGAGTTGCGGGTTCCACGGCCTAAGTGCGCCGCAGCGGGAGGAACACCAATTAGCGTGGCTGCTTCTCTTTTGAAGCGTGTCGGGGGAAGAAGGCAGGAGCAAGAAGAAACAAAAGATCCATCGTCTGAGATGTGTGGCGATGAAAAGTTTGTCTCTTTTTTGGAGATTTGAAGATTAGTTTGATTCAGTCGGTGTAACAGGTCAGAAGAGTCGGAATAATTTAATTTAATAATCAGTAGTATGCCAAATTTAAATCTCATGCCAAATGCCTTTAACCTTATTTGACATGAATTGAATCCTCGAGTCTCAGTTCAGCCTGTGTGTCGCTGCGGTGACCGAGTAGAGAATGAACGACTCTTTCACTGAAGTGACTCCAGACTTCCCAGTCATTTTCAAGATTTGTTTGCTACGAACTGATCGTTTGTGAGTCGTGCATCACTAGAGCCGTGTCGAGCCCAGGACAGAACAGAACAGAGCACAGAGTCGGGTCTGAAGAAGCCAGTGAAGGTCTGGTGTTATCTGACCTGAGACAATGGTAAACAAGAGGAAATGAGATGGAGAGGTGGAGGAGGAGGTAGAGGACGAGGTGGAGGATCGACCAGTTTTCAGGGGCCTCTTTCGTGGGGTTTTCACCTGAAGAGAAGGGGTCATCTGCTGGGTTATTGTGGACATATATTTAATTTTATTTCATTTTTATGTCTCTTTTTGACTTGGCACTGTTCTGTCACCTGCTACTGTAACACCTGAATAATGCGTCATCTTATGTTATCTTATCGTATGTATATATATATATATATATACACCGCGTTCAAATTATTATGCAAATTGGATTTCAGTGTCCTAAACATATACTTTTTTGTTTTTCAATTAAACTCATGGATGGTTTTGTGTCTCAGGGCTCTTTGGATCACTGAAATCAATTTCAGACACCTGTGATAATTAGTTTGCCAGGTGAGCCCAATTAAAGGAAAACTACTTAAGAAGGACGTTCCACATTATTAAGCAGGCCACAGGTTTCAAGCAACAAGGGAAAGAAACAGGATCTCTCTGCTGCCAAAAAGCCTCAAATAGTACAATGCCTTGGACAAGGTATGAAACATTAGATATTTCACAAAAACTTAAGCGTGATCATCGTACTGTGAAGAGATTTGTGGCTGATTCAGAGCACAGACGGGTTGGTGCAGATAAAGGCATAATGAGGAAGGTTTTTGCCAGACAAATTCATGGGATTAAGAGAGCGGCTGCTAAAAGAAAGTAAAGTATATAGAGTTTGTGACTGACCACTTTCTTCCATGGTCCAAAAAGAAGAACCGTGCCTTCCGTACCAAAAAAATCTTCATGCCTGACAACGCATCATCTCATGCTGCAAAGAATACCTCTGTGTCATTGGCTGCTATGGGCATAAAAGGAGAGAAACTCATGGTGTGGCCCCCACCCTCCCCTGACCTCAACCCTATTGAGAACCTTTGGAGCATCCTCAAGCAAAAGATCTATGAGGGTGGAGGCAGTTTGCATCAAAACAGCAGCTCTGGGAGGCTGTTCTGACATTTACAACCTATAAAATGTTTTGAATCTCTGTTGTGCAAAACTATTTGAAACAGTGCATTTTGAGTATTATATATAAAAAAAAAAAATACTGTTATCATTGGGAGGTTTGTTCAATAACATTTGAATTACACCCTAACGGTTGATGACTTTAAAATTATACTGACTGTTATTTGCATCGAATATTTAGGAAAATCAGAGAAAAATGTTATTTGCATAATAATTTGGAACGCGGTGTATATATAAATATACATAAAGAAACGAATTGTTTTTTAATCAACAACTTGTTATTATTGTTAACAGCAACAGACGAGGGATTGATTGGTTCAGTTATCTGCAATGTTTTTCACATCAAGGAACGTCAGTTGAGTAACCCTGATCTGATCTGGCAAGATTTTTATTGTTAAATATGATTTCAATCAAATACATTTTTATTTGCACTTTTTAACAACAAGATGCAATTTTGCTCCAAGGTGCTTCACATAGGGCAGTAAAACAAAGAAAGACAAAGTAAAAAAAAAAAAAATTAGGCAAAATCAATAAACGGGGGACAAGATTAGAAATGAATAAATACATTTAAAATAGAAAATGTACAACATAAACATTGTCTGTACTCTAGTTTGGGAGACAACAGTGAAACTATGAACCAACTTCTAACTGTTAATCATTTTGGGAGGGGAGGGGTGGTCCCCAGAGGTCCCCGGACCCCAGGTTGAGAACCACGGGAGTAGGGCTATTGTGACTGACTTTACAAAGACAGAAGCAATTCCTCCGCCGTGGGATTTGGAAAGTGTGGTTCTTCAGCCGCCGGTGGACGCTGTGTCAACACCAAAAAAAAAATTTTCATTCCTCCCCGTTCAATCTGATTCAATATTTGTATGAGCTTGAATTATAGGGGTATTTTGTTTTCCTTTTTTCCCCAGATTTTTTTTCGAGCAATCTTAGCCATGGAATAAAAAAATAAAAATGAATTAATTTTTTTTAAACAACTCTGGACGTTGAGTTTATTGGAGTTCTTTTTGGGTCACAATGCACACGGTGCGTCCAGACAAATCTCCCATTCGGTCGTCACACTGGTTATTATATATAACATTTTTTCATCCGTTGGTAGAATCGGCCCGACGGCTGATACGGCTGCAGGACACACACTGTTCTAAAATGTGTCTTTTACCCGATGGCAGCGAAGAAAGGCTGGCTGGAGGGGAGGAGGGAGAGAGGGAGAAAGGAAGCTGGGATGGATGTCAATTGTTTGCTACGCCCACCGGGGAAAACTGCGAGTCCCCAAAAAGTCACAAACGAAGCAGATCTCGATGAAAGGAGGAATATGATGGGAAGCACCAGAAAGAGGAGGAAATGCAGTTACGACCAAGACTGGGAAACCACTTCTAACTGGGTGATTTGCCAGAGTTGTTTTTTCGGTTGTGCACGGAGGGGAGCACGACACGTCTCGCAAGGAAAATGTGTTTCAAAAAGGGCAGATGTGGTGTGATAAGATGTGACGAACTAAGGGGCAGAAAAGAAATGTTTATTTTCAATTTGAGTTGGACATTATATCAAATCTTTAGACTACCTCTCAGGATTGGTAACCTGTCCCACATTGAAATGGTTCTAATTTATAACCGATATATCCATAACAATTATATATCCTGTGCATAATATTGCATTTTGTATATTTGTTTATCTGTAAATATCTGACTATTACAGTTTTGTATTTTGGCTAT
>NC_137192.1:26304351-26376851 GCF_960531495.2 Zeus faber | reverse complement strand
ATGGAGGAAAATGAGAAAGTGAGATCTGTGGATTTCGAGACGTTTTGCGTCTGAGAATGAAACTGGGTGCAGGTTGCAGCCTCCTAAACTGTGATAAACACAAAACGACCTTCCTGTGCACAGCTGCTCTGAAGTATGCCCCGAAAATTACTTGGAATGGAAAAGTTAAAGTTAGTATTAAATATTATTATTATTATTATTATTATTATTATTATTATTATTATTATTATTATTATTATTATTAGTCAAGTAAAATGGGACCGCATCTGACACTTTATTTTATTTTAACGTAAATATATGAGTTGTTTATTATACATACTATTTTTAATATATATAAAAAACTGCCAGTGTTAATCAAAAACATTTCCTCCTTGTTTGTGTCATTTTTGTTCATCTTATTAAACAATACACCTGGGGCAGGAAAAAAAGTCCTGTTTTCCGTTTCCATTTGCAGTGTGCCCACACTGGCATTCAATGGAGTGGGTGTTTGTTGTGCTTTCTGTTGATGTATTTGTGGCACTCTGATTGGCTGCTGCATGGGAAAGCCTTGGGTGCAGTATATTGTGCCCTGATCTGAGGAAATAAGTGACAGCGGAAGAAGCCGTCTATCATGAATTCATTGGTGGCATTATTATGAATCAGGTGGACTTCTTAATTCGTTTTTAAGATGTGTTGGAGATTAGAAAAAAAAATTGGAAGTAAACAGACTGGGTACACACACATCTTCCAAAACATTTACTGCTCACTCAGTTGGACATAACAACCCTTGAGTTTGTATGTCATGGTTTCAAAGAAAGTTGGGGCTAAAAAATGCGCTATGATGTCCAGCGTCACACCATTAAATATCTTCAGTGTCTCCAGTGTGTTGTGTACTGACTGGATATTTCTATATTTTCATACTCAATTGGTCCTTTTCATTTAGTTTTCTTATTGCGACTGCGGCTCAAACCTCCCCATCGGGACAATAATGTTGTTGTATATGAGAGTAAATGTCTCTTTGGAGATCACAGCGTTCCTGTTCTTTGTTTGGTGTTGTGTTGGTTGGTAATTAGATTGTGAAACAACTTCAATTTAGTCCGTGTGCAGTTGTACAAATGCATGATAGAAAAAAAGTAATTTAACAGGAAAACAGGAAATAATGAAAGTGTAGTGTTTTGACTCTAAGGCAATAGTTCACTGCATTCCAGTAATGCACTTTAGCTCAGTTTGGATTATCTGGGACTCATGGGGAAGTTAATAAAAGCATCAGGTGTATGCTTTTGTAGGGATGGGAACGGAAGGTCCTGGGTTCGATTTCCGCCTGTTGTAGCTCCGCCGGGTTATTTCCCAATTAGGGGCCTTTCTGCGTGAAGTTTGCTTGTTCTCCCTGTTCTCACATGGGGATTCCTCCATGTAACATCAGTAAGGACCCCCACCAAAAACATGCAGAACAACGTCGTCTGACCAGCGATGGATGTATGCTTCTGGCTGCCCCACGGAGGAAGGATGTAGTTTCTGGATGATTTTGATGTGTTGATGAAGAATGAGTCTCCGCTGACGCTGACTTGATTAAAATAATAGTTTTATTACACAATTCAGCATCAAACCGGACTTGCCATGGAACGTCCAGGAGAGAACAAAGCTGGAAGTATTCTCTCCCGAAAGAAGTACAAGACTTGTCCTTTATACTAGTACGGGGATCATGTAGCCCATCTGGTCAC
The DNA here is from genome assembly GCF_960531495.2 of Zeus faber. Lineage (NCBI taxonomy): Eukaryota > Metazoa > Chordata > Actinopteri > Zeiformes > Zeidae > Zeus > Zeus faber. The sequence continues at coordinate 26,375,151 of NC_137192.1, read as the reverse complement.
GATGCATAGGTCACAGTTCAGCACTTGCCCGACGTAAATCTACACATTTCCTCCTCTGGCCAAGCTGGAGCCCTCCCTACATCCTTTCTCATATGGGCCTCTAAATAGACACGTTGTTATTGTCCTTCTCCGTATGACATGGAAGCAATAAATTAAAAGTAACATACGTTAGAGATTATAACATACAATCACTATACAGGGGCTCTGATTCTTGAGAATCCGGGGCCCTCATACAGACACCTCATATTCCCCCCTTCGAGACTATACAAAGTCTCAACAGAGAGAAGAGTAATTGAACTTATGATGTTAATTGGCTTAATAGAAATCACTTAATAACAAACAAAATTGATTATAATATACCCTTTTGACCATGCTTAGTCGTAGCAATACAGTAAATTTGTGGACCCATCTGGCAGCTTCCTTTCTTAGAACATCCAGCAAACAATCAAGACAGGAAAATTCTCTCATGGTCCCTCTGCCCCAGGCAACCACGTAAGGTACTCCAAATTAATTAACAGAAAAAGACAAAGGGTTATATAAGGGTTACATATAAATGCATACATTTACAACCTCAGAAATAAATAAAAAAATTTGTCCAAAGTCAGGCTGGTTGACCCATCCGACCTTCCAGTGGACCCTTCCCCACCTAGCCCAAATGTCCCTCAAAAACCGCAAAAAAAGAAAATACCTGAGGTCCCAATGTATTCACTTCATACTATTATGGACGACTCAAATAAAATAATAGCAAATCAAAGTAATATGTCTTGCTAAAAATATCTAGTGTAGAGTACTAGTGAGAGGCTATTCATCAATAATACAGGTTACATTGTAATAAACAAACTTCAATATTATGAAAACATGCAGGACACATATGTATGTATGTATTGAACTGTTGCTTTTTAATACCATCAACTTTGGATGATATTTCACTCGACACTCCTGATCACGATGTCCTCATTCAGGGTCCGCCGTCCATTTTCATTCTCCATTTTCATGTGTCCATGTTTGAGTGTTCAAGTCCATTAGGCTGTTAGGATCTCTGGACACAGCCACCCTCTGACTGGTCCTGAAAGAAAAAATCACCAGCCAGTATCTTGCGCAAACATCAAATACAGTATAATCATTTCACTTTTGCATTATACTTTAACATTATACCAATGTATGATTAACAAATTCAGAGCTGTGTGTTGACAAATTTTTACAATGCGATTTTTTCAGCACACCATTCATTTTTTCACAAACACCTTGGCTTTGCAGATGATAAACAGCTCCTAAACGTTGTTTAATTCCCAATTTTTGCAGAATTAATTTTACTGTTCTATCCACAAACTCTTTCCCATTATCTGAGGATATGCGATCTGGAAGTCCCCACCTGCTTATGACCTCACGACGCAAGAACTTGGCTTGGCAACTGACTGAGCATCTTTACGCTTGGTTGGACATGCCTCAGGCCACCGTGAAAATCTATCCACGACGACTAACATGTATCTTTTAGCTCCTATAGGTCTTATCATGTCAGCAAAATCCACAACCAACTCATGCATAGGACCTGTCGGAGTTGGAATGTGACCGGGTGGACTGATCACATCCCTCCGAAACATTGTTTTTTAAGACAGATTGTACATCTGCCTATGACATAATCAATTTGCTCAAGCAAGTACGGTGCCTAAAAACCATACTCTTTTGTGATTTTTCTCCTTACCTCCCCCCTTGCAATATGGGCTAACCCATGTGCTTCCTGAATCATCAGACCTAGTAGGCCTGGGGGTGCTACCATCAGTCCTTCATGATTTCTCCACAGACCAGCAGAATCTTGTGTGGCCCCTCGGTCCAACCATATTGTTTATCTATGGCTGATGCTGCTTCTTGCATCAAGATCACATCTCTGAGCGTGATTTTATCTTCCAAGTCCACTTCATGGGTGACCAGAAGAACCTTGCCTGCTTTGTTTGCTCCTGTAACTGCTTTTGCAACCTCATCAGCCGCTTTGTTACCTTGTGTGACCCTTGATGTGTCCATTTTGTGTGCTGCACACTTAGCTACAGCTATTTCCTTTGGTTTCATCATTGCATGCAACAATTTCATTATCTGGGCATGATGCTGTATCGGAGAACCATCGGTTTTCTTAAATCCTCGATTTTTCAACACTGACCCAAAAAAATGACACACATTATGTGCATATGCAGTATTTGTATATATTGTCACTCGCTTGCCTTCGGCCAATAGACAAGCTTCTGTCAGGCCCACAAGCTCAGCAAGCTGTGCAGAAGCAGGTTGTGGTATTACTTCTGCTTTCTCAACAACAAATTCAGTTCCCTGGGCTTTGACTACTGCGTAACCAGCACTCAATGTGTCTCCTATTCGATAGCAGGACCCATCGGTCCAATACTCCACATCTGACACATGAAGTGGGAAAGCTTGCAAGTCTGATCTGAGCTTTGCATATCTCTCTACTTCCTGCACACAATCATGTGGCTCTCCATCCTCTGGTGTTGACAAATTCTCAGCTGGATTTACTGTGACACACCTTACTAAGGTGACATCTTCCTGCTCTAAGAGCCTATGATAGTCTCTTAGCGTAGACATAGTAAATGTACATTTACCAAAATTCAAAAGATTCCTGAGACTATGATGGGTAAGAATTGTCACTGGGTAACCCATAGTTACTGATGATGCTTTCTCATACATTAGATGAACTCCCACCATTGCTCTGTAGCACTGTGGTAGCCCCAATTCTACTTCTGAATAGGCAGTAGAATAATATGAAACAGGTTGAGGACTTGTCCCTGTACCTGTGGGCTGACAAAGAACTCCACATGCATATTTGCCTCCAGTGGACGTAGCCACATACAGCAAAAAGTTCTTACAGTAGTCTGGCATGCTAGCACTGGAGCTTCTTGTAGCCTCTGTTTGATGCCATAAGACCTTCCTGCGTCCAGGTGAGGTTACAATGGAGTTGAGCATTCCCAGTCTCTTTTATCATGGCTCTCAAAGGCACTGTTAGGCAGGCATAATCTTCTACCCAGGCTGAAGAACATCCCGCAATGCCAAGAAATTTCATCATCTCTCTGTTCTAGGCTTTGGTGCCGTTCAAATGGCTTCCAAATGACCCTCAGAGATGCGTCTGTGTCCATGGGTTATTGTTTGACCCAAATAAACAACTTTTTCTTGACAATACTGTAGCTTCTTCTGAGAGGCCTTGTGTCCTTTGTCTGCCAATAGCTGTAACAGTTTGATTGAGTCCTCATGGCACGTTTCCTTATCCGGTGAACAGATGACAATGTCGTCCACATACTTAAGGACAGTACTTTTCAAGATCTGATCAATCCCAGCCAAGTCATTCTGCAACACATTATTGAAAATGTGAGGGCAATGTTTGAATCCTTGAGGGAGCCTCTTGTACTTGAAGGTTTGTCCTTTGTATGTGAATCCAAACAACCCTTGACTTTCTTCGCTCATTGAAACACTGAAAAATGATCCACACACAAATTCAACACTGTAAAGTATGTTGCCTCTGGAGGAATTTGGGCTAGCAAGGTATGTGGATCTGGTACATCTGCTGGAAAATCCTGCACCACTTAATTTATTGCTCTTAAATCATGTACCAAGCGATAGGACTCATCTGGTTTCTTTAGAGCCAATGTAGGCGTATTGCTCTGAGGATCCAAACATATTTCCACTACACCTGCTTTTAACAGTCCTTCAATTTGTGGTTCAATCCCTTTGATTGCCTCCTCCTTCAGTGGGTATTGGTTCTTCCAAGGAGGTTTGGTTCCTGGTCTCATTTCAACTCTCACCGGTTGGGCTGACTTCACAAGTCCGATTGTCAGTACTATGTCGAGTTCAATTTAGCGCTGAACATTGACTCATGTGTCATCTGTATCACTTGTGGTTGTCCTTGTCCTTGGGCTGAAATCATGATTTTCATGAACTTCTGATCTTCACTTATCCAGATAGCAAGATTCTCCTTTATTGGTGCAAAAATGGCTTCCTTAGCTTCTACCATAATTTCTCCTATATGCTTCTGCTCAAATCCTTCAGCCACCATTAAAGTCACATGTGGCACACTTTCATCAATGTCGTACTCTGTCTCAAGATACTCACTAGTGTTTATCTTCATAGCTGCTCCTTGTGGTCCCACAATTATGCAGCATGAGGTCAGCTGAACATGCTTGGGTTGACTACTCAACCATTCTTCCGGATCCAATTGGCCAGCATTCTTGAAATATTTCAGCGTGCAGTGATGTGGATTCACAATGAACTTCTCCCCCTTTTTATTTTATTTTATTATTTTTATTCTATTTATCTCTTTAATTTAATTTAATTTTATTATTTTTTCTTCTACTACACAGCCCCTCTTGTCAGAAGGAGTTAACTAAGTTCCACTCTGTATGAAGCATCACCCCTTGCTCCATTTCTTACATTTAGCAAAGACTTCCATTATGGACTGGTCGTCAGCGAGTGAACATCCTGTTTTAGCTCCCATAGGAACAGCCCAGCTCACTGCAGTTACGCACAGTCATAAATCTGTTTTCTCTCAGCAGCCGAAACACAAAACCTCTTTTCTTGCATCAAAAAAACAGCGTTTCCTTCTATTTCAACAAGACTATCTACTCTTTTAACCAGACAGGACTCACAGAAATCACCGCCACACACACCCCAAGCATAAAAAGAAAAAGAAAAAACCCACACACTAATCAAACAATTCACAAATCCTACTTCCAATTCAAAGCAGGAGATTTTCTTTTTCTCTTTTGAATGTGTACATGCATGTGTAGGCAGACTGTGGCTGTAGTCCTTCAGAAGGCGCATTTTGTTATCAAATATAACAAGTCCTGTAAAGGTTCATATCCTTTATCAAATTTACAAACGTCATTGGAAAAAAGGCTCATATATATTGATCAAATGTCCTTAAAGAAAGGCTCATATATTTTTATCAACTTTCCAAAGTCCTTAAATAGGCTCATATATGTTTATCACTAAAAGGACAAGAAATGTTTCTCTTTATGTATTATTAAACTGCTCACCACATATGTATACCTATTTAATAACACATATATTCTATATACCACTTACACATACACAAAACATTACACAAAGCTCTTCACATATCTGTAGCCACGGAACTTTCACACTCACACACACAAAAAGAAAAAGAAAAATATATGTCTGTCCTGCAGCACATCTGATCCTCCAAAGACTTCAACAGCGCTTAGCTTTATGTTTTAACGTCGACTCATTTATACTTTTCTAATTTCATAAAAATGTTCACATTGGCCAAACTTTTAACAAATTATCTTTTCAATCAGATTCTCTCATCATGCATGTTCACTAGTTCTCTAGGGCAGGTTCAGCCCTGTTTTTCCCACTTTTCTCAAACTCTATTTTTCATCTTATTTCCTCTTTTAAGCTTCTAACTTTTAACTCTTTTTTACTTTACTTTCATCTTTTTCATCTTGTTTCATTTTATTTCACATTCAGCCAATTCCCCTGGCCAGGGTTATTTCCTCTTTGTTTTTCCTACACAGATTTGACTATTACTATATTATCATACGGCCAACTTTCACTCAGCAGCTTATTTACACATGTATTACCGTTAAAAAGAAACAGGCCCTGGCTTCATTTAATCTTGCATGGTTATTTAACTGCGTTTGAGTTACTAATTCTGCCATTCTAATATTACTTTTTACTTCAACTTCATTCTCTTTTACCTTATTTCTCATCTTTATTCTCTATTTCTGTTTTTCTTCGTTTATTATTCTCTTATTCCTCTTTTTTACGTCTTTTACAACTTAATAAACCCCAATTTAGACGGAAACTTACTTCACACATCAACACAACATCTCTCATCTCCGCACGATCTGCTGTTGTTAGTGCAGCCTATCTGCACAAAACACAACCGCTTCAGACCACATAACAGCTTGTATTGTAAGTAAAAACTCACCCTTGAGGCATTAAAGTGGTAACTACTGAAGCGGGCGGCAGTGGCAGATGAGGCCCAACAGATCCTGTTCGTGACGCCACTTTGTAGTTTCTGGATGATTTTGATGTGTTGATGAAGAAGGAGTCTCCGCTGACGCTGACTTGATTAAAATAATAGTTTTATTACACAAATCAGCATCAAACCGGACTTGCCATGGAACGTCCAGGAGAGAACAAAGCCGGAAGTAATCTCTCCTGAAAGAAGTAAAAGACGTGTCCTTAATACTAGTACAAGGATCACGTAGCCCATCTGGTCACAATGCATAGGTCACAGTTCAGCACTTGTCCAAAGTAAATCTACGCATTTCCTCCTCTGGCCAAGCTGGAGCCCTCCCTACATCCTATAAATTAAAAGTAACATACGTTAGTGATTATACCATACAATCACTATACAATGGGCTCTGATTCTTAAGAACCCGGGGCCCTCATTCAGACACCTCAAGTGTGTATATATATATATATATATATATATATATACACACACACGTCATTTGTGGTTACTTCCTTCCTTGGATTACATTTTCAATAAGTTACATTTCCATGTAATGCAAAAAACATTGTGGTATTTCTGTGAGTAATTACCATATCACAGCTTCTATTTTTCTGACATCTCGCTGGATCTGGGATAGATCAGTCACTCGCACAATTGAGTGGACTCGACTCGATGTGGTCACGATTTTCTGTCGATTAATGTTTTTTTGTGTTTTTTCATGAATCCAGCAAAGTAATGGAGACCAAAGAGATAAAATATAAATCGAACAGATCCACAGACATCTACCAGGTAAGAAGATACGTAAACACACACACACGCTTAGTTTGTAAACTCTAACCAGTACAGAGTGACGGAGTCTACACCACACACTGGACACGCTGCCAATGTACATCCTGAATCAGAACCTGCACGTACACAGTACATAGGAGGATGACGTCATAAAGTCTTTTACTGTAAAACTAATCTTGTTCCATTTGTTTTCGAGCGTTGCCCTGTCGGTGACGTTTGTCTGGCCACTGTGGGTCATTTTGTCAAATTTGGTTGGTTTTTCATGAATTCCTGGCCCTTATGCGGATGGATTTGTTATGAAAGTTGATCCACAAGATGTTTGTGACATACCGGTTCAAACGAGACCGTGTTTGTAACTCCTGCCGTTGTTCTGTTTCAGATAGTTTTAGCGCGAAAAATTTCCCAAGCAATTTCAATTTCCAGACCCCTAATAACAATAGTACCACATGCTGTGATATGAATTTGCATGATTTACTGAAAAATAAAATAATAAAAATATAAGTACAACTAAGTCCTCCAAATCTCACTCTCTCTCTCTCACACACACCACACACACACACACACACACACACACACACACAGTTCCCGTCCTCAGGCTCAGCCTCTAGCTAGAACTCTCTCAATCCTACCGCCTCAGTCAGCACAGAAAATAATATTCTGCAGTTTGTTTGTTTGTCAGGAGCAGAACCAACACCCCGTATATATATTTGTACTGGTCGGCCCACGGTGGCCTTCTGAGGATCGGCCGTCGTTGTTTTAGATGTTCCAACGTCTACTGTGGTCACGATTTGACCCAGAATGAAAGAAATCAGAGAATGAATGCGACCCATTCCACTTCAGAGCCTGATGATGAGATGGAGGAGTTGGGCAAAGGATTTGGACATTTTGGCCGGACAGGATGCATTAAATCTGGCAACCGGACGGGTAGCATCCCTGTGTAAAGTCTCCTCATGGTCTCTAGAAGCTGCACTCTCAATTATTTTCAATAATAAAAATATTTCGTTCTATTCCGATGAAGGATTTTTCATTTTACACTTGCCAGGAAGGAGCATTCTGGACATTTTTGGCTCTTTTGTGTCAGTCAATGACACCAAGTCGAGTGTGTCATCAATCATGGAAGCTATACTTCCTTTGAATGGGCTGAAAGGTTGCTTTCGGCTCAAAAATGCAGAGGTTAAATGATGGTTAATACATGCAAGTCTTCTCATTTCAGTGAACTGAGAGGTGGAGAGATGTGAAGTTAATGTTTTTTTATACAGTATGTGGAGCATTGACTGACATACAAAATCTGTCCATATAAGCTATGATCTGCTGAAACCAACCTGCTAAAAATGCGTTGGGTGCTCTGCTGGTATTTTGATCAATATCCTATTGGCTGTACATTTAGCTATTTAGAAATGATCAAGAAAGTACTTTGTTTTCTGAAATAAATATTCACTAACTACCCAACTACTGCACTCCATGCCCCGTATGCACCCTTTAGAGCTGATAGTACCTCAGAAGGACCTAATGCTAATTGAAACCCATTTCAACATTGCTAGAAGAGACCCAAAATTACTAAACGGAGTAACCGACTACTTCTACTACTTCTAAAACTTCTCCTTGAAGGTACCTGTACATCCCACTGGCTGCCATGACCCCATAAAAAAATCAACCTCTCCCTTCAGGAATACAACAAGAATTGAATATCTACCAAAGCAGGCCTGGCTCAGTTATTGAATGAGGAATACACCATTGAGGTCCTCTCTGTCTGAGGCTCGAGAAGTTGATCTTCAACTCTGCCCTGATGGAATCTCCAGCTGTGCCATGCTTCACACCGTCACACCGGCCCTATGGTGATACAAACGTCATCAGAAACAAATCTTATCATAGAGCAGACAGAAGAACCACGTTCTTTGCAGTCCCTGAAGAACGTGGTCATGTTTGCCTCGTTGTACTACGTTACTATGTTGGCTGCAGCCTCAAGTTGACTCCCAATGAAGGAAAAATTAGGTTTAGGTAAAAAAAATACAGGAGGTTTCCTTAAAGACATCGCCACACCTTTGTGTTCATCCCAGGTTCACGCTTGTCTAGTTTCTGTGACCGTGACCTTTAGAACATGTATTTTTACAATTCTGCAGTGAATCTAAATTTACAATCAAGATGGTGAAAAGTATGACAGAACATTATAGGATCTGGTCTGGTCTGGTAGGTCTGGTAGATCTGGTCTTGTTAGCCAAAACATGCTGCCTGCAAGCCTTACCAAAATGGCACCAACTGAGTGAACAGTCCATGGGAAATAGGGAGTCTTGAACCCGTATAACCTTGTGACGCCGAACGAAACCAACACAACTACTGTAAAGCGATGTAAACCACAGAGAGATCCCGGAAGTGGAGAGGGTGAAACCCGGGTCGCACTCCACCTTTGGTGCTGTTTAGTCTCTTTGATTCAATAACCCACGAAAAGAGAAAGCTGTTCCCTTTACCTGTTTAAGCTTTACAGTGGCACATATATCTTGTGTGGCTAACAGTGAGTGTAACAGTATAATAGGATCTCTGGCACCAGCTGGACAGTAATCCTGTCACCCTCAAAGGATCATTTAAGTGTTTCTCAAACAGATAGGGGCTAAACGCAGCGAGGTATGAGGGATTAAGCTCAGTGAGATAAGGGGATTATCATTTTGTGCTGATATAATTTTATTAATCCTCCAACCAAGGGTATTCTCTCCGCACCCTCTGGTTGGAGTTGGGAGACAGGTAGAGTTAAAATACTTTTATTATGGAGATATGTAAACCTGAACCTGAAAACGCTGCTCTACAGCCGGGGAGGGCCAATGACGTGATAGTCGTAATCGGATTTGTATACGTAAAATGTAACCCAATCGTGAACGGATGGCCGGAATCAAAAAAACAGAAAGTTGCCTCATAAAGGCAATTAAAGGAGCTAATGGCTTTTATTGTGGAAAATAAACGTGAATAAAAACGGGAAGATGTGTGTATACTGTGTATGTGTAACATTAGGCTATGAGCAGCTGGTGAACCCATAATACACTAGCAGGCTAGCACTTGCTAGCTAATGCTAACAATTAGCTAGTAACGTCAGTGCTGCTGCTTATATCCCCACCATCTTAAGCACTATACCAGATGAGATAATCTAGGCCAGTAGAGCAGTGACTCTCTGTGATATTAATGTCCATGCACCAAGGTTTGTTTACATAATGCATATGAGATTGCCAAAAAAGTTGTCAATATCTGATGTCCAAAAGTTCCTGTTGGCTGTGCGATGTGTACACAAGACTGTTCTGAGTGAATTGACTTGAAAGAAATACAAATTCGATAACTACAAATTCTCAGAATCTGGAGAGACGCTGGGCCTCGCGTTGTACACGCGCCGCCATCTTCGAAGCTTAGGGGACCGACTATGGGTGGGAGAGACCGTTTGTGCAGCTGTCCTTTCACGTGAGCATGATCAGATCAGATCAGATCATGCAACATATGTGTCATTGGCACACAGAAGATAGACAAAATCGGACCAAATGATAAGAAAATTTGATTTCCCCGATCCGGATATAAACTCTAAATGATCCACCGTCAATTGTAATCGGACAAAACACAACATCTAAGTCTTTTCATCCGATTAATTGCCCCACCCCTACTTATAACCTTCCTCAGGAAAAGCCACTGGTGTCAAATCGATGTGATCCGCCAGCTGATAAGTGGTGAAGACAGAGACACCTGGTGTTGGCTAGAAGCTCTTTATGGCATGTATCTGATAAGGCGCTTTTTAGCAGCCGGCGGCGGCATTTTGTAATCATTATCAATGTGGGTGTAGCTTTAGGCTCAATGCTGCTGTTTAAAGAAATTCAACTGAAAGCAGAAGAGCTTCCCATGTTGTTATAGCCTTTTTTCCTCACTGTCCAATGGGTTGCGTTGAAGAGTGGGTCTTATGAGTCGAAATAAGAGTTAATGAAATATGGCAATAGACATGAAGACAACGGATGTTCCCTATAATACCCCTTTAAATACCCTGAGGCCTACAGTCGCTTTCATCGCGACTGAAGAATGTCTTACTGCTCAGCACAGTCAATTATATTATCCAGTAAATTGGTCAGAGCAGCACCTCTATATTTATTTGTACTCGTTGGACCATGGTTGGCTTGCTGTATTTGACATTCCAAAGCCTCATGTGTACACGACTGTGCCCAAAATGAAACAAAGCAGAGAATAAAAGGCAACTTCCCTCCCAATGCCTCATGAGATGAAGGAGTGGCGCAGAGGATTCGGACGTTTTGGCCGGACAGGAGGCGGTAAATCTGGAAACCGGAGGAACTGATGGGTGGCATCCCTGTCTGAAGTCTTCTGATGGTGGAAGTTGCTTTGCTTGAAAGAATGACTACAGGTAAAGGTAAAATGCAGAAATGAAATCAGGTTATGGGCGAGAGTTGGGCTCCTGACCGGAGTTTCCGTTAGAAAGAAATGGTGCCGGTCCACGTGTCCTTAACGATTTGTCCCAGACAAATGGAAGAGATTCCGGTCAAATATTATCTGTGTTTATTAAGCTTAAAAACAATTGATAGGCAGGTTATAGAGGGTTGAGCGAATGAATTAATCAAGGCATATAAATGTATAATATTTTTTATTGAATATTCAAAATAAAATAAGTCCCATCAGTTAAGACTATTTTCAAAGTAAATAAATAAATATTACGAATATTACTACTTGAAATCAATGAATTTGTGAGTGTAGTGTGGAGATTGGATGGTTGAAGCAGCCACACCTGACCTGGATCTAGGTGATTGGGTAAGGGTGGCTGCATACCGGTTGCTCATTGGTTGGGCTAATGAGCAACAGGTTAAAACCCCCATCCCACACACACTCAGGATAGGAGCCCTGTCGTCTGTCATCGTCGTCTGTGTCTCTGTGCCGGAGGGCCCTGACACGCCGCTTGGGTGGTGTGTTGTAGGCGAAACTACAATAGTGAACAATAAGTATCAAGTGCAGCTGCTTTAATTAACGTTTCACTAAAATAACATTTTGAACAAACCAAAAATAAATTAACTTGGCAAGTAGGTCTAGATTAATTATAGAGTTTGTGGTGTGCTATGTGTCATCGAGATTTAAATATGCCGGACTTGAACAAATTTTCCCGGTCAAAAACCATCAATTACCGGATAACGGAAATGCTGCTCCTGACAATGGCAATGAAATCATTATGGGATCAAAATGAACGGTTAGGAGGTGGGAGAGGCAAGCATGCGGTGATCTCGTGAGAATGCGGAAGTGAGTTCAGATCCATGGCGGCACCCAGCTGCACAAACTAAAAACAGACAATCTGCTCCAACTCAGACAAATACAAAGCGAATTGCAAAAAAAACAAAAAAAAAAAAACCACACACTAAGCAAATCCAAAGTGGAAGACCTAGAGGATCATGTCTCCCACCGCAGTAAAACCCGCATTCCCGTGCATTTCTAAAATCGCAGCCAAATAAGTTGAAAAAAAAAAACTTTTTAGAAGCAAAATGTGGTGATGTAGAATATGAACAAGTAGTAATGCACAAGATTCTCAAGTTTACCTGCAAATGCAGCCAGTGGCGAAAAGAAAATGAAAAAATGCCCCAAACAGGCTCTCAGGGTGTAGCTAGGGTAAGGTGGGGTTAGAACTCCAAGAACTTTGAAGACATTTGGCATACGCACATTAATATATTATATTACACACCGACGCTGATGCAGAGACTCATATTATTGATTTAGTTATTGTCTATATATATTGATAGACTCCACTTTTTGTTGTGTTGTCTGCGCTTTCAAACTCCTAAATAGTTCCACTTTAATAAAACATGTATATTCTTACTTTAAATAAATAAATAAAAGCCTTTTTAAGAACAAAAGATATTGTGTGTTGACGACGCTGTTAAACATTCACTCATAACACAAGAACAATGCAGAGATTGCCTCATTCGGCAGTGTGTCAAGTCCCCATTCAGCAGCGTGTCAACTCCCCATTCAGCAGGGTGTCAAGTAGCCATGTGGAAGTAGCCAAGCTCTGTTGGTCCTCCAACCATTTGCATTTTGGGAGCTGGCTGAATGAAGTCAAGTGTGGGGGGAAAACTTTGAAGGTGATTATCTCAGAATTCACAACCTTGTCATAGTTTAAAAAAATATTTACTTAATTTGCACAAGTGACACCTTGTTTTGAAGCTCTGATTCTTTGCTTTCAAATACAGATGATACTAAAATACTAAAATAATTAAAGACCAAAAAAAGTGAAAAGCCACCATTGTGAGATCAGAACACAGGCAGATAAGACAGCCAGGCACAACCACATGAAGACTGTCAGATCACGCCTCAGATTTTGACTAACTGAATCTCCTTCTCATCATTGCCCTTGAGAAAGCAAAATCTGTGACTTTATTCATGCCATTTGTGTATGCATACAGTGGAGGAGCTGTGTCGATGTATTAACAGGTTATTTACATCTGCATAGAGACTGATCATTCATTTGCATACTTCTGTACTGTTCCACAGTTTCACACCGCTTCTATTAAAGACACCTAAAGTGAACTCCTGTCTCTGGGTACTTTTTGAGAGTGTTTAGCTCGCTGCATAGCCATGTACATCTCCATGTGGTGAGGGCGAGGAAGAACGAGTATCACTGGTTGCTGATAAACTATATATGGACGGTCATTTATTCTGAGACTGCTTTACCACACCCTAGTAATTCTGATAATTCTGATTTGTGAGATGTAGAAATAAGCATCCTATCTATATCAGTATTGTAAATATTGCTCCTAATCCCTCCCTCCCTGACCCCGCAATGTTTTAAGTTTATCTTGTCTGTATTTCCCTTGTTTGTGTCGATATGTATCCCTACAAACTTCCTGCAATACTAGGACAGTAAAAAGGACTTATCTATAGGAAAAGATGGGCATGGCAGTATAGCTATTGTCTTGGAAGCACTGTGCTGAATGGGAAAACGACATATCCACATCCATCACCCCCTAACCAACCTCAATGAAACCCATTAAGTTTGTTAGTTGGAATGTGAGAGGCTTGAGCTCACCAGCTAAACATAGCAAAATCCTAAATCACCTCACCAGGATGAACCCCAGCTTCTGTCTACTCCAAGAAACTCACCTCACTGCATCAGAGCATCTCAAACTCAAAGCTGGATGGGTTCATCAAATGTTTTCTGCATCATATAATTAAAAGAAAGCGGTGTTTATGTATTGATCAGTATTCCATATCAGAATAAAACCACAGTATAAGATAAGATAAGATAAGATAAACCTTTATTAGTCCCACAATGGGGAAATTTACATCGTTCCAGCAGCAAAAAGGGGACAGCAGAAAATAGAGAGCATATCAAGTCACACACGATAAACAATATAAAATATATAGAAACATAAAAAATGAAAAAAAATACCAAAAATAGGAACCAGAGTACTATCCGACACAGAAGGGCAATACACAATGATTAACGGAATTTTAGGAAACATCAAATTAACCATGGCTAATATTTATTGCCCCAATGAAGACGACCCCAATTTCTTTCACAGTATATTTTCCAAAATCTTAGAATTCTCTGACTCAGTTATTATACTGGGAGGGGACTTCAACACATTACTTGATCCAAGTTTAGACCAGAGATATCTTCAAAGTTCTTGGAGTTATTTTGTGGGCTAACCCCAACCCTACCCCAGCTACACTCTGAGAGCCTGTTTGGGGCCTCTTTTCATTTTCTTTTCGCCCCTGGCTGCATTCTCAGGTAAACTTGATCTAAATCTAGATGTAAATCTTGTGCATTGCTACTACATAATCTGCATCACCAACCTCAACAGACTTCATCACATAATCGACTTCTTCCGTTGTAACGTTGTTGGTCTCCTCCGGTGGTTCTTGAAAAACTTCCGTTTCATTGTCACATCCAGGTTGAAATCCACTGTTTGAAATGTTTTCCAAGTCCGGGATAACGCCAGTATCAGTTTCAGCAAGGCTGTCGTTCTCTGTGTCGCTGTTGAAAAACGGACTATCATCATGGAAAGTCCAGAATGCGCTGATATTTTGTAAAATTTACGGAACCAAATATCATCCCCACTGGAAGTGTTCAATCTTAAATCAACATTTTCAGCCATCTCAGACTATTTAATAAACTGAACTAAAACCATGGTCTTACCACTCAGTGGGGACAACTGGAATGCTGTAACCCAGAAACTTCCCTTAACCATCACAATGGGCAACATGAGATACCTTGGTATTGATATCACCGCAGATCTGTCAGATTTGTTTACCCTTAACTTTACTCCATTGCTCAGATCCATTGAAGAACTCACTCGATGGAATGACCTTCCCATCTCACTAATCAATAGGATTGCAGCAGTGAAAATGAATATACTACCAAAAAACAATATATTTTCACTGACCCTAGTCCGACCAACAGTAAACTGGTTTAATACTCTAAACCCAATAATCAATTAATTCTATTGGAAACACAAGAAACCGAGAATTAAACTAGCAGCACAACAGAAAAAAAAGACTGTGGAGGCCTAGCAGCCCCAAACTTCAGATACTACTATCTAGTGAACCATCTTCAATTTATGATAAAATGATAACCACCAGAGCAGCAATTGGGCCATAGATGGCGAGACATTGGACAAACAGAATGTCAGGATTTATCAATATCTGATCTCCCATTTCTTCCTGAATCTCTAAAGAAACATAATTGCTTTAAGTACCCATTCATCGCAAAGACTCTGTCTGTCTGGTAGAGATTCAACAAACTCAGTAGTCGCACTCTATCTCCAAAAACATTCATTCCAATCTGGGACAACCCACGTTTTCTGGTTAAAAACAGACCAATAATCTTCATGTCTGTGGGGGTCATGTGGGGGTTGCAGGTTCGTGCTTGGCCCCATTGTCGGCGGGCTGGGGCACCACTAGGGTCGCCCGCCCCGTGGGTGGAGTGGTGGGGCTTGCATGTCCTTCTGCATCGTATGGGGGCGGGTGGCCCATCGTGCTGGGGCTGGATAGACGTTCTGTCTGGTCCTGTGACCTGGGTGGGGACCTGAGCCTGGCTTGGTGTGCTCGGTGTGGGCTGTGGTCTCCTTCGCTGGGAGCAGACTCCCGTTGTCGCACCTTGCTGCCCGGGTACCTGCCCAGGCTAAGGTGTGGGAGGCTGTCTGCCACCCTCTGTTGTGTGGCCCGGCATGGCAGGTGCACATGGCGGCTCTGCGCACGTGCGCGAGCATGCGCGCGCGCACACACACACACACACACACACACACACACACACACACACACACACACATACAGACGGACTCATCACAGGCACACACACCACCAGCACCCGCTTTGAACACACCCCCAACACCCTCCTGGTTGTATTCCTCTCCTTTCCTCCCTCATTTACTGCCATAACTATGACAGGAAGAGGCCATGTGACCAATTGCTGTTCCAGTTTTCCTGGACTTAATTAAATCTGCTTTGTCGACACATGTTGTCGTCAGATGTTTCAATGTTTATGTTTTAAATGTAAATGTTGTTTGTTTCTATGTTTATTTGTTTCACCCGTGGTGATTATCTCCCTCTTGGAGTCGTGATCAGTTGTTTTTAGACCAAAACATGGTAAGATCTCCAAAGAGGAGGGTTGGTGGTTGTTCTCTATAACATAAAACTGTGCCCTTATCATCACACAGGTCGTCCACAGGACAGAGTTGTTGCAGCAGTTCTTGACAATTAAAGAATGAATAAAGAGTTGTATTGCAAGTTGAGAAGTTGAACTCCACTTGCAGACTAACTCTGTCCTAGATGCAAGGTCACAAATACTATGTTGCATGCCCAGCATGCTGACAGCACAGGGCAGCATGCTGGGCAGACAACACAGAGTAAAAAAATGAACGGTTATGTTGACAAGTGCCGGGGAGATGTTTGACTCCGTCTTCCATCCGCCATCCGTTCTCTGTGAAGTTCTCCATTCATCCACATTTTCTGCCGTCCCTTTCAAATTGAAGGTACTGTATGAAATAGTGTTTTCACCTCACCTTTCCTCTCCTCTCATCTTGTTTCATCTCCTATCTCCTCTTCTTCATTGCTTTTTTTAATGTTTGTGTGTGTGTGTGTGTGTGTGTGTGTGTGTGTGTGTGTGTGTGTGTGTGTGTGTGTGTGTGTGTGTGTGTGTGTGTGTGTGCGTGCGTGAGTGTGTGCTTGTGTGCATGTGTGGGTGTGTGCGTGTGTGCGTATGTGCATGGGTGTGTAAAAAACATGCTGTAGGCAAATTTGTGTGTCAATTAAAACTTAAATGCAGGGGTCATTGCGTGTGTATACATGTGTGTTACTGGCAGCGTCGGGATGACTGTGGAGCCGGTGTTCAGCGGAGGCACCTAGCTTCAGGGCTGTTAACAAGGTAGCACGTTATCGTAGATTAGCCCCAAATAACAGCTTTCACATTCTCTGCATGCGTACACGCCGCCACGGGCGTGGGCACGCCGCTGAGATATGTACCGCTAAAAACTGACCGAGCACTCCGGGGGAATTCAGCGCAGTGAATTGAATATTCATGTGGCATTTTGCGTAGCGGTCCTGGGTTTTCAGCTGCCGGGTGGGAGAGTGAGGGAGAGCGGGGAAGGAAGGAAGGAAGGAAGGAAGGAAGGAACAATGGATGGAATGATGGAAGGATGGAAGGAAGAAAGGGGGGAAGGAAGGATGGAGATATTCTTTTTTTCAAGCGTGTTTAAACACCATGGTTTAATTTGGTCTCCGCCCACCACACGCCTAAAAAAATGAAATGAACAGCCAACTACAGAGTGAAATTGGTGCCAAATGCATCCGTGTCTATGTCAGATGTTTTCCATTTTCCAGATTTGTTGCTCTGTCCCCGGCTGGTACTGTCCCTGAAAATTATTAGCTCAAGTCTAAGTTTTATCCGATGGGAAATACAACACAAAACCCATTCTTCTGAATGAAATGTCACTGTTCCTTTAACGCCCCTCGACTCAAATTCTTTCAACTTTCATGTGATGCGTTTATAACAATCATCTCCGTGGAAAAATGAGGTAAATGCATATGCTCATAATTATATCCAGCACTGGGCAAAAGTTTTAGGCACCTTAGATGTTTCACACATTTGTCTGACGTTTATTTTATATGTCCTGCATTTGTGCGTCAATATGTCTGTAGTGTGACTTGGAGCCCAAACATACAGCCAGTCATAAAGAACAAGGAGTCCCGCAAACTGATGGTACGGCCCCCACAGAGCCCTGATCCCAAAATCATCCAGTCAGTCTGGGGCCCCCACAGAGCCCTGATCCCAAAATCATCCAGTCAGTCTGGGGCCCCCACAGAGCCCTGATCCCAAAATCATCCAGTCAGTCTGGGGCCCCCACAGAGCCCTGATCCCAAAATCATCCAGTCAGTCTGGGGCCCCCACAGAGCCCTGATCCCAAAATCATCCAGTCAGTCTGGGGCCCCCACAGAGCCCTGATCCCAAAATCATGCAGTCAGTCTGGAATCACACGAAGAGAGAGAAGCAACAGAGACCTGAGCCTACATCTGCAGAGATCTGTGGCAAGTCCTCCGCAGGTTCCTCCAAAACCTGTGTTCATGTCGTAAATTGTGAAATAAAATATATTCATGGCCTGATTTCTGAAAGCGTGCTCACTTGGCAGCGCTTTTTCACAAGTGCCCAAAACTCTTGCACAGTACTGTATACATATACAGTACTGTATACGAGTATACAGTACTGTATACGAGAATATTCTGTATATATATATATATATATATATATATATATACAGAATATCCTTGTACACATTCAGACCCGCTCACACTGGGTGGTTGCGTGCTGGTCGCCATGCAGCTTGGCATGTCGGACAGAAAATATCATCTGCATGGCAGCCTGTGTAATCAGCCGCTTCCACCGACACCTGCTGGGAGAGAAAGAGGGGGCGAGAGAGAGAGACAGGAAGGAAAAGAAAGAGAGAGAGAGGGGTATTTTTGGTACCTGTGCATCTGTAGCTCAAATGCCGTGGAGCGAGCCGCCTCGTCGGCCGACGTCATCGCCCGTTTACACACTGATTAGCTTTGGTGTGATGAAAATAACTCATCAACCTTAAGTGCGCACAGTGTTTTCTATCCGACAAAGCAGAATTACGGGACAGCCCAAGGGAAAACATGGGTGACAAGAGTGTAGTTGCTTTTGGCTTTTGTTGTCTTTTTTTCAGTGGTGTGGTATCCCACCGCCGTAATACAGGTTGCAGAGCACAGAACTGCGTAGTAGCTGTCCGCTCCGTGTGAAAAAATGGTACAAAGATGTCTGCTGGGTGAGCGTGGGGTCAATAACTTACAATGGGGGTAATGCAAGTTCTTCTATCATCTTCAGACACACACACACACACACATGCGGTACAGGCTGTTCTGGATGCAATCTAAGTACTGTCCCACTCAACGCAAGACCTTAACGAAGTACTTCCAGAGAAACACAAGCTCAGCATTCCGCTGTTCATTTCATCTTATATGTTGGTTTCACTAGGGCGGTGTGCGCGCGCGCGTGTGTGTGAGAGAGAGAATGAAAGCTAAAGCTTGTGTATGAGAGAATACATTTGTGTTTTGTTAGTGTTAATTGCGAGTGTGCGTGTTCTACATCCAATTGTATCACATAGCCTATATGTGTGCGTGTGCGTGTGTGTGTGTGTGTGTGTGTGTGTGCGTGCGTGCGTGCGTGTGTGTGTGTGTGTGTGTGCGTGCGTGCGTGCGTGTGTGTGTGTGTGTGTGTGTGTGCTTGCTAGCCTGAGCTGTCCTGTGGCAGAGCGGGGGCTGAACTTGTCCGATGGCCTACAATGGTGTGAACCGCATTAATTAGCCTTCTGCCTTTGATCTCAGCCTAACGAGGAGATAACGAGGAGTTAACGAGGTCTTAACGAGCCCACGGCCGCTCACATGGATTTGGTAATCGCTCGCTGGGAAACAAGCTGCTTCTTTGGGGCGGTTCGGCTAAGAATCCCCGGCAGGGAGCGTTGGGGAGGTGGTTGTCGGAGGGGGGTGCGGGCGAGTCCGAGCAGCGTTCCAGATTCCGAAGAAGTTGTCGAAGCGTCGCCGGCTGAATCCTCATGCTTTGGTGGGCAGCTTCCACAGAGGTCGGGGGCCTTGGCCCGGGCAGGTCGCTGGCTGGTAGCTCGGCTCCAAAGCAGTTCTGCAAAATGTCCATTGTTCTTCATTTGTCTCGTTGTCTGTCACGGCGTCCTCTGGAAAGGACCTGCTCCGGTGCTGGACAGATTCAAGTGAAGATCTCCAAAAGAGGCGTTTCAGACCCGTCTTCTCGTCTCGTCTCGATGGTGGTATTATCGCCGTGTGATTCTGTCAGTGGAAGGTGGACTCGGGTGGAGGAGTCGTGGTCAGAACTGATGACACACTCGGGGGGGGGGGGTGGGGGGGGGCGGGAGGTTAAGATTCCTCCGGGGCTGCGAGGTAGACGAGGGGAGTGCTGCCCTTTGGGAGGAGGAGGCGGAAGACAGAAAAAGTGACCCTGGACATTGATGTTAAATGAAATGAGAGCCTGCTTCTCCATTCTTTCTTTCTATCTTTCTTTCTTTCTTTCTTTTTCTTTCTTTCACTCTACATTCCTACCCCCTCGCTCTGGACCCGTATGCATTTATGTGTCTCTCTTTTTTCTCTCTGTTTGCAGGAAGGTACTACTGTAGGTACAGTATATACAGCAGTGCGTATGTTTGTGTTTCTATGGAGACACCGTCCCGCACAGGTGTGTGTGTGTGTGCGTGTGTGTGTGCGTGCGCCCACGCGTGTTATCGAGACGTTCCAAATTCTTGATAACTTGGGCTACCTGGATGACTTCAAATGCACTGAATGGAGGCTCGTGACAATGTGGCCTCTGTGACAATGTGGCCTCTGCGTTTAACCCATCCTGGCTTGTCCTTCCTCCGGGGGCACAGCCAGGAGCAGTGGGCAGCGTACGTGGACGCGCCCGGGGACCAGGTGATGAGTGTCCATCGCTGGTCAGACGATGATGGGCGCATGTTTTTGGTGGGGGTCCTACGGGGAGAACATGCAAACTCCACACAGAAAGGCTCCTGTTTGGGAGATTACCGGGAATCGAACCCGGGACCTTCTTGCCGTGCCACCGTGCCGCCATCTTGGGTGAGATGTGCAATAAGTTATTTCCTAACAGTCAACAAAAAACTGCAAAATACGGTGCCCAGTGTACGCTATTGTTGTCGAGTAAGCCTGTTAAAACACTGTTTATACTCTACCGCAAACAGGACGTACAAACACATACTGTATAGTGCAGGTTGAAGTGCCGTTTATATTTGGTGAAAAAAATAATTGTGAGTTTAAACGCTTACACATGTGTTGGTTTGAATAGAAATTGGAACCAAATCCATGATGATATGTTGCAATGTATTGTATGGCTTAGAATCCTCTCTCTCTACCATACATAGAACCTAAAGATCCATTTTAGACAAAATCTCATAAATCAGAAAAATAAATGACACACACATAATATACACACATTAAAGGGGGGCCTCCGATTTAATCAGGTTTGATTTAGGGTGTCTTTGATATTTGGGGTGTCCGTGGGAAAAAATGCCAGCATCAGAAGAGATCACCAGAGCCAGTCGGAAGGCATGCTGGGGTGTCGGACGTGTGTGTGAAAGGGTGGTGCATGAGAGAGGTGACGGCGGAGTGAGTTAAATTCTGCCGGAGTGCCTCCGTCATCACTAATACAGGAGAGCAGGATGAAGGGTGGAGAGGAGGTGACAGAGGAGAGGTGAGGAGAGAGAGGAGAGAGAGAGAGAGAGAGAGAGAGAGAGTGAAAGAACAAGAGTTTCTACTCCGCTACGACGCTGTTTCCCCCCAACCTCTCGCCTCCGCCTCTACCTGCGATAACCTTAACCCCGCCCCCCGCCCCCCCCCCGACACCTGACCTCGAGGTGAAGCCTGGGAAAATATCACCCTTCCATCCTTGGCCAGACAAACTCACACAGGCACGCACACACACACACACACACACACACACACACACACACACACACACACACACACACACACACACACACACACACACACACACACACACACACACACACACATACACACAGCGTGGCGTGCCAAGGCCCCTGAGCGTCTGCCAAGTGTCTGCCAGTCCAAAAGTGGGAGATTACTGAGATTAATGAGGTGTTATCTTTGAGGATGGACTTAATCACTCACTTATTCTGATACTGTGACTGTAATGTGTGTGTGTGTGTGTGTGTGTGTGTGTGTGTGGGTGGGTAAAGTTCAAATAAAAGTCTTTTTTGTCTCGAAACACTTCTTTTACTACAACTCTTCTGCCCTCATGTACAGTACGCGTCTGTGCAGCGAGAGGAAACACTCTCACACTTACTGCCAATAAGTACCCGGAGACAGGAGCTCACTTTTGGTGTCTTTCACAGAAGCGGTGTGACGCGGTGGAACAGTACGGAAATATGCAGATTTAGGATCAGTCTCTGCGCAGATGTAAATAAGCTGTTAATCCGTTGTCATGGCGCCTGCACTGCATGCGTACACCACTAACATCAATGAACTCACGGGTTGCGCTTTCTGTTTTATGTGGCTGAGTCATATACCACCTTGACCTTGGGGAGTCGTGCGTCACAGTTTTCCGTCTTGGAGTCACTGGGCAGAAGAACACGACCTCCGAGACGAGCCTGAGGAACGGCTTCGCTGCCCCGTCCTCGCTTATGTTTACCTCGATCTTCCTCACCTTCCCGTCGTCGCTGGGAAAAACCCTTGTGACGAGCCCTCCGGTGTTCGCTAGACTCCGGACTTGTCTCCATTGGCGACTGAACAGGTCCCTCTCAATGAACTGGCCTGGAGGTAACGGGGGTGCATCAACCTTCACACACACACACACGAGGGAAAAGGCTGCTTCCCTACTTCATGAAGACTGTCCGACAGTATTTTGAGCTTACCTCTTTCAAAGAAGGAGATTCAACTTATTCTTGAGGCTTCATCGTTTGCCTCATTGGACCGCATTGAAGCACGGTGTGAAGCCGCAGCAGAGTGGTAAGTTTCTCACAGGAGCCTGGAGCCTGCTTTTGTTGTTCTTACCTGCTTTTATCAACGTGTTTTCTAGTCATGAGTTGGCAGCGAGCGAAACGGAAAAAGAAAGAAAGAAAGAAAGAAAGAAAGAAAGAAAGCGAGGGAGAATGACAAAGATTACAATAATAAGATAATACTAATAATGATAATAATTATTATGATTATTTGATCTAATAATCATAATCATATTAATAATAATAGGAATAATAATAATAGTAATAATCATAATCATAATCATATTAATCATAATAATGATGTTTTATTTTATTTTATTTTTAATTATTATTTATTATGTATTATTATTATTTGTTAATTTCACGCACTAATTGATGGGATGTGTTTTGATTTTAGTGCTTCATACCAAACACATCACTTCAGACTTCCAATTACAAGCAAACAAATAGGCCTTTCCCCCAAAAAATTGCCGCAAGGGATTAATATGTGCATGGTCATAATTATAATTTGAATTAAAATAGGCAAGATGGAAATAAAGATTACAATACATGTGTCAGGGAACATTTATATCACTGTTTGTGAAGCAAATATAACTCCATTAAAATCCTGTGACATTTAATAAATCCTGTGCAAATGAATAAACAGCCGGGCGACGAGAAAAGCGGCAGACGCTGTGGCAGACGCTGCAGCAGACGGAGCAGACGAGCATCAACCGGTCGCCACAGCTACTCACGCACATTCAGAGGAATGGGATCAATAAAATGTGGAATAGGATCAGTTTTGTTTTGTTTTTTTTCAATGCGTCACATGAGAAGTCAGGGAATGCAGACGCTTGTGTTTTCCAGTCCTTCCGAGATTCTTCTGCTGCGATTGCGGCGACTGAAGAAGTTTCATTTTGAGACTATTAAGTCTTACATTGTCATTCTTTTTTTCCAGTGGAATTGGCCAACATTGTAAGTAAAAGAAAAAGAAAAAAGCGTTTCTTTTAACTTTTTGAAATAAAGAAAGATTCAAATGCAATCACTTTCCATGATAATAATAATAATAATATAATAATATATTATTATTATTATAAATACAAATGTAAATATAGCTGCAGGTAGCAATACACGGGCTCCAGCATATTGGTTTTCGGTAAGTATTACAGTTTTCTTGATCATTTTGTGCAATGCATTACAGCTTACTTAACGTACAAACATCAAACATGGTGGAGTAACGTCCACATACATGGAATATTTTTTTAGAATTGTGTAACTGACCTTCAGACTGACCTGGACATGTAAACATAATGTAGTTATGTTCATGTATTTTCATGAATCTAAACGTTTATGGCATTAAGTATGAAACAGTTACAGTTCAACAAGACATCAAACATTGATTTTAATTTGCTGAGTTTATGGTTTTGATATTGTTTGTCAGTGCAAAAGAGATTACAAAGTGACCGAGTCTACGCCGCACACTGGACTCAGTCCAACTGGACATTCTCAATGGGAATCTGCACATTTATAGTAAATAGTATGATGACATCATAAAGCCTCTCACTGCAAATCTCATCTCGTTCATTTTGTTTACGAATAGTGGCGTGTCAGTTAAGCAAGAACAGCTGAATATTTCGGGTCAAAGTTGTTCTGTTTTTAACCAATATCTGCTCCGTTTGTGGAGCGATTTGGATGTAATTTACACCACAAGACCCCTGTGCCATGGCGGTTTAAATGACACCTCAGCCCTGTTCATAGCTTATGCCGCAGTATGTCTTCCAGATAGTTTTAGTTGTAGGTTGGACAAATTTTGTCCGACGTACTGGCTCGTCTGTGTTAAAATCGCTCAAAATTTGGGCCGTTTTCCGTGAATATCTGCTCCGTGTGTGGATCGAGTCTGATGAAACGTCAACCACGAGGTGTTTGTGACAGCGCGGTTCTAACAACACCTAAACGGTGTTCGTGTGTAATGTGGAAGTTTGTGTTCCAGATACAATAACAATAAGAGGCTGCCAAACAATAACAATAGGGTATTGTAAATATAGTTATATTTTATTTATTATATTGTTACACCTATATAACAATGTTGGTATTGTTCATAAACCATATAACACTACTTAAACAGTCCTTGTGATTAATTATTCAAGTTAGCCGTTTCTGCCGCCGTCTTCCGCATGCAACATCTTCCCAGCGATATCTCCTCAGCTCACCCTGGGATTGGCAACGTTCAGGCGAGAATCCAGCGCGTGTCGGAATCTCCTGGAATCCTTCCTGCGGCTTTCAGTCGGAGGCTAAAGACGGATAATGAGCGCGGTGCTATACTTAGCCCCCAATTAACTGGGAGCTCTCACAGACTTTCCCAAGTCCGTGGAATTCTGGAGCGAGCACGGGGCGCAGATACTTCCCGACGGGAGAACGATTATGAAAAACTCACTTTTGCAGGCCTTGTGCACAGGGCCCTGAAAACACCACTTGGTGGCGTGTGATGGCGAAACTGCCGCAATGTCTTATTATTGTTTGTTTTGCTTATGTAACACCCCAAAACAAGAATGTATATTAGAAAATAACCTTTCTACAAAGTGGTGCGAAAAAGTCTGAAAATCTCAACTTGATATATTATAATATATTATAATATTTCTCTTTCAAGCAGGAACTCCTCCATACACTCCAAAACTTAGAACATTTTTGTATTATTGAATATTTTCAGAATATTGTATTATTGAATATTTGTCGAATGTTGTTAATTGAATATTTTCAGAATGTTGTATAATTTAATATTTTTGTAATATTGCTTTATTGAATATTGTGTTGTACTAATTTAGTCAAAAGTAGAAAAAGTGAAATGACTGATAACATACTGAACTGGACACTGATCATCGCTTTGATTTCTGGGAACACACACGCTTGGAAAGTGTTTAATCACTTTTGGGTAAGAACCAGAGTGTGGATGAATGATTCCTGAAACTGGAAACCCTCAGTCCTTCCTGACCTTAGAGAAGTGCTGCATTGCGTCATAGTTCGAAACTCCACGCCCCGGCCCCAGCAGAGGAGTGGACCAGAATGGGAAATAAAATAATACACTGCTGCAGGGCTTTTCAACCGCTGTGCCAGGTGTGCCGTGAAAAATGTTCAAATTCCACAAAAAACGAATCAATTCATACATTTGAAATATGAACTGGTCCTTGTGTCGCAACATCAAAATTGCACGTCTCCTCTGTTTCGTCGAATCCATCAGTTTCAGACAGAATCGCATACGGTGGCCGACAAGGACCAACGCGCTACAACGGCCAGAAATATCTCCGGTCAGAGAGACGCGCTGCAGCTTCAGAAACGACGCCAATCCAACGACAAAAACATCTAAAAGAAATACAGCAGAAGCGGGCACAGGACTCCAAAACAAATGCATGAACAGGGAACACGCTGCAAATACAGAAACGATCCAAAGCCAAAAAGACAGGAACAACTAAAACAAATGCAAGAGATGCAACGCTGCATGTCCAGACAACGGAATCGCTGCAGGCCTCGAGGGAAGCACATGGTACTGGGATAAGTTCTGGGTGTGTGTGTGTGTGTGTGTGTGTGTGTGTGTGTGTGTGTGTGATCTCGTTACTATTTCATGTAAATGTTGGGATTTGAGCGCGCCTGCACATTTTAGGCTTCTGCGTTTGCCGACTCCTGAGTCATTAAAAAGATTTGTTTGCTTCTACGCATCGTTTGAATCGAGTCTTGCATCATGACTTATAGGCTGTGATTATATACACAATTCTAAATGTTTCTGAGGATTTTAGCGGTGAACAGAACAGTGGTGTAGTGCCGTAAATTGGATTATCATGTTTGACATCATTTTTATTGATAATGTTGTCAACAGCCTCAGTGTTTTATAAGAGTGGAGAGACCTCACGCACCTCGTGGTGATAAATGTATGTCTTGGCCTTCGTTCAAACACACACACACACACACACACACCCATACTAACATAGACACGCTAACACAAAGAAAATCCAATACAGATAAGAAATTTAGACACACACACACATACACACACATACACACACACACACACACACACACACACACACACATACACACACAAATGAAAAGGTCCATTCATACCTTCACTCCCACAATAAAAGATTGTGGGAGCGAAGATTCCTCACTACACACACACACGCACACGCACACACACACACACACACACACACACATTCAGCTCCGTCAACCTACAACAGGTTTCCTTTTCATACAATTCACCTTGTCACACTTCTGAGCAGCTTCGTAGCCTTGTAGATGGTCAGTGGTACTTTGAAATATCTTCTATATTGTATCTGGAGCCAGTAAAGTAATTTAAGTACAGGAATTAGTGTATTTGGTATTTATTTATTTGTATTTGGCATTTATTTTCTTGTACCAGTGAAAGCTCTGGCTGCAGCATTTCCAATGAGCCGGAGACTTCCGACAGTCCTTTTGGGATGTCCACATAAAGGGGCACTACAACACTGTTTGGGATGAATGCACGGACTAGTTATCCTAGTCCTTGCATTAGGGAACAGAGGAGAAGTGGAAGAATCCAGAGCCTGTACGACCTCTTGACGACCACTGGAGCAAACAGGTAAGAAGCTACATGTGATGGCCATGGAGGAATATTATCTCTAAGGTGAGCGATAATGGCTCCGTGCGGCTCACTGTGGCTCCGTGGCCTTATTTGAAGAGACGGGTTCAGCGGCAGTCAATCTGGAGGGAATCGTCAATTTGTCACTTTGTGAACAAACACAAACCCAAGCATTACTCCTTTTGTCATTTTCCATTTTTTGCATTTCTTTGTGTGTTTTCTTTGGATTTCAAAGTCAATCTGCAGCTATGTCTCGGTCCGTTTTCCGACAGGTTTCACAGCTTCACTATTGTTTTCCTCATTTCTCCAGGGGGCGCTTTTGCAGTTTCAGATATCTGCTTCGTTTTTGTCTGTCAATAACCGGAACCTGGTCAAGTTGTCTTCCATGGCATCTCCTGATGGCAGGGAGGGTGGAATCACAGAGAAAGATAAATTTGCAATATTTGCATTTATTTATGAATTTAGCTTGTTTGGCAAGGTCATAAAATGTGCAAATATAGTCAGACTTTTCGAGGTATGGGTTAAGGGTGTGTCCTTTCTACCTCCTGAGCTACCCACCAGATACCGGCGACGGTATCAGAGGTTTGCTGGTTCAATCCCCGGCTCCTCCTGGCAGCATGTCGACGTATCCTCGGGCAAGACACTGAACCCCTAACTGCTCACAGGGGGGCGACTGTGCCTCGTTGCGCTGGTGTGCGCCCTGTGCGGCTGCCACCACCATCGACCTATGAATGCACGTGTGAATGGGTTCATGTGAGGCGTGTACTGTAAAGCGCTTCGAGTGCACTATGCAGGCCACTTTCCATCTGTTTATCTTTCTAAATGCATCTCTCTCCCCGCGTCTCTTTGATGTAAGAGCGACCTAAATGTTTCAAGAAGTATGGATTATGTACGCCGTAGCGAGGCAAGTTGTGATACACACATACAATTGGACTGATATGGAGTGCATTATGTATACATATATATACTGTATATATATTGTAGCAACCCTGTTCGAAATGTTCAAACTGTTATTGATGTGTTTTTTTTTACTGTGTTGCTGGCTTAGATGCTCAACCGGGCGAGTCCAGGAGGTGGGGCAGAGAGAGTGGAGAGGGGTGCTCGGGGGCACGTTGGCCGGAAGTGGGGAATTCGAGCCAGGTTCAAGTGCGAGCGGCTCTGTTTTTCGGTGTGGTTACAGCCTACAGTAGCTGTTTGTACTGTAGATGTTGTTATTCAAAAAAATGCACTGGACTACAGCATTATCACCACTTGTGTTTGACTGTGTGACATAAAAGATTCTTCTGAATGCATGCTTCCTATTAAACCCATGTAAATGCTCTGTTGCATCTCCAGCCTCGCGGCATTTCTCTGTTTTTGGGTCAATTTTTTTTTTTTTCCAATTGCGCACAGCTACGCAGCCTTTTCCACAGAAATGCAAGATAAAACTACATAGAAATGTTTTTAAAAAGGGTGCATTCAATCTGAATTGGTTTTATATGAGTCTACATTGTACCAGAGACCTAGTGCTGCTGATGGATTTGCTTATCAATCGAGACCTGTTTCCCGTTTGTGTGTGTGTGTGTGTGTGTGTGTGTGTGTGTGTGTGTGTGTGTGTGTGGTTTCAAATTCATTGTCAAAATGTGCATAAGTTGATCTGATTAAAGGGGGGGGGGGGTCCAGGATAGTATGGATAGAGAGGAGAGGGAGAGGGAAGTGAGGAGAGCGCTGGGCGCGAGTGTAAGGAGAGAGAATGTGTCTGAAGAGAAGTCCGTGATTACGAGGGTCACGGCTATTCCCAGGGGGTTATTTTCCGACCGGACACCTCGACCCCGGGACAGTCGTTAGCCTCGCGGGAGGCAATAAAGCCAAGTTCAGCTTTACGGGGAGGTTCTGTCTGCGTCTGTTTAATTGTGTCTGTCTGGTGGACCCCGCCACCTGTCACAGCGTTATCAAACAGTTTTTAAAAATATTTAAATCACTGTTGTTTTCAATACTCCTCCTCTCTCTACGACATCATTGACGCGTCTGGGACGCTTCACCATGGAGCCTGTGGAACTGGTGGGAAACCAGACTGCGCGCCGTGCCCGTACACCGCGTCAACGTGTCCAGTGAACTTCCATCGTAGCAATAATCCATTCATAACGCAGGTCGTACACAACACTTGCTTTGATAACATAACCACGGCCAGTACAAGGGACCCAATGTTCTCCCTTAACAGTGTTTTTTTTTCCCCTTGCACTTTAATTTCATTTCTGGACAAATTGGGGCTGTTCTGGAGGCCCCCCTAAGTGAAACGACTGGACTCGTGTTAGTTTAATTGGAAATATACGGTATATATACTGTACATTTCCTCTCTGCTCGAGGGCTCGATGCAAGAGTCGTTGAAGAAACTTCAATCAATCGAAGCGGGGATTTTGCTGAAGCTTCATTACAGCTTTATTAAACATAGGAGTTGACTGGAGGTTTTGGGGCATTTGTTTTCCAGCCAATCAGCAGTGGCGTAGAATGGGTCTGGAGGACTCGAAAGAACCGATCACATGTAGTGGAAGTGGGCATGTCAGGCCTTCAATCAGATCAGAAGTATCGGATTAAGTCAGAATCCGCATTCTTGAGCTTCTTTATTAATTATTGTTATTTAAAAAAAAAGTGTGCTGTCAGCATGCTGGGCATATAATAGAGAGAATTTGTGACATTGCATCTAGGACAGAGTTAGTCTACAAGTGGAGTTCAACTTCTCAACCTGCAATGCAACTCTATTCATTCTTTAATCGTCAACAACTGCTGCAGCAACTCTGTCCTGTGGACGACCTGTGTGATGACAGGAGCACAGTTTTATGTTATAGAGAACCACCACCAACCTCCCTCTATGGAGAGCGATCTGACCATGTTTTGGTCTGTAAACAACTGATCAATACTCCAAGAGGGGGAGAATCACCACGG
This sequence comes from Zeus faber, assembly GCF_960531495.2. Classification (NCBI taxonomy): domain Eukaryota; kingdom Metazoa; phylum Chordata; class Actinopteri; order Zeiformes; family Zeidae; genus Zeus; species Zeus faber. The sequence continues at coordinate 26,344,856 of NC_137192.1, read as the reverse complement.
GTGAAACAAATAAACATAGAACCAAACAACATTTACATGTAAAACCTAAACATAGAAACATCAGATGATAACATGCATCGACAAAACGGAGTTAATTAAGTCCGGAAAAAGGCCCCGAAGCCACCGCTTCCCGTGGCCGTACAGACACCCCACCACCGCAGGACATCCCCTAGCAGCCCCAGAAGACACCCTAGAAGCGGCCCAGCAACACCCACTTGAATTATTGTGTTTTACCACATTGTTTTATCATTCAGATCATTATTATTGTTGTTGTAATAACGGTTATTACTTGTGATTACGTATTCATTTATTTTTTAATTGCAACGCTTAATGTCTTTACTTATGTGTTGTGTAATATTATATTTGTTATATACTGTAATGTCTTGTAATGCCTTGGCATAACATGCTTTATTGTCAGGTCAATGAAGCAAATTTAAATGTAATTATTACTAGATGCCATATACAGACACAATTTACCTAATATATACTGTATGTCTTCAATGTATTTTATATGTATTATATGTCTATTGTAGTGCAGAGGCTTTTCTTGACCAATCTAAATAGTCGTGCCATGGTAATATGAACTTAGCTCTGGTGGCAATAGATTTTGGTGGCAACTTTTTTTGAGTTTTGAGGCTTCTCACACCTCCAAAGACATGTAGGTTTACGCTACTTGGAGATACAGTGTATATATATATATATATATATAGTATCAGTTATTGATCTATCTATTTATCAGTTATCCATCAGTTACCTACCTCCCTATAGTGTCTAACATCTATCTACATATCTGTCTATCTACATTCAGTATCTGTCTATCTATCTATCTACATATCTGTCTATCTACCTATCTATCTATCTATCTATCTATCTATCTATCTATCTATCTATCTATCTATCTATCTATCTATCTATCTATCTATCTATCTATCTATCTATCTATCTATCTATCTATCTATCTATCTATCTATCTATCTATCTATCTATCTATCCATCCATCCATCCATCCACATTGGAGACGGCCTCATCATCTCAGCATCAGACACTTATCATATCTAAATACGGATCACTATTTGCTTAACATCTTAGGGCTGTCAACAGGTGCGGGGCAGATCTAAGTGACGGCCTCTTAAAATAATCCCTCCCAATTTGTTGGCGGGGCCCCGCGCTGGTGGGGGGCGGGGGTGGAGGGGCATTACGGGGCTTTGCGTTGCCTGCATGCCTGCTCTGTGTCCTCCTGGCGGTGGCCCCGAGCCAAAAAAAAAAAAAAAAGCCCAGCCTGGCTCTCCACTGCGGAGCTGAGGGGGAACAGGGCTCAGTGTGCTGCACAGAGCAACGCCTCAAGGTTAACAGAGACTGTGGCTCCAAATTGAGGCATCCACCATTTTGGAACATGATAGCTCTCCATGACGCTCCATCTGCCATGACGCTGGTGTTATTAAAACCATTTCTTCACACTCCCGTCGGACAGTTTGGGGGTCAGCAGCTACAGTCTTTCTTTTCGACGAGCCTCAAAGAGCATGCTGTATATCTCACCACTGAATCCAAATTCTGATATTTCCATTATTAAATGTCTGTGAAACATTGGCAAAATCAAACAGCCCAAATTCTCTGGTTTGAGTGTATATGGACTGATCAATTGCTATTTGATATGTTATTGATCCCCCTTGAAATACCAAGTAATTTAGCTGTGTTATTAAATGGTAGGTTGCTCTGCTTTCCTTTTTGGACTGGTCTTGTGTCAGAGGTTAAGTGCACACGGCAGGTTCAAAGTCAAGGTTCCACTGGTTTTGACATCTCCATTACGGTCGATACGGGCCAATGAGCTTTAACTGTTCACATGTTTCACCGGGCGTGTTGTCTTTAGGCTTGTAATCAGACACCGTTGACCGCTGAAGAAGAAAGCGTTGACCTAATTTGATCTTGCATGGTGGAATACAGGTGAAATTACAAAACAATTACATACAATTATTTGGACTAAAAAGTTAAAAATAAAAACATAGAATATGATAAATATATATTAAGAATAATACCAATTGAATAAAAATATAAACAAATATATTAATAAATGAAGATAATGGCAACGGTATGATAAAATGTGTATAAAATAATAAATATATACAATGAGAAATATACTAAATAACAATACTAATAACAAAAAACACATTAAATGCTTATAATAAAATATCCTTGTACATGTCTGTTGTGTTGGTGGATTCTGAGTGTGGGACCGGCTCCCCTCCTCCCAGACAGATGGTTTGCTCCATGCCGCTCCTCCGTTCCGCCGCTTCGCCGCGCGTCCAGTCGAGCTCCGTCCCGGTTACCGAGCGCGCGTCCGGCCGTCCCCCCGCCTCTCACCCGGTCCGATCCGTGCGCCTTTTGCCGCTCCTCCGGTGAGTCCTCTTATCCCCCCTCCTCCCTTTCTCTTTTCCTCCTCTTGCCTATCTTGTTTTTGTTTTTTTGTTTTTTTTTGTTTTTTGTTTTTTGTTTTTCTTTTATTTGCTTCTCTTCTTTCCCGTTTTTTTTTGTTTTTTTTTTTTAATTCTTATTAGTGTCGGTGTGAACCGACGGACGGGCTTGTTTTGGGGGAGATGCGCGTCTCGGTCCTGATGGGAGGACGGTGCGTGTTTTAGTGTGCATAAGGAAGTACACACCGCGCTACACACACACACACACACACACGCACGCACGCACGCACGCACGCACACGCACGCACACGCACACACACACGGCACCTTTGATTTTGTTTCTGTGGTCTTTCCCACGTTGTCTTGCTTTCGCTGATCTTTCTTTCTTTTAAAAAAATAGTCACGTGTGAAACTTTGTTTTTATGTCTTTCTTGGAACATTTGTTGAGTTTCATGTTTTATTCTTCCGCTTTACATCATTCTTAGTTTTGTTCAACAACCCCCCCACAGACACACACACACACACACACTCCTTGCAACAGAAAAGCGGATTTTATTATCATTCTTTTTACATTTGAGAAATTGTCCGTATGACAGCATGCAGCGCTCGGTTCGTGGCATCCATCTGGGAGTGACCACGATCCGGGTAAGACACAGAGGAGCTGCAGCGGTGCCGGAGTTAGACTTGACTTAACTAAAGCCTGTCGTGGGGGAAGTACCTGCTCTTTCGATGTCTTAGAAGTCAAAATGTCATACCCAGTGCCCTGATGTAGGAGACCGGGGGCCATGTTGTCACGCTTTTCACACTCGTTTATGTATGTTGGGATCCACGCGGCATCAAATTCAGAACAGTGGCAAGTTGCCCATCAGCAGGTCAGTTGTCACATGTTTTCTAATGTTTACTTTGAACACTTTATTCTCAACTCGACCAAGGACAAATGTATAATTGTGAAGATTTTTAACTGGAAGAAGATTATTAGAAAAAATGTCAAGTATTTTTTAATTTTTTTTTTTTTTACTTTAGAAGTGAAAGACAGTAAACCAGTGTTCACCTCAGTTCACCTCAGTCTTTGCTTTTTTCCCCAGACAGGATATGATATCCAACTAGGATTCCACTTTTTAAGTAGCACCCTCTGATGGTGGAAATATGAATGATGCGACAACTTACCCGTGTGAGCCCCGGCCCCGGTCTCCCCTAACACAGCCTATAATACTTCATAAAGTAAGACTGGAGCTTTCATTCTGCAGATGATGCAGATTCTGATTGCAGTTATTTACAAATAAATTCTGTAGACGGTGTTTAAAAATGTATAAAAGTAAACAGTGTTCATATTTGCTTTGAAAAGTAGTAAAATATTAATATACATGTGTATATAGTATATATATATATATACATATAGATAGATAGATATATGGATGGATGGATAGATAGATAGATAGATAGATAGATAGATAGATAGATAGATAGATAGATAGATAGATAGATAGATAGATAGATAGATAGATAGATAGATAGATAGATAGATAGATAGATAGATAGATAGATAGATAGATAGATAGATAGACAGATAGATAGATAGATAGATAGATAGATAGACAGATAGATAGATAGATAGATAGATAGATAGATAGATAGATAGATAGATAGATAGATAGATAGACAGATAGATAGATAGACGGATAGATAGATAGACGGATAGATAGATAGATAGATAGACAGATAGATAGATAGATAGATAGATAGATAGATAGATAGATAGATAGATAGATAGATAGACAGATAGATAGATAGACAGATAGACGGAAAGACAGATAGATGGATAGATCAATAGATAGATGGATGGATGGATGGATGGATAGATAGATAGATAGATAGAGAGATAGAGAGATAGATAGATAGATAGATAGATAGATAGATAAATAGAGAGATAGAGAGATAGATAGATAGATAGATAGACAGATAGATAGATAGATAGATAGATAGATAGATAGATAGATAGATAGATAGATAGATAGATAGATAGATAGATAGATAGATAGATAGACAGATAGATAGATAGATAGATAGACAGATAGATAGATAGATAGACAGATAGATAGATAGATAGATAGACAGATAGATAGATAGACAGATAGATAGACAGATAGATAGATTGTTTTACATTTGGAAAAGGTTTTTAAGTACATTCACACTTTTACACTTGCTTGTAGTACAAAAAGTGTAAAAAAAACCCCACAATATTTTTACCTTCAAATCTACTATAAGCCAAGAGTGTATTTCTGGATAACGGAGCTGACTCTTGTTCTGAATCTTGTTCATTCTCTTTGAGTTGCAGTTAGTCATTTGCAGTCATTTCATTTGTATTATTTCACACCTTTTTTCAACAATTCTTAAAAGGTGTGTAGGAGGAGCATATATGAGTTATCCTTCTCCTCCTCTTCTCTGTCCTCCTCCCTTTCCCCGGCCAAGCATTAATTGCAGTGCCTTAGCCGAGAGGAAGATTCCCATTAAGTTGAATTGCATTATAGCTGTGCTCCGGGCGCACAGGCACGTGCACACACACGCACACACGCACACACACATACACACACACACACACACACACACACACACACATACCCACACACACACACACACACACACACACACACACACACACGTATGTTTTGTGTGCTCTGCTCTGGCATCTTTTTCCTGCGCATTGTGGGCGTGTCTTCCCTGTGCGTTGTGGGCGTGTCTTTCCTGCGCATTGTGGGCGTGTCTTCCCTGTGCGTTGTGGGCGTGTCTTTCCTGTGCGTTGTGGGCGTGTCTTCCCTGTGCGTTGTGGGCGTGTCTTTCCTGCGCATTGTGGGCGTGTCTTCCCTGTGCGTTGTGGGCGTGTCTTTCCTACGCGTTGTGGGCGTGTCTTCCCTGTGCGTTGTGGGCATGTCTTCCCTGTGCGTTGTGGGCGTGTCTTCCCTGTGCGTTGTGGGCGTGTCTTCCCTGCTCGTTGTGGGCGTGTCTTCCCTGTGCGTTGTGGGCGTGTCTTCCCTGTGCGTTGTGGGCGTGCCTTCCCTGTGCGTTGTGGGCGTGTCTTCCCTGTGTGTTGTGGGCGTGTCTTCCCTGTGCGTTGTGGGCGTGTCTTCCAAGAGCCTTGTAGGCGTGTCTTGTCTTGTTCCCTGGACCTCCTGTACGTTGTTGAACATTTTCAGGAGGAAGGACAGAGTATACGTAGCAGCCGGTGGAATAAACGGTGGACATGTTATTCCACGCTACCGGTGCGAGCGCCGCCCGGAGATTATCAACGTAAACAAGTGTTTTCAAACCGGCAGCCAATCGTCGGTCGTGTGATTTGCAGTTCAGGCCGAGCTCGTGTCCCCGGGACATCGATGTCTCCTGTACGGATGTTTACACTCGCACGTCTCCCGCTCCGCGGACCGCGGACCGCGCTGAATCCACAGAACGCAGGCGAGCTGGTTCTGCCTCACAAACGCTCCTCGGCCGGGAAGCTATTTGCTTTACACAGACTCCGTCTGTAACCGCACAGCCCTCACACCTGTCTTCACTGGTTATGTGTGTTCTCTTTGTGTTACTGCAATGGCCAAAATGATTGGATGTTAAGAATGGACAATACCAAATTTTTTTGCCATTATCGTTATTACATTGTCTTTTTCATAGGAAGGATTCTGCACAACACGGTCATCCTCACGGAGCGACATCGTACACGGATGCAGCACTTAAACCGGCGTCAGAGAGAGAAAAATAACAAACAGAAAAACTAAAGACGAAGCATCGTGACGAAGGGTTAGCGCCGGGGTTACTGGCTTCTAATTGCATTTTGACTTTCACAAGTACAGTAAACGGCACGGCTGCCTGGATTCTCGGCCAGAGCCTTTATAGACGTCCGCTCGGGCCCCACATGTTCTAAGAGGGGAAGCTGTCGGATCCGGTCTTCAAAGCGCATTGATCTTGCCGCCGAGGGTCCGTTCCGCTGCAAAGTTAACCAGAGGTTGTGGTGAACTTTCGCCCAAAAAACGTTCATCGTGGTCTCGCCGTGACAGGCCTCAGTTGATATTTATGTTTTGTTTTTTTAAGCTTATTTTGCATCCGTCTCTCTGATTGACGGGCAGATTTTTTCACCAGGAAAATGGGAATTTCGCCGTCCTGCTGTTTTTGTTGACGCCGTATGTTTCTTTTCGTGGTTTCTGTTTCATTGGCATTTTTCAATTTGTCACAGTCCAATGGTTCATAATAGATTCAGATTGGTATGGTGAAGGTAAAGAACTGAATATTCATGGGGGACAAGATGGCTTTTAAGTCTTAATCGTTTGCCCCACTCGGTTGCGTTGAAGCACAGTGGGGAGTTGCGTCAGAGTGGTAAGTTCCTGGATAGTAGAGCGTTCCGCGAGGTTGTTGCTATGAACACTTATAAATGATGGAAACCAACATTTTAATAAGGACCCGGTTGACAAATAGAGAAGCCGTCCTTCAATTCTCTTCCAGACAGTGCTGCGCTCCTCGGATTTAGCGGAGAAAAAACGGTCAATTTCATTGAAGAAATTGTCAATCCTCTCGCTTATGGTTTTATTTAAATTTTTTGTCAATTATATAGATGCACAGGGATTAAATTGGCCCTGGTCGATGAATGGTGGTATATAGCCGGTAAATATCATTTAGTCACGTTCAACTCATCCCCCTGCTGAACCCCCTGAAAAATCGACTTACTTCTTCATTTCTTTCTCCGGGTTCATTATTTTTGCAATTTCTTAAAAGGAAAAAAAGTGGAGAAGAAAGGCGGTTGCATTAGAGAAGCCCAGGAATATTTTATCACCTGCCATTTCCAACTGAAACGTTTTGCATTTGGTAATGGAAAGGAAATGTGTTTTATTATAGGCATCAGCATGTGTATGTGTATGTGTATATACACAAATATACTATTCAAAAACATGACACATTGTTTTTGTAATGTTTATTGTAATTTAGTCCCTGTGTTTTGGTTAAACTCCATTTTGGCATAAATCTGCATTTTGCAGTTTTGTTTGATTTTTCTCAGTAATACCCTGTCCTGCACACTCATTTCCAACCCCCCCCCCCCATAATTTTGAACTCTCTATTGAGGGGTTTGGAAAATACAACCTAAAAGTCATGGCCTTTGTGGTTGCGGTGGAGAGGTGCCGGCACGGACGGGTTTCATTCATTTAAAGTCCAAGCAAAAGCGCTCACGTGCGGAAGAGTAAATATAAAGGACAACCTGAAGATGCGACCGGACGTCGCTTCTCGCTGCGTTTTGGCTCCAGCGCTCTCCCCGTACGTTCCCTGCCGGGCGTCCCGCCCATCTGCTGTGATTGGCCGGTCAGCCCAACTGGCTCCGGCTGGCGCCGAGGCGGGGAGCGTCGGTGGATTGGTGATGGATTTTCTCATATTTATCTCTGTGGATATTTATCGCAATATATAACTGATGTTGCGCGACCTTTTTCTTTTTTTCTTTGTTTTACCGTTTTGGCTTTTTGGAGGATGATGTGTGCTCGCTGTTCGTTTCCCTATCCTCAGAGCAAGGTTGTCATTTTGAAAATACCCAACGATGAGAACATATCAATTTAAAATCTCCCGAACGTAAGCATCATTATCCGGGTTAATTTATTTAGCGATTTTATGTGTTGTTTGGAGAAGGGTTTTATCGCCCAGTTCTATTTGAAAAGCTTGAGTTTAGTTCGGTACTTTAACGCTGGCGTTTTTAGGTCCTGTCCACACGTATACCGATATTTTAGAAAATTAAGTATTTTCTCCACGTTTTTGGCCTCCCTTCCACACCAAAATGGCGTTTTAGGAACTGGGTCAAAGCTTTTGAAAAAACTCGTTCCAGGGTGGAGTTTTTTTAATTTTTTTTAATTTTTTTTTTTTTAAACTCTGTTCCCCATTTATTTGTGTGGAGGAAGTAAAACGGAGCTTCTTGACAACGCCGACATCATGAACTCAACATGCGTCGTAATGTTCTTCCGTGGTATTCTACACCGAGTCTGACATCATCTTCGCCCCCTACTGGCCTAGAATTGTCATGTCTTTTCAGAAATATCCGTATACTTGCGGCCGAGGCATCGGATTCAGGGCCAGACACTTTCACACATTTCAGGACCATGGAGAAATTGGTCAGCCGTAATATTTTCAATAACATAAAATAATATTCTGTATTTTTTCGAGTCTTGCTCAGTGTCAGTGCTGTGAAGGAGGGATGGTGAAGGGTGGATGACTCTATCAGTTCCCCCCCCCCGGATTAAAGTGGGACCAGGACTGAGCGAACGCAGGACACACACACACACTCACACACACACACACACACACACACACACACACACACACACACACACACACACACACACACACACACACACACACACACACACACACCATCCCCGCAGAACTCTGCAGTCAGCAGAGCATCACTCAAGAGCAGATGGATCAAGTTAGAGAGAGTGACACACACACACACGCACACGCACACGCACACACACACACACCCTAAATCTCACACATTCCCAAGAGCCTTACACTTTCCCTCATATATACTGTACACACACACACACACATGCTTATATATACCGTCATGAGGCCAGCAGAAGAACTGGTGCAGATAATCGTAGAAATAGTGTGACAGCAGGAAAGCTTCTTCACACACACACACACACACACACACACACACACACACATGGTGAGTGATGTCTCTCACCGCCTGTCTACATGCAACACTGGTTTGTAGGTTGTTTTGTACTTTGAGACTAAGCAGTACTATGTAACTTTGGTATTTGGGATTTGGCGTCCCTACAGTTTCCGAGTGCAATTGTACTTTTACACCCCTGTCGAAAAATTTGTTCGGGTGTCCGAAATTTTTTTATTTATTTTACCAGACAATTTTCAACCTTATCGGTCACGTTTCAATCACAGTCTATGTTACTTAGGTTAATATAATGTACACTCCGGTTACAGCGCCCCTTCAGCGCGACCTCGCCGCTTCAGCGAGCACCAGAGATCAGCCCCTGATACCGGTATAGGTACCAGATGTGCTCGGCCAGGCAGATCGGCTTGCATGCACGTGAAACAAATCCCGTGGAGCAATGAAAGTGAGGGCCGGCGCTTGCCGGCAGTGGTGAGGTGGGATCCCGGTGCTGTTGGTGCCGGGCACACTACGGGCCTGTCTTGGGGAGGTGAAGTGGGTCCGCTTTTTATGAGCATTATTAACTTAAGTGTTTTTTTTTTAAGGTAGTGACATTTATCTATCTATCTATCTATCTATCTATCTATCTATCTATCTGTCTATCTATCTATCTATCTATCTATCTATCTATCTATCTATCTATCTATCTATCTATCTATCTATCTATCTATCTATCTATCTATCTATTTATAATACAACGTTAAAAATAGACACTTAATCATGAAAACATTTCATTAATAATTTTCATATTCTGAAAACATTAAGTAAAATAGTGCGGATTAGTTGAGCATTGACATTCGTAATTAATTAAATTTATATAAATAAACATTTTAATCCAAATGAATTCCATATTATTTTTATAAATATTATAATACATATTAATAATGATACATTGTGATATTCAACATTATATTAAATCTGACCCACAAATGAATTAATTTAAATTTAATTAAATGTTTATAATTTATTAAAATGTTGCCGGCTGCATTATTGCCACTGTAGTTTTAGACCAGCAAAATATCATCAAATTAGCACAGTATCGAGGTATTCGTCAACAAATATTGTGATATTATATCTCCATCCCTCCCTCTTCCTGTCTGTCTCTCCTTCATTCGCTGACCTCATCCCAAGTACCACCATTCTATCTATGGTTCTATCGCTCCTGTCTCCCTAGGAGTCTTTTTCCTCTCCCCCTTAATTTCCTTTATCTTATTTCCCCTGCTCTCTCCCTCTCTCTCTCCCTCCCTCCCTGTGTAAGAGGGGGATGAGATGAAGAAGTCGAGATCCTGACATTTCAGCTCAGCCAAATCCACGAGTCAGCACATCATCTCGCCGCCTCCTCTCTCTCTCTCTCTCTCTCCCTCTCTCTCTCTCTCTCTCTCTGTCTGTCTCCCTCCCTCTCTCCCTCTCACACCCCCAATTGATTATAATTATAATAATAACTCTCCTTCTAGTATGAGCAGTTGTACTACAGTGGTCATTGTATACTTTCAATCTTGTGTTTTAGATGGAAGGGGTATTCTTTCCCCCCCCCCCGTTAATAGCCGCTTTCTTTCCTCCCGCTGCATTGTTGGTCAGGCCTACAGCATTATCGTCACCAATCTGCAATGGCAAAGTGAAAATATTTTGTGCTTGGGGTGCAAGGCTGCCAAGGCTCTGTGCAGCACACAGCAGCTCCTGCCTGCAGCAGGCCCTGGAGGAGGTTAGAGCAAAAGGAATTGGTGTGAAGCAGCAAACAGCCACAAAGTCGATGCTTTCTGTGCAGGGGTGGGTGGGCTTTACACCGTCAATGCAATCAGGAATCCACTCAATCGATACTGATTTTCCCTCATTATATTATCTCTCTCTCTCTCTCTCTCTCTCTCTCTCTCTCCATTTCTCTCTCTCCCTTTCTCTCTTTCTCTCTATTTTTTCCAAGTATATACTATATATCTGAATCTTGGGACCAGCTATAGCATTATATTTACATCACATTACTCCACTGATCAGACGCTTTTGTCCAAAGCGACTTACAACTTATCCTCTACGCGGATGGAGGCAGCCACGCAAGACTTTGCGTGCGTCACGGGGGGTATGTTCTGGGTGTTTAATGTGTTGTGTTACGCGGCGTCCGGGCTCTACTTCCCAGCGCTCCCACGCAGGGTTTCAGCAAACACGGCTCATATCGAAATCCCCCCCTCCCGGAGAGAAGGGCAGAGCGGGTGGCGTGGCAGGCTCGCCCCGTCCATTTTAGGGTGGTGGAAGGTGGATGCATCAGAACCAGAGAAGGGCGTGAGAGGCAACGAGGGATATGAGAAAGAGAGCGAGAGAGAAAGAGTGAGAGAGAGAGAGATAGAGACCAGGCATGAGAATGAGAGGGCGAGAGAGAGAGAATGTAATCATAGAATGTAAGATGGCAAAGGGAGAACAAATACATGGAAAGGAACACAGCCCGATATTCAATGTGACGATAATATTTGAAATTAAATACATGGATGTGAAAGTGAGAAAGAGAGGTAGTAAGGAGTGAGCAGATAAGCGGAGCAGTGTTTTAAATATCATGTCAGAGCAGGAAGTTATAATTGGCTCCGGCTAATTTACAACATGGCTGTCACGGGGCTTTGCCGGTGAAAGGGGGCTTATTAAACTGAAGAAAATATTTGCTTAAACATGACCTTTTGCCATTAAGAGATAACCAACAAATTCAATGACACAGTCTTGCATGTAAACGCACATTACCAACACACACGCACACACACACACACACACTTAGGTAACTGTGTGTGTGTGTGTGTGTGTGTGTGTGTGTGTGTGTGTGTGTGTGTGTGTGTGTGTGTGTGTGTGTGTGTGTGTGTGTGTGTGTGTGTGTGTATGAATGAACCAGTGGAGCGTGACCTGGACTGCAGACTGGCTGCAGGTGGAGGAAGGGCAGAGATCCAGGCTGTACATTATTGTTCATCATTTATTTATCGTAAATTAACTTAATCCAGGCAGGAATTTATTTGTTTATTATCAATTCTATTCATATTTTATACATTATATCTATATATCTTTAAACCTTATTTATTTGTAATTGTTTTATTCCAGAATGTTGCGGAAATGGCCTCTCATTACATAATTCAGCAATTTATTAATTGATCAATTGGAGTCCCAGTATTTATTTAATTTATCTATTTATTTAAATTATTATTATTATTAGCGCTCCAGCCCCAAAAGGCCAGGAGCTACATCCCGGGATTGATTTTGTTAATGAAAAACTCATGTCAGTGGTGTGTGGCTCTCATGGATCCGCCGCACTCACAGACAAGCTGAATAAAATGTGTATTCGGGGCAGTCCCGAAATGCCGTCGTCCAAGTTTGATCCAGATCGATCCATTGTTATCAAATAATTTAGAAAAGAAAAAAAGTTTTGTCACGCATCATGCATGTGCAAATAACGGTGTGCACAGGTCACATCATAGCATTGCAGTTTAGTGATTGGTCAACAACCGGGTCCTCAGCAAGATGGTGTCATGTGCAGCTGTAACTGACGTCCAAACTTTATGGATGTCATGGATCCTACGAACCCACAGACAAAATGAATGAGATGTGTATTCGGGGCAGTTCCAACATGCCGTCGTTTGAGTTTCATCCGGACCGGCGGTTCAGTATTGTGGAAGAAGTTGTTATCAACAGTCGCAACCTCACCAAGATGGCGCCGAGCAAAGATGCGGAGAAATCCTTCGCGCATGCGCAAGTTGATGGAGTACGCAGATAATGTGAGTCCAATCCAAACCTCATCAGATGAAGTCTGTTTTGGACCTCAAGTGAAGGAATATAATATACAAACTTAACTATACACAATTACAAGTGACAGGTATTATTTTATTACTATTAACCTTATTATGAACAAAACTCTGAAAACTCTAAAGTAGGTACTGCAAAAAACTTGACTGGAAAAACGCAGACAGAAGTTGCTGCAAAGTCTCCGACAACATATAATACCGACGAATCTCCTTTAAATATACCTGTTGATACTCCACATGTGTTGGTGTTAAGAGGCTCATTTCATCAGGGCGATGTTTGGAGACTCCAGGAACAAGCGGTGTGCAGCTGTCAGTTTGACAGCTGCACTTAAGAGCGAGGCCCAAAATGTTTTGACATGGACAGCAAGTGACCTAGATTGTGTTTTGATGGAAGGAACTGGCCTTGATCAGGGCATGAAAACATCTGGTAGAATAAAATAAAATGTTCTAGAAATAAATTATATTGCCATATCAGAATTGCCATGGCAACGTACCGTCTGTAAGACAATATTTGCATTAAGGAATGCTGATTACTGGTTGTATTGGTGTTTTAAAATGTTTTAAAAATTATGGAATAAGGCCATGCTGGTTGGTAAAGCCATTCACAGATCACTGGTTAATAATGACACCTGCTTATTAACAATTACTGGCAATAATTGTGCAATTATTAAGCAGGGTAAGATAAACACGCGCACAGCACATTTGGACATTTGCAGTATGACTCACCCAGCAGCTTTGCAGGGAGCCAAAGTACATTCGTCCATTGAACTTAGGCAACGGTCCGACCAGGGTATTGCTGCCTGCAGCTATATTTATTATTTATTTTCATATATTTTATTGGGGGGGGGGGGATATCCTGATGAGACAGACAGGTCTCTCCCACTGTCATCGCCATGGTAACGCTCCCTGCCCACTGCCATTTAAATTGCGTCCTGGGACTCGGGTCGGCTGCAGCTTGTGTCCCACCGCACGGTGAACTCTGGTACCCGCTTCGAGTGGATCTACCGCGATCATAACTTTTTTTTTATTGCTTTTACAGGTTGTTGAAGTGTTTCCTGGTCCTTGTGTTAGGCCTTTGTAAGTAAAAAAAAAACCAAACCCTTAATCTAATGAATAATAGATCATATTCTCTCCTTATTCTCACCTTCATCGAGCCTCTAATGCCCATTCATCACCTCCTCCTGAGGATAATGCTGTGATACGGTGCTTCCCTGTGGCATTTTGAAACACCGTCAAACACCACAGTCTATTTACTCTCTGAAGGCTTTTCATTTGTCATCCTGATTCCAGATATCGATACTGCCATTGCATTTGTCATACAAGTTATATTTGTTGTATTTTTATTATTTGGCTACAATTTCTTCCCATCAAATAATACTTGGAAGGGCTTGCACTCAGAAGATTCAGGATGAATGTTTTATTCATCTTGTCCATGGCATGGCCTTGGGGAAAAGACACAGTAATGTATTGGAGAATTTCTCAAACGATGGAAATGAATTGTCGTGAAATCAAGGCATTGTCGTATGAAGACGCAGAGTTTTGTCTGATATGCTTTAAACTGTCACATGCTTGAATACTGCAGCGAGATACGTCAACATGGAATTTTGGATTGATAAGCAGATATTGGGAGTACTGTGGTTGTACTGGGATCCGCTTAGCACACAAACCAGTGAACAGATATCCAGTTATTGCTCCCTCTCTCTCTCTCTCTCTCTCTCCCTGTGTAGTGTGTGTATTGCACGACACTCTGAAGTTGTGACTGACTTACTACAGTTTCATTTGGGATTCAGCCTCGCTGTGTCTGGGATTGATGTGTTAATGTTTTATTTGCCTGCATTCAACAGCGGTGGCTCTTCTCCTGCAAGTAGAACAACAACAGCTAAAGCTGCATTCACATGGAACACGGTCGGCGGCAGACGGCATAACGGAACTTTCTAAAACAGCACGGGGGCATACGACGGCAAAAATCAACGAGCGTGACCATATGCTGCTGTGGTGATGTACAAAGACTGCAGATAAATATATTGCCCTATATATTAACTATGATTATTTTGTGTCTGTTATTACATGTAAAATTTTAGTAATGCATGTAACTTAAAAAGCAGCTTACTATTGATATTTTATTGCAAACTTAAAAGAATGTTAAATTCGCTCCAAAACATAATCATTCATAGGTGGTTAACTTTAATCAAGTCAGCTCCTGTATAAAGCATCATATACATCTCAAAACTGGTTTGACAATAGATTATTTTGCATTATGGATAATATTTATGGATATTGTTGTTGGATATGTTTCGAGAGAGTGCATCTAAAGATCTGTTTCCTGGTTGCGATCAATGATCAGTTAACTGATCGCCGATCACTCAATGGCTGATCACCTGGTTTCCACCTCTTTTATTATTGATTATTCATATTTAATTAGATTATTATATAGGTAATAACCTGGAGCTGCAAATTCATCATCAAATCAACTGCGGCACGCGCCACCACCACCTCCAAATCCTCCGTCGGTTTCCTCGCTACAAGCACCAAACAGCCTCCATGCTACAAATAGTTGGAGAAAAACAACTTTTATATCAATCCACATGTTTGTATTTAAGCCATTCGAGTGGGATATTCCAAATAAAATCTACCGGCTCCGTCACTGCGGTGAAAATCAAGCACTCATGCGCAGTGGAGTCGGCTTGTCACCTACATCGCATCAGGCGGTCATTCTGTCGTGGAGGGCTGCGAAAAGTTAAAATATTGAGGCATATAGCGTGTACCGCTGCCTGGGCAGGTGTTCTGCGCTGGTCTGTCGTCATGCTCTCCTCCGCCAACAGGACTTCCGGTTTGCTCCCGTCTTCCATGTTCCGAGTGAATGCAGCATGACCCGCAATGGAAATGCATTATTCATAGTCTGCCCCTCATGTACACACACACACACACACACACACACACACACACACACACACACACACACACACACACACACACACACACACACACACACACACACACACACACACACACACACACACACACACACACACACACACCAATATTAGACGGTTACAATAAATTGAATCCATTTATCAGTGTATGCTTTCTTGGCAACGAGCAAAACAAGTACTGAAGACAATGTACAGTACACAGACGCGCTCACACGTAGGAGATGCCATCCATCGCTGTGTTCTTATCTCACGTCGCACCCAAACGGCGAACGTTCACCTTCGCTGCGAAGGTGAAGCTGTCGAGGGAGAGCAGGGAGGACACGGGGGATGAGAGACCCATCCGCGGGCGCGCTCTCATCCGTTTGGAGTCACACGACCTCCACTTCGGTTCCAAGTGAGGGACTTTATCCTGCGGTTGGTGACAAGTCAAGTCGGGTGTATTTATATAAGCCTGTCATCACCGGCTCCTTCAGCGACGGAGCAGAGAGCAAGACTCCTGCTTGTTGCGTTTGTTGTGTTTCGGGGGGGGTCGTCATGGCGCCCGTGTGACTGCGCGACACGTGTGCGAGCGGAAGTTTGATGCAGCTTAATTGATAGTTGAATCCGAGCCGCCGGAAACCTTCGACTACCGCATTCTGGGCGGTGCACGGAAAGCGGCTCCCCAAATCGATCCGCCACTGGCGGCACCTTTCCACGGCATGTGGAGGATGATACGCTGTGGGCGTGTGAGGGATGAAGGCGGTGGAGATCCACTTACTGGTGCTCAGAAGAAACCACTCTGGGGCTTGCGTTGGGGGTGTTTTTGGAGGATTCCTCCTCCCGGAAGACGGATACATCGCGAGGGAACACCGCTTGGACTTGGTCGTAAAATGGCCTCGTGGTCCTTCGTCCGTCACAGGACCGCGCGGAGCAGCTGTTAGACTGGATGGGCCTCGTTCATGAACAGGGCGCCGCACAGATCTGCGCTTCAATCCCCAATTTTTTTGAGAAAAATTGGGGATTCAACAATGTGTTCCCACTTCGATTTGCTCTGACTTTAGAAGAGCATTTTGAACTTGGTCGGAGCAGCGGTACCATGCGCCACAGTCCTGGAAAATTATATTATGACTGTAGCTACTTGAACAATTAATAAAAAATTAGTAAGTCTTCAATATTACACAACATACAATATAAAAATTTTAAAGACCTACAAATAATAAATCACCTATTATGTATCTTCCTTATGTATCTTGATTTGTGTGTTTCTCGATGTGTTTAATTCTAGGATCCTTAATTTCACTCTGTTGTATGTGCAGTTGGTTAAACTATAAAACATCATATTCATCTCCAAGCAGGTTGTACAATGGATTCTTTCTCTCTATGGATATATTTATGGATACTGATATGCACCTTCCAGGCATCTGTTTACTGGGAATGATCAATAGCTGATCCCCTGGTTTCCACTGACATTATTCATTGATTATAAATTATTAATATTTAATTCTATTATTATATAAGTAGTAACCTGGAGCGGAGCTTCTCCACTCACCATATCCAAATCCTCCATCTGCTTCCAAGTACCAAACAGCCTCTATTGAATTAATACATAGAAAAAATAACTTTTATATAAAAACAGTGTTTTTATTTAAGCCATTTAAAGTGGGATCCTCTGGAGACAACAGCGTATAGCAGCTCCGCCCTGCAGCCGCAGCAGACATGCTCGGTAGAGTCGGCTCCTCTGGCTTAGCAGTCGCGAGCACACGCCTGTGCATTTGCGACGGTTCGGCTTTACCAACGCTCGCGCGTGTTTCGGAACGAGTGAGGCCGCTACGCACACATCACAAATTTCTAGCACATGTTCACGAATGAGGCCCAGTGACTCTCCCATGACGGCTGACCACGGTGTTATGGATGCCCCACCATGTCTAACCGCTGGAAGCGAAGGCGGTGAAAGTATCCCTTGGCTTTCTCCAGACGTAAACCCGTCCAGATGTGGGGAAGAAGGTGAAAGAGGATAATACGACCGTGTCTCTTTCTTCCCATTAGAGCTCCAGGTTTTGTTCTCCTTGCAGGTTTTGTGCGTTGGCCTTTGATACGAGCGGTTTCCAAACCGCAGCTCGGCAGAGGATTCCGCCAACTCGGCCATAAATTCCAGCTTTGTGAAGCTCACAACCGGTAGTTGTTGTGGAGACTGGGTCACAGAGATGCCCATTCAATACTGTGGTATTTTTTGCAAGGCCGTGCTTAGCGAGCGTCAACCGGAAGAAGCGAAACAGAATGGACTTTTGGGATTTTTAAAGGTGTTCGCAGTGTTTACACGTTTGCCTTTAGGTTTCATGGAATAGCATCTAAAACTTTTCTACTATTCTGTAATGGCTTTCCTGGGGAACGTGGCTTCAATATTTAATGTGAAATAACCACGTGCGCTGAATGTATTGGTTTCTATTTTGTCTGCGTTAGAGTATTTTGCTTTGCGCCTACAGTACTTCGGTTTCAGAATGCAGGATTTCAGGATGTCCAATAAAAGCAAATTGAACCACGTGACACCAACTGGTCAGTTTGTCAGAACGTGTTGTTATTTTTGTGATAAGATAAGTTAAGATAACGCTTTATGAATTGTCTTTATTAGTCTTTCATTATTGGTAGAGACAGATCTTTTGGAACTGTCATGTCCCCAATATTCCTCACATTCCTGCGGAGCTCAAGCTCTGACCAGAGACACCGAGACGCGCTGAGCTTATCTCCCCATTTTCACTATCTGTTTCCAGGGCGTGTTGATTTGGAAAGGCAATTTTCTCAGTGTAGTTTATTTATTTATTTATTTTTAAATTAAATCCCATTTTAATATTGTATATCACAACGTCAAACTAATAAGTAAATAAATAAGTGAACTATCCTGAGCGGCTGGATTTAAATTTTGCCTCGCAAAATTGATCTGAAGTGGTAATCCACAACAATTACTTTGTTTAAAAATGGTTGATACTTTACTTTAGTTCGCTGACGCTTTATTAACAAACAGCCGTTCAACATGTTTTCATTATGCATGTGTGCTGTCTTCATTGTTGGTGAAGGGCTCCGCCTTTCCCGGGAAATTTGCCAAATAAGCGTAGCTCATTGTGAACATTCAGGAAAATAGAACAAAACATGTCCACCGTCCTCCTCACGTGACGACAAAACGAATCAATGGATCATAAGGAGGCAAACCTTGGGGGCTTTTGGGAGCATTTTTTCATTGCCATGTTGATGTGCATTGGATCTGTGATACGTGTATGTGCAGTAATTGGCATGATCGAGGTTTTACATTTGGGACCAGAAGAGGTGATGGAGGACCCTGGTCCCATTTCACATTCTGGACTTTCCCAATGTGTTGGAATGCGTGCGTCAGCACCATCGTGTGAGTTATGTGATTTTAATGGCCACGCATTTATCCTCATCCTCAGAAAACCGATAGCATAATGGCTACATAATCTACTTGGCAATTAGTGGCTTGACCGTCCGGTCGCCACGGCAACCGCTTCGCGGAAAAAGTCCCGCTCACCATTTCCATATGATATTGATAGAGAAGAATAGGATTCACAATCGAGCGTGCGTCTGAACTTCCCCAAACCCCTGGAGTAAACGATCGCAGTGGAAAGGACGAATAATTATCCCCGTCGAGCTCACAAATAGATACAGATGGGGAAAATAAAATGTTGACTCTTTCAGAAGATGCTGTAGGAGGCCTCCAATGACGGCATCTGAGCCATTTAAAAATGGTTTATGTTTTAGTAGGTTTCGAGGGGAAATGAGGGCAGAAGATCCTTTTTAGCAGCGACACTATCATGCATACATTAATGCTATAGCACATAGTATGAATATTGAATAGTATTAATATAGACTGGGGGACACGCAACAGCGAGGACTGTGCTCCCCACATGGAGGAACATGTTGGGAAGCCGCACCCTATCTTCTCTTCTCCCAGGTGTCGTGTTAGATAAAGGAAGCTGGACGTTTGTTGGCGTGCCAGGCAGCGCTGACATTTCAACCTGTTCCAGCTTCCTCCCCTCGCTGTGTCTTTCTTTATCTCCGCTCTGATAAGAGCTGCGCCTCGCAGCAGTGATTGCAACGTCTGAATCTCCCCCGTGGGCATCAATGAATGAGATGTTATGTTATTTTATCGTATTTATTTATATCGAGATCCATCTTCCCGCTTCCCATTGAACCACCGTGGGTAGTTTCTGAGTTTTTCTTGGGCGACACCTGCGGCATCTGCCAACTACAGCGTTTCCTGGTATGAAAACGGCATTTGCAATGAGTGCATCTCTATCTATCTATGTCTATCTGTCTGTCTGTCTGTCTGTCTGTCTGTCTGTCTGTCTGTCTGTCTGTCTATCTATCTATCTATCTATCTATCTATCTATCTATCTATCTATCTATCTATCTATCTATCTATCTATCTATCTATCTATCTATCTATCTATCTGTCTGTCTCCCCAGAAATTGTCACCGTTATTGCCCTCAACCCTATTTTTGTATATTTGTATTACAGATGCATGAAACATGCAGGAGGAGTAGTAAAATGACAGTTACAGCTCGTGTCCCACCCAAATAGGCATAAGCACACGGACGCACACACTTTAGAAGTTGTGATTTTCTTTCACTCTGATTTTGGCCATGTCCTGTCGTCTGTTCTGCTTTATCTCCTCGTTGGCTGTCGCATGGGGTTTGGTTAATGGCTCCGTCGCGGTGGATTTGACTCAAGTGGCCTCCTCCTCCTCACTGTGGTCTGACCTTTCGTCCATGACAAGCCCCCTCACCAAGCCTGTCAGGAGGCCAGCCTCATTTGCTCTCCTCAAATCTGCCTTGTTTTGCCCAATCTGTTCACATCTATGCCTCAAGTGAGCAAATTGGAATTGAATTTGCTCCCTCATTTATGCACCTCCAGTTGCTGCGACAGCCTCGGGTGCCATTATCCTTTTGTCATCTCTACTATTTATTATATTTAGTATATTTATTATATTTGGCTATTTTTACTTTTTATTTGGCTAAATTTTGCACATTTCATTTTATTGTTTTAATCATTTGCTGATGTGTCCTTGAGCAAGACGCTTAACCCCCTAACTGCTCCCCGGGCACCTCTAAAAGGCAGCCCACTGCTCCTAGATACGTCAGCTACTGGGGTGGGTAAATGCAGAGAAATTGCTAATTTCCCCGTTGTGGGACTGATAAGGGTATATAAAATAAAAATAAATAAATACAAATTTGGCTGTTTTTTTTATATATATTTAGCTATATATGGTTTTTTTTCTTTACTTGGCTATTTTTGTATATTTGGCTATATTTGTTGTCCATTTTTTTGGTATATTTGAATATCTTTGTTCTCTTCTGAGGCTTCTCAGTCAGTGTTTTTATGACACTGACTTTTGATGCTCATTGTCTGTACAGCAATGCCCCACTCTTTACCGCGACAAATTGTTCATATATGGAAATGTACTTGGCCAAATAAACAGATTCGGGACCTGATTCTGACTCTTTGAGACTGTATGACTATGATTCTGCATTTAACGGGTGATAGTGGAGTGGGTTGGGGAGCGCTGCTTGGGAGTTTTGATGCAGCAAAGCGTGTTGCGCGCTGTGCGGAGGAACCGTGAAGCAGTGAGTTCCAGTAATCAATGACTCTCAAGCCCCAGTCCTCATCAAGTCCAGCAGAACAACCAGAAGAAAGCAGAATGGTCGGAGTCCTTCAATTAAACAACACGTTTTAAATCTTAATGAAGGTTTGATCAAAGGACTCTCTAGTTTATCTCCAAGAGCAGCTGAACATTTTCCTTCTATCCAACAGTTGATAAAAGATTTCTCGTTGTATCTTTGGGCATCTTCCTCTGATTGGTCATGGTATCAGAGTATATCACCACTGAGTAGAAGTTAAGATTCGAGTTTAATCCGGTCAAAGTCTCTATTCGACCCGATTTAAAATATGTACATGTGCATTGCAGCTTTATTTACAGCGGTAATCCATAAGATCTTATTTTTAAAGAATTCTCACATTTTATACTTTATTTAGCAGGCGCTTTATAAGAAACAGCCAATAATGTATTTTTCGTCATGCATATTTTTCCAAATGTTCCTAAAGCAGCGTAGCGAGTTGTGGCCACTAGACTGTCGATATGGATGACCAAAACGAATAATAACCAAAATGATGTGACCCCCAGAAGTGACCAGGAAGAAAAACAAAACAAACCAACGGACCAGAAGACGGAAAACGAAGACGAGGGTAAACCCGGCTGTCTGACATTTTTCTTTTTGGTGTTTTGAATGGAATTCCGGGGCCTGTAGAGCGATCCACCCGACGGAGACAACCTTGTGGATTTCAACTTAAAACACCCCATCAGCAAATTTCCCAGATAGGAAGGAAAACGTTCTCTCTGTCTTTCTCTCCACGTGTCAGCAAAACCACCGAGCTGGGAACGCAGTGCTTAGCGTCCGGTGACTGACCCTCACGGAAGACACTGTATGGATTTTTATAATGAAATGTGAAAACGGGAAGGGGGAGAGAGAAAGTGGCCCCATCATGGGTTTTGTAGTTAAGATGAGTTAAACTCAAGAAGTAAATGGCTTTTCTGACGAAAGGCCTCATTTTACGGTGTTTTTAATAATTCGAAGAATCTAAGCTTCCATCCACGGGCTTCCACCCGTTGACAAGGTTGTGAAAGATCACACCTGTAAAAAGACAAATATTTGTCGACACAGCTGAACATTTTATTTTTAATCATTACCCCCCGCGCAGAGTGGAATAGAGTGGAATGTACATGTCAATCTACCAATATGACTGGAGATAGATATGTTTAGCGATCAATAGCTGGTTGCGTACAGTACGGGCAACATTTTGTGACATCAGTATAATTGAACTTGAGCATCATGTGCAGTGCTTATTCCACCGCCTGCTTCCGACGAGAGTCACACTTAACACTTGTGTGCTCACGGCATTTTCCCGTCCCATCTCCCGGTGTCCACCAGTAGTAGACTGTGGTTGTACTGGACAGCACCCAGTGTCCACCTGTAGAATAAACTCAAAGACACTCTACTTCATTCCCAACAGTTACTGAACATTTTCCTTTTTTGAAACAACTGTAAATGCAATTTCCCATATATGAACTTCTCAGATTTTAGGTGCACATGTCCAGTCAATGTTATTCAACAGTTGTGGTCTCAAATGGGCTTTTCAGGGCAACATTCTAAGTACAGTTTGAACTGTACCACCCCTGAGCCCCCAGACAGGCAAGGAATACCCCACAAACACCCGTGAGGCTGGGAAGACGAAACCTTTCCAAGCGGCACATCGAGGGATCTTCCAAGATGGACGATCAATCGATAAAGACGGATGGAGGAATGGTGCCAAGAGCAAAGACAATTGCCAATTATCCATAGGAAGGAAGTAGATGAAATGTGTGAGACCTCAAAGGTCAGTGAATTCAACAATGCGTCTGCTGTAAAACGACTCCCAGAATGATCCAGTCTCTGGCAGCAGAGTTCCAGTCACAGCGGTGGATGGGATGCAGGAGTTGGAGGCTCTGCAGGAAGTTTACAGAAGGCTTGGAGGAGATTCTGCAGGAGGCCTAGGGGAGGTTGGCTGGAGTTCTGAAGAAGGTTTGTAGGAGGTTTGAGGATGTTCTGCAGGAGGTTCGGAGGGAGTTAGCAGGAGGTCTGCAGGGGTTTGCAGGACGTCTGCAGGAGCTTTGCAGGAGCTTTGTGGGAGGTTTGCAGAAGGTTCCTAGGAGGTCTGCGGAAGGTTCGGAGGTTTTCAGGAGCTACGTAGGCATTTGCGGGTTGGGAGGAGGTTTGTAGAGGGTTGCCAGAGGTAGTCAACAGTTTGCATTTTTGAGTGTCTGTGTGTAACGCAGGGAGGAACGTAGCGTAATGCATTTCAAATGAAAATGGCTCACACTGACACACACCTCAAAGCATTACAGAAAAACATTTCACTTAGATTATTCCATACCTCCATCAAAAAGGACTCCACAGCACAATGTTGGCTATCAATTATTGATTTATGGAGTATTATTAAAGGTGCGTCGAGACTGTAAATAAGGACAACCAGCTCGCTATAAGAGGCTGTTTTATTATTGAAGAAAATGAAAAATAACTGCTTTTATTGATTCCCGAAAGCCTACATTGCCAAGTTGTTGTTTTTTATATATTTTCAAAATGACTCTCTCACCTGATTTATATGTTTTGTAAATCTTATGGCGTTTAATTTGTCTCAAAAGCTGTGAGCGCACAGACCAGTATCTGCGAGCTGCCGATCTTCCAGGAGTTAATTTCTGCTCAGCGTGCACAAATGGGGTTTCACAAATGGCACCAGCACGACCCAAACGCAGCTCCTCCATGCGCTCGCAACTGCTCAACACTCGCTCGCTGGTCGAGTTGACTTTTGAGAGAGTGGGTGATGTCTCCACTTCTGTGATTGGTCACTTTAAATACTATAGATCATATCAGTAGAAGTGGTTGAAATGCACAATGAGTGCATATATCCACAGTGAATTTTATTAGATGTTGTTTTTTTGTTTGTTATTAAAAATCTAAAAGTCAAGAAAAAATCTATGAAAGCCAAACAGAAAAGAAAAGCAAGAAACCTTTGGCAAGCTCTCAAAAAAGGAATCTCTTTCTAACCTCCTTAAATGCATCTACACATGACACACTGTGATTTCATTTCATCTTATAAATGGGTAGTATTTTATACTCTTTGCCTCCCAGATACAACTTTGTGATATTTGGAGGAGTGGCGATGGTTTGCAATCATTGTGCATTTTAAGTGACCAATCAAAGGAGCGTAGACATCCCCCAGTGTGCATTCTGTCCCCTACTCCAAAGTGTTGAGCCATTGCGAGTGCATTGAGCGGTTGCGTATGGGCGGAGCTCACGCTCATCATAGCCCCGCGCTCACGGAACCACATTTGTGCACGGCGAGCAGAAATGTGCTCGCGGAGGATGGTTTTCCGCTTGCGGATAATGCTCCGTGCAATCGTGGGTTTTGCGACTAATACCCCTTTCACCAAAACCCGGTGACACCCGCAAACATCTGGCATTTGTCACCGGTGGGAAAGGAAAAACCCGGGTGTCAGGGCCGGGTCAAATGACCCAGCAATGGACACGCTTTTTAATCGGCTCCAACTCCGATCGGCTCTGATGTGAAGAGGGCTCCCGGGTCGACTCGCTAAATGTCGGCCCCTTTGCCTGCGCGATGCGACGTGCCTTGATGTTCCGGACGCCGGTGCATAAATAGACAGGAATATCGGCGTATCACTCCATCATTTCATTTCCCATTCACAATCCAAAATCAAAATCAGAAATTAAGAAAAGTTATTGACTTTTTTTCCACACGGGGACCATGAAATGTTTTGAGTGGGGGGATCGCACCCACGCTCCCTGCCGGGCTCCCGTTCTCACTCCAGCACCGCCCCATCCGGTGGCTGGTCCTCGCCGCCGAAGGACCGCTGCGCGCACACGATGCTGCTTCCGCCGTAGCGTTGGGTCGATCATGAAAGATCCGATTCTTTTGAACGGCTCAAAGTACTTTTTTTTTTAGTTTTTACAGTTTTATGTCGTTGTTTGTTTAAGTTGCTGTCTCCTCTACTGTTTTATTCCCAATCACACCGGCACCATGACACGGCCCCTTTCCGACGTGTTCATGACGTCGAACGTGACGCGGCAGAAAAAAAACGGCATTTCTCCTGGCAATGGGTGTCAATCGCCTAGTCTTAGTGGGTTGACCCGGGTTTAAAATAATGCAATAAAATATATATATAAATATCTACAAAACATCCACCTGCATTACTTTTATGAAGAAAAAAAAACAGATTTTAGAGCCGGAAACAACGTTTTTCGCTCCATGAACTGATAACCGCTCCTGACATTTGACAGAAGGTAATTCTTCCCTACTGACGGATCGGAGGCTTGAGTGTGTCTACAGCAGCTGTCATTACAGAGGAAGTGGAGAACGGCAGCCATTAGTGCTTTGTTGGATAGGAACACACACACACACACACACACACACACACACACACACACACACACACACACACACACACACACACACACCTCTTCACACGTGGAGTCAGCCAATCACTGTCACACTGTCGTAGTGTGAGCTCCTAAATGATCTACTCGACCGTAATGGGAAGATAATTGCACAGGTAGATTCTATCTCCCTGTAATTGCACACACACAAACACGGACACACACACAGACACACACACACACAGACACAGACACACACATTCACACACACACATGCATACACAGAACTTGTAAAAAAAGCCACAGACTGATATTTGCATGTCGTACTGTTTGTGTATGTGTGTGTGTGTGTGTGTGTGTGTGTGTGTACGTGCATGTTGATTTATGTGTTTAGGTTTATGGTTGGTGTGTGTTTTAAAGACCAAAGACCAAGAACAAAATGATAAATCGGTCTTACCTTGTCTACAAAATGCTTGTGACACCATTTTTGTCATAGAATGAGATCAAACATTCTCTTACGTCCACACGTACGTATATGGATATTTTTAAACTCACAGTTAGTTCATTAAGTATTCCTTCCTTTTTCAAAGTCACATGGTCACGGGTTTAACATGCAAGCTGGTTGCCAGGCGGTAAGATTGTGTCATCACTGTAGACAATGACCCCGCTGTTCCCCCCCGCTGTGCAATAGTTAGTTGAAATATAGAATTTAATCTCTCGACAGGCGAATTCCCCCAGAACGCCACACTTCCTGTCTGTGGTGAATATGGGAGGAGCCAAACAAATCTGACTAATCAAGGATGGAGGCGAAGCTAAGGTACCGAGGGAGGGCTGGAGGAACAATCAAACTGCCATTTATTGGAAAATATCTCCCAGTTCTTCCACATCGAACAAGAGGTTTTCATAGCTTCTACATCATAAGTTTGAGCTTTAAATTGTCAAGGAAGGGGCTTGTGGCAAATGTTCTGACACAAATATATCATTTAGAAATTTGTTGCTGCTGTTCAAAATTGGAAAATAAATCAGATTTGCTTTGAGCTGAAAATGTAAAATTCCCATATTTCTCATTTAGGTTTCATTTATATGAAGCGTTTTCCCCCCGCAGGAACTTTGACATAGTTCCGTTCCCTTTTTTGTGTGTGCGCACTGCAGGAACGAGAAACGTTTGTAGTTTCTGGAACTCTGTTTTGAGAGACTTCCTTAGCTCCTCCTCCAGGGCGGGGACTAGCCGCCACAAGAGGAACCATCAGTGACGTAAGTGGTGGTTGGTCCAGACGTAAGTGCGCGGGCCCTCGGACTGAGGACAGACTGCCCGGTCCAGTCGCATCGCTCCGGGTGCGGAGTAGCCCACGTACACTCGGCACAAACAAAAAATAACCAATAAAAATAAACAATTAAAATAGTATTTTTCATTTTTAATGTATTTATAAGATTTATTTTATTATCTGAAGTTAATTGAATGAAACAGAAAAATTCCTAGTTCCCCACAGGGAGTCCCCACAGCTGTGTGGTGCGAAAACGCCTATTGTGTTTTGTGTTTATGTATTTATTAGCAGACAACAACCTCGTCAAACAGCTTTGAAAAGCTCTGGATGCCGAATTCACTAAAATGTATTTCACCAACGTGTGAATTAATGAATCCGAGTGAGAATCCACCAGGTACATTCACATAAAGGAGGAATTTGTCACGGTGGGGACTGGTGCATTTCTCAGGTATGTATTCACTTACAGGGATGTGGATACTCGTCTTTTCAACCATTGAACCGTCTCACACATGGGGCAATAATCACGTTTCCAAATTCTATCATTTTAGGGATTCAGACGAATTGCTTTGGGAATACTAAGCCTTGGAACATTCCGTGGTATTTTGGACCAAAGTTTGATACCTACAGTAAGTAGCTACCTCATCCGTGAGACTGAGACAAAAAATAAAACAAAAGACTTGAGTTATATGAAAGTTGTTTGGAATTTGTCTTTTAATGTTCTTTGTCTGTACATTTTCAAGCAGTATTTTTTATGCGATATATGACTTTTAGTTCAATTTCCAACATATTAAAATTAAATAGAGAAAATAAAATGAAATAGATATACTCCTAAACAAAATAATTATTTAAGAGTATCTGTCCCCTGACTATACCCTGCCTTAACAATAGCAGGGATTTGTAACCTTAATAGCGAGTAAAGTATAGTACAGTAATTGTCTGAACCAGTTGGGAATACCTGTTATAAAACATCACAAAATGGAAAGGAAATGGAAAAATAAGCTTGTCGTGGAACGTTGCGATTCAGCATGTTGATGTTTATCACCTTAATTTCTCAGTGTTTTTGTTTCATTATATGTGACCCACCACATACTTGAGGGTCATTGGGCAGCTTTCAAAACAAGGTGTCACTTGTGTAAATCAAGAAAATATTTTTAAAACTATGACTTGTTAATGACAAGGATGTGGCAAACCGTGTTTCTGAGATAATCACCAACCAAAGTTTTGCCCAGATTTGCTTCATTTATTCAGCTCCTAGAATGTAAATGGGGTTGACCGACGAACAAAGCCTCATGGCTAATTAACATACTGCTGAATGGGCCAATCACGAACAGCGTTGAACAGTGTCAACAACACACAACTATTTTTGTTTATAGAAAAGCTTTATTTAACAGTAAGAATATACATGTTTTATAAAAGTGGAATTATTTTGGAGTTTAAAAGTACGGCGAACACAACAAAATGAGTCTTGAGTCTTTCAATATTATCAGTCTCATAAAATCTAAAATCTGAAAATCTGTCACAAACCTCAACGGACCTCATCACTCATCGACTTCTTCCGTTGTAACAGCAACAGGCATGTCGGTCTCCTCCGGTGGTTCTCATAAATATTAATCCTGACCTCAGTGACGTCAGGATTTCTTCTTTTATGGTAGACGTTGGTACACGCCCCCTCCATGTCTCCGTGTGTGTAAAAGAGTAGTACCATTTAAAGGTTAAACTCTATCAAAACGGTTCCACATTGTGACTTCACATCACATATGGATGAACGCTGGCTTTAAAGGAAACCATCGATCGAACAATCACTTCTTCTACTATTTATAAATCAAACTCGGTTTTGAAAATACGTTGAGAGAAAAAACCCCACAAAGGAACACGAATCTGGAAAAATCAAATTTTCCTTCAAGAAAGGTTTTTTTTTTAACTTATTTGGCTGCTCCTGGGGATTTTAGAAATGCGTGAGATAGCGGGTTTTGCAGCGGTGGGACACAAATGCTTGCATATGTCCCAGCATGCGTAGTGCGGCCACTATTTATTCATCTTGTTTCCCATAGAAAAACACTGGGAGGCTCCCCAGTGCCAGGAAGTGAAAGTGCATTTTTGGTTTCACCCAAAAGTGACCCGATGCACTTAACACATGCTCTTCAGTCAATTTTGCCCAGCTCTTACCATTAACATTTACACCTTTTTCTTGTTCCCCATTATGGCTTTTTTGGGCCATCGCTCAGAGTGCCAAATAGGGCTGCAGGAAATTGATGTGTCTCATGGTTGGTAGACCCTTTCATTGTGTATTATAGGTCTCGTGTAAATAGTTCTAATTTCCAAATGGTCGGTCATTTGTGGTCTCTGAAAGGCACCGATAGCGCTAATGTTAACATTTCATCATTTTGCCAAAGCTCCTCTCAAAAAAAACACCATATGGCACAAGTCAATTGGATGTGGCTCCAGATGGGAGGCAGGAACAGGATTCCAGCCAATGGTCTCTGAGCAATCATTTGCATAAAGCAGCCCCTAGAAGATACGATAGATAGATGGATAGATGGACTGATAGATAGATAGATAGATAGATAGATAGATAGATAGATAGATAGATAGATAGATAGATAGATAGATAGATAGATAGATAGATAGATAGATAGATAGATAGATAGATAGATAAATAGATAGATAGATAAATAGATAGATAGAACTAATCTCACTAATCTGGACCCTGTGTATTTCTGCCTGCAGCTAAATTATTATTTTTTATTATTATTATGGAAGCCAGTGAACAATAAGTAAAACCTCAAGTGGGAAGCAAAGCAGTGTTGAACATTAAACGTTCATATAATATAATATAATAGAGTCGGTGGTCCGGTTCGGCTGTCTTAGCTTTCCAGAAACGGAAAACCCATCGATTGAAATCGCATCATCCTCATAAATCCACTCAATCCGCTCAACAACAACAATACTTAACAAAAACTTTGGAAGAAAAATTCCATGAGACTCCTCCAGATGTATGGAAGTCTCAAAGCAATCAGAGATGAAAGTGGCGGTAAACTCTGCAAGTCGGGCCCCTCACAGGGGAATGTCTGGCTTGGCGGGGCCTTCGTCTTCATTTTCGTCAAGTCAATGTCGAGCCCTCAGGATCGTGCCCGCACACATCAAACGGACATGGACACAAACACAAACACACCGAGGGCAACTCAATTACTTTCTCTGTCACTCTATCACCAGATCCAGATCTCATTCCCTCGCTCAGAATTCATCCAGCCAGCCCAGTGTATTTAACATTTTTGGCACTATGTAATATTTTTCTATGGCACTGTTGCCATCGGTTTATTCCAGAGTCCTTGCCATACAATACACTTCTGATAAGTTGATGTGAGCAATAAAAGTTAAAAAACATTCTGAAAAGTGTATCCAACTGGCAATCCTAATCGCTGTGAAATAACATTTCTTCTCATTCTTGTTCGGACCCTTTGCGACTCAAAACATTCTTCGGTGGTCGCTCCGTTCCCTGTGACGCCAGCTGGTGTCCTGGTGTTGGTGAGAAGCTGCTTTGTTTACCCTCAGTTGAAATGTGAGGGTAGGGCACGGGCGATATTGATAACATAAAATATCGGCATATTTACCTTAACAATTCTTAATGCACCGCAGCAAAACCCACGTCACGCATTTCAAAAGTCACCAAGAGCCAAACAAGTTGAAAAAGCCTTTCTTGAAGGAAAATTAGATTTTTATCTCTCAATGTATTTTAAAAGCCGAGTTTGGTTTAAAAATAGGAGAAAAATGGTAAACCGTGGAGTTAAATATTCCCGTTAGATTACATGGGGAAACAGTTCACTTACCGAGACACTGAACAGCGCAAAGGCCGATCTATGGTTTCCTTTAAAGCGAGCATCCAGGTGAAGATCATTCCTCCATATTCCATGTGATGTGAAGTCACAATGTGAAACCGTTTTGATAGAGTTCAACCTTTAAATCTTACGTGTTTTATACACAAACCTGAATTCATTGTTGTGTAGGCGGCGTAGCACGCGAATAAGGAAAGCTGACACCACTTCCGTAAACAAGATGTGGAGCCATAATTCGGAATTTAATGTGGATATTATGACCAAGCATGTAGCGGTTGATTAAAACAGAATAGTCCACCCCCGACGATAATCCCATAGGACTAGTAAAGGAAAAGATTGACTCTTTTTAGTGATTTGGTTCTTTACGAGCGACTTAGTAGAACGATTTGTTCAATCATCCAACTCTTTTCTGGTTTGATTCAGTTGGTGTACCTTCCGGCGAATGACAGACAGAAGAGTGGAGTCGAGAGTTGTGAATTGAATTCTCACAGGCTGAATAGGGACTCACGAGTCACGGATCCGCGTTGGCGAGCCAGATCCAGGAGTTGTGACTCACGCCTCTTGTGCATGGTGCGCATGGTGACTCGTGCCTGGGGGCTCTCGGTTCATATCATTGGAGATCAGAGTTTCAGTTCAGCTTGTGTGACTGGCTGCAGTTACAGCCAGCCGACGACTCTTTTGCTGGAGTGACTCACATTGCAACTCCCAAATCAGCAAAGGATTTATTCGATACAAAGGAGTCGTTCACGAGTCTTGTATCACTACAGACGATATCTAGTCTCATAACACAATATCGAAATGATATTGATGTACAGTATATCGCCCAGACTTAATTGAATGGAGAAAGCAGCAAGTGAAAGTTGGCTGGAGGCCAACCTTCCCTGACACATCCCTGTTTCCCCACCCTTTTCCAGCTCACCGTAACACCCACAATGCATCACACTGGGGTCAAAGGGTCACAGTTCCCCTGGAGGATCTGTGCCAGAACAGGAGAATATTTTGGTATTAGTTGCGGGCTGCTGAGAGAATGGCATTAAGAAAAGTTAATAGGCATGATTACTTCTCCCGCCATCTATTTTTCATAGGGCACGGCTTGAAAAATTCAATACGTGCGGCCATAAAACAGCCTCTCTCTGGAAGTTATTTAATGGAAAGAAGCGTGTTATGATAAAGCACGCTCATTTTTGTATGGGGTCGCTATAATTAATGGTCCACCCATGTAGAGGGGAAATTAACAGAATGGCATGATCTGAAAAGAGATGGAGAGAGGGATACGAGCGGGGATGTGAGAGAGAAAGACAGGAGGGGAGAAAAAAGATGATGGGAGCCAGAGACAAAGAGCGAGGAGAGGTAGCAAGAGGACAGGAGAGCGAGGGTTAGAGAGATAGATTAAAAAACAGAAGGGGGGATAAAATTAGATAAAAACAGAGGGAATGACAGGACAGACCGAGAGAAAGAAAGAAAGGAGGGGAGGAAAAGATGGAGACCGAGAGAGAGCGATAAATAGAGTGGAGGGGGTGAGAGGATAGGAGAGCCAGGGTGGGAGTAGAAAGAATAGAAAGAGAGGAGGGGGTAGAAAGGATGGGAATAGAAAGAGAGAGGACTGGAGAGATAAAAGAGATGAAGGGAGGGCTAGAAAGAGAGAGGAGAGAAAGAGGGCGGGTGGAAGAGAGAGAAGATGGACAAGGAGATTGTTACGCTCACTGACTCAGAAGAGATGTGAACCTATAAGCACAACACAAAAACAATCAGGTAAGAAGTCAAGGTTCACAAGGTTTTTTCCAAAAAATAGGTAGGGGGAAAAAAACAGGAGATCAGTCAGAGAAGGCAAACTTATCTGGCAGGGAATCAGAATCCAGGGATACAGTCAGGGAATCAGGGTCCAGGGAAACAGGCAGAAGTTCAGACGGAAGGTAGGGGAAACAGGTCGCCATGTGGGAGGGCTCAGCGTAATACAAGAGAAAACCTGGTCGAGAACAAAAGGAAGTGGCCTGGTATTGATACTGAGGGACTAACAAGGGAGTGAGCTGTGGGCAGGGGAATCCAGGTGAGGGGAGGGGAGTGAAGGCAAAGCAAAAGGGAGTAGTACTAGCGTAGTAGTGTAGGTAGTGTCGGAGCCAATGTAGTAGTGGACGGATCTCACATGACATGGAAGTTAGTGACATGACATGAGGAAATGTCCAGATGAAAATAAATCATGAAAACAAGTATAAATAGTGGGAGATCAGGGAGGATTCATAACAGATATAAAGAGAAAGTAGTTTCATTCGTCCAATACATTTACCTACACTAGCTCTGGTGAGGTTCAAGATTCAAGATTCAAGAGGTTTATTTGTCACATACATATACATACTTTCATACATATATGCAGTGAAATGTAATGCAACGCACCCGGTGATAACACACAATATGGCCTAGGAATTTTTTTTTTCTAATAGACCAACTAACTGACTCCTAAAACGTAATACAGTAAGTTAAATACTTATAGAATAAAGTAAAAATATATAGAATAAAATAAAATAAAATACAATAAAAATAAAATACAATAAAATAAAATGAGATAAAATGGAATAGATGCTAGAAGGAATATGCTTATGTATATGGAATAGGCAATTATGTATTTACAGATATGTGCTTTAAAGTGGCATGTGAATGTGAATAAAGTGAGGTAGTGTTTGGTATAATACAGCACAGTATACAACAGTACGGCGGAAAGAAAATACAGCATCACGAACAACCCTGAACAGTGACACAGTATGCGGTACAGTATGCTACATACAGTACAGTAAGGTAATGGAGCCTATGTGTGTGGCTCAGTGAGGACCCGTGGTGAGGTCAGCATTGACAGTTTTAATGGCTTGCGGGAAAAAACTCAGTCTCAGTCTCTCTGTTCTCGCTGTGTGACTGAGGAGGCGCTTGCCTGACCGTAGCAGCTGGAACAGTCCGTTGTTGGGGTGATGAGGATCCTTCATGATCCTGTGGGCTCTGCAACTACACCTCCTGGTGTATAACTCCTGCAAGGGGGGGAGGGTAGGGTCCAGTGGTACGTTCAGCTGAACGCACCACCCTCTGCAGGGCCCTGTTTAGGGCCTCTTTTCATTTTCTTTCCGCCCCTGGCTGCATTTGCAGATAATCTTGACAATCTTGTGCATTACTACTTGTTCATAATCTGCATCACCAACCTCAACGGACTTCATCACGTCATCAACTTCTTCCGTTGTAACAACAATGGGCGCATCGTCGGTCTCCTCCTGTGGTCCTTGAAAATATTCCATTTCATCGTAACATTCAGATTGAGGTGTTTGAAATGTTCTCCAAGTCTGGAGTAATATCAGATTCAGCATCGCTGTCGTTCTCAGCGTCGCTGTCGGAGAATTGACTTTCATCACGGAAGAGTCCAATACGCGCTGCTAACACTGACTTGGATCTATTGCACTGGTCAGATTAAGGTCCGCGATATGATTTAGATCTTCCTCCATCCGCTTCTCGTATTCCATAACAACACAGAGGGGAAAGTTTTCACTGACAAGTTAAATCGAAGAAGCCTTGTCTTGATTACAGAAGTGACAGGATTTCTTCTTCGTTGGTACACATTGGTACACGCCCCCTCCACAATGATGTCTCCATGTGTGTGCAAACTAACCCTAACCCTAACCCTAACCTTAACCCTAACCCTAACCCTAACCCTAACTCCTAACCCATGTAATCTAACAGGAATATTTAACGGTTTAACATTTTTCTACTATTTATAAATCAAACTCGGTTTTGAAAATACGTTGAGATAAAAAAAACAAAGGAACACAAATCTGGAAAAATCTCATTTTCATGCAAGAAAGGTTTTTTCAACATATTTGGCTGCTCCTGGCGATTTCAGAAATGTGCAAGATAGCGGGTTTTGCTGCGGTAGGTCACATATACTCCTGAAATGGTGTTCATTTGGGTGTCTTGGCATGTGATCTTCTTGAGTTTGTCTGGTTTTAGAGATTATACATTTTTATAAAACAAACACACACACACACACACACACGCACACACCACACCCACCCCACAACACCCACCCCAGCACCGCCAGGTATTTTGGGCCCCATAAAAAGATATCCCGACCCTAATGTTCAAATATTTTTTAGGGCCCCTTTCAGTCACAGCGCCCTTAAAAGGCTCCCTTGCACCCCAGCCATTAAACCCCACCTTAATTATTTTGAGCTTCCAGTCAGGCTGTCATGGCAAATCCACCAGACCATAATCAAACTTTTGTCAAAGAAAGGCTGAATAACCAGCCTACCTGAGCAGGTGCGGGACAGCTTTATGCTCATTCAATTAAAAAAAGACAAAAAAAACGGACGCAGTGGTCGAGGCTCCGTCCGGACTCTACAGGTGTTCCGGGCTCTGGCAGAAGCACACGCCCCGCACAGCGCACCGCGGTCCGGGACGAAGCACCGGGTCTCACCGGGGGGCAGTGCAGAGGTTCGTCCAAAACAATTTGCTTACTGGTAATAAGGCTTTTTTTTTTTTTTTTTTTTTTTTTGTGGGCCGCTTTCTGAAATCTCACAACAAAGGATGAAACGCAGAAGAGCAAACAAAGGACCCAACCATGTAATTATCTTGGAGAAAGGGGCCGTCCCAACCCCTGGTCTGGGTCTCTGCTCTCTGGAGAAAGAAGAAGAGGAGGAGGAGGAGGAGGCAGATGTGGCTCCCCAATAGGTGTGTCTGAGTGCACACCGCCGCATTCAGCATGTTGTTCTTCCAGTAACTGAGCCAAACTGAAAAGAACCAAGGAAGAGAGAAAGAGAGAAATCCCATTTAAGAATGACCTGGAAAAGGGTTTGACGGGGACTTATTTCTTCTTTCGAGGATTTCTCCAGACGGGGAGAAACGCACCGGACACGGTCAAAGCTGCGACATGGAACACTTGCTCACCAGTCACCACCTGTCCAGCCATCTCTGCAACAAAACAATCAACCATCATACTTTGTTTTCTTGCAAACAACTTTTATCTCATTCTGATTTGATAGTTATCAAGATCATAGGTGGAGCCCGAAATAAAAAAATTGCATACATTTTTTTTCCTTCATGCTCAGGGGCCCCTGGACACTTGCTCCCATTGGTGGAAAAATAAGGTTTAGGTTAAAAACATACTGCCACATTTAACAATGAAATCACCCCTCTTCACACCACTGTCCTGTTAACCACCGCAAACAAAAACACCTAGAGCTGTGCTTTTTATTATGACCTACTAAAAGTTCAACATTTTTACATGAATTTTCAGCTTATTGTGACAAACACAGAGCGGGTATGCTGTCTGAAAGTGATGAATTTGATTAATTAGTGGAGCCTTGCAATTTTGATCTTTCAACAGAAGAGCTGATTTTCATAACTGACTTATTTTGTGTAAAAAATAAAAAATACTGCCATAGTGTTCCACAAAAAACATGAAAAATGCTTCAATGGTCGTCTTTGGCTTTCTCAATACCAACAGATGAAAGACAACTGCGATTTTTCTTTTTTTCTGTATTAATGTTTGATAAATCATATTTCTGTTCTGCGTAAACTATAAAAAGAAAAAAAACATTTTTGGTATTCTAGTGCAACGGTTCCCAAATTGGTCCCCTCTGGGTCCTTGAAGGAATTGCAGGGCTTCCGCCAATGTTAAACAGAGCCCTTGAATCAGAATTAGCCTCTGACTCAATGTATTTGAAAGCAGCAGCCCATTGAGGAAGCCCCTTCACCGTCTACTCACCTGTTTTAGGTTTGTTTCATATTTCCTCTGTAACGTTTTAAGCGAAAGAATCAGTCCTTTAATTTTTCTTTCATGCTGAAATAAAGTCAATAGTTCCAGCCTCCATTACCACCCTGTCAAGGGATTTCGAAGGTTGTCTATGAGTCAGCCGTGTGTGTTTGTGTGTTTGTGTGTCTGCGTGCCGTACTGACGCTAAGCCACTGCTCGCTCCAGAGCATCAACCTCATTTACTTCATCACCACGACAACAACAGCCATAGATACAACAACGATGACATCAACAACAAGAGAGTTTTTTTCAGCGTGGAAATCAATGTCCGCAGCGACAAAGAGAGAGGAGGGCACTGCGTGTGAGAGGGACTGTGTACGTGTGCATGCTTTTGTGAGTGTGGATGCATGTGTGTGTGCGTATCTGAGTGAGTGTGTCAGTGCAGGGGTGAATGTTTATGTGTGTGTGTTCGTGTGCATGCCTTTGTGAGTGTGTGGATGCATGTGTGTGTGAGTGTATCAGTGTGCGTGTGAATGTTTATGTGTGTGTTCGTGTGTTGATGCATGTGTGTGTGCGTATCTGAGTGAGTGTGTCAGTGTATGTTTAAATGTTTATGTGTGTGTTCGTGTGCATGACTGTGAGTGTGTGGATGCTTGTGTGTGTGCGTATCTGAGTGAGTGTGTCAGTGTAGGGGTGAATGTTTATGTATGTTTTGTTCGTATTAGAGTGTGTCTGAGTGAGTCTGTGTGTGTGTGCGTGTGTGTGTGTGTGTGTGTGTGTTGTGTGTATGTGTGTGTGTGTGTGTGTGTGTGTGTGTGTAGGTGGGTGTATGTGTGTGTGCGTGTTCAGTTCAACTAGACGTCAAACATTGATTTTAATTTATGGTTTTGACATACTGTAGGTGTATGAGAAAGGTCAGTTATAAATAGTTGTTCCAAATTGCTGAGTTTATAGTTTCATTATTGTTTGTAAGTGAAAATTTGATTAATTCGTAAATTAGTACAACAAATGACAAAACAAGTCAGATTATTGTTTCATTAAACATTTAGAGTTTACTTTTTATGTCTTTGGATGAAACTTCAACCACGAGGTGCTTGTGACAGTTCAGTTCATTTTATGGAAAAATATTAACAGAAAACAGTCAAATGTACACAATAAAATATATATTATAATATAGTAATAATAAATTAAACTTGGTAAACCTAATGGTTAACAAAGGACTTAAAAAATTACACGAAAAACATATGACTTAAAATGACCTAAAAGATCAAGAAGATGAAAAGCAATCAACACCACTCTGTGGCCCACCCAGGGGTCCTCAAAGCAATTGCATCCATCGGTCCATCGGCATTAAGCAACACGGTAGGGGGTCCTTGCCATGTAAAATCAATCAACAACATTTCACCAGTCAGAAGTAAACAAGGATAAACGCCCACAAAGCAGTAGTCATCAGTTTCTACCATTTTATCACATGTTGAATATGTGTTGGGCAATTAAAAACAAGCGTTGTTACCAAGAAGACTTGATGCCATCGGCAAGATTTGTCTTGATTAACGTATTTGTTTACGAAACATAGGCTGCTGTGTGATATTGTGATTCATGGCGCATTTAAATTTAAAAATTAAATCATTTTAAATCTCTGAATCACAATTATCTTGATATATTCCTGGTGACAAAGTGGAGCGTTCATTCGACGTTGTCTTCAGTCAATGATGTCTCGCCCATAATTGGTGATATGATAAGCGTGCGCTGTGGTGCATGAGTGCATGGTGCTGGCTCCTGCTTGCAGGGAAGGGTATCGGGCTTTGACGTATAAATACATGTTTAATTGATTTTTATAATTCCACTATAAATACATATTGTATTATGGGCAGGATATTGTTATATTGCAAACATTGCAGTGTTAATTCACTGGCTGTATTATTGTTGCGCTGTGTGTGTGCAGGCATTTCCACTGCCAAGCTCATGACCCAACATAAAACCAATTTGTTTCAATTATCGCCGAAAATGACATTCCTAGAACTATTCTGGAAAATCTCCACGACTGAAAGGCATACATGCCTGGCTCTGACCTCCTTTGAAAAGTGAGAAGCCAGGGAATACAGCTCCATTATCTGTAGCCGTATAGCTATTTCCATATGGTGAAGCCATTGCGGCAAAGAATAGATTACGCGAAGATGAGATGAATATTTTTACGACATCGCAGGAGACACGTCTTAAGGCGTCCAAAGTTACATTGGGTGCCAGTTAAGAGTTCCAGCTCCATTGAAGTCTACGAGAGAACGAAATAAAAGCCCTTTTCAGCAAAATTTAAAAAACAAAAAAACATTCAGTCAGTTTCAGTTTGGAGTAAGACCCCAATGTGGAACCCCAGTCCACTCTGGTGCCCCGCGGGGAGAGACGGTTTGAAAAGCATCTGGTGGTGAACTTTGACAGTTTCTTCCATGGATTCCAACCATGACGCACACAACAGACACCAGGGCAGTTCGTCGAGGCAGCTTATTAAACGTGACGTTCAATAGAGCGCTGCAGGAATGAGTCCTAAAAATGAGCCCTTTTGCACTTCTGGTTCTCTCATCTTGAAGTCAATGGGTTCTTTGAATGGGTTTTGGTTAGATGCCCGAAATAAGGTCTGTGATTAACACAAGCTTAAGAAATTTCCACAATTTGTTATATGACGTAACATATGTCAGTAAATACTTGGGGTGTCACGATTTGATTTGAGATTCGCTTTTAAGTTCACATTTCGATGAAATTTTCGATTGTGTGTTTATTTTCAGCACTGACGGCTATGCCATTGTAAGACTATCGAGTCTTGATCTGCGCGTTCTACTCAATCTGACTTCTCTCCTAATTCTACTCAGCATATCACAGCATCATGTCCCTTTTAACATTAATATCTTATGTTGGATATCGCAATCCAAACCATATCCGTAAGCTTAACGAGTCTTATGGAGCGCGTAGCGGTGGTGCACCGGCACGTCTCACGAGCCGCCGCCGGCCTCTGTTCTGCGCTCTCGAGTGGACGAATCAAGCGGACATACTGTAAGAGATATCATATTTTATTCAATCCGAGCGCACTTTTTCATTAAATTATTAGAACGCACAATCTGCGAGCTCCAGCTCCCCCCACTCCGGCTGCGGCTCGGCTTCCCCTCCCCCTCCCGGCGCAGGCAGCTCGGCTGGAAAAATCTCCGCTCCGGCGAAACAGTCAGCGGTTTACTGTCGACGACGCTACATTAGAGATCTCGTTCGTCGGACAATATTACCCCAAAACAATCCGGGGAGAATCACGAGCCTGCTCGACGTTCAAAATCGAATGCTTATTTGGATGGGTTTTTTTTTGTTTTTTTTTTCAATTTAGAATCGGAAACGTGACACTCCTGGTAAAGACCCCGCTGGTGAATTGTGAAGCTTTTACGTCTCTCGGCGGTTGCCGACAGGCGGGGACATTACCGTCGGGGACATTAAACGTCACCGCACCGAACGGGGAAACTCGTCGGCTCACTCGTCCGCCTCCACGGCCTCTGCTTGTGTTCACGCTTGCGCTCTGCAAACGGTTCCAACTCAACTCTTTCCAGGCTCTTGTAGAAGAGGTAAGCGCGCAAAATCCAATTCCAAGTGGGCAGCTTAGTGGTGGAGACGCTGAAGTGATGCCACCGTGGTGCAGTCCCTTTATTGCCTAGCATTAGATTTGTGCTCCTGGCGATTGTGTTTACTCTTCAAAAATCATAAAAGCGGTGATGATTTGTGAAGATAATCTTGCCGAAAAAGACGTGTAAGTATCAGAAGTTTTTGTTTGCCACAGACTTGATTGTCTACAATGATCCAAAAGCCAATGGAAAGGTCCCATTAGCTTCGTTGTCGAAGACCAGGGCCTCCAAAATACATCATCCCATCAAACAGTCAAACTT
>NC_137192.1:26274351-26299351 GCF_960531495.2 Zeus faber | reverse complement strand
ATGATACGAAACGAGTGTATCAGAGAGAGAGAGAGAGAGAGAGAAAGACAGAGGGAGAGAGACAGAGAGAGAGAGAGAGAGAGAGAGAGAGTATGTGTTTTGGGGAAATAAATCCAGTGTCATTCCAAAGGATTTAACCGTGAAATCGGTGATTTGGGGCACGAACACATCGTTACTTCAACATCCTTTTACTGAGACACACACACACACACACACACACACACACACACACACTGGACTCCAGTGTGGTTTCCTCTACAGTAGCTGTTACTGAAGATCATTATCAGTATTCACATCTAAAACCTTATTGTACCTGTTCATAATATTCCATGAAGTTCTGTGTTATTTAATTATTTTTCTGTCAAAACACCAAAATAAGTGAATTATATTTGGCCATTAAAGTCAATAACTTAAATGGCTTAAATATTAATGAATGCCATCTGAATTTCAACACGAGCAATATATGAAAGTAAAGTATTGAATAACATTTTTGAGGAAATTTGTTTTTCGCCTTCATGGTCTTCAGTCAGTTTTGAAAAATGTGTCAGGCCTTAAAAGCTAATTAAATCCTGTTAAATGTGAATCTGTGACGTCTTCATTTCAACGTTTTGTGTTTTTCTCGAAATCGGTGACGTTCATCTGCACCTGATTCAACCAGAGATGTGGACTCGAGTCATTGTGACTTGGACTCCAGTCGACTGGAGTCACTGTTTTGTTGACTTGCAACTTGGCTTGACAGAAAATCAATGACTTGAGACTGGACTTGGACTTGGAAGTGAAACACTCGTGACTTGACTTGAGACATGATGACTCCAAACGCTTGTTTGTGTTCACTTGCATTCACTGAAACCTTGAAACTAAAACGCGATCAGCAAACAAAAAGGTACTTTGGTTCGTCTCGGTGGTCCCCCTCACCTCATGTTGTCACGGCTCTGCAGCAGAGCAGATCGACAGATGTTGTAGTAATCCATGAATGGTGCCATCGTGCAGGATTTTAGATTCAAGAGGTTTATTTGTCACATACATATACATACTTTCATGCATATATGCAGTGAAATGTCTTCGCAATGCCCTCGGATATTATGCACGATAGTTACTAAACCGAACACAACCGATTCCCTTATCAAACACAAGTTGGTGTTTAGAAAGTTGAAAGTTGTAAACATGGGACAGTGTTTTTTTCTCTTCCGTGTTAAGCTCCGTGCGCCGTGATTGGTCTGTGACGCACCACGCTCCTCCTTGTTTGTCTTCGCTCCCACATGCAGATAACATAAAGCACAGTATTGATGACCATTGTTTTATATTTTTTACCACGGGATCAGCAGTTATGTGGCCAATGTGTCCCAATTTTTTAACAAGTAGAATAAACAGAAAAACATTGATTATGTATCCTGTACTTATTTGATTTACACAAATTTTGAGTTACTCACCAAAATGAGCACAGAAGTCTGACTGGGCATTATAAATCCATCCATGTTTGTTTACATTGGTATTTAGGGCACGGCTGTCTAAGCATTAAGCCATGCTGCGTTCATGTGAAACTCGAATGATGCGTTCACCGGCACTCGGAAAAAAATGTAAAATATAATTTTTATGTAATATCGTCTTTTACATTTTTTATCTATCAAAAAGTTATTTGTACGTTTATTTTTATTAATTTGTTTGTTAATAAGTTCAATATTCTTAAATATAGAAACTTCAATAAAATCGATTTCCTTATCAAACACAAGTTGGTGTTTAGAAAGTTGAAAGTTGTAAACATGGGACAGTGTTTTTTTCTCCTCCGTCTTATGCTCTGTGCACTGTGATTGGTCCGTGGAGCGCCACGCTCCTCCTTGTCCGTGTTCGCTCCCACATGCAGATAACATAGAGCACAGTATTGATGACCGATATCAGTCATTGTCATTGTTAATAAAAATCTAAGTTTTTTTTTTTACTTATTTAAAATCTTTTCCCTTTTCCCAAAAGATCAGTCAAAACATCGGT
Organism: Zeus faber; assembly: GCF_960531495.2. NCBI lineage: Eukaryota > Metazoa > Chordata > Actinopteri > Zeiformes > Zeidae > Zeus > Zeus faber. The sequence continues at coordinate 26,297,365 of NC_137192.1, read as the reverse complement.
AATCAGTGGACTAAGATTCTCCAAAAGCGTCAGGATGAGCATCGGACCCAAAAATCTGGCATCGGTTGGGCTCTTAAAATATATATAGACGATACAATGATTGGATTACTGCCCTGTCAGTCAAGCTCCTCGCTACCTGACGTTTTTTCAACGAGAAGCACTCGGTGCCCTCACACTGGTAACACAAACACGGTATGATCAGATCGCATCATCATGGCGGCTGGGACTTTGCCAAGTCTCAAGACTTTTGGATTCAAAAATTTCATTCGATCATTTTCATTCAATCAAATCAAATTGTGCAAATCGGTTCATAACCTTCGGGATTTTCGGCAAACAGGCAGACAGACGGACAGGGGCGGAATGTAACACAATTTTATGTTTAGTCTGGCTGGCAGTATTTCACTGTTTAAAAGTGATGGAGAGGGATATTTGATTTAGAAGAAATGTCTTTTGTTTGATCACATGTATTTCACTAAATATCAATAATTATAATACAAATTAAATTTATTGTCATACTTTTTGCACAGGTTTGATAGATTGGCCAATAATATCATTGTTATACCTTGTCTTTTCTCTTCATAAAGACAGGATACTGCAGGTAAGACTGCAGTTTCTTGAGGAAAAAGAGTGACTTGACTTGGGACTCGACTTGACATAACCTGTGACTTGACTCGACTTGACTCGACTTGACTTCACTTGCCCAAGAAAAAATGACTCGGGGGCTGCTTGTGACTTGGATCAGAGGGACTTAGTCACACGTCTGGATTCAACATTTCAGATGTTACGAAACGCTAATCCTAATACTAAACTATTTCCAAACCATTTCAGCAAGTGTGGTAAAATACAAAGTGCACAAAGTTAAACATTAAAAGATAAAACATCATGTGCATTAAAACAAAATGTTAAAAATAGATGAATAGTTACCTGTTACCTAAACCTTACCAATGATTTACAATTTGCCCCAAAAAGGTGTCAAAAGGTTCTACATTGAACTCTCTGATACTTGCAGACGCCTTGACAGTGTTTGTTCAATTCCATGACATCGACTGCCAAACCCATGGGCATTCCACCATCTTGAGCCAGAACAAGGACAACTCTGAAGTTATGTTTTTTTAAATGATGTTACATCAACGCAAACAACAGCTTCAGCAGCCGTCTGTTCCCTGAGATCAATACGAACATTGCAGAAATATGCATGTGTAGCTGAACAACGGTATTAGAGCAGCGGAGGCTCACTAAAGGGAGCCTTGGAGAAGTAGAATATCTTAGGTTATTTTGAAGGTTCAGGTGAAATGAGTCTCTAAATTGTCCTAAACGCTTTAAATGTGAAGGAATTGACGATTCCCCTCTGAGGCCCATTAGTGTCTGAGAAGGAGGACCCGAGGGATGAGAGAGAGGTGGAGACGGATGGAGACGGAGCGAGGGAGGGATGGAGAGGGAGGGAGAGTCAGGTGGACAGACAGACCGACAGAGAGGGAGGGAGGGGGGGAGAGAAGGATGGGGAGGGAGGGAGACAGAGATAAAGAGAGAGATGAAGAGAGAGACGGAGAGGGGTGAGGGTGGGGGAGACTTAAGCAGACATACAGAAAGAGAGAGGGATGGAAAGAGAGGAATAGTTAGTTGAGAGAGACGGGGAGGGAGAGTGAGGGAAAGAGGGATAGAGAGGGAGGGGGAGTCAGGTAGACAGACAGAGGGAGAGAGGGTCGGAGAGGGAGGGAGAGTCAGGTCGAGAGAGAAGACAGACAGTTACCTAAACGCTTTAAATGTGAAGGAAATGACGACTTCCTCTGAGGCCTATTAGTGTCTGAGAGGGAGGACCTGAGGGATGACCAGGCGGACAGGAAGAGAGAGAGAGAGAGAGAGAGAGCAAGGGATGGAGAGGAGAGGGAGGGAGAGGGAGTGAGAGGGGGGAGATGGATGGAGATGAGGGAGAGAGTGACGGGGAGGGCAGGGAGAGTCAGAAAAAGAGAGGGGGACGGGGAGGGAGAGTCAGGTAGAGAGGGGTGAGACAGAGGGAGAGTCAGGTAGACAAATAGACAGACGAGCAGACAGACAGAGAGAGATGGATGGGGAGGGGAGGAAAGGAGGAGGGGGAGGGAGGGAGAGTCAAGTAGACAGAAAGAGAGCGGGATGAAAAGGGAGGGATGGTTCGTTGGAGAGAGAGGGGACTGGGAGAGGCAGGGAGACAAACAGGGCTGTAGAGAGGGAGGTAGAAGAGGGAGAAGAGGGGGAGGAAGAGAGAGGGAGGGGGAGTCAAACAGACGGACAGAGAGAGAGAGAGAGAGAGTGAGAGATAGAGGGGTGGAGAGAGAGGGATGGTTTGTTGTAGAGCGATGAAGGGAGGGGAAGGAAGGGAGACAGACCATAGAGAGGGGGTGGAAAGGTGGGGAGATAGAGGGTGAGGGAGAGAGAGAGAAAGGGGGAGTCGGGGTTCAAGGGTTTCCTCTCCTACTTGGCTGAGTGGCAGCTTTCAGCCCAAACACCTGCTGTGTCACTGCTGTGTCACTGCTCTGTCACTGCTCCGTCACTACTCCGTCACTACTCCGTCACTACTCCGTCAGGCATTTGATAGAATAAAAGTGATGAAAAACTGCGTGCGTAAGGATGTGTGCTTGGGTATGTGCCATATTTCTGAATCCAGAAATATGGCACATACCCGTGTGTGTGTGTGTGTGTGTGTGTGTGTGTGTGTGTGTGTGTGTGTGTGTGTGTGTGTGTGTGTGTGTGTGTGTCCAGTAGCCTCTCCCTCCCATCCTCCCGTCCCATAATGCACCACTAATGCGCTCACATCCAGAGCGACGATAGTCTACGCCCAAGAGTTGGAGAGAGAGAGGGAGGGAGAGAGAGAGAGGGAGGGAGAGAGAGAGAGAGAGAGAGAGAGAGAGAGAGAGAGAGAGAGAGAGAGAGAGAGAGAGAGAGGATGTCACTGAGGGGTGGACAGTGAGGGAGATGGACAAAGTGAGGGAGAGAGTTGGAGATAGATAGATATAGATAGAGAGAGAGAGAGAGAGAGACAGACAGATACATACATACATACATACATACATACATACATACATACATAGAAATATGGGCAGAGCAACAAACACACACACTTTAATAGTGCAGGCTGCATCCTGGGGTTGTTGTTCCCATTAAAAGCCGTCTGTCTCACTGCTGCCTCCTTCCCTCTAGTATCTGTTCACTTCCTCTGCAGATCAATCACAACCACAGAGCCAGGCAGACAGACAGACAGACAGACAGACAGACAGACAGACAGACAGGCAGGTGGACAGGCAGCTGGACAGAGAGACAGACAGACGTACAGAAAGACAGATACTCAGGGAGTTTTCAAAGCAGCAGGAAGACGTCTGCTGTGAGCAACGCAACACAAGCAGACACACAGTACATGTGAGAGTGACCGAGAGAGGTGGATTGTATTTCAGTCTATTTCTTTAGTTGTATCCATATTATTAATTATCATTAATAATTATGTACATAAACTCAACATTTCATACATTTTTCTATTTTCATTTTCGATTGTATTCGTAACATGAAGTTTTGTTTTCCATTTGCTTTTCCAACATCAACAAATGTTTCCCTTGAAATTAACACGAGAGAGCAAGAGAGCGCAAGAGAGAGAGAGAGAGAGAGCAAGAGAGAGAGAGAGAGAGTCTACACTCTACAACTTCCTCTGTTTGTTGCATGCAGCCATTGTCCTGCTTCCTTGGCCAAAAACCAAAATGTCCTTACTTCTCAAAATTATCTTGTACTGGTCCAGTATAGCCACACACACACACACACACACACACACACACACACACACACACACACACACACACACACACAGACACACACACACACACACAGATGCAGTATGTACCTGTATATACAGTATATACAGTAGAATACACACACACTAATAAACCGGGAGCTGTTTCTCTCGACTCGTGTGAAGCGAAAGCGTCGTGCGCTTACAGACACCGTATTGATTTTCGGAGCCTTTTTCGGAACTCAGCACTTTCCACATCTTCAGACCCTACGAGTGGAAACAGAAAATTTGATCTGCGCTCTTCACGTCACGTGCGCCTAAATAGTATCAGCTGGATGGTGTGCGCATGTGTGTTTGTATGTGTGTGTTTGTGTGTCTGTGTGTCTGTGTCAAGTTGTCTGTGTGTGTATGTGTCTGTGTGGTTGAGTTATTGTTTCATTATACCAGTATGAGTTTATGCCCACTGTGTGTGTGTGTGTGTGTGTGTGTGTGTGTGTGTGTGTGTATCCTCCTCCTCCTCTCTTCTTTCTCATTTCTCTTTCCGTCTAAATCTCTCTCTGTGTCTTTTGGGAGTTCTCTAAACCCTGTGTGCACGACAGGAAATGTTCATTTGACTGAAGCTTGAATGAAAATACACAAACACGCTTCCTAAATCAATACACCTGGTTCATTTAAAGTCTGTCAGCAATTAACCCACCGATCCAGCAGCAAAAAATCAATAAGTTAAACCAAGCTACCAACAAATATGTGATAATACAATTTTAAGTTCACGTTTTCATCCCAACTGTCGCCCGTGTGTGAAAGATCCCATCATGTGCATTCACAGTCAACCATGAAGTTTTTGTTCAAAATAATTGAATCAAATTGTTTGGTATTCATCTAAGGTGATTTTGCAGCTCAGAGATTTTTTTTAATCTATTTTTTAAATAAAACCCACCGTTTACTGAAGACGAATGATGAATTTGACACTCCAAGACACATTATTATTATTGTTGTTGTTATTATCCTAGTTATAATAATTGTTATCATCACATAATATATACGTTTTATATGTGCGTATGTTTGATATCCTCAGACGAAATGGAGGTCGAAGTGTCTGGTACTCAGAAACCGTCGAACCCACGGACACCAATGATAGAGAGTTCTGGGCAGTCCACACACGTGGCCATCAAAGTTTGATCCACATCGGTCTATATTTGAAGGAGGAGTAACTAAAAAAACAGCGTTTTCTCATCTCTGTCAACAAGACCGAAAGGTCACGTTAAAACACTGCGGACTCCTGATTGGTCACAGAGAATTGTATGCATCATCGCGTCACCGCGTCATCATTGCGCGACAAGGCACATCTCAGCGTTTACGTCAACTTGCAGACGCGGGTAAGAGAGTAGCTGACAGTGTCTCGCTATTACACACAAGGCTTTTTTAGTTTCGTTCAGTCGGGAAAATTCTGTGAAATTCCGTTCTGTGGCAGCACCGGGAAAAGGCGTCCTGGAGAGGGAGCAATCCTTGTCCCCGGTCCCCGCTTCTCCAAACAAAACAAACAAACAAACAAACATTTGCAAATCAAGCACTGAACATAAGGGTGTATTCCATTACAGTTGACTTGGTTGTATGAATTGTCGTTAGTTATAACATTAACCTTAATAAATTGCTCTGCACTGCGAACAGGGCTTGTACATAGTTTTGTCGGACACGTTGCACGCATCTGACCTGGACCCCTTGCATTGCTGCCTGCAGCTATATACAGTATATTCATGTTATTATTATAATTTTGGTTGAATTCTTCTCCTCTTACTCTCTCCCCACCAATTTTCCCAATTAAAATTAGGGTTGCACATTTTATTTGCAGGTGCACATGGTTTTAGAAATACAACGAAACCTCCCCTCCGTTGTGCAAAATAAATTGTAAAATGTAATGTGAAATGCATTTCCAGATCGTTATGAGGGTGTAATTGCACCATCACGTTCCGCTGATGGAGGTGAAGGAGGTTTCTCGATCTGTCTGGGGACTCATCCATACGTCTTTCTGAAAACTCTGTTCGAAAAAAACAATCCTGTCCACTCCGACGATGTTTTAGAAAATCTCTCTGTCCGCGCAAGAACACAAAGACTTTTTAAAAAGATGACGTCAGCGGGCCAGGCCAGTTGGGGGTGATTATATGTCATTAAACTTGACGTCAACCACCACAGAAGAACATTGGGAGCGTGCGGCGCATTGAGATATTCGTACCCGGCACTGTATGGACGTTGTTCCTGAGGCTTGAGAGACTTTCAAACTTCAAACGGGGACATGGAGAGCAACGCAACGGGCGTCGTACGCTCCTACGTTCCAAAACCTCTGTTCACGGGAGGTCAAGACTCAAAGGAAATACTGCGTTTTCTGAAATATCCCTATAGGTGTGGGGGGGGGTCCTGAGATTAGAGGAATCCACCACAAGCCAGGGGCCCGTAGCAGGATGTGGGGATGGAGGGAGGTGACAACTCCATCGCTCCACGCTGTGAAAAGCGACTGTTGGAGGTGATTGTTATTATTACGTGACGAGCGCCGAGTAACGACGAGTTGTAACAAAGTGCTTCTTAATAATTTCCTCCTGTCTTGTCCTCTTCTCTCTCTCCGATTCCCTCTCTTTCCCTCTCTGTCTCTCTCTCCATCTCCATCTTGGTAATGAGCCCTCGGGGAGCGCTTGGTTTGCGGCAGGTGTCAGCAGTTGGGGGGGTGGGGGGCGGGCGGGGCTCTCGCTCCTGTTAAGAGGAGCTGTGGTTGAGTTAAACACAGCTCAGGGCTTATCTGCTGTGGGAGATTTAATTTAACACACCCCTGGACGCCACACTTCAAACTGTCAGAGAGGAGTGTGTGTGTGCGTGTGTGTGTGTGTGTGTGTGTGTGTGTGTGTGTGTGTGTGTGTGTGTGTGTGTGTGTGTGCGTGTGTGTGTGCGTGTGATTGTGGGTGCATGTGTTGCACTCATTCTCACACAAACACACACACACAAACTGATGTCAAAAGGTGGAAACGGAGGACGGGACTGAGAGAATGTCAATCATCCTCCTTGTACAACCTCCGTATAATTATCATTTTCTCAAGTGATTTCCGCCGTCCAGCCATCTCCCTGACATGATGGAGAGAGCCGTGGAGAGCGGAAAGAAAGCGGCGAAAAGAAAGAAAGAACCGTGGAACGCGGGAGGTTCCATCCAGGGAAGGAGTGATGTGTGTGCGCAAAAATATAATATTATATTTTATAAGGTTCACGTAACCCTTGGAATGACTGGGATTTCACGGATAAACAAATTCACAACATTTTGCTCGAAGAAAAGAGAGAAGAGAGAGAAGACTCTAGATGGTGCAGCCGTCCGAGTAGCATAGCAAAAACAGGAGCGGATGGCCCCTGAACTGCAATGCCATCCATCCATCCATCCATACATCCACCCATCCATCCATCCGTCCATCCGTCCGTCCGTCCGTCCGTCCGTCCGTCCACCCGTCCATCCATCCATACACCGATCCATCCATACATCCATCCATCCATCCATTCATTCATCCATCCATCCATCCACCCATTCATTCATTCATCCATCCATCCATCCATCCATCCATCCATTGATTCATTCGTTCATCCATCCATCCATCCATCCATTCATTCATCCGTCCATTCTCTTGCTCCTTATCTTATCCGGTCTGGGTGGCAGGCTCGGCAGAGGAGACCAGATTTTCTTTTCCCCAGCGTCCAACTACATCCAGCGTTTCCTCAGGGATAGCGAGGCGTTCCCATGCCAGCTGACAGGTACAACCCAGCGGCTCCCGGGTTCGGGCCCCCGAGGGTCTCCTCCCAGTGCCCGCTTCACCTCCGAGGGCAGGCCAATCAAATGCCCCCAACCTCCTCAACTGGCTCCACTCAATGTCGGAAGAGCAGCGGTTGTACAGTAACGCCAAGAAGGTTTTTTCTGTTGGCTCATGAATGAAACCCAAAACGTCACGTATCGCCTTCATTGTTTCCATGACAAATAGAATATAACTAGTTTTCCATGGATAACTGGAAGTGTTGAACCAAGTGGGAAAGTGTCAAATTGTGATCTCGGTTGTTCTTTGTCATTTCGCCACCTCAGACATGTCGGCACCAAGCTGCTTGGGTGATCACTGGACAAACCCTTTTTATGTGGTAGGGTTAGGTTTGCTTTGTAGATTGATACGTGGATTCCAGGGCCTGGCCAAAAGGCTCAACAAAAATGTGTCCAAGAGCAAGCGGTCAAATTTGACATTTGATACGAGGGAACTGTTATCTTTTCTATGCTGTAAACCTGGCCATGTTTTTCCAACCAGTAGTCATTTCTACATCGCCGTCCGCCAGAGCGTTTTCCCTTGTGTCCTCGGACCTTTGTTTGAGTTTTTGTGTTGGATGACCTCCTGGAATACGATACCTCCCATCACATCACGCCAGGCCTGGAATGTCACCGTCGTGCCCTGTCACCGCAGCCGTTGCACCGTTTTCAGTTTCTGCCTATTTCCTAGTTCTGCCACTTTTCTGCCTCTCGCCAGTCACTGCCTTTCATGTCATCATTGTTTTTTTTTGGGGTTTTTTTTGTCCTCCTTGTAATACATCTGTATCGCCCGATCCATTTACATCATCTTCCTTCTCTCTGTTCCTGTGTTCCTGCCCTGTTTGGCCCTTCTCTCCGCAGCCAAAGCAATTCACCGTCTCTTGATGTTGCAAACAAAACACAATCAAAGCCTTCTATTCTTAACTTAAATGCCAGGTTTATGTTCCATTTCTATTATTATAAATGAGTTCAACTCGCCGCCTACGGTGGAAAAACATGTTTCAGCGGAGGTGATTTGAACATGGCAAAATATTCACGATTCCATTCACTGATTACACTGCCCTCTACTAAGCAAGGACGAGCAGACGATCTGACGATTCCTTTTCAAGTTTAGTAAACTTTAGTAAACCCTGTCGCCCACTGTGCCAACCGGCAAACTGTGGCCCGCCACAAAATATGTCAGAATAAAATACCTGCATTTGCTCTATTTTTACACCGCAACCAGCTATAAACTACCCATCACCCAAACTATTGCGACATATGCAAAGCTTAGAGGACAGTGTAGAAATATAAACAACAACTTTGACGTTATTAGCAAACGTAAACAACATTAAAATGGAGAGAGGTACAGAGACAGGTAGGGTGGGAAAAAAAACGATGGGGGAGTGCATGGAGGGAGAGCGGACTCTAATGAGGGCAGAGGTCCGTGGGAGGTGGGGAGGGATGCAAAGAGGGAGGTAGAGTGATAGAGGGAGGGGAGGTCCTGATAGGCAGAGGTGTGGATTTTTATACCAAGTCTTTAATTACAAGATGCACAAACAGGCCTGTGGGACAGGCAAACGTGTTTGCAAACGTGAGAATACTACAAGCATCAGCACAGCAGTGGTTCCAAGTAGATCCACGTTGTACATGTCGTCCAAAAAGAACCAGTGCAAGGGGAACTTTTTTATCCACAGTTCACGGCGCGTTGCCGCCATATTGCAGTGAGATCAGATGAGTTGTTTTACGGAAACTCTGGTCCAAGCGTTCTGCCCCAAAGATCCGACTTCGAATCCCGACTGACTTCAGTGGAATGCAGACTTCAGTGGAATGCAGAATCTAAACTGAGCGCTTTCCAACATTATACTTAAACTGAAGCATCTACAACTTAATACCTAAACAAAACAATTATTAGCCTCATCAATTTACCAGAACCATTTCTGAAAATATATCACTTACCCATCTCTTGCGTACACTAAAAGATATCCATCTCCAAACTTAGAGCTTAACGTTATCTTTTCTTGTCCCGAAACACAAGCACACCAGGGGTATTCCTGGCAGACCAGAGGCTTGGACTGCCAGGACCTTCTCTGGGGCTGCCTCTTGGGCTCCTTCCCAGTGAGTTTGTCCAAAGCTCGTCCATCCATCACTCCTTACCCATGCGCTGAGGTTGTTTGTTTAACAGCCAATATTCTTTTAAGACACCGGAGCGGTTTGTTTCCAAACAAGCTTAAAAAAACGTATGCCATATGAGATAACTGTGAAACTGGCAACCCTGTTCTGGTATTGACTAGAGTGCAGAAATTTGTGAATTGCAGTGATTTCAGAAAAGTTTGTTAAATGTATATTATCGTAAATTTCTATTTGTGTGTGTGTGTGTGTGTGTGTGTGTGTGTGTGTGTATATTTACGCATTTTGTGCGTTAGTGTGTTGCTTTGCGTTGGTATTTTTTTGAGCATGTGCATGTGTGCATATGTGTGTTTTTGTGAGTATGTCTATATGTGTGTGTCTATGGATGTGTAGTTGTGTGTGTGTGTGTGTGTGTGTGTGTGTGTGTGTGTGTGTGTGTCAGACTATGCATTTGTCTTCATGTAGTTTATGTGTGTTTATATTTCTGCATTATTATGTAGATTTGTGTGTGTGTCTGTGTGCCAGTTGGCGTGTAAGAGAATTTGTGCGTGTGTGTGTGTGTGTGTGTGTGTGTGTGTGTGCGTGTGTGTTGCTGAGTTGGTGTGCGGTGTGTATAAATGTACAGTTTTGTGTGTATACGTGCGTGTGCCATGCAGGCACTGTGTGTGTGTGTGTGTGCAGCGTATAGATAGATGAGGCTGCCGGGGAGATGGATGAATGGACTGACCACTCGTTCATCATCTCTGTAACCGGGAAAGAAAGAAAACGTCGTGATTGAGATGGAGGAGAGGAAAGCAGGAGGGAGGAGAGGAAAACAGAGGAGAGGGCGGGAGAGGAGAGGACAAGAACCGAGGGGAAAGGGGAGAATGACATTAGAGGGGAGGAAAAAGAAGGGTGAACCAGGAGAGGAGCGGCGGATGTTGAAGCATGTATGGGGATGAAAAGAGATGGAGTGAGAGACTGAGGCAGAGCAAATGGGGAAGGGAGCGAGAGAGGGAAGCTGAGCCTCAGGAGAGAAGGATGGATGGAGAGGTAGAGTGACAGACAGGTTGTTTTTTCTTTCTAAAGTGGTGTAAGAGATAACTAGTTCCCTGGTCCACCCCGGCGGTTGGCATGGCAACATAGCAGCCCTGCTTGTAGCGATGTAGCTTGGACATCGACCAGTTAGAGCGCAGGGATTTCATCAGCCAATCAGAGCGCCCCGGGCTGCGTTCCAACCGGAGGTGCTAAGTGGCCGTCCTCTTTGGTGCATTTCGCCATTAATCGGCCTCGCAGAGATTCCCCCCCCAAAGAAAGCTGTTGTAACCTTTTCTGAAAATGCCCAATCAGCTGGGAGATGTTCCAAGAGTTTTATATTGTCATTTAGAAACTACAAAAAAAAAATGACAACACATAAGTCATTTAAATTGCACTACAATGATTTTTAATAGCCAGTCCAAGTGGCCTCATTGTGAACCTAAGAAGTAAACGAGCAACTAAACAGGAAATTGAATGTACAAGGCGTGAGGGTGACATTCAGTAAGGACAACCGGTACTAGTTAAATATGTGTTCATTCTAAATACCTTTCCTGACGCCAGTAGTATCACATGCGGAGCTCCTGTCATTGACACGATCCCAGTTGTAGTCCGCTCTTTTGACCCCCCACCCCCCATGACTTCCAAAGTGATTCTTCCAGGCCCCAAAAAAACGTTTGTTCCAACAAACTCAGTCGTCCTCGGAACGACATTGGCATTTTAGATAATTACACGCCAGATGTTTGATTGTGGCGTCCATTTATCGCTGCCTACTGAGTGGATGTGGAGCACCTGCACTGGATGGAAGACCTTCTGGCAGCAGCAATTATCCCCCCATTAACCCGAAAATTGTGCGCGTTATTGTTTTGGAAGTACAAAGTGGCTGGCGTGTGTGGCGTGTCGAGGTGATGGTGAGAAATACGCCGTTGTGTCTTGGAAAAATAAGTAGCTACCCCAGTAAATGAGTAAAGACCCAAGAAGATTTATACCGTCTTGCGCCGTATCCCAAATGACTGACGTGTTGAGTATCACAAAATAGAACGAGTCCTGCAAAGCTAATTCTGTCCAGGAAGAAGGACACACTTATATTTTCTCAATTTGGGTGATTGCTGATCTTGGTGATTTCCTCGCTAAACTAAAGCTCTTGTACTTTCAAGATACGGGAGCCACGCCGCTCATGCCGCTCATCCAGCTCATGATAATAATATGTCAGATAAAGCTTTTGCTGAGTGATTTCCCAGGGGGTGACCTGTAGACATTTCACGATGTGTGAATGAGTGAAACAGTCATAACGCGGATGCAGGTACAACATTTTTTTGCATGATAAAGGTGTTGGAAAAAGCTCTCCTGAAACATGAAAAACTGTTGAAAGGGATTTAGCTGAATTGATGCCCGAAAAAAAACAAAAAAAACAAAAACAAAACAACTCTCAGATCTGAAGCAGGAAACTGATCCAAGAGGAGCTCAATTCGACAGAGACCGCAAGGCGCCAGAACGTCCCCAATTAGCCATTCATCAGCCATTCACTTAATTGTTGATGAACTGAAAATTCTCCATCGTCGCTGATTCTGCGTCCGTCTCCTGAGGACCCCACAGAAAACAGTCCCCCGCCCCCCCAGCCCCCGTCAGCTGAGGTCAACAACAACAACAACATCGGAACAGAAGCAAACAATGGCGGTATCGATCCCTCCATCTGCCGCGCTCCTTCCAGAGACAACAGTTCATTAACGCAGCCGAAGAGGAACGATCTGTCTCCATTACTGTCCGCGGCCGATCTGCGTGCCCATGATTTATGAACAAGCTGTCGCTGCACCTTGGACCTCCAGCCACGGCGTCACCCCTCGGCGCTGTGGGCCGAGAGGCAGCGATCTCAATAGAGACACTTTTCAAAATAAAAGCCCTCACGCCCTTGGTAATGGCCACATCGTGGCTGGTGGTTGAGCTGCCGAAAGTGTCCGTCCTGTTTACGCCAAGGAGGCTTGCTTTGTGGTACATTGGCAATATCTTATAATAATCCTCAGAAGACCTTTTTGAACAAAAAAAAACATCATCCCTAATTACTTTACTTTTACCCCAAAATATTGTTGAAATACAAAAGTGCTTTCATGTGCCTTTTTCTCGTATCGGCCCAGTGACTCTTCCATAGCTTCATAAGGTTGGTTGTTGGGTTAATGTCCCAAAAATAGCTTCACAGTGAATGTGACACATTATGTGTACCTGCTTTGGGCGCTCCCAACGGAGGGCCAGGGGGGCCGAGGCCACCGTAATACAATCACAGTCGTCCCCTGCGCTCGCAGGACCGTCTTTGTGCACGCAGAGCAGAAGTGCTCCATTGTGAGGATGGTTTATTTTATTTTTTTATGTAGACCCATTTATTTTAGTTTCACAATGAACAACATGTGAATAATGTTTTGGTGTGCCACCCCAAGATTTTCAGTTGCCCGGTCTGGCCACACCTGTGAGACAGTCCTGGGGGCGCCACTGCTCACATATCGGTCGGCATGCTGTTGACAAAGTGGAACCTGAATGATGAAACAGACTGTCACGGGTTCAAAATGTGACTACCCAGGCTCCCAGCGTGCAATTATGTGGCACTGAAGCAATACTGTGAGAGAGCCAGACGTCATTATAGTGGACCGTCTGGTTTCATTTATTTATTTATTTATTTTTAATTTACCCTGAGCAAGTGACTCGATCATTGCATTCCGTTGGAACTCAGAAATCTGTAATCTGTTCATGAAAACATGGCCACCAGCAGCAAAAAGCTGCAAAACAAGCTACAAAACCACAGGGTAGTTAAACCAAGTAAAACCCATGCAAAGGCCGTGACGTCGGGTCAGAGGATGTTGCCGTGATGTCAGCTCTGTTTTCTCGGGAAAATCGAGAAACCAACCTGGACCCGAGATTCCAGAATTGGAATTCCGACTGGGATGCCCGTTCCTTTTGGACGTTTCCCAGTAGGAGGTCGGGTTTTTCCGAGTTTTGACCTCAACAGAACGCAGCGCAGGATGGAATACTACATCAACCCCCAAATAAAGGTCCAGCAATCGGGTCCAGCCTCTCTCTCGCTCTGCACTATCTCTCCTTTCCACTACATCTCCTCCTCTCCTCCTCTCCTCCTCTCCTCCTCCTTTCTCATTTCCTCTCCTCTGTTCATCTAATCCTCTTCTCTCCCCCTTTACCGTCCTCTCTCCTCTCCTCCTCGCACCTTCCCTCCTTTCCTCTCCTGTCCCGTTCTCCTCTTCCGTCCTCTTCTCATCCACTCTGACTTCTCCCCTTCGTTCCTTGCTTCGTTTGCTCTCCTACTCTCTCCTCCTTCTCTTCTCTACCCATTTCTTCTTTCCTTCTCGGATCTACTCCTCTTTCCCTCTCTTCTCTCTCCTTCTTTCCTCCTGACTCTCCTCTCCTCCTTTTCTGCTTTTGTCTCCTGTCCTCTTCTCCTCCTTTCTCATCTCCTCCTCCCCTCTTCTCTCATCTCGCCACCTTTCGTCGCCTCTCCCCCCATTCCCATTCTCTCCTCTCCTCCTTCCCTATCTCCTGCCCTCCCCTCCACTCACTTCTCCTCTCCTGCCACTCTGTATTTCCTCCATCCTTCTCTCTTATTTTTGACAGTCTCTCCATCTCTCTCCCTCCCGCCCTCCCTCCCTCTTCCTCCTTATCTCTGGGGCCTGAAGGCACATTTCACAGCGTGCACTAAATGTCAGATTAGACCACGAGGCCGCGGGGCGGTGAACCAGCAACCCGCTGTCAGGAGGAGGTTACTGAGATAATGAGAGCAGACTAGAGCTGCGGTTCTCAACTGGTGGGTATCGATCTTTCCGATCTACTGATATTCCCACAAAGCCACTTTGCGTTTTATTGGTGTTTAGAGGAAACAGGACTAAAAATTATTTATTCTATTTTAGGTAGGTTATGTGTCTTCCCTTCTATGTTTATTTATTGTTAACAGCAATGTTTATGTTTTCCTGTTTACTATTTAATTTCAGGTCATCATACACTTATCTGTGTGTGTGTATATATAAATATATATATATATATATATATATAATATTATTATTTTTTTACCTGTGCTGTCAGCATGCTGGGCATACAACACAGAGTATTTGTGACGTGGCATCTAGGACAGAGTTCAACTTCTCAACCTGCAATGCAACTCTTTATTAATTATTTAATCATCAAGAACTGCTGCAACAACTCTGTCCTGTGGACGACCTGTGTGATGACAAGAGCACAGCTTTCTGTTACACAGAACCATCACCAATCCCTCTCTTTGGAGAACGATCTTTGGTCTATAAACAACTAATCATCATGATTACTCCAACAAGGGAAGAATCCCCACAGGTGAGATACATAAACATAGAACCAAAGAACAACATGTACATGTAAAAATATAAACATAGAAATATCAGACGAAAACATGTATCGACAAAACAGATTTAATTAAGTCCAGGAAAAGTGGAGCAGCAATTGGGCAAATGGCCTCTTCCTGTCATAGTTATGGCAGTAAATGAGGGAGGAAAGGAGAGGAATGTAACAAGGAGGGTGTTGGGGGTGTTTAAAGCAGTTGCTGGTGGTGTTTGTGTGTCTGTGATTAGTCCGTCTGTATGTATGTGTGTGTGTGTGTGTGTGTGTGTGTGTGTGTGTGTGTGTGTGTGTGTGTGTGTGTGTGTGTGTGTGCGTGCCCCCCCGCCCCACATATGTGGACCACAGAACAAAGGGCTGCAGACGGCCCCCCACCCAAAACCTGGGCACTAACGGCAAGTGACCCGCACATCAAGAGCGCTAGAGAAAAGATAGCAGCTCGGGCAGCTCGCTGTGACTATGGGAGTCCACCCCCCCACCAAAGGAGACCACATAGGTAGCCCGAACCAAGCACAACCGGCCAGTCTCAGGTCTGCGCCCGGGTCTCAGGGCCAGACAGAACATCTAACTAGCCTCGGCACGACAGGCATAGATGCAATGAAAGTAGCCATCTCTGGTATTGAGGGAACAATGAGAACAAGCGTCTTATCCAAACGCATTTTGAACATTTTGTGTCGGTTGATATTTGCTCTGTGCGAAATCTTATATTGGATGAGTTGCATTTTGAAAGTACGGGTCATAGAAAAGGTGTTGCAAATAAGCTTCCACAGCTTGGAAACAGCGAGGTCTCTTTCCCATTCCATGGTAGGTAAAGACAAAGTGTCTTCTGTTTTTAATAAAATTTTGTACATTGTGGAAAAGGGATTTTTTAAATTACCAATATGAATAAGATGTTCATTCATCGGAGGTGGTTGTAGGATGTTTTTCGTTAATTTAATTTTAACTTTTAGAGACTGCTGCAGTTGAAGGAATTGCAGGAGGTAGGGAGCATGCTGTGAAGTGAGGGGAACATGCTGTGAAGTGATCTCGGGAGCATGCAGTGATTTTGCGGGGGAGCATGCTGTGATCTCGCGAGAAGCCAGAAATGAGTACAGACGCCTGGATGCACTGACTAAAAAACAGACAATCGGCTCCAACTCAGACAAATAACAAAGCGAATTGCCAAAAAATTATATATATATATATATATATATTTATAAATATCTATATAAATTTAAAAAAAAAAAGGAACACTGCGCTAAACCAGTGGAGCTTGAGGATTATATAATTTTTTTATAACGAGTACGTCATGGAAGAGGATCAGGACCGCAATAAACCGAATAAGAAAGAAGACAGACTCAGCAACAAACAGAGACAATCTAATCTCGAGCGCTGTATACTCTAGGTAAGTGTCTTGGATGAGATTAACAAGAAGCTTGACAGCCTTGGTCCACTTCTCCGAGACATTTCCGAGATCAAAGCTGGCCTTGATTTCCTGCACTGCACAGTGCAGGAAATCAAGGTGCAAAAAGACAATGCATATGTTCCAAGATGCAAAAAGACAACGCAGATCTAAAATCCTCTGCCAAGCGTCTCCAGCGGAGGTGGAGGTTCTAGAAAATTAAATAAAGTAATGAAAGAGACTATCCTGGATATACAATCCAGAAGTATGCGGGACAACCTCATCTTTTCTGGGATCCCAGAGGACAACCTTGAGTCCCTAGAAAACATGGTGAAAGACTTCCTCCACACTGCCCTGAAACTCCCCATGCACACCGTGAAGCAGATCACCTTCCACCGGGTTCACCAACTGGGACACCGTGTGGGGAACCATCCCTGCTCCATCATTGCCAAGTTTGAACACTTCAAGCACAAGGAGCTGGTTAAAAGCAAAGGATGGGAGCTGAAAGTAACCAAAATGGGTATGAATGATCAATTCCCCCAGGAGATCAATGACCAATGGAAGGTGCTGTACTGCATCCTGAAGGAGAACCGGCAGAAGGGTAAACGCTTATCGCTGGTCTGTTGATAACCTATACAAAGATGGCCTGTTATTCCGAGACTCCTCCATCACACCCTGGTTATTCTGATAAGTAAGAATATATTTTGGTAATTCTGATTATTATATACTGCGAGATGTAGAAATTAGCATGCTCTCTATGTCAGGATTTAAAATATTGCTCACTCTCATTATCTCACCTTTCTAATCCCCCTCCCTACTTCTCTCATCGCCTCACCTCCCTAATCCCACCCTCCTTACTTCTCTCATCACTCTCACTCTATCCAGTCTCTCACTATGTGTCTAATTCTGCAATGTTCTATGTTTATCTTTGTCTATTTGTCATTTGTTTGTGTAAATATGTATCTCTACAAACTTCCTGCAATACTAGGACAGTAAAAAGGAATGTAAAGGAGGAAAACTCAGGCTTATCTATGGGAAAGTATTGGCACAGTAGTATAGCTATTGCTTTTGGATGCACTGTGCTGCTGCATGGGAGAACTACAAATCCACATCCATCACCCCCTAACTAACCTTAATAACATGCATTAAGTTTGTTAGTTGGAATGTGAGAGACTTGGGCTCACCTGCTAAACGTAGCAAAATCCTCCGTCACCTCACCAGGATGAACCCCAGCTTCTGTCTACTGCAAGAAACTCACCTCACTGCATCCGAGCACCTCAATCTCATGGTTAAATGGGTTAATCAGATGTTTTCTGCATCATACAACTCAAAAAACTTGGAGTGCACCCCAGCACCCTCCTGGTTGCATTCCTCTCCTTTTCTCACTCATTTTCTGCCATAACTATGACAGGAAGAGGCCACGTCACCAGTTGTTGTTCCAGTTTTCCTGGACCTAATTAACTGTTTTTCAATACATGTTGCCGTCCAATGTTTATGTCTTTGTGTAAATGTTGTTTGTTTCTATGTTTATTTGTCTCACCCGTGGTGATTCTCCCCCTCTTGGAGTAGTGATCAGTTATTTATAGACCCAAACATGGTAAGATCGTTTTACAAAGAGTGGGGATGGTGGTGGTCCTGTATAACCAAAGACTGTGCTCACTCTATCTGTACATATACAGTATAACTGCACATACATTAATTTAATTTACATTATATTTTTCTTTTTTGTTTTCCATTTGCTTTGGCAATGTAAAAGTATGCCCCCCCATTGAATGCATGGATATTGAGAGAGAGTGAGAGAGAGCAAGAGAGAGAGAGAGAGAAAGAGAGAGAGAGAGAGGGAAAGAGAGACTGTGGTAGTAAAAAACAGTATGGTAGTAAAAATGACTAAACTGTATTTACTTTGATTCATGCCAATATCACTATATTACATACAGTACACAGTATATTGAACTTGGCTTCTGTTTCTCCTCCATCCTGACTGCAATAAAACACAAGCAGTAAAAATAGGAGTTTGGTTTAAAATTTTAAAATATAGGTTTAGAAAATGCATCGCCAGCTCAATATATTTATCAGGATGTATCATCATATATAACAAGGCAGAATCCTCATATTTCTGCTTTCATACACAACACACTGCAAACAAAACTTCCTTTAATTGTTTAATTAATTATGGTTTAAAACAAACAAACTATGACATCAGCTCACAGAACTGGTTCACTCTATGTTGTACCAACACTTACAATGTTGTATTGTTTGTATGTTTGTTCTGAAGCCCCCTTAAAACAATTATTATTATTGTTATTATTATTATTGTATTATTAATATTATATTATTATTTATATTATTATTATCATTATCATGTACTTTTTCATGAGAAATTGAAGCACTGCAGATTTCCTCTGCAAGGATAAGGAGGGAAATGGGGTAGAGAGATGAAAGAGAGAATCAAAGAAGGGAAAAGATCGAAGTAGAAGGGTCGAAGGGGCTGCATCCCTGTAGAACCAATGCAGTGAATGTATTTGAAGGGAAACACAGAGGAGGCAGAGAAGAGAATGGGGCTAAAGAGGAGAGGAAAACAGCATGGCGTGCGTTTGTTGGTCGTCTGCTTTGTGTTTCATGTATGTTTAGTTCAAATCAGGGTTAATGTATTTCGATGTTAATGCATGTTTCTCCAAAATCATAATTTCACATGGAACAACGGTTTGATGATGATGGTGTGTGTGTGTGTGTGTGTGTGTGTGTGTGTGTGTGTGTGTATGTGTGTGTGTGTGTGTGTGTGTGTGTGTGTGTGTGTGTGTGTGTGTGTGTGTGTGTGTGTGTGCAAAGTTAGCCCCCAGCGTAGCTTCAGGGCTTCCTGACTGCATCTTTAATTATGCACCAACCAAAGGAACAGAAAATTAGTTTATGGGTGTGTAAGTGCATGTGTGTGTGTGTGTGTGTGTGTGTGTGTGTGTGTGTGTGTGTGTGTGTGTGTGTGTGTGTGTGTGTGTGTGTGTGTGTGTGTGTGTGTGTGCGCGTGTGTGTGTGCGTGTGCGTGTGTGTGTGTGTGTGCATTTATTTTGATGGTTTTGAAGGTTTATCCTTATGCCACAGCTGTTACCCCAAGCTATAACTCTGCCTGAGAGATAGAGAGAGAGCGGGAGAGAGGGAGAAAGAAAGAGAAGGAGCGAGAGAGAGGGGGAGAAAGAAAGAGATTGAGAGAGAGAAAGAGAGAGAGAGATTACATGCCATTACATATTGTGAGGTGACAAAGAGGGACCTGATTGTCAATGGCGGATTCCCTCATCAGTTCCCTTTAGAGGGATGTAGAATAGAGGTAGAGTAGAGGTAGAGCAGCAGTAGAGTAGATGGAGGTAGAGTAGATATAGAGTAGAGGTTGTGTAAAGTAGAGGTAGAATAGAGGTAGAGTAAAGGGAGGTGGAGTGGATGTAAAGCAGAGGGAGGTACTAGAGGGAGGTAGAGTATAGTAAAGGCGGAGTAGAGTAGAGAAGAGTAGTGGGAGGTAGAGTTTGATTAGAGGTAGAGAGGAGGGTGGAATAGGAGTAGAGCAGAGGTAGAGTATAGGGAGGTAGTGTATGTAGAGCTATAAAAGAGAAAAGAGTAGAGGTAGAGTAGAGGGGTGTAGAGTAAAGGTAGAGTAGAGATAAAGTAGTGGTAGAGCAGAGATAGAGTGGAGTAGAGGTCGAGTACATATGTAGCAAAGGTAGAGGAGAGGTAGAATAAATAGAGTAGAGATAGAGTTGGGGCTGGGCTGGATTCCTGGCGGCTTGTGTCTGGTGGCTTAAGGTGTGCTGCGACCTGGGGGGGCTGTGGAGAGCCCCGCCGGGTGCCTTCCAGGGCCCCTGGGGGGGCTGCTTGCTGTTGTGGGTGTGGGCAGGGGTGGGGGCGGGCTAACTTCCAGGTGCCCTGTGCTGAGCACACTCGGCTACGTGGATGGGCACTCGGCGCTCACCCTGGGTGTGGCGTCTGGTCGGCTGCGGTGGGGCGGGCCTCGCCCTTACCAGGGGTGTGGGTGGACATGGGGGTCCCTGCCAGCTCGCCTGCGGGGCAGGTGGTTCGGGCTGTCCGTCACTCAGCGCGGGGCCTGGATCCGGGCCTGTGGTCCGTGCCTGGCGCCCGCGGCCCAGGTTCTGTGCGTGCGGCTGCGACTTGTGCCTGCACCTGGGGTTTGGTTGTATGTGTGCGCCCCTGGGTGCGGGGACTCCTCGTGCTCCCTGGGACTGGGTTATGCTCCTCGGGACCGAGCGTGGGGGTTGCTCCGGGGCTCTCCGGCTTCTCTTGGGGCCAGTGGGTCTTCTGTGGCCGCAGGGCAGGGTGCTCGGGGCTGCAGCTGTAGGGTTTCTACAAGGCTGCAGAGCTCGGGGGGGCTTCAGGGCCATTTCCGCTGCTTTGAGGCACCACGACATAAGTCATGTACACTCACCAATGGACACCTTACACACACACACACACACACACACACACACACACACACACACACACACACACACACACACACACACACACTTCAAGTGCACCCCAGCAACCTCCTGCTTGCGTTCCTCTCCTTTTCTCCCTCATTTGCTGCCATAAGTATGACAGGAAGAGGCCACGTGACCAGTTGTAGTTCCAGTTTTCCTGGACCGAATAAATTGCTTTTTAATACATGTTGCAGGACAATGTTTTTGTGTAAATGTTGTTTGCTTCTATGTTTATTTGTCTCACCCGTGGTGATTCTCCCCCTCTTGGAGTATTGATCAGTTGTTTATAGACCCAAACATGGTCAGATCGTTCTCCATAGAGGGGGGTTGGTGGTGGTTCTCTATAACATAAAACTGTGCTCTTGGCATTACACAGGTCGTCCACAGGACAGAGTTGTTGCAGCAGTTGTTGATGATTAAAGAATGAATAAAGAGTGTCATTGCAGGTTGAGAAGTTGAACTCCACTTGCAGACTAACTCTGTCCTAGATGCAATGGTACAAATACTCTGTGTTGTATGCCCAGCATGCTGACAGCACAGGTAAAAAATATATAGTGTAGTGGATGTAAAATAGAGGGAGGTAGAGTACAGTAAAGGTGGAGCAAGGGTAGAGGACAGGTAGAGTAGAGATAGAGTAGAGGTATTAGTAGAGGTAGAGTAGAGGTGGAGCAGAGGTAGAGTAGAGGTAGAGAGGTGGAGGTAAGGTAGAGGTAGAGTAGAGGTAGAGTGCAGAAATGCACAACACTTCCAGAACAGCCAACTATCATAAAAGCGCTACTGGCAACTTTAATTTTTACTCCAAGGTGGCGTTTTTCAGAGCTCTTCCGTCATAAAAGTTTGTTCATTCATTCATAAAATGTATAAAACTTTACCCAGAAGCCTTTGCTGCAGATACTCTGTCGCCCTCAGGGCCCTGTGGGAAGCACCCGGCCCACGGTCTGTTCTCTCTAAGTCTGTTGCTCTGCGTCCTGGTTAATGACTGCAGAGCTCATTCTGCTGAGGCGGCACTTTGGCTCAAACAAAATGGCAGAAATGCAAATATGACACACCGCGCACGATGGGTGGGTCACTGCTGGGACGGAGATCCAAATGGGATCACATAAAGTGACGAGTAATTTCAACTCAAGTCAAATATGAAATAAGATATTAACGCATCTAGATGTGTGACATATGGGAGTTTAAACATTGCTTCCCGTTTTCTTCCCAGATGCTACTTAATGGTCGTTTATGATCAAACACACAGCGTCCCATACAGGTCCTGACACTGATGAGTCTGCCTGTATGTGTGTGTGTGTGTGTGTGTGTGTGTGTCCATAAAAGACCGTAAAGTAGCATCTGGGAGTTCTAATTAATTCATCAATTAGGCTCTTAAACACCGTCATAGAAAAACAAACACATAACACAAGTGGAAAAAAGTATACTTCAGTGTTTTTATGTCGTTTGTGGATTCACAATGAATATACTAAAGTTGTGTTCAATTTAAACCACTTCCAAAACACAAGTTGGATTTAAGTTGTGCTTTAATACATAAAAATATTTTTGATTGTAATTTTGGTTCGTTTTGACAACCAAAATAACACACTTTCAACACATACCAAAGTAGCAATAGCATTAATAGTATTAGTATGACTACGAACTTGAACTTAGTATTACGACTGCTGTAGCTACGAACACAGTTGAGGTGTCGTTAGAACCTGGACATCACAGACATCTGTGGTTTAAGTTTCTTCCAAATCGATCCACATACGGAGCAGGAATTAGTGAAAAACCGATGGAATTCTACCGAAAGTACCCGAAACCCTTGAGCTTCATTTACGTTGTATTCCGTGTGAGATGCGGTGTTGTGGTCCTCCTCACTTTGCCTTATTCGCAAAAGGGGTGATACAAAATTGGCGAGTGCATGATAAGTTCATAGTCTCGGAGCGAATTGGAAAAATAGTATCCTGAAAATTGGAAATAATCACATAAGAACGTCAACCTTTTTCCATGAAGAATCCATGAAATTATCACAACTCGCAGAAAGACACGTTTTTTGGAAATGTAATCCCCAGAAAGGCGTCGCCACTAAAATTACCTGATTTCGCTTCGCTTTTTAAGCTTCCCTAAAAACATCATTATTG
>NC_137192.1:26264351-26269351 GCF_960531495.2 Zeus faber | reverse complement strand
ACAGGTGTGGCTGCTCAAACCACACCATCACCACACCACACACTCCTTTTGGCACCTCTGATGGTATCTTCTCTTCCACCCACATGTCAGTCCATAGTGGTAGGGGGATGTTGCAGCTAGTTCCGGATTGGTTTTGAAGAGCTCTGTGTTTAAGTTGTCAGCATCTGAGGACTTTCCATTCTGAGTGACCTAATTGCTTTGATCATTTCTGTATTTGTTGGTGGGTTGGTATTGATGTCCAGGTCTTCTGCAGCTTCTTATGTTTATATTGGATGTATGGGGGGGATCTCTCTGAAATGTTGTGTCCATCTTTCCTCCTGTTCTTTTTCTGTGGTGAGTAGTTGTCCTTGTTTGTCTTAAATAGGATTATTGATTCTGAATTTCTTCCTCGTATCAGACAAGCATGAATTTGTAGAGTGTTCCTTGTTGGTTATGGGAAGCTACTTTTTATGCTGTGTTTGCCAACTCCTCCAGGTAGGCTCAAGATTCAAGAGGTTTATTTATTATTTTATATATTTTAAGATTTATTTAAACATAGGTAAGCCGTGTTGTCTCTCCTTACTAGCCTTTTAACCTGTCTGTTAGTATTTTGGTACTGGGTTTGTAGTTCTTGTTTGAGCCTGGATGATTTAGTGCTGTTAATTTAGATTTTCAAGTCTTTCTCTTTTCAATTGTCTTCCATGTTTCCTTACTGATCCATTCCATACGTTGGTTTATCTTGTGCACAATAACTTTCTTGCTTGTTTCATTGCAGTTTCCAACTATATTTGCCCAATGTTTATTGATGTCATTGTCATTCTCCTCATCATCTTACCATCTCGACTTGCCGTTGATCATCAAATAGTCAATCTGGTTCTTGTCTTTCCCGTTTGGTAAGAGCCATGTCAGTTTGTTGATGATCTTTTGGGGAAACAGAGTGCCTCCAATAACCATTGTTGTTTGATAGGCAGAATGCATCTAGTCCCTCACTATTGTTGTTCATTACGCCCCATCCATGTTTTCCCATTGCCTGCTGTTTTCGTTGCCCACTTTGCATTTAGGTGGTTGCAGACTACAAGAGGATCATGGGTCTGTGCTCTTTGGACTTCAGACTGGACGCTTTTGCCTCTTCTTTGGCGTCATTGGTGGGAGAATAGCGTTGAATAATTGTAATATTATTATGTTGTCCCTTAAATCTGGCTTTTATTATTCTGTTGCTGATTGGTTTCCATTCAATGAGTGACTCTCTACCCTTGGCAACCTCCTCATGAGGCGTGCCATTGTCCCGTCCAGAGTATAGGACTGTTTCTCTATTGTTTGCTTTCATTGATCCTGAATCGGTCCATCTTCACTTATCCGAGGATGTCGAGGCTGTAATGTCTAATTTCTGAGGGTGACCTGTGTCAACTTCCCAGCTTCCAACCTCCCTAGGGATTTCATTGGAGAAGGTCATATGAGTTTGAGGCTCATGTGGCCCTTTAGATCCAGATGTTGAAGTTTATTTTGTTGATGATACTAGGACATAAATGACATGTTCCACAGCCTTTTGATTTCTAAATAAAAGTTCAAAGACCTTTATTTTGAAATCAAAAGAATGACTATGACAAAAAAGCCATTGAACTTTGAAAATTGACTCAGGTAATTTGTAGACGGTCCCTAATACTCTATTGAGACTCTCAGTGTTGCTGCTGTCCGTGAAGCTGCACCTCGATCCAGGGGAAGCAATCAACCG
Source organism: Zeus faber (assembly GCF_960531495.2). Lineage (NCBI taxonomy): Eukaryota > Metazoa > Chordata > Actinopteri > Zeiformes > Zeidae > Zeus > Zeus faber. The sequence goes on along the minus strand of NC_137192.1, from coordinate 26,267,640 downwards.
CTCTCCCTTGGGAGTTCCAGATGAATGTCCGTTATAATGCGATGTTTATCACAAGAAAACCGACTGAATAAAAATTTCCCTGAATGAATGTAATACTCTTCTGTAGTTTTCAGTCTATCAGGATCTGGGGGGCGGCCCTCATTCCCTATCAGCATCCAGTGCTGCATCCAGCATCGCACTGGTTTTTATCCAGTGGGCCCCAGGGATGTGTCAGTAGCAGTGTGTGTGTGTGTGTGTGTGTGTGTGTGTGTGTGTGTGTGTGTGTGTGTGTGTGTGTGTGTGTGTGTGTGTGTGTGTCTGTGTGTGTCTGTGTGTGTCTGTGTGTGTCTGTGTGTGTCTGTGTGTGTGTGTGTGTGAGAGAATATGAGGCACTGAGAGCCGGGCAAGAAGTCACAGCAGCGGCAAGTATAGCAATGATATCTGTGGTGTGGGGATGGTGTGGTTTGAGCAGCTACATATGACCTGGATCTAGGTACCAGGATCAGTGTGGCTGCATACCGGTTGCTTGTTGGTTGGTCTAACGAGCAACAGGTAAAACCCCCATCCCCACACACACTCAGGAGAGGAGCCCTTGTCATGACACACATCCATCTGCTCCTGGGCTTATTCCAACTAGCCCACTCTCTACACTAAACTGGTGTGTCTACAACCCCGTCGTTTGTGTCTCTGTGCCGTTGGTCCCTGAAAATGTCACTTAAGTGGCGCGTGGTAGACAAAACCACCATAACATTTTTGTAAATGTGTTGATACAATTTTAATCATTGCCTTGTCAGCAACCCAACAACCAGCGGCCCACCCAGCCGGGAAGCTTCCTCCTTCTCTCGATCAGCAGCTTTGGTTCTGACTGTACTTAACCTTTATTCTACCTACACTACTACCCTCTACCTACTGAATAGGGAACCGATGAACAAATCCACCATTTTCATCAATATCCCGATAAAAATATATAATATGGTAAATTCAGCACTATTAAGATGTAGCATGATGTGAAATTCCGTCCAGTTTTTGACGTGTATCTGTTCGTCTCCTAGGTTTAATATGAGACCTTGTAGAGATAAACTTCACTATGTCTAGTGCTTTGATTCTGAAAATGTGCAAGCACCTTGAGTAGCTACACACTATTGTTGTCCGTACGTCCATGGCATTTGTCCAATCACTGCCACGATCTGAAATGCCATTTTGCCTCTGTACCAACACCTCCAATAACAATGAAGAATCCCACGCATGTTTTCGACCTTGAAATATGAAGGGGATCAGCTCTCTGATTAGCTTCCTGGCCAATGCATGTGTTGCTTCCTTCCCGGCAGAATGCATTCAATAGGACAGCTGTTTTCCTGGGCGCCTTGATGACACAACAAAGGGAGGTCTAAGTACCTCCTTGTGATAACAGGCAGACAGACAGACAGACAGACAGACAGACAGACAGACAGACAGACAGATAGATAGATAGATAGATAGATAGATAGATAGATAGATAGATAGATAGATAGATAGATAGATAGAAAGATAGATAGATAGATAGATAGATAGATAGATAGATAGATAGATAGATAGATAGATAGATAAACAGACAGACAGACAGACAGACAGACAGACAGATGGACGGATATACAGACCAACAGATAGACAGACAGACAGACAGATGGACAGACAAACAGATAGATAGACAAACAGAAAGACAGACAAACAGACAGACAGACAAACAGATAGATAAACAGACAGACAGACACAGATAGACAGAAAATCAGATAGACAGACAGACAGACAGGCAGACATGCAGACAAACAGATGGATAGACAAACAGATAGACAGACAAACAGATAGACGGACAGAGAAACCGATAGATAGACAAACAGACGGACAGACAAACAGATGGATAGACAGACAGAGAGACAGACAAACTGATAGATAGACAGACAGACAGAGAAACAGACGGACAGATAGACAGACAGACAGACAGGTACACAAACAGCTAGATAGACAGACAGATGAACAGACAGACAGATAGACAGACAGACATAGAGACAGGCAGACATACAGACAAGCAAAAAGATAGATAGACAAACGGAAAGACAGACAGACAGGCAGACATACAGACAGCCAGACTGACAGACGGACCGAGTGAGTGGAGGACAGTTTGTTTGGCCTTGAGCTGTCTTCTCGCTCGCAGAAATGCAACTCAAAGTCCCTGCGACAATTCAACATTTTATGAGGTGTGACCACCAGTCTTTGGACAGAAACATTTATTCTGCTCCTTGAAGGTTATTCAACCGCTGCGACAGGTCACAGCAGGATTCCAACTCTCCTGTCGTCTGTTCATACGTTCCCATAGTTCATACGAGACCATGTTGTAATGAGAAACATGTCAAGGTAACAGCCTCTGTCCGAGAGATAGACAGAGAAAAGCAAAACGGCAAAGAGAGTAGCAGACTGAGAGAGAGAGAGACAGACAGGTGGAGGGATGGAGAGACAGAGGGATGGAAGGATGGAGGGATGGAGGGATGGAGGCATAGAGGGATGGAAGGATGGAGGGACTGAGGGATGGAGGGATGGAAGGATGGAGGGATGGAGGGACTGAGGGATGGAGAGATGGAGGGATTGAGGGACTGATGGATCGAGGGATGGAAGGATGGAGGGATGGAGGGATTGAGGGATGGAGAGACAGAGGGATGGAAGGATGGAGGGATGGAAGTATGGCGGGATGGAGGGACTGAGGGATGGAGGGACCGAGGGATGGATGGAGGGACAGATGGATGGATGGACTGAGGGATGGAAGGATTGAGGCATAGAGGGATGGAAGGATGGAGGGACTGAGGGATGGAGGGATTGAGGGATGGAGGGATTGAGGGACTGAGGGATGGAGAGATGGAGGGATTGAGGGACTAAGGGATTGAGGGATGGAAGGATGGAGAGACAGAGGGATGGAAGGATGGAGAGACAGAGGGATGGAAGGATGGAGAGACAGAGGGATGGAAGGATGGAGGAATGGATGGATTGAGGGATGGAGAGACAGAGGGATGGAAGGATGGAGGAATGGATGGAAGGATGGCGGGATGGAGGGACTGAGGGATGGAGGGACCGAGGGATGGATGGAGGGACAGGGATGGATGGACTGAGGGATGGAGGGATTGAGGCATAGAGGGATGGAAGCATGGAGGGACTGAGGGATGGAGGGATTGAGGGACTGAGGGATGGAGAGATGGAGGGATTGAGGGACTTAGGGATTGAGGGATGGAAGGATGGAGAGACAGAGGGAGGGAAGGATGGAAGGATGGCAGGATGGAGGGAC
>NC_137192.1:26221851-26259351 GCF_960531495.2 Zeus faber | reverse complement strand
TCCCCAAGGAGCGGTCCCCAAGGAGCGGTCCCCAAGGAGCGGTCCCCAAGGAGCGGTCCCCACCGAGCGGTCCCCACCGAGCGGTCCCCACCGAGCGGTCCCCACCGAGCGGTCCCGACCGAGCGGTCCTCATCGAGCGGTCCTCATCGAGCGGTCCTCACCGAGCGGTCCCCAAGGAGCGGTCCCCACCGAGCGGTCCCCAAGGAGCAGTCCCCACACTAAAAACATTTCTTGGTCTCACATGCGGGAAAAAAAGTGAATAGCTTCTGATTTTGGATTCTAAATGAATTATGAAACGATGGGATGATACGTGGATATTCCTCTCTATTTACACGCCGTCGTCCGGGGGTGAAATACTCTTTAGTTTACCCAGAATGTTTCCATCACAGCCGATCGGCGCTGGAGCCAATGAATACCTGTGATGACTGCAGAGTCATTTGTCCCGGGAATAAATGCCGATTGTAACCTTTCCCACTCAAGACAAAAGCCAGATGTTAGCGGCTGTTGGTGGGGGTTTTTTTGTACAGTGAAGGAAGGTGTTAAGGGTTCTCTACAATGGATTTAGCAGATTGTGCGTATTAATGGAGATAAAAGTTTCCAAAAATTATTATATGGTGGTATATGCTTTTGTTTATTGTAAAATAGTGTATAATGGCATAATTTAAAAGTTCGCCAACACTTGTTTTTTTTTTAAAGCTCTCCATCTCTCTCCCCCTCCCTGTCCCTCTGTATTTCTCTTCCTCTTTTCCCTTCCAGCTCCCTCTGTTCCTCGCCCTACTCTCTCTCTCTCTCTCTCTCTCTCTCTCTCTCTCTCTCGCTCTCTCCCTCACGCTGGCGCTCCAATCCCTCCAACACCCATCGGCCCATCCGCTCAGCATGTCGCTTAAGGTGCAGACCAGCAACGTGACCAACAAGACGGACCCAAAGTCCATCAACTCGCGGGTCTTCATCGGGAACCTCAACACGGCCGTGGTGAAGAAGTCGGACGTGGAGACGATCTTCGCCAAGTACGGCCGCGTGCTGGGGTGTTCCGTGCACAAGGGCTACGCCTTCGTCCAGTACGCCGGCGAGAGGCACGCCAGGGGCGCCGTGATTGGGGAAAACGGCCGAGTCCTGGCCGGGCAGACGCTGGGTGAGTCCTGGTTGTGCAGGGCCCGTCAACCAACCTTTTACATGAGGTGTCGGAGTCCGCCACCGTGCATCTGCTGTTGGTTGTTACGCACGGTTGCCGAATTTGAATCATTGCGTGTAATTGAGTGATAATGATATATGATCATGATTTCTCACTCCTTTCACCTGCACCCTACTTGCACTGGGCTGTATCTCTCATGAGGATCTCATTCTCTTTTACTTTCCTAGACAAAACAATAAAAATCCTCCAGCTCTACTAGTGCCATTTATTCTTATGAAAGGTTCAGCTGTGATATACAGTGGTTTCATATTAGGGACAACATTTCCTTATTGTAAGTGACTTTGGACAAAGCGGTATAAATGAAGAAATATAATATAATATAATATAATATAATATAATATAATATAATATAATATAATATAATGTGATATAATATAATAGAATATAATATAATGTGATATAAAATAATATAATATAATATTATACAATGTGATATAAAATAATATATTAATATAATATAATATAATATAATATAATATAATATAATATAATATAATATAATATAATGTGATATAATATAATAGAATATAATATAATGTGATATAAAATAATATAATATAATATTATACAATGTGATATAAAATAATATGATAAAATATAATATAATATAATATAATGTGATATAATATAATGTGATATAATATAATATAATATAATATAATATAATATAATATAATGTAATGTAATATAATGAAACAAGTTAATCAATGCATTGTAAACAAGCAGAGGTATGCCATGCCTATTTAATTTAACAAATGAAAGGGACGTGGTGAACAGTAGGGTAATCAGACTGGCTAAGTTGTTTGAAAATGGCCCAAATCTGTTTGCGTAGACGTACTGTATTTCCACGACACAACTTACACCAATGGACGACGATGGACTAAAATCTGTCCATTAGAACAGAAAATAATGAAGCCCCCCCCCCCCCCCCCCCCGGGGTCCATACAGATCTTGATCGATGCCTTGCTGTGGGGTATCGGCAGGACAACATGCAGACTCCTGACAGAATGGGCCCCGCGCGGGTTCGTCGCCCCAAACTTGTTTCTGTGAGGCGACAGGGCAAACCACTGAGGCCCCGCCCCGTGAACAGAGCACGGCTCATGTTATCCAATTACTGAAACGCCGTTTTCAACCTCAGTTAACAAAAACAACAACATCTACTGTATCTACATGCTGATGGTATCTAGTGGGAAGTCTGTCCTTTGTTACACTTTCTCTGTCTATGCGTGTGTGCGTGTGTGTGTGAGTGTGTGTGTGTGCGCGCGTGCGTGCGTGTGTGTGTGTCTTATTATCAACGTATTGATCCTACAGCCAATGAGAGATTAACCCTAACCCTGGCGGTTTCCAAGACTTCACAACTCTCACACTCACACACACACACACACACACACACACACACACACACACACACACACACACACACACACACACGGAGCCCTTTGGGAAATATCAGTGTTGTGCATTTGTGTTTGTATGTGTGTGTTGATGCAGCAGAGAGAGTAGGAGTTTTTGTTACATGTGTGTGTGAGAATTTTGGTTTTGTTTTGTGTGTGTGTGTGTGTGTGTGTATGGTCAGCTTTTGAGCCAAATGGACTCCTCCTTTTTAACATGTGGTCTCAGTCAGAGTTTTGGCACACACACACACACACACACACACACACACACACACACACACACACACACACACACACACATTGCGTGAGACAATGTCGCACGATTTCCGATTTGAGGGCGGTGAGCACGACCGCCTCCGCTCCCCGATGGTTGTCAGTTTGTGGACAACAAAACATTAGACACACCATGTCTTCAAGACCTGCTCACAACTACTACGTATACATAGCAAGTACTGGTAAACAATATTTTAATATTATTTAAACATTTAAACAAAAGGCCAATGTTGAGGAGAGACAGAAAAGCGTCCTGGAAATCCATTACCAAATGCATAAACACATCATTTATAACGTTACTTAAACTGATCCAAAGTACATGATCTGCACAGTCCATTTGTACTAAATTGCGTTCAGTTAAAATGCGTTGTTTCAAAAAACATACACACACCAGCATATTCCAACTTGCAGTTTCAAACTTTTGTGTCTTATGCTCTTTTTTTAAGAGAAGTGTGTGTAATTGTGTGTGGGGACATTTTTTGCCAAGGGATGTTCAGTCCCACTATTACCATAGCCTGTAAAATAAAATAATATCTCTATGCAGTATTTTAAATATGGAGGCACCTACTGTGTATAGCTGCAGAAAATAAGATCCCAACATATTGTGTACGGTTATAAAAAAGATATAACCTACGATTGAATTAAACACTTGTTTGATTTGCCTCGCCCTTTGGTGTCTACACGGTAGAAACTGCCGAAAGTTCAAAAGCGGAATCTAATGCATTCGCGCCTGCAAGTTGCAAGTTACATATCCAGCTTATTTTGAAAGGTAATTCTATACCTTTCATATAGAGGTCATTCTGGGACCCTAAATGGATTTATTCCACGGAGAGTGCAGCTTCATCAATCGTCACTTTCCGGCACACAAATAAGAAAATGTAATAATTGTCATATTGTATATCTAAAAAATCGATATTAATGATATTTATATATTTTATATATTTTTAATCTATTACAAAGGGCCAGACACCGGAAAATAACATCTAGTGCATTGTTCTGTCTTTCCATCCCATCATCAATACACTGTGTATTTATGTTGATCTTCATCCGTCGCTCCTCCATCTCTGCGCTCCTTCCTCATGCAAACTCACCTCACTCTCCTGTGAGAATCATCTTTTCTTGAGCAGAGTGGAGGGGTTTATGTGGTTCCACAGCGGCCCCTGGTGGACGTTACTGTACAATACAACAGCAATGCAAAGTCAATCCATCCGTCTATCAAGATAGATGGATACATCTGTCTGTCTGTCTGCCTGTCTGTCTGTCCGTCTGTTTGTCTGTCTATCCATCTGTCTATCTATCTATCTGTCTATCTATCTGTCTGTTTGTCTGTCTATCTATCCGTCTCTCTGTCTATCTATCCGTCTGTCTGCTTGTCTGTCTATCTGTCTGTTTGTCTGTCTATCCATCTGTCTGTTTGTTTGTCTGTCTATCTGTCTGTCTATCTATCTGCCTGTCTGTTTGTCTGTCTATCCATCTGTCTGTCTGCTTGTCTGTCTATCTATCTGTCTGTTTGTCTGTCTATTTATCTGTCTGTCTGTTTGTCTGTTTATCCATCTGTCTGTCTGCTTGTCTGTCTATCCATCTGTCTGTCTGCTTGTCTGTCTATCTATCTGTCTGTTTGTCTGTCTATTTATCTGTCTGTCTGTTTGTCTGTCTATCCATCTGTCTGTCTGCTTGTCTGTCTATCCATCTGTCTGTCTGCTTGTCTGTCTATCCATCTGTCTGTCTGCTTGTCTGTCTATCTATCTGTCTGTTTGTCTGTCTATTTATCTGTCTGTCTGTTTGTCTGTCTATCCATCTGTCTGTCTGCTTGTCTGTCTATCCATCTGTCTGTCTGCTTGTCTGTCTGCCCTAACCCTTTTCAACGTTGATGACTTTTAAGTTGATTTCTCTTATTTTGTCGATGTTCCAGAACAAAAAGATCAAAAGTCCAAACCCTGTCATCCCTCCTCCCTCCTCCCTCCTCCCTCCTCCCTCCTCCTCCTCCCTCCTCCCTCCTCCTCCCTCCCTCCTCCTCCTCCTCCCTCCTCCTCCTCCTCCTCCCTCCTCCCTCCTCCTCCCTCCCTCCTCCTCCTCCTCCCTCCTCCTCCTCCTCCTCCCTCCTCCCTCCTCCCTCCTCCTCCTCCTCCTCCTCCTCCCTCCTCCCTCCTCCTCCTCCCTCCTCCTCCTCCCTCCTCCCCCCTCCTCCCTCCTCCTCCTCCTCCCTCCTCCTCCTCCCTCCTCCCTCCTCCTCCTCCCTCCTCCTCCTCCCTCCTCCTCCTCCCTCCTCCCCCCTCCTCCCTCCTCCTCCTCCTCCCTCCTCCTCCTCCCTCCTCCCTCCTCCTCCTCCTCCTCCTCCCTCCTCCCTCCTCCTCCCCCCTCCTCCCTCCTCCCTCCTCCTCCTCCTCCCTCCTCCCTCCTCCCTCCTCCCTCCTCCCCCTTCCTCTCCTCCTCCCTCACCTCCTCTCTAATCCCCCTCTAATCCTCTCCCCTCGTCTCCAATGCTGTTATTCCTCTCCTCTGTTTATTCTCCTTTCATCTCTCTTTCCCTCTTCTGTACCTCTCCACTCCCTCCTTCAATCCCCTGATCCCCGCTCCTCCCCACCTCATCTCCTTTCTACCTCTCCTTTTCCTCCACCTCTCCTTTTCCTCCACCTCTCCTTTTCCTCCACCTCTCCTTTTCCTCCACCTCTCCTTTTTCTCTACCTCTACTTTTCGCTCATCCCGTCATCCCCTCCCCTCCTTGTATTTCCACCTCCTCTCCTTTCTCCCTCCCCTCTCCTCTCCTTTCCTGGCCTCCCCCTCCTCCCTTCCTCTCTTTCTCTCTTCTCCTTTGGTCTCCTCTCCTCTGCTCCTCCTCTCTTTTCCACCTCTCCTCTGCTTTCCTCTCTGCCTCTCCTCTTCTCCTTCTCTCCTTCTCTCTTCGCTTCCTCTCCTCCTCTCCTTCTCTTCTTTCCTCCTCTCCTCCTCTCCTTCTCTCCTCTCCTCCTTCTCTCCTCTCCTCTCCTCCTCTCCTTCTCTCCTTCTCTCTTCTCCTTCTCTCCTTCTGTCCTCTCCTCCTCTCCTCTCCTCCTCTCCTTCTCTCCTCTCCTTCTCTCCTTCTCTCCTCTCTTTCTCTCCTCTCCTCTTCTCCTTCTCTCCTCTCCTCCTCTCCTCTTCTCCTTCTCTCCTCTCCTCTTCTCCTTCTCTCCTCTCCTCTTTTCCTTCTCTCCTCTCCTCTCCTCCTCTCCTCTCCTCCTCCCCTCCTCCTCTCCTCCTCTCCTTCTCTCCTCTCCTCCTCTCCTCCTCTCCTCCTCTCCTCCTAGACATCAACATGGCTGGGGAGCCAAAGCCAAGTAGGGCCAAGGGTCTGAAGAGATCAGCAGCCTCACTTTACAGGTAACAGCTTCACAGGACGATAAAAAGTGATGATATGGTGGATTGGTCGGATCGGGAACCTTTGGTTGAGACGCCCACGAATGGGGGTTCAAGGAATAGTCCGACTAATAATCTCTGCTTAGAACGTTCTTATTTGGGGGACGGGCCGGAGAAAAAAAGGATTGTTCGATGCATCGCGATTCTCTCATGAACGATTCTGAATCGATGCACCGAAACTCCATAATCCACCTTTTAAAATGATGTTTTTGACAGGGAGGGTACTTTATATATTCATGTCCCATAAACCTTCAGTAACAATCATTGATGGAAAACTGAACCCAGAAGGACAAATAGTATCTCGGAAAAAGGAAGAACAAAACGAAACAATGACGATTAAAAAGATTATAATTATACAATTATGATAAAATAGATAAATGTAATGAAATGAATACAATGGCCAAAGGACAATGCCTATGGTAACAAGCATAAAGAAATGTAAAAGCCAAGATGCATTGGGAATCAAATTAAATTGTGGTGTTTTCAGAGATCTCAACCCCTATTATTTGGTCAAAATATGCAGTCGTTATATTTCTTATGTGTGTCAAGACCACGTCACATAACTTGGTCCAAACATAAAGTGTAAAATATGTATAATATATATCTACCCTCAATTTAACGATTGTTTTTGTTGGGTTTTTTTTTTTTTTTTTTTTTTTTTTTTTTAACCGATTGATTGGCCGATGCTACTACTAAATATTACATTACCCACATGGGAGCTTATGCAAGAGGAATATGTTGGACATTAGAATTCCTTCCCAAACTCCTGCCTCCAACCAGATGTTTCAGTGCGGTTTCTCTTGCTGCCGCAGACGGCAGCAAGAGAAACCGCACTGAATTTAGTTGTTTGTTATTGAATACACAGATGTTATTTGTCTATTTACTGCAATGTCAAGAATTTCCACAATCCATGACAATGCAGCTTTACACAATAATGTCATTGGGTAAAATCAGATGATACGATTTGCCCAGAAGATCATTTAGAAAGTTTGCCTCTGATTCCACGGATTTATAATAGATCAGCCACAACATTAAAACCACTGACAGGTGAAGTGAATAACATTGCTCACCTCATTCCAAATGCACCTGTCAAGGGGTGGGATATATGAGGCAGCAAGTGAACAGTCAGTTGTTGAAGTTGATGTGTTGGAAGCAGGAAAAATGGGCAAGCGTAAGGATCGGAGCCACTTTGACAAGGACCACATGGCTAGACGACTGGGTCAGAGCATCTCCAGAACGACAGGTAGTACCTACCAAAAGTGGTCCAAGGAAGGACAACCGATGAACCGGCAACAGGGTCATGGGCACCCATGGCTCAATTGACACACAGTGCATCACAGACCGGTCAGAGTGCCCATGCTGACCCCTGTCCACCACCAAAAGCACCTTCAATTGTGAACGTGAGTGTGAGAACTGGACCATGGAGCGATGGTAGAAGGTGGCCTGGTCTGATGAATCATGTTTCCTTCTACATCATGTGGATGGGTGGGGTTAGGGTCCGATCCGATGGAGCATCTGTGGGATGTGCTGGAACAAGCCTGATCCATGGGGGCTCCACCTCACAACCTCAAGGACTTAAAGGATCTGCTGCTAACGTCTTGCTGCCAGATACCGCAGGACACCTTCAGAGGTCTTGGAGTCCATGCCTCCACGGGTCACAGCTGACTTGGCGGCACGAGGGGGGAGCTACACAATATTAGTGGTTATTAGTGCTGGTTTTAATGTTGTGGCTGATGGGTGTATATATTTAAGAAGAGAGGAATTAAGGAGGTATGTGTATTTCTGACACACAACTCTTAGATTAAATTTGAAACTGTCTTTATTTTGCATGGTTTTAGTTTGGCTTCTGGGCTTTACTGCTCATCACTCCTAGCGAGGTGAACCACAAACATGTGGGGGGCAGTAGTTCAGGCAGAATCCTGGTTCGATTCCCGTCTGGTAGCGTGCGTAAGTCTACTTGAGCATGACACGAAACTACAGGTGCCGTTTCCATGGTAACGCCTTGTTGTGTTGTTGTACTGTGCTTGTGTTCCAGCGGCTACGAGTTCGACTACGACTTCTACAGGGAAGATTTCTACGACAGGTGAGCTGACCTTCTTCCTTGGAGCTACCATTTGACTTCTTTCTTCGCTAGTCTTTCATTTCCTATTTTCATGGCTTCGACACTTGACATCTTTGGCCCAAGGGAGTGATTGATATCCATCTATCTATGCATCTATCAATCTCTCTCCAAACTCATGTGCGCCTCCTTTGTTCCTGTCCCTCGGCCAGCCCCTATACTGGAGGCTGGAAGTTCCCGCTGTGTCCCCCCCAGCGGGACGTCTCCATTACCAGATCATCCCGTCCAGCAGCCGAGCAGCGGCTGAGTTACGGCAGCAGACCACAGATCAGATTTACTGTTTCAATACAGTATGATCCGTGCGCTTCCTGTAGCACATTGCACGTGTCAGTGGCAGCGCTCGGGTGAACTCGGTTATCCACAACCCCCGGTGGTCTTTCGCCGGTTCCGACATCGAGGGGATGTCGCGTCAGTTGTCACGTTTAACCTCCGGCTCTCTGCTGTTGTTGGCTCAAGTGGGCTTTCGAGGAACTGTTTTAAATGAATCCCTGTTTTCTACTCTGCCCTCATGTAGTATATAGGTAGGTTTACATTTACATTACATTTAGCAGACGCTTTTATCCAAAGCGACTTACAATTAGGCCCAACACCGATGGAGCAATTAGGGGTTAAGTGTCTTGCTCAAGGACACTACAGCATGCTAGCAGGAGGAGCCTGGGATCGAACCAGCGACTTTTAGATTGCTAGACGACCAGCTCTACCGCCTGAGCTACCATTCCCCATAATTTTTTAAAAGTATAGTATATAAAAATGTATATAAAAGTATAAAAAGTTTACGCCTTTACTCCCAACTGGACCTCCATTCTTCCTCAGGGGTCCAATGGAAGTCATGGGGGACAAATCCACTATCTGCACTGCAGTGTAAATACTCACTCCACATTTCAGGCCAATCTAACATGTTGTTACAGCCTTAGAGTCTGAAAAACATTAATTTTTCAGTTTGCTGACGCTGATTTTAATTGCCACGCAACCACCGGTACACCACAGTGTGGTTACCGGTGTTACATCCAAAGGGTTCTATCCATCTATCTATCTATCTATCTATCTATCTATCTATCTATCTATCTATCTATCTATCTCCAAGCAGTTGTTCTGGCTTCGGTATTCTGGCAAGAATAGCCACCCCTGATCTCCTCTCCTTCGTCCTTCATTCTTTTGTGCGTCGTACTCCACATCAAGCTCTGCCAGCACTGACTCATCTGGTATGGAAGCATAACTTATTAAACTCCTGGAGGGTGTAAATCTGAGCATCAGAGAGCGGTTTATCCTTCTTGTCCAGAAACTTGAAAAACAACCTGCTCGGACTGCAAAACCCAGAGATAGAAAGACAGGATAGGATGGGTGACTGGATCTCCACGTCAGTCGGAGACCGCTTTCCTTCAGATGAAATATTATTTTATCATTACACATGATTAAAATAGGAATTTGTTCATATTTCATGAACAAAAGTCAAAGCTTGGCATGTACTTTAGAGACTGACGTTAGTGGTGGTGGTGTGGATGGTTAACTGTCCTAGATGTCCTTTCTATAGAAACTGGGCGGCGCTTGGTACTGGTAGAGATGGGGTGGAGGTGGTAGCTGATTGTAGTGGAGATTGGGTGGAGGTGGGAGCTGACAGTGGTAGAGATTGAGTGGAGGTGGAAGTTTATATCGTTGGAGGAGGGGCGGAGGTGGAACCGGATATTGGTTGCAATGGGGTGGAGGTCGGAACTGATACTGGTGGAGATGGTGGTGGGCATGGAACCTGATACTGGTGGAGATTGGAAATGATACTGGTGGAGATGGAGTGGAGGAGGGAGCTGATACTGGTGGAGATGGGGTGTCAGTTGGAGCTGATATTTGTAGAGGTAAGAGCGGAGGTGGAATGGGACTGGAGCTGAAACTGGTGGAACTTGAAGCTGATACTGGTGGAGATGGGATTGGTTGAGTGAAGTGTTGATCATGTACTTGCAGTACACCAAATGAGTTTATGAATCTGTTTAATAATCTGAAACCACTGAATGAATAAAATAGTATGTGAAACGTACCAAGATGCCATGCTACATAGGGTGAAATCTCAGAGTGCGTAAACACTGTGCTGGTGAGCCTATCCCACAATGCACTGTAAGGACAAGATGCCGCTAAAAGGACTAAAAAGTACCTGGGACTTTTTTAGTCCCAGGAATCTTTTTCAAGGAAGTAAAATTCTAAAGACTGAAGAAACTGAGGATGACGATGAAAAAGCGACGGCTGTTTTGCAAAAAAGAAACAAAACCGGAGCCACCGCAAACACACACACAAACAAGGTCAACCGCTCGAAATCCTTTGCGTTTACCGGTGTTGGGCAGTAGCGTCCCTGCAAGTAGCGGCGTCACCAGTTTAACTCCATTTCTCAGTAGCTTGGGGGTAGCGTGGCTGTTTTCTGAATCGAATAGCTTTCCAGTAGCGAAGCTCTTTTATTGATCCAGCAGTGCGGTGGCGTCCACACAAGCTACATTTTCCCGGGCATTTCTGAAGCATGTACAGTACAGGAGGGAAGAGGTGTTGAAAAGTAAAGATAACTCTCAAATATGACTTTGGTAGTTTTTGATATTGACTAGTAGAGGGTACAATGAAAAGTCTCTACAAAACCCAACATGGATGGTTAATCAAAATGATTTGCTTGAAATGTATGTAGATTTAGCTACTAATACAGAGTGGGCCTAATAAAAAATGCCACTCTTTTGAATGCCAATCATTTGCTGTAGATAGATAGAGTACTTATTAATACCAAAAGGAAATTAAAGTGTTATAGCAGCCACTTGACATAAATCAAAGTACAAAAACAATGAGGGAGGTAAAAGAAACAAATACAATTAAAGGCTGAATTAAGTATATACAATAACTTAATAGACTGACTAAAATAAAAAGATAATATAAATTTAAAAATATGTATTAATAAAACAAATAGAATAGCTAAAACGAGAATACAGACTAGAGAACCCTGACCGTACGATATACTATTTGCTGGGTATACACTTTTCAATTCTGTTAATATGCTACAGTGTGGTATGCTGTACATTAGTGCAAGTAGGGTGGTATTGCTATTGTAGTAAGGTGCATTATTGTCCATGCATGTTAGAATTAAGTGTACATTGATACTTAAATATTCAAATATACAACATTGAGGAATTGTATTTCTTTTGTAGAGAGTTCACCCAAATAAAATGGCTGCCACGGAAATTGATCACACCAAGAAGAGGAGTGCACCCCAGAATGAGGAGGAACACCCTTTTCCCCTCAAGTAGCAGTGCAGCACAGTGATTTAGGGGGTGGTACCTCCACCCTAAGAGCAATTTGACAAGTTGATCCTTTAACTTCATCATTCAAGGACTGAATCCACTTCACACAGTGGAAAGACCAGAATACAGGGATTTATTCAGAGAGATTTTACCTTCCAGCAACAGAAGCTTTCTTGGGATGACTATCCACTGGATGAAACGAGAAGCCTTAAGCTCTGCTCTGGGGCAATAGCCTGTCACGGGACCATTAGGCGTCACACATACTGTATGATGTTTAGGCAGAAATGCTGGGAGACGCGCACAGAGATTTCACCATAAAATACAAGGTGGCCATTACAACCACAGGTAATGGTTCAAATTCTGTAAAGGCTTTCAGTGTCTTTGCAGAAGTTCAAAGAGCCATTCAAGACAGAGAAAAAGAGGATGAGGAGGAAGAGGAGGGACACCGTGTCTTCATTGATGTCACAGACATCTTAAAAGGAAATAGAAGAAGACTACAGTCTCCCACCTCATCAGCGATGCACCTGCCACACCCTCAACCTGGTTGCCACGGGAGACAATGAGGGTGTTTTGACCCAATCAGAGCCTTTCAAAAAAATATCAGGTTCAGCAATTGGCAAATGCCAGGCACTTTGGAACAAGCAACACAGGAGCACACAAGCTTCAGATATCATAAAAGACAAGCTAGGGTGCCAGTTGAAACACCTGGTGTCTCAGCTGTACCATGCCATGCAGTGCTTGAATACCTGTATCCTGAAAGACCTCCAGGAAACCTGTGAGAAGCTTCAGGTGACTCGCTTCAAAGTAGCAGAACTCACCTTTATATGTTCAGGTAATTAGCTTTTATTTTGATATGTACTCGAGTTAACTGGTGTTCAGGTGCTGCAATCCATGTATCTATTTGAAAATCAAGGCAACTATGTAAATACCTCTCAGTGAGCTTAGTAGTATAATGGATTTTTCTCCCAAGTTATGAACTCAATGTTGAATTACTACTACTACATTAATTAGGATGATGATATTGATGATGATGATGATGATGATGATGATGATGATAAATAATAATAACAATAATAATAACAATAATAATAATAATAATAAAAATAAAAATAATAATAATAATAATAATCATAATAAAAATAATACTTAATTATTTAATTAATAATTGATTATTATTATTATTATTATTGTTATTATTATTATTATTGCTATTACGTTTAAGTAATTATCATTTTTTTCCTTGTCTTTTTTTTCATCTTTAAGGTTATGGCGCGCTTGGCCAAGGCCCTTGTTGCACTACAGTCCAATAGAATGGCCACCAACACATGGGTGTTGGTGGCCATTCTATCGGGCTGTAGTGCAAAACACACACACACACACACACACACACACACCAAATGTACGTTCCTTAATTCTACAATCATTTATTTTGGTGTTTCCGCTCTGTCTTCACAACGGAAAAGTTTGCTGAGCATTGGAGTGAGTTTTCAGAGTCGGGGGTATCATCTAAATCCTTAATTAAGGTCATTTTAGGTGTACCTGCTACAGTGTTCCATCCAGTGCAGAGCGTGCAGCCGAACCCTGCGGTGAACCAGGTACTTCACTGACCTCTGCGTCTCGATGAGCTGTCATTGTGGTGTATCATGCCAGGCGGTAGGGCTGGGCAATATATTGTATTTTACAATGTTTGCTTTATCAAATAAATCAAAGAGCAGCTTATTCCAGCAACGTCATAAAAGGCTGGCAATGACAATGGAATGGGAGTCTAATCTTTGAGATGTGCTGTCGAAATTCCACTGCTTGGTCAGTGAGATAAACCCTTGCTATCAGGAACAAACTGCAGACCCTCGTTAAGATAGCTAGAACGTACTTTATTTTGCAAAATAGTTAGAGTAATACAGTGATACACTTTGTAAGAGTGATACAGTAGCCTCTCTCCATACATTTGTCCAGAGGGAGTTATTATACATAGAAAGAGTTGGGTGTCGTCTTGTGACTAGGCCCCTCAATTAAAGATTTGCATTATTGATTTTATATGATTGATTTAATAAAAGATATGTTGTGTGAACATTATGACTAATGCATCCTTTATTGTAAGCACACGATTATAATGAATAGACACAAACATCGTCGTCAGGTTGTGGTGTGGGTGTGAGTGCGGTGCACAAGCAGCTGTTATTTAAGTCTCACCGTGGGACTGTGTTCCAGGGTTGGGGCGATCAGCAAGGCGATGGTGATGATGAAGGTGACCATATAGATGAAACCGATCTTCTGTTAGCGAGGCATCATTGTTGGAGTCAGAGGTTACTAGCACCTGACAACCGTCGGTTGGGAGCGTGACTTTAATTCATGTCTGCTGACTCTCAGTCATCCCCATCTATTCACTCCTCTGGAGGATTGGAACTTTCTTGCACTGGGATGCGTGCACCCACGTTGGTCGTTTTGCTACCTTAACTGCTGCTACTTTCCAGCTGTTTGGAAAGCTGTTTTCTGACCACTGCACAACCTGGTCAGAGGTTGTGCAGTGGTTCTCCAAGTGGGACAGGAAGGGTTTTTTTGACCCGTGAGTGCTGTATATACTGTAGACTTAAACACTTGGGTGAGAGACACACAGCATGACAACATTGCTTGGTCTACATGATGTAATTCATCCGTGGCTTTGACAGAGGGAGACAGACCTAATCACATTGGTCTCCCTCTCAGCCCCTCATGCAGGGACAGTCCGGTCACACCATGTGATCACCCTCGCATTCCCATCATTACTAGTGGCAAGTATGAAACCCAATCGAGTTTGGTTTCCGCCATAGTTTTAGCTAGTTTATTTTTTATTGTCCCATTTGCTCTTTCCACAGCGCCACTGCTTTGTGGGTGACAAGAGCAATGAAACCTTACCTGGATCCCCAGATAAGCAGGGAGTTTCTTCAGCACTTGGCTGGTAAAGTGAGTACCATTATCCAAGCTTACCCTTACTGGAATCCCCCAGTGCGGAATAATTTCAGTAGTGTTTTTGCCATGGCACGGGCATCATTGGTCTAAATGGGAACACTTCAATCCATTTTGAAAACATTCAGCAAATACTGCAAAGCATGTGGTATTGTAATCTTTACTTAATTCTCTAACCCTCGCCCCGTTTACGCAAGGTCTTTACCATGAGTAAAACGAGCAAAGTAATGGAAAAAGCCGGTGGGGGAGATACAGTTGCCCCTGTGGACTATGCCAAATGCCTTTGTCACAATAACCTTTGGCTTTCAACAATGACAGCAGCAACAGAAGGATGCCTGTTTTTGTTTTTGGAGGTTCTTGAGGAAATCTGTGTCCTCCTCACATAGATTCACTGGCGACTTTGGTGGCTGTGTATCTATGGCTGTGAGTTGCCGTTTCCTTTAGAGATGGGGTCAAATGCATAAATGTGAGCAGTACCTTTGCAAATAGCAATTCCAGATTGGTGAGTTATGGCATTCAGAAGATTTTTACAAGGTCAGCATTAGAAATAAATTTTCCAGCAGAGGTTAAGAAACCTCGGTTGCACCAGAGAGCACAAAAATCATGAACAACACCAAATGCATAACAACGTCAGTATAAATATATATATTTTTCCTTTGGTGATGATACAAGCACAGGTTAATGCAAATAGTTAAGCAGCCTGGACAGAAAGGTGCCCAGGGAGTCTGGTTGGGTCTCAAAATAAGTCACAACCGAGTATGGCACAAGCACGTCACCAGCCAGTGACCTTTGTGCAGACCCATTCACACAGAGATCCATGTCATAATTTACAAGAGCTTCAGTAGCAAGATCTTGGCGGGATGAAGCCACAACAGCTATTGCTGCCAAGCAGTCACGTGGATCCCTATACTCAGCGGTGGGGAGAAGAGTAGCTGGATTAAGAACGGTGCATCACTTTAAAGTGACATGATGATGTGAAAGTAGCATATGTTGATAATCGAGAGCTGTGGCTGGAGAGAAATGAGCCGTTTTGCTCTGTAGCTAGATGGAGGCTACAGCATGTGGTACTAAAACAGTGAGCGGGCGGTACGCCACAAGAGAGGCAGATGCGGTTATTGCAATAGATGTGGCAGTCAATGCACACATGCAAGCAGGCACCCCACTAGCCACAGCACCAAGTTCATGAGAATAATATGCAACAGCACTTAATTTGTCTCCATGGTCTCCAGGTTGTAGCAAGAGTTGGCATGAGTTAAAGTGAAAGGGCGCATATCCAGCAAACCCTAAACATGGAGCAGATGCAAGACCTTGTTTAAGAGCAAAAAAAACTTAATTCCGCCTCAGGTGTCCAATCAATTCTATCTGACGATGATAAGCCCTTCCCATTAGCCATTGCTGATAATGGCTGGGCAAGTATCGCATAAACCACAATCCAGGAGCGACAGTAACCACAGCAGCCTAAAAAGGACATGACTTGTTTTTTAGTCTGTAGTTTTGGCATATAAAAAATGGCGACAACTCTAGCGTTGCCCGGGATGTGACCCTGTGATGAAATGCCATGACCCAAATAATGAACGTTCTTTTCACAGATAACATGATGCTAAGTACAAAAGTGGGAAATATTTACATATTTACAATTGTATTTAAGTTGATTTGAAGGAGGTTATAGAGGTTAAAATGAGAACAGTAGAGGTTGGGAGCCGTGGAACTGGGGTTCATACAACCTCATGCTAAATCGAATGAAAGCCTTGAAAACTGTCCGGCTGGAGGCACAAAATGGCAACCAAGGTTCTAAAGGATAAGTATATCAAGATCATGCTTATTTGGTCAACAACACAAAGGAAATGAGACAATGCAAAAAAATGTGCTTATTTGCTCATGTTGTCGAGCAAAAGCGCAGAAATCTTGTCTTAGTTACTGTGAAAAACACACACTTGAATAAAAGTAAAACTCCAGATTTTGCCGTCAAGATTACAAACAAGCTTTCTGAAATTGGTAACATGGCAATATTTGCGAGCATATGGCAACCTCAACACAATACAACTATTCACAAAATGGTCACATTGGCATGTTCAGATTCTGGTGATACTGGAATGGGATTTTCTCACATTTCCACCTTTACGCGTTGTCTTACTTTTAGAATGACCTTCTGAACCTCATTAAAAACTTAAATCAAATCTGATTCTTTTATGATAACATTGATTTCAAACAATGCTCATGTACGGCATTTCCATGTGTACTGTACACATGTACAACTCCTCTGCCCATTGATTCTGTGTTTACTTGCCCATCACATGCAATTAGTGCCATGGTAATGTGACACAGTTTGCCCTAATAGTCAAATTGCCGAAGAACAAAGCGGATTCGAGCGTGCCAGAGTAGAGTTGCAGGACAGGGAGTACTTACTAGAGGTTAGGGTTGGGAAACACTACACAAGAAAATGAAGACAGAGCTTTTTGGAACCATTGGCGTTTGTCAGACACCATTGCCAGAACACTCAATACAAAGAGTATTCACATTGATGAATTGGGAAAATGAAGACAAAGCTCTCTGAAGACAGAGTTCTCTCCAACACCATTGTCGGAACCCTAGATACAAAGTGTTTTCACAACCCATTTGGACTTGAACAAACAGGAGGTCTGCGATTTGGGGAATAGCTCCTTCTGGGAGCTTGCACAATGGCACGCAAACTCCAAACACTGTTTTGTTTTGCAGGCTTTTATCTTACCTTACTACTACAGTATGTTTAGCTTATTGCACTTTTTCTAGGCCCAACGTTACCATTTAAAATCTCTGTAATTGCTTAAAGTATTCTTTTTTTAATGGTCAACTGGTCTCTCTTTGTGAAGCTACACTTCCTATAAAGTTGCGTAAGTTTCAACACGTCCAAAAGAGTCTTTCACCTTCTCCCATCAGTCAAATGTAGCGCTGACCGTTAGAACTTTGTAAAAGGTGTTTGCTTTTGACTCCTTGTCCTCTCTGTGGTAGCTGCAGCACAGGATTTGGTGATATGGGATTTCTGTGCCTAAACTACATCAACTTCCAGTATTAAAACCATATTATTTCCTGCCAATGCGTCACCATTCATGGGACTCCCTCTGAGATTCAGTCAAAACGAGCTGGTAAGAGTTTCAATGGCATTTAGGAAGAATCACATTTGTAAACAATTCTGTTTAGTATTTATCAGCTATTTGTGTATATTTGGCAATTGTATTGCCACACAGACAACAGTTGTATTCCTGTTTTGTATTATTATTAGGCATTTCTACATAATTTCTGCGCAAGCCCTTTTCATTATAAAATTTGTAACAAGGAAACTGGTAAAAAAAAATTTTGGACAAAAAATAGGAACGATTAAGAAGCAAAAAGTTAATGGCCAGTAAACAATAAATGATTTCACAACATATATATTTTTTTTCTCTAAATATTTAAAGTATTTTTGAATTAATTAAAATCGCATTATATTTCATATAAATATGTTCATGAATATTGTACATATAATGATATACTTTCATATTTAATTTTTAAGGATATTTTTAAAAGCTTGTACATTTTGCATTGAATTTCACTTTTCATTCACCAAATAGATATTACTGACTTATGTCAGTGAAATAATCCAAATCAACCATACCATGCAATTCATAGTTCCCCTCCTTTTAGGAGCCTTTGCATATGACTGAGATGAACATGAAATGAACTCAGGGAGAAAGTTCGATCCTTCCACGTCACAGACTCCACTTTACCCAGAATTCTATCCACCTTTTACGCTGTTTTATGCCTTTGACCTGATGTTATCAATCATCAGTCATGCTCTCTCCTTGGGACTGTGCTGGTATTGTGCAGTTCTATCCAATCCAATTACTTCCCTTCAGACCCTCTCTCTCACACACACACACACACACACACACACACACACACACACTGATGCCATTATTAGCGTCTTTTGAAGTTAGAGAACGTCTTGGTTTTACAGAGAGCTTTAAAAGCCTTAGTTCCAGGCAGTTAACGTCAGACCAGAATGCTGAAAGTACCAAGATAAATATAACTTGAATTATAGAAATATGCCTTTTACTGAGCACTGTGATGTGGAATGAAGTTCAACCTTGGATTATCCCTCTCTTGGTCCCCCTTTCCATCTCTTAACCCCTTTCCTATCTGCATTTATTCAACACTTTTCCTTGGTCCATGCCAATCGAAACTACTTAATCTCCTCTCTCAAAATTGTTTTCTCCCATCTACTCTACCTCCCTCTCTTTCTCCATTTGTCTTTCTTTATTGACTTTTGAACAACCCCTTCCTTGTCTCCCTTTCTTCCTCCTTTAATCTCTTCTCTCTCTCTACGTCCTTCCGGTAGGCTCTTTAACGAGTACCGTGGCAGAGTGTCTCCGGTTCCTCGTGCGGTGCCTATCAAGCGTCCACGGGTTGCGGTGCCCGTGGTCCGCCGGGTCAAGTCGCTCCCAGTCAAACTGCTGTCGCGCAATGCCTCGGTCCTCCCCGCCAACAACCACAAACACAAACGTAAGTGTTGTCCATCTGGGTGAAGGGTTCATAGTGGTATGGTACTATGTTGGTTTTCATTCCTCTAACTCTGGGCTCCTGTCTATCAGAAAGAGTGAGTCCCAGGGAGTTCCATTCAAAAGGCCTGATTTTGCTCTATCAGATCGGGTCATAAGGACTGTAGGTGTATTTGGGAAGCTCCTAGATGAGAAGACATTGCTACTAAGTAAAGGAAAAGGAGATCAGTGCCAAAAATGTGTTCTGCACTTCTTTTAGGTCAGGGTTGGCACAATGGGACCTGCTGCTGCTTATTACATGCGTGCTGCCGCACGCATGTAATAAGCAGCAGATGACCTAAGTCACTTGGAGAGTTGTTTTGTCGTTGTCATCGCCAAATTGTATCTGTCAGCACATCAGTACAATCTGACATGCAACGAGTGTCCAGATCCATTACACGTCAAATGGTCCATTACAGCATTTTGTTAAACCGTGAATTAAACTCGGAAGATAGCTCATACTGCGCAATGTGTAGGGAACTTAAAAGAGAAATAGACAACTAATTTGCTTTTACTTATCATTATAAAGGTAATGTTGATTGCACAGTGTGATGTCTATAGAATAATGACACCATCGCCGTTTAGATTGGTTCCCTAGAAGCCTCCATATCACTATGCAATTAGGACTGCCAAGGGGTACGATCTGCGAGGAAAATGATGGATTTAAGGCAGTGCTTCACAGGAAGTGTGTGCAACCATTACAGGGAATGGTGGATCGGATGGTGGAACAATCTACTCCAGGTAGATCATAAACCCTTGAACATAGAAACGACTCATTGAAATCGATTGAGAAATGTAAATGTTATAGTGCTTTTTATCCAGAAATACCGCAGCTCCCCCTTTTATTTGTAGTTGTCTAAGGCCAGTCTTGCTGTCTATTGCCCCTATAAGTTCAAAACATACTCTGCTCAGTGACCAGATACAAGCATCCTATGATCATTTATCCACACACATACTGTGTCTTTGAATGTCTCCGGCTGTTTAATGTCTCCCTTTGTCAGATAATAAGGTCTGATTATAACAGGAACCTTGTCAAAAACCCTGCAGCCACAAACGCACAAAACAAGCACAACAAACCATAATACAAATATATAAATGATCCTTCAATGATAGGTGTACGTTAGCCACAAGGTCATAAAGGGTACGTATTTACAGAAAATAACAAAGTATATTAAATATTTTTGTTGTGCTTGGAAGAGATGACTTACTACTGGGACACAATACGGCAGACTGAACAACATGTTGGCGTGCACTCCCCAAGTCTGCAGGAGTTCGATACAGTTACGGCAAAATAGACTAAATTCAATGGCAAATGACAAAACAGTGAATAAATAAAATATAGTAAGTACAATATGCAACATAACAGTAAGCAACAATAAATAGACATTGTGGTAAAGACAAGTGCGAAACCTTATACTGTGTTACACCTGCATGGTCCTTACTAGGCATCTGCAGAGAGCCCAGTATCTGTTTTTGTATCTGTATTTATTGAGGTGGCAAAATTATTTGTATTTGTGTTTGTATTAAAAGTGGAAATAGGCATTACAATCCTGTTTTTTTTTTTTTTTAATTCTTATTTTAGGATAATAAGTGTTAATATACACCGATCAGCCACAACATTAAAACCACCACAAATAACCACTAATATTGTGTAGCTCCACCTCGTGCCGCCAAAACAGCTCTAACCCGTGGAGCCATGGACTCCACAAGACCTCTGAAGGTGTCCTGTGGTATCTGGCACCAAGACCTTAGCAGCAGATCCTTTAAGTCCTGGAAGTTGCGAAATGGGGCCCCCACGGATCTAACTTATTCCAGAACATCCCACAGATGCTCAATTGGATCAGACCCCAACCCTGGCCACATGATGTTGAAGCAAATACGATTCATCAGACCAGACCACCTAGACGGGCTAGACTTCGCTCCCCATGGGCATCAATGAGCCCATTGGCGCCCATGACCCTGTCGCCGGTTCACCGGTTGTCCTTCCTTGTACCACTTTTGGTAGGTACTAACCACTGCATACCGGGAACACCCCACAAGACCTGTCGTTTTGGAGATGCCTGACCCAGTCGTCTAGCCCTCACAATTTGGCCCCTGTCAAAGTTGCTCAGATCCTTACGCTTGCCGATTTTTCCCGCTTCCAACACATTAACTTCAAAAACTCACTGTTCGCTTGCTGCCTAAAATATCCAGCCCTTAAAAGGTGCCATTGGAACGAGATGAGCAATGTTATTCACAATATTATTCACTTCACTTCACATTAAAACCACATCAGTATGAATAGAGTTATGTATATGGGATAGGCTATTTGTATATACAGATATGTGCAGTAAAGTGGCATGTGATTAAATTGTGTGTGGAACGGTTATGATTGGCGGATCTGTTTGAATGGGAGTGTGGCCAGACGTTTCTACCACAGCAAATGAAACATGAGGCTAATATACTCGTATAACCATAAACATCATTGAAAAGAGAATCCTTTTAAAACTAACATTTGGCTCCTAATCCACACCCAAACCAATAAACTAAATGCTAAACTAATAATAATTGGAGGAAGCTGAACAGAAGAATATAAACAAACAAAAATATCTTTACCAATTAAAACTGTGCTCTCTGAAGTACCGCACGCCAAGAACTAAACGTCGAAGTCCAGCTGCCTGAGAACAGGGCGAGAGAACACCAGAAACAAGGTAAGCACTGGGGATTCTGAAAACAAATATATTTTCTGATATTTGTACAAAATATTTGTGAGACCCCACTATTTGTGCTTTGCCCGATACCGTCTTCGGATTCAGTTCCACCACTAGTCCTTACAGGCAACTACTGCTCTGTTCCAGATGAAGAGCAGATGTAGATGTTGACATAGATGTGGATATGGCAGAGATGTGTTTCCAGGCGTGGGACAGGGTGATGATTAGAAACCCCCTTGTGGTGAACTCACTAAGAGAACAAAATGACAGTTAATTGCTTCACTCATGGAGGGATGAATGAGGGATTAACTCATGATATTTTCTTTTTTACTGTATTTTTTACTTGTGATCCTCAAAAGGGAGACCACAGCACAGGCAGCTACAAAACCAGCAGCAGTCACAGGCCCTTAGAGTTGTCCTTACCTAATGTATGTTATTTATTTTAAAATATATCTGGACATGTCTTCTACGTCTTCTCTTTTAAACAAGAGTAGATTCATTGTCATCTGCTCATCTGTCATCTCATCTCTTCTTCGGCCTTTGCCGCTTGTTATTCCTCGCCTCCTTCAAATTTACAGTTGGCTCCCAGTCCAGTTGATCTGTAAGAATGGAGAGTGTAAAAGGAGTATTGTTGTACTTGCATACAAAGTCCATGCAAATATACACTTTCCGACACTACCTCTTTGCATGTGTGTGCTATTCCATTTCCATTGAGGAACAGAGGAACAGACCCCAGTGCAGAGATGTTAAAATAGGTGTAATGTGTGACCATCTGTTAGATCATGTTTAAAGCTTAGGAGCAGCATTTTGGACAGTTTGTAAACAGTCCAGGGAAGATTTATTAAGGCAGGTAAAAAGAGAATTACAGTAGTCCAAACACGACGAGATAAATGCATGCATTGGCATGTCCATTCCAAATGTTTACATAAGAGACCTAAGTTTAGCTATGTTTCTTAGGTGAAAGAAACATGATTGTGTCAGCATCATAATATGAGCATCAAAACTCATGGATTGGTCAAAAATCACACCAAGATTATGCAGACTGGACTGAGAAGACAAGGATAAGGTACCAAGGTTCTGCCTGATCACTGGAACATAGTTACCAGGAGCAATAATCAAGAAGTCAGTTTTATCTGCATTTAACTGCAGAAATGTATTTGCCATCCAGTTCATAATTGCATTTAAACAGTTGTTAAATACAGAAAGTCTGTCAAGCTCAGCCTGTGGATTAATTTTGTATGTGGTGGTCAACAGTATCAACTGCTGCTCTAAGTTTAACAAAACCAAAACCAAACACTCCCCAGCATCTGCAGCTATTAAGATATCGTTTTTAAACCTGGCATGTAAATGTGTTGTTAAAAACTACGGCAAGTCCACCCCCATGGCCCATCAGCCGGGGCGTGCTGATAAAAGAGCAGTCTGCAGGAAAAAGTTTGATGAGATGGGAATTAACCATATTCTGCTGCCATGTATGTTCCAGTCGGGAACATAAATTGTCCATACTTTCAGTGCTAAATAAATTATTAAAGACAAATTACTTATTACCAATAGACCGAGCATTCATCAGAACCATCTTGACTGCCAGAGGCAGAAAAGCAGAGGCACGAGGCAGCTGTTGGAGGTTCCCAATGCACACACCATGGTGATCCTTTTTGTTTAGATGTGCAGTGTGGAAGGGAGGCTCTGTCCCGAATAATGGTCTGTATGGGGAAATTGCCCGGGGAGGGGGTTAATGACTGATAGGACCAGTAGGGAGAGCTCGCAGGGGGGACAGTACTAATTGGTTCCACCAGACAGAGATGAAGGTTCCAGGGAGGGTGTGTGGGATGTAAACAGCCAGTCATATGGAGAGGAATGTATGATATGCTGCCAGTTGGCCGCTGGCATTAGTCTACCCAGTCTGTTGGGGTGGACTGCGTCAGTCCTGAAGAGGGAGAAACAATCCCAAAACCGATTAAAATTGTCAATAAAAATTATATTGTGACCTCTGCAGGCGCACTGGAGCCAATTGTGGAGGCTGAGGATTCTGCCGAAACGATCCTGCGGATTGTTAGCTGTTGAGACTGATTTCCTGGTGGACGTCCTCGCCTGCAGGGCTCCAGACTTCGCCCATGTAGTTGCATTTGGCGACCATTTTTGGAGACAGTGCGAGTAAATTTTATAACTAGGAGCACCAGTGCGACTTGCAAATGATCCAGAGGTTTTTTTGTTTTTTTTTAAATCATTGTATATCATGTGAAACACTAGGAGGGAGCGAGAATTGGTGTGTGTGAGTGTGTGAGTGTGTGTGAGAGAGAGAGAACTGATAGAGAACTGTTAACCATACATTGATTTATTTGTACCGGAATATCAACATTGATCGCAACATTGATTTTCTATTTTTTTACTATTTAAAATGGGTAAAATCACATGAAAATGCAGAGCTGTGCGCAGCGCGCTCAGACCCTCCTTGCCCCGCACTCACAAACACACTTGTCTGTGAATAGCCCCTCCTCTCCTTGCACACTCTGAATTAAACATGATCATGCGTGGGATGTTTGGGTTGGGTACCAAAACCCGATACCACTATGGCACCGGTTCCTATACGATCGGTATGTACCGTACTGAATTACAATGCAGATTTCGGTGCCTCATATCGGTGCCATGCCTGAACTACTGATTGATATATCAACGCTCCGGTGCTCCGAAACCACATGCGCCTTCACGCGCCATTTGAAATGACGCCATTGCTTTCTTCTCCCAACTCGAGCCAAACAGCAGCAGCGCCCGTCAGTGTCACATTATGGTCGCTTAGCCAATCAGATAAAAGGTGCGGGTTATGAACGTTTTCCCTACCGATAACGTCCGGTTCATACAAAGTGTCAGTTATTTGTTAACACGCAACATATGAAAACTATATGAAAATAATTTAGGACAAATGGGTTTAGTTCATAAATAAATGAAGTTTTAAATAAATTCTTTGTAGAATATCCTACATCTGTTGCAAGTTATGATTGTCGTGTCTGTGTCCTGCACATTATGCTCATCCTCCCTCTGTCGTCTGCTGTGGGTGAAAGGGGATTCTCAGCACAGAACAGGATTAAATCTAACGTCAGAGAGTCTCTGCATGTGGACATAGTGGAGGACCTGATGAGAATAAGTTTTGAGGGAACTAGCTTGGAGGACTTTGATGCCAAGGAGGCTGTTCAGATGACCTGATACCTACTACTGACCACATACCTTATGTTTACATTTGTTAATTTATTATTTGGTGTCTATTTTTAAAAATGCATTTAACTTAATGATTTTTTTCTGATAAAGCACTACTTCACTTTGTGACTTTTCCCCCTTAAAATAAAACAGCATATTGTAAAATAAACAATAAATTGTCTATTTATTACCCAAGCATTTATCAGTAATACTATTTAGATGGAAAAAATGAATGTGTTGCGTTGCATGTCGATTTCAGTGGCGCTCCTGAATTTTGTGCTGGTGCGCCTAGAAAGGTCGAAACGGTTAAAAAATAGCAACCACCTGGTTTGCCAAGAATTTAACTGCTTGGCCGAACGGATGTACTCAAGATTCTTGTGGTCCGTCCAGACCACAAAGGGTTGCTCCACCCCCCCAGTCAGTGCCTCCATTCTTCCAAAGCCAGTTTAACCGCCAGCAGCTTGCAGTTACCGACATCATAGTTCCTCTCTGTGGAAGACAGCTTACGTGAAAAGAAGGCACATGGATGCATCTTCTGATCCTCCACTGACAGAATGGCCCTGACCACTAAGTTGGAGGTGTACACCTCCACCACGAACTGCAGAGTGGGGTCTGGGAATGTGAGAATAGGAGCAGAGGTGAACCTAGCCTTCAACTAGACAAAACACCTTTCCCGGGTTCTGCGGAGTCCACTGGAAGTTTTATGGGATGTGAGGGCTGTGAGGGGACCTGCAACTAAGCTGTAGTTCCAAATTAAGCGAGGGTAGAAGCTGGTAAACCCCAGGAATCGTTGGAGGTCTTTGCAGGTGGAAGGGACAGGCCAATCTGTGACTGCCCGCACCTTGGCGGAGTCCATCTGTACTCCCACGGCGTTGATAGTGAACCCTAGGAACGACATCTTGGACACATGAAACTCACCTTTCTCTGCCTTGACGAACAGCTTGTTTTCCAGGAGTCTCTAAAGAACCTGATGGACTTGCTGCATGTGTTCCTCAGGAGACTTGGAGTGGATGACAATGTTATCCAGGTAATAAAAACACATTGACATTCAGCAGATCACGCAGCACATCTTTCACCATGGCCTGAAAACAGCAGAGGCACTGGTTAGTCCAAAAGCCAGATATTCGTAGTGTTCACTGGGTGTGTTGAATGCGGTCTTCCATTTATCCCCCTCCCAACCAGATGGCACGCATTTCTAAGGTAAAGCTTGGTGAAGAGAGCTGAAGGAGCCGCCCGGCTGGCTGGAACGGGTGTGGCAGAAGAAGCTGCAGGCATGGCAACGATAAGTCTCTCTAAATGTTCGCGGACTGACTCCACACTGCCCTCGCAGCGAGTGGACAGATCCTGCAGACCCTCTGCAAAGGAGGAGAGTGCCAGTGCTGGTGCCTGTCCCCCACTTGAGTAATCACCTGCTGCTTGAGAGAGGCCGAGTCGGCTGGGTTCAAACTGATCTCATTGTACTGAAACGGCTAAAATCGACCTCAACCCAACAGCACGGCCACAGACACAATCCAGCAGACGTAACAGTTCTTTAATGGCTCTCAGGGCAGAAAACAGGGAAAAAGACAGTCAAGGAGGTCAAACCAGTAAATCAGTCAGCTAAAAATCCAAAAGGGTCAGGCGAAGGGGTAAGTCCAGAATCCAGAAGGCGGTAACACGGTCAGGACCAAGCAGGCAAGGACACTGAAAGCTGGGTGGAAAAAACTAGACAATCAGACACCGGAAGACTGAAATGGTATATGCAGTGTAGACAGGCCTAGACAGACGTGTTGTCACAATGCTATGATGTCACAGCGCTGACTGGGAGGAAGCCGATTGGGAGGGGCAGACCTCTAGGTAGAAGGCAAGATGGTGAGGCAGCTCCGTCCTAGTATCTCTTGCGACCATGGACTAACACCTCCTCCCTGGACAGCTGATGACCAGGTGCCGAGAAGGAGGAAAGCTGAGGACAAGTGGAGGGGTCCCACAGAACTGTGTCCTGGAGGAATGCCCTGAGCAAGGCAATCTGCCTGGACTGTCCAGAAGCCACATCCATGAAGCTGAAGGAAAAGAGTCCTTCATCTGGAGTTCATCAGAAAGCAGTTGAATATCCTCCTTAAGGTCAACGATCATTTTATTTGCTTTCTGTAGAAGCACACAGTCCTCACAGAGCATAGCTGGCATGGTTGAGGTAGTTAGCTTAGCCAACAGGCTCACAAAAAGCTAGTAGCCAGATCAGTAAAGTAATCCAATAGGAAACAAGCAGCGATGTCTCATAAAACCAGCGGAGCTGTGATAAAATTATAAAAGACTAGTAAAACCACTAGGATCAATTCCAATGGTTTAAAAAGATTAGAAATATAACTAGTGTTGCTGTGGAACAGCTGCTGCTCGCTCACTCCAACTCTCATTCTCATGTATAGAGCCTTACATGGCAGGCTCCAAATGATATCATGGACCTCATGCACCAACACACCACGAGCAGATCTCTTAGGTTCTCCAAAGTCCAGACTCCAGGGTCTTCTAGGTGTCCCTTGGACATCTTTTAAAACTTGGGGAGATTGTGCTTTCCAGTCAGCAGCACCTAATCTTCGGAACAGCCTCCCAGGCTCACAGGCTCAAGCCAGGCTCATAAAACATTTGGGGCCAAAGACCCAGGCGCCCACCCCTAACGACGCCATTGCTCTGGACTCTTTTAGAAAGCAGTTCAAAACCAATCTCTTCAGACGGGCTTTTAGGTAGCATGCATTTTTTAGGTTTTAACTTGTGTCTGTCTCCCCTTGTGCGTTTTATCTGTTTTCATCTTGATTTTATTTATTAATATGATTTTATTTACTTGGGGTGTAACGGTTCACAAATACGAATCGGAAACCGGTTTTATCATCAAAGATGCGACTACACGGATATGCGCACACCTGGATCAATCTAAATGTACCATGAACCGTGAAAAGTTACGAATCGGTTGACTCAACTTTGCTGCTAATTCTACTTTGGTTTAAACTAAGCTGCTGCGGAAGACTCACTGATCCAATGTCACAAGTCATGTTACTTTCACGGCGTTGAGCTGACAACCGAACACTTCTCCCTCCGTGCGCTCTCTCTCTCTCTCTCTGTCCGACTCCGTCTCATTACACACACACACGCACGCACACACACACACACACACACACACACACACACACACACACACACACACACACCCAAACACACACACTTCCCCGCACCAGATCACCCCCTTTTGCGAGACGTGAACCACCCGCAGTGATCAACTCATCCAGGGTCATGACAATATTATATTATATATTACCATCTCACAATCCCAATATATTAGATAGTATTATATCTAAATGCCATAAAGTAACAAAAATACTTGGGATTCCCCGGTCTTTAAGAAATATTCAAATATTTGAAAGTAAGCTGTAGGTCACCAGGTACATTAACTTATACTAGGAATTTCTTATGGTGACGTTTAGTGCGCTTCAGCTTAAGAGTCTTAAGAGCTTAACAGTCCGGAAAAAAGGAGAATAAAATTATAATAAAATAAAAAAGGATAAAAATAAAAGAAATACAGTTAAAATATCAGATATATATCTATAATAATATCCATCCATCCATCCATTATCTATACCGCTTATCCTCGTGGGGTCGCGGGAGGGCTGGAGCTAATCCCAGCTGTCATTGGGCGAGAGGCGGGGTACACCCTGGACAGGTCGTCAGTGTTATAATAATATCTATATGATGTATCGTTTGTATGTATGTATACATATTTGTATGTATACAAACTGCTAAAAATACAAAACAGAAATCGTCACATATTTTAGATATTATTTTATATAATTGGCAAATTTTAATTTATAATGGATAATTAATGTCTACATTAAACAAATGTTAAGCACTGTATCAGATTGCATCATATCGCATCACATCGCACCAAATCATTCTGTATTAAAATGTTTCTTCCCTGAATCGTATCGTAGCCGTTGTATCTAGATGCGTATCAGATTCTCTTATAAGGGAGAGATGCACACCCCTAGTATTCACTTAGATGTTTAATCTGTTTCTATCTTGATTTTGTTTATTTGATTGTATTTATGTGTGTCTTTTATCTGTTTTTATCTTGATTTGATTTATTTGATTGTATTTATGTGTGTCTTTTATCTGTTTTTAACTTTGACCTTTTTTGATTGTGAAGCACTTTGTGACTGGTGTCTGTGAAAGGTGCGATAAGAATAAACGTTACTTACTTACATACTTACTCTTAAACTTTGTCAATGTTAACACACAGTTGACTAGACTTGGCCAACAACAACAACAACTCGGTCCCCATCGCCATCATCCTGGCTGTGAGGCTGCATTCTCTTTATTTTATTCCATTTATTTATTTTAATTTTTTTTAATCTGTGCTGCCAGCATGCTAGATATACAACATGGAGTTTTTGTATGTCATTGCATCTAGGACAGAGTTAGTCTGCAAGTGGAGTTCAAATTCTCAACCTGCAATGCAACTCTTTATTCATTCTTAAATCATCAAGAACTGCTGCAACAACTCTGTCCTGTGGACGACCTGTAGGATGACAAGAGCACAGTTTTTTGTTACACAGAACTGTCACTAATCCCCCTCGTTGGGGAATGATCTGATCTGACCCTGTTTGGATCTGTAAACAACTAATAGCTACTCCAAGAGGTGGGAGAATCACCACGGGTGAGACAAATAAACATAGAACCAAACAACAGCGGTACATGGAAAAAACAAACATATAAGCAAACATGGAACATGGTACATGTACATGGAAAAACAAACATCAGACGGCAACATCGAAAATAACAGTTTATGAAGTCCAGGAAAACTGAAACAGCAATTGGTCACGTGGCCTCTTCCTGTCATAGTTATGGCATTAAATGAGGGAGAAAAGGGGAGGAATCACACACCTGTGCCTGGGATGAGACCGCTTCTTTGTGTATGTGTATGTGTATGTGTGTGTGTGCGTGTGATGTGTGCACCGGTGTATGTATGGGGTCGGTATTATATCTTAGCACTTCCAAGCAGCGGAAAAGCCCCCCGAAGCCACCCCTGACTCCCGCAGCCACAGGAAAACCCCGAGCAACCTGCCCTGCAGGCACAGAAGGCCCCCGGCCCCCAAAGAAGCCAGAAGCCCATGAAGCAACACCAACGCCTGGCCCGAGAAGCAATACCCGGTTCCAGGGAACACAAGGTGACCCCCCACCCCTGAGGCGCACACATACAACCCGCAGCAGCAGCAGGCGCAGAAGCTGGGTCACGGGCGCCAGGCATGGACCACAGGCCTGGAGCCAGGTCCCGCACCAACAGACCAACACACAGCCCAAACCACCCTAGGCTAGCCGGAGGGGCCCCACGCCCACCCACCTCCCACACAAGTGCGAGGGCCGCCCCACGACAGCCGACAAGACGCCCCATCCACGGGCCTCGAGTGCCCATCCACATAGCTGAGTGTGCTCACCCGGACGTCAGCACCCCGCCGACGCCAGCAGGCCACTGGATTTATGGGCCCCCACCACGGCATGTATCCGGGGCACCCGCCGTAGAGAAGCCAGGGAGCGGGAGCAAAAGCCGACAGCCGCCCCCCGCATCCCAATCCCCACCCACAACAGCAAGCGCCCCCCCCCCCCCCCCCCAGGGCCCCCGGAAGGCATCTTCCCAGCCCCGCCAGGCTGCAGCATGCCAGAAACCACCAGGCGCAGACCGCGAGAACTCGAGCCCAGCCGACAGGGGGCCCACCCGGCCAGCCCCTGTCCAACCATACCCCCACAGCAATCCACCAGCGCCCCGCCACCCCGGAAAACCCCTGTGCTCAATGTGTGCTGTTGGCAATTGCGGTTAAAATCGCGGGGTGTGAGGGTGCGAGCCCTCCAAGCAAGTGGAAACCAGAGTTACTCGCACCCCTCCTGCCCCACAGACCATGGTCTGGTAGAGTGTTGTTCGGAGTAAGATTTGTGTGCGAGTGTATGTGTTCTAAGCTAGTATGAGTGGTATTTAAACTTTGGGACGGACGAGAAGCACTTTGGGGCAGGAGCGTGACGGGCAAGATCGCAGCCGGCTGCCATATCCGCCACATGAGGCTGCGTTCTCATTATTGCGGAATATCATCTTGCCAGAGAATAGCATCTGCTCTGTGTTTTACATGGAGCAGAAAACCCTTAAGGGTCCTCTGGACCCCCGCCCCCCTTCAAGGCTCTTCCAGTTTTCCTACATCATTGTTTTCTCTCCTGTCTTGCTGTGCTTCTTGTGTGAGCCTGCGTGGTGTCACGGCCGGAGGTGTGTATGTAAGATGGAAGACCTTCTCTTCCTTCCCGGAACCCTACTATGGTCCTCCAACTTCACCATGCGCCTTTGTCTGTGGGAGGTCCTAAGAATGCTTAGCGGAAATATTTGCATGAACTCTAAATTATCCTTCTGCTCTCATCTACTTCATTGGGTTCCAGCCTCCCATCACAGCTTGCCATTTAAAGTAATATGGCAGATCACCAAGGACACCGGATAGGAATCGAACAACAGGTGACATGCACAGCAAATTCTGGCTTCTGGGATAAACTCCCTGGAACTCCCATGCACTCCGTTTGCATGCGTGAATATTGAATAGACTTCAGCCCAGAGTTAAAGTAACCCTCTTTTCTGGGAATGAAAACCCAAATAATAAACCACCAAGGCTCAACTCTGAACACAAGCTGGAGCACGGGTCTGTATATAAATAAACTCCAGGAATCTCCGCCTTTCACTCTTTATGTCAAACTTTTGAATCTTAGCAAATGAATTGCCTGAGTCTGGAAGGCTCTAAGTGGTGTATTTATGATCTTATTTGGATTGTAGAAGCACTGCTTTTCTCCAGAAACAAACATTTGCTACATGAGGTATTTGTACCGACCCACCACCTCGCTGCTATCATGTCCAAATGTGGTTCTGCAGCGTCTACGGTGCCAGGTAGCATGAGGTGCACAGACTTTAAGCCTCCTTTACCACCGTGTGGATGATACTGTGAACACATGCACAGGTTTTGGACAATGGACACATCTACACGGAACAACAGTCCACTTACTAACCACACGGCAGATTTCTAGGTTTAGAAAATCAGTTTAAGATTCTTGGACTTTTCAGGCCCATACAGCCGCTCGTGTTTGGTGTCCATCCTCAGTGATAAAAAATAATACAAATAAATAAATAAAAAATAATTACTTTTAACTCTGGACTGGAGTCTATCCGACATTCACACGTACAGACTCACGCAAATTGAGTTCATGGGAGTTCCAGGGAGTTATTTCCAAAAGCCAGTATTTGTTGTTCAATTCCTTGGACATATGTCTTCTACTTCCTGTCTTTTAAACAAAAGTTTAATCACCAGTTAAACCACGATGTGATTCATAATCATATTTTTATTTAGCTTGTCTGGGTTTTTTCCCCCGGGCCGGTATTGTTGAACTGTAAGAAGGGAATAATAAAGGAGTAAAGACAAAGAAATAAATACACTTTGTTACGGTACATCAAATTGAGTTTATTTCAGTTCCAGGGAGTTATTTCCAAAGACCAGAATTAGTCATGTACGCATCACACGACGTCATTGATCAGGCGCTTTTGTCCAAATTACTTACAGATTAATCCTGTACCAATGGAGGCTCATGCAAGGCTCATCAGGAGCAGTTAGGGGTTAGTGGCAGTTAGTGTCTTGCTCAAGGACACCTCAGCACGTTACCAGGAGGAGCCGGGGATCGAACTGGAAATCATCCAATTACTAGACGACCCTAGTGCTCTACCACCTGAGCCGCTTCCCTCTACCTTACCCTTGACCCTTGACCCTTGACTCTTGACCACCAATCATCAATGGAAGCGCATTGGCATCAAGTTGCTCAAGGTGCTTGGTCACATGTGGTGCTTGGTTTTATTCATTTGTCCACGACGAGGTAAGGAACCCCATCCGCAGCTGGCGTGTAAACAATGAATTACAATGTCCTGAATTGTCTCTACATATGAATAATTAGTCGATAAGTTTATTTAAGTGACTATGCAATGGACACAGAACACACACACGCCCACAAAGAGATCAGACAGTGAGGATTTTGTGCCAGGGGATCCGAACTCATGGTTAGTTCAAACATGACACGTTACTGATGTTATCTTACCTACCTCCTCATTTTATCTGTGATCTATATTGTGCTAACATTTTCAACGGTTAAACGTTATGGTCGTTAAATGTTAAATCTTATCTAAAGTGGCCAAATCGTGAAAAGGTGCCACCTAATGAATGTACAGTTGCGCAGAAAAAAAAAAGTTGTAATTCCTTTTAGTGATAAAACATGGCTCTGCTTTTTGGCTTTCATCCCTAATACATCATCATCCTACATGATACAACATCCCTATAGGACAATGGTCACTGACACCAAGAGTGAAAATCCCACTAAAAGTATGTAAGAGACGTAGCTAATTCTGAAATAATTCACATTGAGGCTGCATCGAAAGGACAAAACAAGGGTTAAATCAAGGATTTAATAAATGCAATATAAAAAAAATGTATATTGTTTGAGCAATTCAATCTTATTTGAATTTATGTTTTTGGGGAAGAAAATGATGGCCATGTTGCTTTTTTATTTTTATTCATTTATTGTTTTTTATTTGAAAGTCCTTTTTTTTTAACTCTCTTTCCTTAGTTTTCTGTTAATATCTACAGGGTGCGTTGCTGAAAAAGAGCTGTCGTGCTCAGGCAACCTCACCTGGATGAATAACATTGAAAAATATGTTTGAACTTAGTTAAACACGAGGCTGCTACACAGGGACATTTTGGGAGAGGAACATTAGGGACGTTGGCAGTTACGTTTCGGTTACAATTGTGTAACAGGGATAAGAATTGTTGAGGAGGAAAGCATGTTTTGAATACTTCTTCTTTAAGAAAAAGCCATGCCAGGCAAATGAAGGTTGGGTACAAGGCAGATGAAATCAGAGCAGATGTAGCTCTGTAGTCCACCACGTGAAAGACGCAGTATACCGACAGGCGATCCACAGGTCAGAGCACATTGACCAAGATGGTTAACATAGGGAAGCATAATGTTATTTTTTCAACTGAGTTACTTAATATGGGTCTTCATAGCTGGTTAATCCTGGTAATGTGCGGGTGCAGTTATAAGATGTTAAAACCTTACTATCCTAAATAACCGAATCTGTGCTGAATCAAACGATGACACCACAGATTCATCTGATGGGGACACAGACAGTGAGATTGATGCTGTAGCCTTGGAGGAGGGAAACACTGATCCCCAGCCTTCAGAACCATTTTGTGCAGCTCCCTCTGGGCTCTGTGCTATGCAAAATAGCCATGGACTCCACAAGACCTCTGAAGGTGTCCTGTGGTATCTGGCACCAAGACATTAGCAGCAGATCCTTTAAGTGCTGCAAATTGCAAGGTGGATCGGGCTTGTTGTTGCAGCACATCCCACAGATGTTCTATCGGACCCTAACCCCGACCATTCACATGATGTAGAAGAAAAGGTGATTCATCAGACCAGGCCACTTTCTTCCATTGCTTCATGGTCCAGTTCTGACACTCACATGCCAATTGTAGGCAATTTCAGCGTTGGACAGGGGTCAGCATGGACACTCTGACCGGTCTGCAGCTACACAGCCCCATGCGCAGCAAGCTGTGATGGACTGTGTGTTCTGACACCTTTCTATCATAGCAGCACTAACCTTTTCAGCAATTTTTGGCAGCAGTAGCTCTTCTGTGGGATCGAACCAGACAGGTTAGACTCCGCCTCCCACACGCATCAATGAGCCCATGGATGCCCATGAGCCTGTGGCCGATTCACTGGTTGTCCTTCCTTGTCCTTCCCTGGTCAAAGTGGCTCAGATCCTTACACTTGCCCGTTTTTCCTGCTTCCAACACATCAACTTTAAGAACCGATTGTTCACTCGCTGCCTCATATATCCCACCTCTTGATGATCAATGTTATTCACTTCACCTGTCGGTGGTATAAATGTTGTGGGTGATTAATATATGTATATATATATATATATATATATATATATATAGGAAGACCTGAGACAGGAATCTGAGCGCACCGAGTCAGAGTTGTGAGAGGCCATATGAGTATTGCACGTTAATGTGGTTAATAGCAAACACACAAATACATTTTGTTGGCGTCTCTGCCCATACGTAAGGGTTTAGGGAGGGAGACGGAGTCTGTCTGGCAGTGGGGCGCTTGGCGTGACTTTTATTAATAACTGGAAACAAAAAAGGCCCACGGGCCAAAACGAGAACATAAAAATAAAAGGAACAATCAAAGTGCGTGTTTCCTTGGGCCAGACATTTATTGCGCACAGAATAGATTTTTGTTTGCTGAGATAATCTATGTGCTTGCAAAATATATATTTTCTGTGCTCAAAATCTCCTATTGCTGGCTCAGGAATGAGGCACAAACGTAACTGCATAATAAAGCCGATACAAAAAATGTATGTGTCTGCATGCGCCTATGTGTGTGCGTGTGTGTGTGTGCTTATGTGTGTGCGTTTGCGTGCGTGCGTGCGTGCATGCATGTGCATGCGTGTGTGCGCGTGTGCACGTGTGTGTGTGTGTGTGTGTTTGTGTGTTTGTGTGTGTGTGAGAGTCATAATGAAAGCCTGGCGCCAAATCCAATGTATTTTTCGTGATCTGAGATGGCTTTTTGAGGTCTGAGGTCAACATGTTAGCGGCACTAACAGAGCTGCTTTTCAGGAAATGGGGATTTAATTCATTATTTTTTGCCCAGGCACTGCACAACAAATGCTTCACTCACACACACATAGTTTAGTGCTTTGAAGAAACAGCCAGATGCCTGCCAGTTGCAGCCGACTAATTCTGGTCATTTCGTTTCTCCTCTTCTGCCGCCCTCATTTTCAATTCTTCTTTGTTCGTCTCCTTTCTTCTCCTCCGGCTTTGGCGTCGGCCGGAATTCCGACACCAACCTCTCTGCTATCCTTCTATGTCTCTCTCCCTTCACTCTTTCTTCCGTGGCTATCTCTTTCTTCCCTTCCATCCATCTTCGTATCTTCCGTTGTCACATCTATCTATCCTTCTAATCTGGGTGTACATCCGTCGTTATGTCAGCCATCTGTCAGTGATTTCCCTCGAGTTTTGTGATGTGCGGCCAGGTTTCAGAACGTTAGGCCACAGAAAGTATGCGTGCCCTACAGAAAAAACACAAAACATAAAACCCGTCCACATACGTCACCTCACAGCATACCTTTTTATATTCATACAATTTTCAAAGTTGATGGGAAAGGGCGTGGCCACGTGAAGGCGATCTTAACAAGCAACCCTCAATATGTAGTTTAGTGTGTTGACTCTGACATCAAACGGAAAGTGGGTTTCACAGACAGACAGACAGACAGACAGACAGACAGACAGACAGACAGATCGATAGATAGATAGATAGATAGATAGATAGATAGATGTACCAAAAAATGACAATAACAATTGCCCTGAAAATAAACGGTGAACAATATCAACAATTGCACGAGACAATAACATAATGATAAACAATAAATATAAACATAACATTTAAATTAATAAGCAAAAAAATAAACCTGAAACGAGAAATATGGGGAAAAAATGGCAATATTACAACAAACCTAAAAAATGTGAACGCATTTCAGATTTAGCTCCTAAAAGGAGAGATATATGGAGAACACCAGATGGGGGGGGGGGGGGGGGGGTTGGCAGCGGCCATGGCAGACGTTTAAAAATTCAGCAGCGCAGTGTGAGTGCCACAGACAACCGAGAAGCCCTATGCAGGAATTCAAATTCAAATTGGAGTTCAGATCCACATCGAGCTGGAGGAACCAGAACGCGCTGGTCCCTGTTTACTGCTGTTCGCGTGGACATCCAACTCATTTTGTTTTCATTGTCGTCTCTGAAGCCTACGTCACACTTAAGGCGGAATCGCATGCGACGGTGGAATCATTCCCTTGTAGCTGTTGGATGAACCGCGTCCGAGTTTCGAGAGAAAATGGGGGGGGCTTGTTTTTTTCCAGTCCAACAAGCGCGTGGTTTGCTCAGATGCACATTTACCGCTTTCCATGAATGCGAGTTTAAAACGTATTTTATATTGTGTTTGTGAAGCGCGAAGAAAATAAAACCCCACACACACACACACACACACACACACACACACACACACACACACACACACACAATTCACTCATAAAAAGAGACTTATGAGTGGATATTATTACATCTAACGCTGATGTTA
Source organism: Zeus faber (assembly GCF_960531495.2). Taxonomy (NCBI): domain Eukaryota; kingdom Metazoa; phylum Chordata; class Actinopteri; order Zeiformes; family Zeidae; genus Zeus; species Zeus faber. Next base: position 26,222,117 of record NC_137192.1, on the reverse strand, counting down.
AAAAAGTACGTACGTATGAATTTATTTTCAAGCCCTGTGAAAGCACCCGAAATAAACTTCATGATGATGTAACTTCCGGTTGTAGTGTCAGCTCCGAAATGTGTTGCATGAGTCGAAAAAATGTGAGCGCACCCCAGGGCCTCAGGCCCACGCAGAGACTCTGCGCCCCATGAGAGGCGGGGCTTATGTCGGTATGGGCGTGGCTTGTGCCATATGGGGCGGGGCTTATAACAGTGCGTCGGCTGTTCGCATGTCAGGTTAAGGTG
>NC_137192.1:26189351-26219351 GCF_960531495.2 Zeus faber | reverse complement strand
TAGATCACAGTGTCCACCAGTAGCAAACTGTAGTTATACTGGTTAGATCACAGTGTCCACCAGTAGCAAACTGTAGTTATACTGGTTAGATCACAGTGTCCACCAGTAGCAAACTGTAGTTATACTGGTTAGATCACAGTGTCCACCAGTAGCAAACTGTAGTTATACTGGTCAGATCGCAGTGTCCACCAGGAGCAGACTGTAGTTATACTGGTCAGATCGCAGTGTCCACCAGGAGCAGACTGTAGTTATACTGGTCAGATCGCAGTGTCCACCAGTAGCAGACTGTAGTTATACTGGTCAGATCACAGTGTCCACCAGTAGCAGACTGTAGTTATACTGGTCAGATCCCAGTGTTCACCAGCAGCAGACTGTAGTTATACTGGTCAGATCCCAGTGTTCACCAGCAGCAGACTGTAGTTATACTGGTCAGATCCCAGTGTTCACCAGCAGCAGACTGTAGTTATACTGGTCAGATCCCAGTGTTCACCAGTAGCAGACTGTAGTTATACTGGTCAGATCACAGTGTCCACCAGTAGCAGACTGTAGTTATACTGGTCAGATCCCAGTGTTCACCAGCAGCAGACTGTAGTTATACTGGTCAGATCCCAGTGTTCACCAGCAGCAGACTGTAGTTATACTGGTCAGATCCCAGTGTTCACCAGTATCAGACTGTAGTTATACTGGTCAGATCCCAGTGTTCACCAGCAGCAGACTGTAGTTATACTGGTCAGATCCCAGTGTTCACCAGCAGCAGACTGTAGTTATACTGGTTATATAGCAGTATAAGCCGACAGTAGACTGTAGTTTTCCTAAACCAGGGGTCGGCAACCGTGGCTCTTTTCATCCGTGGCTCTTTCATTCCTCTGGCGTGGCTCCCTGTGGCTTTGAGAAAATAGTGTGAATAAATAATGGCTATTTAATTTAAATAAATTTTATTTTATTTCATAAATTTTTTTTAATGTAATAGTAATGATTCTGGAGATTTAGGTGATCTTGTAACATTGAAATAAAAGGTGTTTTGATATTTTGTCAATCAAAATATGCATCGCACCTTGTATGCGTCACCTGTTGCCGACAGGCTGTTGACTTATTTTGAGCTCTCGAACCCCAGTAAGCTAACCATGGATACATCCAAAAAAAGAAAAGTTTCTGAGGAAAATAGAACGTTTAAGTTCGTTTCATGGACGGCGGAGTGGAATCGAGACATGGAATGGCATTCCCGACACCTATTTGAACATGAACAAGTACGCATTTGGGGTCCTGTCCATCTTTGGATCAACATACTTGTACGAGAAAGTGTTTTCCACCATGAACTTCATAAAAAGCAAAAATCGGTCGCGACTCACTGATGACAGCTAACAGCCGTGTGTGAAGCTCAAAGTGACATCATATAGCCCGGATATGGAGAAGCTCTGCAGTGAAGTTCAGGGGCAGAAATCGCATTAAGCAGGTGAGAGAATGGAGCTATTCATTTTGCAAATATAGATATTTATATGGGACCCTGAACTGATGTAGTTGTGTTTCATATTCAGGTCGACGGTTGACTGCGGCCCGCGACTGAGGAAATAGTCGCGGATGACGGCACTGAAATTTACTTAAGTCGTGATAAAACATAAACTAACATTTTTTTGCCCCATATAATTAAAGTGAAAATTTATTTTTTTTCAAATCCACAAATAAGTGAAGGACCTGCGTTTTGTATTTTATTTCAGGGAATAATGATACGTGCCAGTATTCTTTTTTTCAGAGTTCAAAAGAATTGAGTGTTTTGCTGTGTCAAGCACAGAAAAAAAATGACAGTCTTTATCAGTTTGTAGTTCTTTTATTTCATAAATGCAACAAAATACAGTTCTTATATACAGTACATAGCATAAGTGTAATAAAACTATACTGTATATCCGGTGTTATCTTCATCATAGTGGTCAAATAGGTTTTGCGGCTCCAGGTGGGTTTTATTTGGTGGGAATCACGCCCAAATGGATCTTTTAATGCTGAAGGTTGCCGACCCCTGTCCTAAACAGATCCCAGTGTCCACCAGTAGGAGAATGTTCTGTTGTTATACTGGTCAGATCGCAATGTCCACCAGTAGCAGACTGTAGTTATACTGGTCGAATAGCAGTGTCCACCAGTAGCAGACCGTAGTTATACTGGTCGAATAGCAGTGTCCACCAGTAGCAGACTGTAGTTATACTGGTTGGATAGCAGTGTCCTCCAGACTCCAAACCCTAGAATGGAGTTTTATTTTCTGAACCATGATTCTCTGACTGGGATGTCCCCATTAGCCAACGATAGAAGACATTGATCATAGTGCGCAGCTGCTGGATTCAGAATATGAACCAGAAAGGTTTTCTGACAAGGACTTTAAGCTTCACAACTGGAGAAGCCTCTGAGTTTGGGGGAACCTTCCAAAAAGCTCCAAGTCACTCTGAACCTGAACCACTAGGACAGCGTGGCCTTGATTTCCCTCGCCAGCCACAGGGTTAGTTTCTAGCAGATGTTTTTTGCCGCCAAAGATAATCCTCATTAGAACGCTTGACGACACGGCCGGAGGAAGCGGCTGCCAAACCGAAGGCGTCAGGGGGCAGCGAGGCAGCAGTGACACGGAACAAAGTTCTTGAGCTCACTTTTGATGTGATCCCTCATCTTCACTTTTCCATTATGTCAGAATTGCAGATCGTAAATCAAATATTGAACTGCGAGAACATAGTTAACGCTGAGATTGATGTTTTGTTGCCAGAACATTACAATTGCCATAGTACAGCCACTTCATACCGGTATAATACTGTGGTTATAATGGGAAGTGTCCACCATTGGCAGACTGGGCAGCTCCCAGTGTCTGGGCAGCTCCCAGTGTCCACCAGTAGCAGACAGTTACTATACTGGGATACCCCCAGTGTCCACCAGTAGCAGACTGTGGTTGTACCAATAGCACAATGTGGTCATACTGGGCAGCTCACAGTGTCCAGCAGTAGCAGAATGTGGTTGTTCTGAGCAGCTCTCAGTGTCCACCAGTTGCAGACGGTGGTTTTACCAGTTACAGACAGTGGTTGTACTCGGCAGCTCCCAGTGTCCACCAGTAACAGAATGGGGTTGTACTGGGCAGCTCCCAATGTAACACTAAAATACTGTGAACAATAATTGTCAATGTTTACAGTTTTGGAGCATATCACATGCAAAATGTATCAAATCAAATTATTCTAATCGTGTTTTTAACCGTCCGTGTGCATGTGTGTGTGTGTGTTTGCACGCGCGCGTGTGTGTGTGTGTGTGTGGGTTTACCTGTGACTGTCATGTGTGTGTGTGTGTGTGTGTGTATGCGTGTGCGCACGTGTATGTGTGTGTGTGTGTGTGTGTGTGTGTGTGTGTGTGTGTGTGTGTGTGTGTGCGCATATACGTGCGTGTGTGTGTGTGTGTGTGTGTGTGTGTGTCTGTGTGTGTGTGTGTGTGTGTGTCTGTGTGTGTGTGTGTGTGTGTGTGTGTGTGTGTGTGTGTGTGTGCGCGCGCGTGCAGAGCTGAGGAAGGCAGAGGAGTGTGAGAGTGAGGATCTTTCTGTAGACAGAGATGAAGACTGGCGCTCGGACCAGGAGGAGCTGAGACACAACAGCGAGGAAGAGGAAGGAGAGAAGGACAGAGAGGAAGAGCACACGCAACAGCGGGCAGAGGACAACATGGTGTGTGTGTGTGTGTGTGTGTGTGTGTGTGTGTGTGTGTGTGTGTGTGTGTGTGTGTCTGTATTTTTGTCTTGAACTCCTATTCTGTGTACTTTCAGGAAAACAGAGGTCTATCATCAGAAGCAGAATCTATTCTCCAGTGAGAGGTGAGAGAAGTCAACTCTACCAAAGCTACTGAATGTAGAACATAATGTATAACCACGTGATTACTGTACCCGAGAAGTAAAAACCAAAAGCCAGAATCGAACACCCATTAGGGACCATCCACTCAACTATGAAGGTTGTATAGACGCAACATGTATACTGCATATCAAACGTTCTGGACGTCTGGTTAACGTTCCCTATTCAACCAAATTCCTCCTCGTGATCTCCATCCCATGCATAGACAGCTTTTCACTGACTTATCCCCAAACTATACTACAGAACTATACTTTTATATACTTGTCCCGGAGAAAAAATGCAGACTAGTCAGATGATCTTCATCATTTTAATAATAACTTTGGCTTAATGACCTAAAAGTGGTAATCCGTAAAATTATTTTGTCCAAAATCCCACATTTTAGCTGACGCGGCCATTCGATGTATTTGCCTTTTGCATGTGCTCCTATCTACGCTGTTTCCGTTGTTGGTGGCAGGGTCCGCCACGTGCAAGAAGTGAAAGGCAACAGCGGCTAATTTGCTCAAGCAGCTTAGGCCTTTGTGGTCAGTATACTGTGGATATGGATAAACATTAACATAACCACCTCAAATGACCAAGAAAAAAACCCCAAATCAATCAATCAGAGGAAGGAAAACTTTAGAGAAAAGAAAGTGAGAGCAAAGAGATTGGAATAAACAGAGAGACTGAATGGCTCCTCCTTAAAAAGCTCCAGCTAAAAATAAGGATCAAGTATGGGACTTTCTAACGAGATAATCTTATGGATTACCCTTTTAAATGTTTCCATAAGCACAGAGGCAGATTGTGATGATTGTGTACCCTCTGGACTGCACACACTGTGACCCTGGGAGGACTGGATGTTGTGAGGATTCACTTTTACTCCTTCAATTACATGTTCTTAAAAAGGAAAACAAGTCATGGCCGCGGGGGCCCCACCTGTTTGTAGAAGCAAACCCCAGCATATTGGCAAAGGCAGATCTGTTGCCGATAAGTAGAAGTAAATATCCCGAAGACTTAAGGATACAAGACATCAGGCCGGTTCTAGACTGCTTAGATTGGGGGGGCAGTAAGAAATGTTGGTTTGCTTATTCACATGTTGGCGGGGGGGGGGGGGGGCAGTTTACTAAGATAACAGACTTGGCCTGGGGACTACCGACCAGTAGCAGCATCCCTTCCTCCCGACACTAATTACAGCTTTCCGAGTTCCCGTGGAATGCTGCATCACTTCTTGCTGTCTCTCATCTCGACCCAATACAAACTTCTAGCGCTTTCTTAACATTTGATTGAGTGGACCCATCGCTGGCCTTGCAAAACATTAACCACGAAAACAAGGCGTGCAGCTGTCGCTCTCACTTCCCATCGAGGGTAAACTCAGCCAAACGCGCACACAAAGAGCCGTCCGTGGAAAAACACTAAATGACAGCAACAGGCTATGACTTGTTCAATATACTGTGATGTTAGTACACTATACTATACCTTAGGTTAGAAAGACTTCAAATGTTGTGTGCATGGACATCAAACGTGAAGGGAAGATTAGTGGAAACCCTGGGAAAGTGTGTTGTGTTCTCTCTGTCCTGAGGATCTGGCTGTGTATTGCGTCATTTTGGAACAGAGAACATATGGTATATGGTTTCACAAGAGAAAGCCTCTGTATCCCTCATCAACTCACTTTACTTTTGTTCTTTATTCATTTATATTTGATTCTAACCAGCCAAAACAGCTTTCTGGGGCCCAGAAACTAACTCCCCTCCAATCTAAGAATCTTAGGTGATTATATGGTATAATAAATATTGTCTGTCAAGTTAAAGTGCATCACTTGGTAAAATAAAACAAAACAAAACAATGACATATTTGAAAAATGTAAATTGAAGCAACAATGTTATAGACCACCACATGGATTGTCATGTACACCATCTGTAAGTCTGAAAATGCATCAACCAATCCAAAAGAGAAACAAATCCATCTGAGAGCTATGTAGTTGTTGAAAACAAGTGGCATTTGCATTGAACTGAGCATATTGTGCACGTTACCTGTAGCTGTAGCAAGAGGAGAGAGAACGTTCTGCAAATAAGTTAAGGAAAACTGGTCATTTTTAACCTTATTGTCATTTTTCAATCATTTGGAGTCAACTCCCGCACCAAGCTGCAATACGTAGTATCACGTCCATGTTCTCTGGTGACTGTGATTTCCCCGCTGTGTGATGAGCTATTCGCCCAATGGTGGATCAATTTAAAAGGTTCTGATGCAACTGATCACTCAAGTTGACTCTCAATGGTCCAAAAATAAAGTTGAATTTGAGGAAGCATCCCTAGACTCTTCAGGGGTCCAGTCATGAGCTTGTACCGGCCTGAGTCAAGGTGTTGCTGTGTTCGAAACGAGTGTCCTGGCACTTTCACTCTGTTCAGGCTAAATGAGGCTGGAGATGGAACTGAAGGCAGCGGAATCTTTCCCCAGGATATTTTTGGCCTTTTGATGCACAGTCCTGCTCAGCTGAGCAGTAAAGCATGTAGGCTGCAGAACATGTCACATTTAATGGTTTGGGGAGCTCGGCTGATAAAAATGCCTCTCTGATTCCATAGAGATTATGAATAAAAAATGTAGATCAAAATAAGATTACACAACGTGTTGTGATGCCCCAAATGATCCACATACTAAAGTGATATGAGCAGAATCTGGATCTCACACACTGTGGGGAATCTTGGCTGAACCACAAACAGATGAGGATAAATGGTCCCTTTACGGCAAAAAGGGAAATTCCACTTAAAGAAGACCTATTATGCTCCTTTTCACTAAGCTAATATAGCTCTCTGAGGTCCCCAAAACATGGTTTTCAAAGTTTTTTGCTGAAAATACCACACAGATTAAGCATTTGAGCCATTCTAACAAGGAAGGGGAAGTGGAAGGAACCACCCTCCCAAGGCCCCTAGTTCCGTGAGCCAATGGGTTTTGAGCTTTACTCCGGGCACAGTTTTATTTCCTCTGTAAACTTCCACTGATTTCAGCTTGCCAGTCTGCCGAAATACGTTTCTGAGCAAATTTCAGGCAATAAATAAGCCATCTAGTTGCTGAATCTTCACTCACATTAGAGCTCAGGCCTCATTTAAAAGTAAGTAAAAAACAGCAAAAAATAAATCAAATTCATAAGTATGTGTTACTCCAAGTGACCCGAAGTCCTTCATGTGAGCGGTGTGATACCATAAGAATCTGATCCTTGACTTGAGCCACGCTGTACCTGATAGGGAGGATGTAAAGGCACCAGGTGTTTCCTGTTTTCCTGTTTGCTCCTGTACAGCTATTGTGCCTTATAAGCACTCATTAACTGCCCCCCCACTTTCTGTGTACGTGAGGCAAATAACATAAGCAACGTATACTCAAGGTCTATATAGACGTGTACTTTTCTCCTTGTTCCTCGGAGATCAGTGCAGAGACTTGTTCGAAGCTGTTGTATCTCTTGATGCTTGCAACCATCGAAAATAAACTTGGACTAAGGACTAAAACAATAAAATAAAATAAAAGTTAGTTCCGACTCTCACCGTGGTGTATGGAGCAGCGTGGGATACGGCAGGACTTGGGGCTTTTATGTTTAATTTAGTTATGGAAACGTCATAAAATAATATTAAATAAAGTAAATACATCTACGTTTTTGTTTTGAGAAACACGGAGCGGATCGCACACAGCAGCCTATAGTAGTGTCAAACTCCCATGGACACACACACACAGAAGGAAACACACAGCAAGTACTTACATTTCCATCGTCTGAAGTTTTGCCACAGACAGTTAGTATTAATTCCTCTTTCTTTTAAAAGGTTAGTGCTGGTCTATGAAGCCAACAGAGCACTTCTCTGATTAGCTCTTAGCTTCATGATACCGAGTCTGATCGTGCTCCAGGCATGGGCGGAGTTACTCAGATGGGGAATGGTTCTAATTCTACTGAAGTGACGTATTACTGCGATGATGCAGGGCAGCAAAGCTGAACGGCTCGTTTCAGGAGGTGTTTTCTGAAACAGACAGTTCAGTAAAAACTGACTGGTTTGTCTAATTTCACAGTTTGTGTGTTAGTAGGCCCCTCAGAGACCCAAATGTATGTGCACAAGCACTGAATAAGTGATGTTTGCATAACAGGTCCCCTGTAATGTTAAAGTCATTTAATCAACAATCTTTGGAGTCACGCATAGCAGCGGTAGCAAATCTTCATCATAAACATCTCTCGCCTGTACTTTGAAAGACTGGATCACCTTCATGCTCTGGGTCCTAAAAATAAGCAGAAACAAAACCCAATGTTTCTCACTCCCTGCAATAAAAGTTCCCAGACCACATTTCCGCTGGCGATGGATTATCATGTTGCAATAGCTCAATTTAAAGGATTTGTCATACGTTTCTACACAGCCCGTTCAGTTTATAGTTGAAAAATATCCCAAGCAGATAAATGGAGTTGTAAAACCACCAGGAGAGCTGGATCTGTGTGTCCAAGCCCTGGGGAAGCGCCCGCAAAGGTCCGCATTGCACCTCCCGAATCCTCTCACTGGACTTAATGGAGAGGAAAATTTACATCCCTACATCCCCTCGGTCCGAGAGTTTGAATCCTTGACGGGCAGTGAGGGATGCGATTGATGCAGAGTTGCGGAGATGCATCGCACAGTGGACTGAAAGTTGAGTTTGGAGCGTCTGTTCGCCTTCTAATGTCTGCCTTCCACCGGAACAAAGCTTGCTGCAGAGCGAGATGCTGAGTTCGTCCCCCATGAGTCCATCACGGTGCAGATGGAACTGTGTCCGTCTGCACCGTGATGGACCTCCGAGGTGATGGGAGTGGGGACCGGATGATTGACAGCACCGGAGATCTGACTCCGGTCCGACACTCGGGCCCGGTCTGACTCTCTGCTTTCGCAAAGGTACTGCACGTGATCACTGAAATTAGTTTCATATCAATATCCATGCCGTCTTTGCTGCCTCCTTATCCATCACCACGGAGCATCAGGCTTCATAGAAATACACCCAACCAGCGATGCAATGCAACAACCGGTCAGGATCCCCCTGCCTAATTCTCCATATAACAGTAATGAATGGTTTGCTTGATTAGATTGATTCATATTTCAGATTTATGTTGATTTTTGGAAGACAGCGTATTTTAAAATGTGTGCAACACTGTCCACCAGAGCTGCCAAGTCTCACGCTTTGACGGCGAGACTAACGCATATCAACCAGTCCTCACTCTCACATGCCATACCTCGTATTTCTCACGCTGAGGATCCCAAAATAGGTCTGATTTATTTATTTTTTTGGTATTTGACGCGTATGTTTCCTCTTTTGGCGGAAACTGTCAGCCCTGCTGCCCACGAAGAAAAAAATCATGGATGAAAAGTAAAGAAATGTGATCAATGCCTTACTGAGTGACGGATGATATTTCTTTTGTTTTTGTTTGCCGCTTGGGGGTTTTGTTCTTGACTGAAACATTAATACACGCATGCGTGTAAACTGTCACACACATGCACATATCAAGGGAACCCCGCCCACGCATGCACTCAACTTGTACTGAGTGGGAGGTAAGTGGAATTGTCAAGGACAAACTGTCCTTTCAGCAAACTGAAGGACATTTACAATGTACAGTGTAGGCATGGTCTTTCTTCAAGACTGTTACTGATGGCAACAGCACATTGACATTCTGGTTATTTAATTAATCTGCAATTTGGGCAGAAGATTAAGACTCAACATTGCGTTGTATCCTCGGACACACACAGGTTGCTGGATAGGCCTTTCCTAGAAATGGTTTATTTTGCTTTGCTTGAGGATTCAGCACAAACTGCATTAAACAGGAAGAGTTTTTCTTTTGCTAAAAAAGGTTGAATAGCCTTTCAGTTGATTTTGTTTTGCAAGGCCAATTTATTTGATCTTTCTATGCTGTTTTCGAGGACTCTTGAATGAAAGAAAAAACAGACAATGGTCATCCTCGCCCGCACTGATGTCGCGTTTTGTCGCATCGGCATATTGGTTGGTTTATCAAGCGCCTCAGAGTAGAAAATCCGTCCTCCCTGCCCAAACATTTGGTCCTACTTTTAGTAAAAGCCTTTTATGAACTTCCTTAACTGAGGAAACTATCGCTACCTCCAGCAGGATTTAGGAAAGATGGAAGAATGTCCTCACTCATTAGGAGTTCCCATCAGCAACCCCAGCATCTAGAAAATGACCCCGTGCCCTTCCTACAGAAAAAAGTGTTCTTGCAACTTTACTTATTTTTGAGTCAACAGGGAAGATGCAACTTTGCAACATCAATGATTTAGGTCCATCACAGCCTCACTCATCAATCACACTTTGGGTAACCCTGAAGGTACGGTCACACGACCGTCACACATGCGCTGCGAAGCGACAGGCTGCAATAAATTTCAAAATGAGCGCGACTTCATCCAGCTGCAGGAGGCGGAGCTACGTCCGGCGACGGCTTCACGGCGACAAGCAAAGTTGAGCAGATTTTAACTTTATGGAAATGAACAGTGCCGAGGGACAGGAGGGTAGATACCCTCTCAATGGCGCTGATCCTCGGAAAATGGATGCCCAGACCAATGTGTAATGGTTCATGATTAGGCTTTTTTTTTTTACATCCCTTAAACTATTGATAAAATAAGGAACACATCATTTAAGTTTCTCTAATAATGACAATTCTTTTTAATAAGGGACGGGTGGAAAGACTAGTTACATAGTTTTTTCAAGTAATTTATTTTGCTAAGTAAATGGCTGCACCCTTTTAATAAAAAAAAAACTAAGTAAACACGGCACCATCTATCTATATAATGTATATTAAATATGGAAAGGGAGAAAGGTTTTAATACAACAGCCAGTCGATTTTGAGCCGACACGCTCACAAACTCCAGGGGCACAGAGACCCTGTGACGAGACGAGAGCTGCTTGGCTTCACGCTGCCGCCCCGTCACCGGCGGTGTGACCCGAGCATCACGAGACGACAAGAATTACGCAGAACCATTCATTTCTGCGTGGCTTATCGATATTTTTTTCATATTTACTGCGTTTGTGCTGTGTATTTTGTTTATTTTCACCGTTCATGATGAGTCCTAAGAAGAAGGATGATGGGAAAAAGAAAAAGGCAATGATTCCCCTTAGAACTAAGAAGTAAATCATAGAAAAATATGAGCTTGGTATATACGGGAAAAATTGCTTCGACATACGACTGTTTTAACGTATGACCGTTCTTATAAAACAAATTACATTCGTAAGTCCAGGTACCACTGTACATCATGAATTTTCCATTAACGGTAGAACCCCATTTGCAAACCTCCCATAATCCCAATTTACTGGTCAAACTAAGTTGCTCAGTTGAATGACAGATAGATACTTTAACTTATAGCTTTTCTGTCATTTGAATGAGAACACGCATACTAAGTCGATATGCTTCTGAGATCTTATCTACAGGTTGCACAGCCTTTTAATTTCAAAATGAAAGTACAGCTTTTATTTTGAAATCCAAAGGGTGTGGAACATGTCATTTATTATTATTATTTTTTTTTTCAATTATATTTATCTTTTTTTCTGTTCTTGTGGTCCGTGCTCTTATTTTATTCAAAAGTATTTTGGTCTAAGTAGTGTAATTTATTTATCTTCATAAAATTAAATAGGTCCTCAAAAGAGCTAAAACTGCTACAACTTGTGTCTTCATCTGTCCGTCCGTCTTAGTTCGTCTCTACCTGGCTCTCCCTCCCCAGATATCTCTCGCTCTCTCTCTCTCTCGCTCTCTCTCTCTCTCTCTCTCTCTCTCTCTCTCTCCTCCTCCTGCCCGGGAAGGAATGTTCTCTCTCCTTTTACTTTCTGTGATATTTCATGTTTGCCATGCAGCTTCAGAAGATAATGGGAGAAAAACTGAACCACATGTGGATATGTGGACACACACACACACACACACACACACACACACACACACACACGCACACACTCTTTAACAAACTGTCTCTTAAACACACACACACATGCTGTTGAATACACATACACTATGTAACACCATATACATCAGACATACATACACACACACACACACACACACACACACACACACACACACACACACACACACACACACACACACACACACACACACACACACGCACTCTTAAATACACTTAGACACAGACTATGTGAAGCACCAAGTCTCTCTCACACACTCTTTGACACAAATACACCAGACATACATACACACACACACACGCACACGCACACGCACACACACACACACACACACACACACACACATTATTTAACACATTGTCACACATACACATACTCTTTTACACACACACACACTCACACTCTCACTTTAACAGTCTCACACACACACACACAGACACACACACTCTTTAACACACATACACACGCATAAACACACACTCACAAACACACATATGCATACAGACACACTTTAACACAGTCTCTGAACCACACACACACCCACACACTCTCTCTCGCTCGCTCTCTCTCTCTCTCTCTCTCTCTCTCTCCCTCTGTAACACTGTCACACACATTCAAAACAAAGTCAAATCTACAGTACAAAAATATAAATCAGTTCAAGATAGTTAAAAGTAATAATAATGGTTTTATTTTTTTAAATTAAAACAATGCATGCAAGAGCACTTTTATTTTCAAATTCAAATTCAGTCAAATTATTCTTGCCTATTGTTAGGTAATTCATATTATTTTCTTGTTTCTTTGTAGTTTTATAGTTATTGTTTATCTTGTGGTTTATAGCCATATTTTGTTTTTATTAAAACAATTGATGCAAATCCCTTCTCTAACACATGAGATCTTTTTCAAACCCTACAACTCTTTGTATTTTATCTTTCAGAGCATTTGGGCCGGAGGGGAGGAGATGGCGCTGGAGAGAGAGATTGAGAGAGATGGAGAGAGAGTCATCCATCATCCCAAACACAGTTTTATCAGAAGGAGGAACAAGGACGTCAAACAGCAGGGATCCTGGCACACACACACACACACACACACACACACACACACACACACACGCACACACACACACACACACACGCGCCCACGTACACTCGTGAAGCGTAGGAAGGCATCACGAGGTTGAAATCCACAGGAATTCTATTAACATACCAGAGAGCGATCAGAGCACACTGTAAAAAAATCCTCCTACTCATCCAACTACAGTAATTTGTATTAAATATACTATACAAGTATGCATATCATATTTATATACAGTTGCACATGCATACATACATGATTACACAGATGTCGCTGAAAATATAGCCACCCTTGCATTTTTATTTTATTTACTCAATTCTCTCAAAAATAAGTTGAAATTAACATTGAAGTATTTGGTCAGTACTTTATTTCACTGTTAATTATAGTACAGGAACTTCATTTAACCCCGCCCCCCCGCCCCCCCCAGAATGATTTGTCAGGTCAAAAATGAAAAAAAAAAATTGTTTACATTTGTAAGTTTATACTTTTATTACTTATATCATCAATTCATCATCACAACACCTTAATCAAGGAATTCCTGGATTGTTAGATGATCAGAAATGAGAATTGAGTTACATTAGTTAAAGTTATTATTGAATTAAATAAATCATTCACTGAAAACTATTAACAACCTATATTTAATTTGCTTAGGGCAGCCTTTGGAGAAAATAATGTTTAATAATTGATTATTGTATTATCAGATTGATTATTATGATTATTATATTATATTATATCATTATTAGAACAACCCACAGCTCAGTTCAGTTAATTAATAACGAAGAATCACCTTACACAATATGATCCAGTTTTTAATTTCCCGCTAAAAGGTTTTCCAGGTCAGTTTAGGATTTCTGTGTGGAATAAGATTATCCAGATTTATAATTTTAAGATTTAAGATTTAGAACTTTTATTTGTTTCACTACAAACCAAAGAAATACATCCAGGATGTGGATACCAACAGATGTTTTATTTCCGTGCATTATTTGAACAAAATGCAAGGATGTCCAATTTCCGGCCATGACTAGATATATGACAGATATAAATATTTTTTTTGTACAGAATATGATATGCTCATATTATACACACAAACCTACAGATACACAAATCTGCGGTTTAAACAGCCAGACAGTTTTTTTAATTTTTATTTCAGAAATCAATCATTTATTTGACTGTACAAGAGCAATGTGTATTCATGTATTATTGTTCACCAACTTATACAAGTTTAAACCGTTAAACCTTCTTACTGTAAGTACTTATTATTTATTATAAATTCTACTTCATTAAAGCCGTTTCTTACTGTTTATCACAGTTTACACACAGGTTGCCTTTTCCCAATACCCACTCACTGGCTTCTCTCCGAAGCAGAGAGGCCGAAACATCTGAATTAAAGATGGAATGATTGAGATGGAATTTTGTTGAAGCGATAACACATCTGTGCCAACATGAATGAGAAAAGCGAGTGTGTACATCAGAACCCTTCCATCCGTGAACCGGGTTTAAGTCCCTTCAGCAGACGATAGCGAACCAATTGGATCATGTAAATTCAATCACATTATATCATTCAAGTTCTTTAAAGTCCAAGCTTAATTGGCTATGTCATCACTTTCAATGTAAATAGTTAAAAAAAAAGTAAATTAATTAAAATTATATTAAATTTATTTGAATACTTTTCCTATTTCAAAAATGCGTAATACATTTTTTTGGACAGGTGTCTGAAAATGGGGAACTTGGCTCAAGCCTCTGAGTGGGCTTTCCTTAGGTTGAGTGATGGAAGCGTGGAAGCAGGCATTGCTATGGAGACACACTGTCAACTTATCTCCCTGCTGGGATTCTAATTGCTCACGCGAGTTACCCTGTTCAAGGCCTTAGATACCAGTTTGTATTATCCTTCAAGCCCAGATATCCGGCTCTTATATGGTGAACTCTGCACCCCATTGCACCTTTCAACATCTGGCAAGATGTTGAAGTTGATAATCTGAATGAAAAATATCACATTAAGCAGACGCTTTTATCCAAAGCGACTTACAATTATTCAAACACCGACGGACGCAGCCATCAGGAGCAAAGTGTCTTGCTCAAGGACACCACAGCATTCTAGCAGGAGGAGCCTGGGATCGAACCAGCAACCTTCAGATTACTAGCGCTACCTCCTGAGCTACCATCCATGTTGTAATTGACAATATATTTGACCAATGAGCGCATTAGAACCCAAAGTGATAGTCGGTAACAAAATCTCCCCCCTCCTGGAAAATCCCAAATTATTGTCGCTACCATTGCAGGAAGAGGGTTAGGATTGGAGACCATATATAGAGCAGATGTATATTAATTTCTTATTTTCATTTTCATTTCATTTGGACTTTGGGGTGAATCCATGAAGAAACACATGGCCATCCAGCGTGAATAATGAACAACAAACGTGTTTAATCCAGAATGTCCCAAAAGAGTTTGGGGATAATTTTCCGTTTTTAACCCTCTGAATCCTTCACTGAATCCTACAAAGTGTCGTTCTTTTTTGAGAGGGGGTGGGGGTGGTGAGCATGTGACGGTGCCTGGCTAGAAGGTGTTTTACTGTCTGTTTGTATTTGTATTCTCAGCCTGTATTGATATCTGTACACGTCTGTGCGCTTTTAAATTTTCATTCGATCGCTCGCCATCTTTCGTGGCCAAAATGCCCAGATGTGTTCCCACTCTGCCCCCGAAATATTAGGCAGACGGACATTTTGGCTAACTGCGTAATTTGTAATTTGCCAAGGAATCGCGGCACCCCATCCTTTCATCTCAGTAGGAAAACCAGTCCTCCTGGAAAGAGAGTCTGCTGAGGTCGGTCTTCCCAAAATTCACTGGAAGAGCTTTCACTTTTCCAGGAGTCCAGAAGTACTTTCTGATAGCTGCTCAAAGTAAAATCACCTGACAGACACACCCAACGCAATCCAGACCTCCACCAGCACATCTCCTCTCATCCTGCCATTCCCAGAGCTGCTCCTCTTTTGCTCTTCCTCCTTCCCTTTCCTTCCCATTCCCACCTCTTTGTATATTTCCTGTTCCTGTCCACGTTCCCCATGCTTATAGTGAAATGCTCTGCTAATGATTTTAAATGATTTGTGACATACTGTACTATGATGATGATGATGATGATGATGATGATGATGATGATGGAGATGATGATGATTATAATGGTGATGAAGACTCTTCTGTACTGAGAGGCTGCCAGATGCCTTTACAAACACATGTAAATAAAACCAAAAGATTGGGACTTGTGGCCGGCGTCAAGAGCTTTTTTTCCCAACTCAGTGAGACAGAGAGATAGAGCGAGAGAGAGGATCTTAGAACTTGGGAATGGATTTGTTTTCAGCTCCACATTTTGACATTTGAAATTTTCTCTCATAAAATATTCACAAACCTGTGTACTGAATTTTGAAGTGACAGAAAAAAATTCAAAGATGTGTAATTTGATATTTGAATGAATATACGTTTATTTTTTACTCAGTGTTGTTTTCCAATACAAGCATCTGAAATCAAAACCTCTCAAATTGTTTATTGCAAATTTACAAAATGCTGAATCTGCGGTCCTTCACTTTGCAACACTTCTTACGAGAAGCCTGTTGCAAAACATACTTGTGTACCTGTAACTGTCGACGCGCATCATCCCCGGAATGAGGTGCAGCTTTGCAGGTTCGTAATAATATCTCAATATTAAGTCTTTACAGATGATGCAGTATTCATAACACCTTAATGTAAAAATATGTTTACACAAATACCTGTTTATTATAACTTTATTATAGTATTCAACTATGTTTACCTTTAATCAAAATACAATCAGCTGTTAAAAACCTTAATAAATAAGTAGACAATTACTCATTTAGACAGACTTGTCAATTATTGTTTCATAAAAGCATACTCTCAGATTCAGATTCAGATTCTGGCTCCCTTCCCGCTGTCCTGTGGTGAATTAGCCGCATTCAACACTAAGGGAATAGTTCCAGTACTACAACAGTATGGCATGTTGAAGCAACTCCCTGAAAGATTGTCTCAGCCCAAGGAGCCACTGCTTTACACATTAAAAACTGTTCTTCCCCATGCTGTAGCTCTTAAAGCAAATTTACTGAGGATAATGCCTTTCAGGGCAAGGGGTTCAAATGCCTGTTCCCCATTTGTTCTTTCCAGTTAATCCTGATGGCCAGGTCATTAGTCTTGAGCTTCGCAAGGACTCTCCAGACTGTGCCCTTCATGGTCATTTCTCCACATACTGCAAGAGATGCGATGTGAAAGACAAAACAGTTGTATGTTGTAGAGGTGTGTTCTGACGCAGGGCCAGGGAATGAGAGAGGGGAGGCAGGTGGAGGAGAAACAGGTTGGCGTGTATTTATTTACAGGATTTAAACAAAATGTGGCTTGTGGGCCAAAATGACAACTTAAAGGCTCGCAGGCAAACACGGAATCGTCCGCTCGTCTCGCCCGGTCCACACCATGTCCTGCAAGCACACCGATCGTCACTGCGGGGACAAAAAAACCCATATTACTTCCTAGTTTTAGGATCGGAGGAATCCGCAAAGTCCCTCCGTTGATTCGCCCGATCCGCAGCAGCTGAGTGGCCCCAGAATGGGCGCCTGCACCACCTGTCTGCAGCGTTGGCTTGACCACGCCCCCCTGGCCCGCCACATTATGTTTTCAAGACAATAATGGTTAGAGTACACAACATTAGAATAGTACAGAGGCTACGTCATCACTTTCAATGTAAATAGTTTAAAAAAAAGTAAATTAATTAAAATTATATATAATTTATTTAAATACTTTTCCAATTTCAAAAATGCTTAATAGATTTTTTCAAGACCTGCCATTTTAGAGATGCTCTGACCCGGTCGTCTAGCCATCACAATTTGGCCCTTCTCAAAGTCACTCAGATCCTTAAGCTTGCCATTTTTCCTGTTTCCAACACATTAACTTCAAGAACTGACTGTTGCCTTTTTGGCTAATATTTCCCAGCCATTGAAAGGGACCATTGGAACGAGATGAGCAATGTTATTTATTTCACTTGTCAGTGGTTTTAATGTTGTGGCTGATCGGTGTATGTTGTAATTGACAGTCTATTTTACCAATGAGTTCATGAGAACCCAAAGTTACTTTCGATCAAAATGTAGAACAAGCAAAGACCATATATAGAGCAGATGTATATTCATTTCTTAACAAATATGCAATATTTCACTTGGACCTCAAGGTGAATTCACAGAGAAACCCATGGCCACCCAACGTGAGTAATGAACGACAAACATTGTTCAATCCAGAATGTCCCAAAAGAGTTTGGGGATCATTTTCCATTTTTCCTATGATGTGCCATTATTTTATATACACTATATATATACTGCCTTTGTGACACTCTCACAGTAACGGTCTATGTGACCTGCGTGATAAAACCCCCCAAGCCGGCTGGTTCGGAGGAGATGCTCTTTACCTTTCTGTGTGACTTGTGAAGTGCTCACCGCTGAAAAATCTTCTATGCAATAAACATAGACTAAGTGACAGTTGTTGTATTTTCTGTTTGACCTGAACTATCTCACCCCATACTTCGACCACCACCTGAGTAGCTGGAATTTCCACATCAATTCTTTTGTGTCACAAACAGGATCCCTAACTCCAGATATCTCACTCAATCTCCCTGCCCAGGATTGAGAGGATCTGGGGAGAGGGACTGATCGGCTGGACGGACTGGGGGATTGGAAGGACCCTCGTGCCCCGGCAGGACCCTCGTGGTCACCCAGGGGCCGGGCCTACCAAGAACATATGAACTTGGTGTTTCTCGCCCGCCATGCCGTACACCTGGTGGCAGGTAAACGAGATTTTGGCTCTGCCACAGGGACCCGACAGTGCGTGTTGACAGAAGCTCAAGAGATGCTCCTGGCCTTGGTGCCAGAACAACAGTGGGCTCAGGAGAAACACGATGTGGGCCTAATGGCTGGAGCTACCCCACTACAGGTACATCCAAAATCTTCATACAGGCCATGCAAACTGCAGTACCCTTTAAAAAGGAAGGCTGAGATTGGCATTGCACCTTTTTTTGACTTGCTGTTAGAAAGAGGAATTGTCGTACCATGCCCCACATCCCCATGTAACACACCCATACTCCCAGTCTGCAAGGCGGATGGGGTGAATTGGCGATTTGTACAAGACCTAAGGGGGGTAAATGAGTCTGCTCATCCCACATTCCCTTGACCTTGACCCACATGCCCCAAGGGTACGCGGAGACCCCCACAGTATTCAGTGCAGCATTAGACGAAAATCTCGATGGTTTCACGTTCAAACACGGCAGCACACTAATCCACTATGTCGACAATTTATTAATATGCTCCCCTAACCAGTAAGCCCGCGAGGCAGACACAGTATTATTGCTAAAATACCTTGCAAAAAAAAGGCCCCAAAGTAAGTAAGTCAAAATTACAAACAGCCTATTCAGAAGTGACCTATCCAGGCCACCTCCTTTCAGAAAACAGGAAGAAAATAGACTCCGAGAGGGTGGAGGCAATTCTAAAAATACCTCGCCCCCGAACTAAGAAACAGTTGTCATTTCTAGGGTGCACCAGCTTTGAAATAATATGGTAACTCAATTCCTAAACGAAGAACAGGTTGAGGTTCTCCTGGAAGCCATCGCTTTGCCAACCTGATTGGCCATATGCAAATGTGTGGTGCACACCAGGACAACTGATCCACTTGCCCAAGGGAATGACCTGGCCAACAAGCGGCAAAACATGCTGCATGGAAAAAGCAACCACACACACTGCAGGGGCCAGCCTTAGAAACTACCCCCTCATGGGACCACCTGACAGAATTCCAACAGAACGCAAGGAAACAAGAGCGAGCCACATGGAAGAAAAATGGTGCTCTGGTAAACAGGATATGGGAGGGACAAAATGGTAAGCCCTTCCTCCCAAAATGTTTATACCCTTATTATGTGAAATTGACACATGAGAAGGACCATGTGTCAAAGGGGGGAATGGTGGGTGAAATACAGTACAGTACATTTAATTTGTACCACTTCCGACATTGGTCGCAGCCAACCAACGGTGCCACCTGCGACACCGGTCCCAGATATACTGTTCGACCACCTAATAATGGACTTCATCACCCTCAACCCATGCCGAGATAAGCAACATTGCCTAATAGTGATTGACGTGTTTTTGAAATGGATAGAAGTATCCCCGACAGCCAAGGCCGATGTGGCGCAGTAGCTAAAGCACTGATTACGGAGATAATTTCCAGGTGGGAGATTCCCTGGAAAATCTCCTCAGATAATGGCCCACATTTTATGAATGGGGCCCTCAAACAGTTCGCCGCCTACCTACATGTAAATCTCAAAACACACTGCGCCTACCACCCCCAGGCTGGAGGAATAGTAGAACGTGCTAACGGTACGTTAAAAAACAAACTGACTAAGGCAATGGAGGACACAGGAATGGACTGGGTGGCATGTCTGCCATTTGTGCTAACCCTTATGCACAGCAGCTCATACCCCTCCACAGGATTATCACCGTATGAGATCCTCCATGGCCGGCCCATGAACACGGGTCTGGTTGCACTCACTGGCCCTAAACACTAGAAGGGATAGATGATGTAATGACGACTCACCTTAATGATGACTTAACCTTCTCACTGCGCTTAGACAAACCCACCTACAGGTCAAATCTGCCCTACCAACCCCTGGGGAGGGACTACTCCACGACCTCCAAGCCATAGATTGGATAGTGGGCAAGGACTTCCGGAAGAAATGGTGGAGCGCCCCCAGGAGGAGAAGGCCATACCAGATCCTGCTCGTCACAGCATTGGCAGTGAAGGTCGCAGAAAGGGCAACATGGATCCATGCCAGCTACTGTTAGAGGGCCCCGGAACCCTCGGAGCAGGGGGAGAAGAGCCAGCCGCAGGCCGCAGCGCCTGGCTGGACAGTGGTATAAGGAATGTTCAGGCAGAAGGGAGAAGTCGGATAGAGAGGCAGGGTGATATGCAATAGGAACACTCATCGCCTACAGTTGGCAGAAATCTATCCCTGAACGCCCTTAGTGAACCGGCCTTATACAATGCAGCCGTAGAAACCACTACAACGAGCAGGAGGGATGCAGCCAGTGCTCACAGTCCCAATGAGCGTGGCAGCCGCAGCTGGTTTAGTAATCCAGGGGCCTCACAATCTCAGACACGGCTCCCACAACAGGCCCCACCACCACGGGTGCAAAGCCGCCTACCCCTGCAACACTGATGGCTCCTGCTCGTCCACTACCAAGACGAAGTTGAACTACAGTGCAGTGGGCCTACCTGACCTGCTTCTCGAGCGGTTGGAGGATCTGTTTTGTAGTTACAGAGCGATGTTAGCCAGATATGCTATGGTATTTGTAGCCATTCTCAACAGTTTTCAGGTTCATGTTTTGTTGTATTATTCCTGTGTCCGACGGGACGGTAGCTCAGGAGGTAGAGCTGGTCGTCTAGTAATCTAAAGGTTGCTGATTCGATCCCAGGCTCCTCCTGCTAGCATGCTGTAGTGTCCTTGAGCAAGACACTTAACCCCTCATTGCTCCTGATGGCTGCGTCCGTCGGTGTTTGAATAATTGTAAGTCGCTTTGGATAAAAGCGTCTGCTAAATGCAATGTAATGTAATGTAATGTAATGTGTTAAGTGACCTCATCAGGACCCTGGAGAATCAAATTGTCTGCCAAGGCCAATTCACTGCCATAACACTGGAATGGGTTCCTCCCTGTGGCAATGACGACTCGGACGATGGTCCGGATGACAACGGGCCCATGCCGAAAGGAGTAGTGCCAGCTGTGTGAATTAAATGAAATGTGTTGACTAACAATGGGAATGTTATTTTTCATATATATGTGTTGATTAAAGGATTAATCAAAAGGGGGAAATGTAATGGAAAATTATGAATGAGATGATGAAACATGTTTAAACTGCTGAAACAATTGCAACTGCCTTTGTGACCTATGCATATGACTACACCCTCAGCAACTGCCTTTGTGACACCCTCACAATAACGGTCCATGTGATCTACCTATGTGAGGTCCCCCGATCCGGCTGATTCGGGGGAGCTGCTCTTTTCTTTTCTGTGTGACTTGTGAAGTGCTCCCTGCTGATTAATCTTCTATACAATAAACTTAAACTAAGTGACAGTTGTTGTATTTTGTTGTATCCATGACATGACATGCCTTGGCTTGAAGGCATTTTTACTATATGTTTGTATTTGTATTCTCAGCCTGCATCAACAAATCTGTACTCTCTCAAATTGTCATTCGATTGTTCGCCACTTTTCGTGGCCGAAATGCCCAGATCTGTTCCCACCCTATCCCCAAAATATTCAGTAGACGGACATTTTGGCTAAATATGTAATTTGTAATTTGCCAAGGTATTGTGGTACCCCATATTTTCATAGCCAGGAAAACCAGTCCTCCTGGAAAGAGAGTCTGCTGAGGTGATTCTTCCCAAAATTCAATGGAAGAGCATTTACTTTTCCAGGAGTTCTGGTAGCAAGTCAAGGTAGAATGACCTGACAGACAAACCTGAGCGACTCCAGAAACCTCCCCCGCTCTTCCTTCTTCCCTTTCCTTCACATTCCCACCTCCTTGAATATTTCCTGTTCCTGCCCATGTTTCCCATTCTTATGGTCAAATGAGAACCAAATGGTCAGAAAAGCAATTTAATTTTTGTCATGAAATTTGTAGTTGGTCCCTAATATGCCACTAAACCAGCTACCGACTCTCAGTGCTGCCGCTGTCTGCGAAGCTTCCCCCCACCATTCCTGCCGCTCCACATTGATAGTTACAGGTACACAACTTCACTTTGCAACAGGCTTCTCGCAAGAAGTGTTGCAAAAATCAAGGACCGCAGATTCAAGAAGTTGTAATGACCAATACATTGAACCTCTCAATGTAATTTGAGCGATTCTGATCACAGCTTTGTGCTTGTACCAACCATGTGTGAGGTTGTGACCCTAGATTTGTAGTTTTACTGGAAAATGGCTTCAAAAATAAATAATGTATATTCATTCAAATATAAAATGAAACATTTGGGATTTTTTTCTGTCACTTCAAATTAGGAACATGGGTGTGTATGTAGACGCTCGGGGCATGTGGCTGGATGTGGCATCTGGCCCGTTGTGGCGGGGCGGGCCCCGTCCTTGCGTGGGGCGCTGGTGGGCGCGGGGCCTCCGCTTGCTCGCCTGCGGGGCTGGTGTTTCGGGCGGGTGTCGGTCTGTTGGCACAGGACCTGACTCCAGGCCTGCGGTCCTTGCCTGGCATCCGCGGCTTCTGTACCTGCTGCTGTGTCTTGTGCCTGCACCTGGGGGTGGGTTGTATGTGTGCGCCTCAGGGGTGCAGGGTCTTCTCACGCTCTCCGGGACTAGTTTATCTTCCTCAGTGCCGGACGTGGGTGTTGCTCTGCGGGATTCCGGCTTCCAGGGCTGGGGGGTCTTCAGTAGCTGCATGGCAAAGTGCTTTGGGCTTTCCCTGAGGAAAAGCCCAAAGCCGTGAGGTGAGGTGTCTATATGGCCAAGGACTCAGGGGTGGCATCGTGACCTTTTCCACTTCTTGGAGATTAATCAAAGGGGGAAATGTAATGGAAAATTCTGAACGCGCTATGATATAATTCCGACCTCCAGGATCCCAGAAAGATTGTAAAATCGTTCTCGATTGCTGGCAGTTCTGTTTAACAATAAGCTGTGCTCTTGTAATCCCACAGGTCGTTCACAGGACAGAGTTATTGCAGCAGTTTTTGATGATTAAAGAATAAATAAATAGTGGTATTGCAACTTGAGAAGTTGAACTCCACTTGCAGACTAATTGTCCCAGATTCAATGGAACACATACTTGGTCTTGTATGCCCAGCATGGTGACAGCACAGATATTAAAAAAAAATAAAACAAGGAACACGGCTGTGTGAATATTTTATGTAAGTGAAATGTCAATATGTAAGATTCTATATACAAATTCATATTTTTGTTCCACAGGTTCTGACATCCTATTCTACAAGCTCCGGTAATTTGCAACATATTTACCTTCATACCTAAGACCGTCTGAGATGGTCTGTCCATCACGTCAGTACCTCTACGGCAATGATGAAATACTTTTCATCTAATGGTGGAGTTTGCCAAGAAGAAGGAACCTGCCAACACCAGTGCCAAAGCACCAAGATGTAATAATTACATGAACAACCTCCATCATTTAAAGTATTTTCAAAACAAGCCTCATAACGTCAACCCACAAATCCACTCTAACGCAGACCCAGCGCACAGTGATTTGAGGCTGATGAGGCTGCCAGACATTTTTGACTCCAAGTTGGAATCAGAAAGATGCTCTTTGATTGGTTTAAAAAATATTTGATTCCCCCGCCCCCATCCACTACCGCCAAGTACAAAAATATTCTCAGAATCAGAACCTTTTTTTTCAGCCCAGCACACTGGTACATTGCAAAATAGCCATATAAAATACTGAATGTATGAAATGCATTCATCTGCATTTATCTGGGGCAACGTGGCACTATGGTTGTTAACTAAATGACTCCTGGTCTAAATTATAGATATAGATGAATATACTGTACAGGATTAATTAATACGGATACACTATATAGGGATGATAACAATGGGGGTATTACTATGTTATTTCTAAATTATTACAGTGTCTACAATGTTGCCATTGTTATACAATGTTCATTTGGGTGCAGTTTTATAGTCCCTTGAGGAAATGTCAATGAAAACATAATCATGAAAATAAACAATTGTGGTCACTAGAATGCCACGAACAAATACAGAAAACTATCATTACTATAACTATCAAAAATCGGCTTTTTTTTTCCGAGGTAAGTTTTCAAATTTTTAATAAGCAAATTGGAAATGGGGAAAAAAAAGAAAAAAAAACTTGGACAGAAGTTCTCAGAGTGTAGGTCTGGGGTCCCCCCAGGGGTCCTTCAAGTGGTTCAGTGGGGTCACCACCAAAATGTATTATCGTTTATCGTTTATACCAGAACTTTCTTTCATTTCTGAGACATTCCCACCATTAGAGAATGTACAATAATGACAGTTTGAATCCTAGTTTCCCTGTTGTCTCCCAAAATATTATAGAGACACGCTCAGATCTTACAATAAAAACATTCACAGATTGGACCCCACAGACTAAATCTTATCAAATGGATTTCCTGAAAAAGATTAAAAAATTGAGTCTGAATTTATAAATGGAAGTTTATAAATACTGGCTTTGTAAATGGTTTATATGCAAGTGGACAGAATTATATTGTGTGTTTTCAATTATTTTCGTTCTTTGTTCGAAGGGATGAAGGGATGTCTTTTTTGAAGCCTATGTTACTTTCAAGTTTTACAATTGTTTTTCACATTCTTTCACTTGCAGAGTGCCGAGTGGACTGCTCCATTAAAGATTAATCCAAATTATTTATATGCAATTTTAATGTTTTCATGTTAATGTTTTAATTTTAAAGACACAAAAGAATTGAAATGTCTAAAAATTCTGATTATTTTACTATGTGTACTATGTGTAATTTATATAGTATAGACACTTATTTGCATGTAATTTCTTTGTGGTGATTATTTGATTTAATTTAATTTATGACATAGATTATTATTATTTTATATATTTATATATATTGTGCAAGTGGTTATTTTAGCACAGTTTAAGAAGTTGAGAAAACTCAGAATGGAGTTTGCAGCTTTTGCCAACTCATTTAATTTGAAATGTTTTTGTTGAAATCAACTCGTCCTCAGCTGTGCATTATCAACCAAAATCGGATATGTTTTTTAGCCTATTGCATCATCATATCATATCGTATCATTATTATATTATTGTTTCTTGATATATTTCTGGTTGTGAAAGAGGTTCTTTTATTTTAGCTCATCTTTTAGCTCATTTATCACACGTTAGGTATGTTAGCGTCAGGGTCCTGAACACACTGAGTTCTGCATGCAGGGAAAAGATGTTATTTCCGCCTATTTTACCTTTTCCCTATTTCTGCACACTGTGGAACCTTAACAGTCATGGAATTTGTGAGAAAAAAGGCAGATGATCAATCTTCATGGATGGAACTCTTCAACCGAGTGATGTTTAAATGTTGAGGGATATGTTTGTTTGGAGTACACTCCCGACTCCTCTTTATTGGGAGATCTTACATTCCTGTACACAACTGTCACAACTGTTTTAGTTGTTGTCAAACTCAATGACAGCAATCATTGAATTTGATGAACTCACTGAAATGTTTTTCTGCTCCAAGTCGGGGCTGTGGAATGACTGATTCCAAATTTTTGGAAATGGTTTGAATAGTTAGTAAATTAAATAATTAGGGAGCTAAATTCAAGATTCAAGATTCAAGATTCAAGATTTTTATTTGTCACATACATATACATACTTCCATACATATATGCAGTGAAATGTAATGCAACGCACCCGGTGATAGCACACAATAAGTCCTAGGAAAAAGTACAAAAATAAAATAAAATAAAAAGTAGAAAATTCCTTTCTAATAGACCGACTAACTGACTCCTAAAACGTAATACAGTAAGTGGAATACTTATAGAATAATGAATGAACCTGGTGAAAGTCAAACTTTGGAGGTGATTATCTCAGAATCCCTGTTTGCCACACCCTTGTAATTAACAAGTCATAACTATAAAAATATTTACTTGATTTGCACAAGTGACACTTTGTTTGGAAGCTCTGATTCTCCACTTTGAAATATATATATAAACATATAAAAAAAAAAAATTTTTTTTTTTTTTTTTTTTTTTTTTTTTTACTTAAAGGTGTTAACTTGGTTGGAACCAAATAACCTATACATTTTTCTCTAATCCGACTGCAGAATGACGTGACTTATAGTTGAATACTCCCTGGCCCAAAGTTAATACTAGCAGTTCGAAGCTAAACAAATCATTCACGTGATTTTTTAGGAGTTGGATAGGAAAATTTATAGTTGATCAAATGTTATTGATCAATGCCAGTAAGGCTTCTATTAGCTTTATCACTGCTGTGATCTCAGGCTTATTGGTTACAGTTATTAATTGTACCTTTAAGAGTATAAGTAAAAAATATATTAAAAAAATAGGTATTGAATGCTAAATTTTAAATGTTTTTGGTATGTGAATCATATTTTTCCTTACCTTCTCTAGTTGCTTAACTTATTGCTGAAGTTATGAGGCGCCTCAAGTGAAACATGAAACTCATGTTTTTTTTCTGCCCCTTTACAGAAACTTATTTTGACAGATTTTGAGTTTATTAAATGGCAGCACATTAATTCGGATGTTGATGGTTTATTGATCTGCTTGTTTTATGTATACAAAGGACTTCCTAAAATACTTAGAACAAGATGGTCACTTTTTTTCCTTATGACATCAGCTGGCACAAAAGAACGTTCAATATTTGAGTCATGACATTAATTAAATTTTTAATTTCTAATTTTCTTCTCAGGTAACACCATGGCATGGCCTTTCTGGGCTTTTCTGGTGGCTGTGGCTATTGTTGTTTTGGGATCGTGGAATGAGGTGACGCTTGCCCAGCCATTTGACGGGATCAATGTTTTTGTTGCTTTTCAAACAAGCTTTTTCCCCTGCTCCATGTTGGGTTTGCTGGATTACTTTAACTATGGATGTGGCAGATGGGTTTATGTTGGTTGTATTGTTGCAATCTTATGGAGATGAATTTCGTCTTGTGCATACAATGCTCGGAAACTTGGTGCCGGGGTTATTGGGTTGATTTTATGCTGTAGCCTTTATCTTGCTACAGAGCAAATCGGCTCATTTCTTTCTCGCAACACCTCTCCATCATCAATATGTGCAACTTTCACTTTGCTCATGTCACTTTAAGGTGGTGCACGCCGCTACTCCAAGTTCTCTTCTTCCCTCCTATGGAGATCCACATGACAGCTTGGCAGCAATAGCCGTTGTGCCTTCGCCCCGCCCAGATCTTGCAACTGAAGCTCTTGAAAAGTTAAACTACGATAATTTAGACTCTGCCATTTTTTTATTTGTATAAAACAGTGTTAGTCCATTTTTTACAACTGGTTGTTTTTTGTGTTTCAATCTGTTGTGAATTGTCTTTTATTTTATTTTGATTGCATGAATGTGTACAGGCAGATGTGATACGGTGTGGTTTAGCTGATGAATGAGACATACAGAACATCCATTTCACGTTTTGATGTCATAACCTGCCTGCCTGAGCAGCGCCACCATTCCAATGTGCTTCAAGACTACCACCATTGTCCCTGTGCTCAAGAAGTCACCTGTGTCCAGCCTCAATGACTACCGACCTGTCGCACTCACCACCATCATCATGAAGTGCTTCAAGAGGTTGATTCTGAGGCACATAAAGACGCTCCTGCCTCCAGCCCTAGACCCCCTGACATTTGCGTATCGAGCCAACCGCTCCACTTATGATGCCATCACCATTGCCCTTCACCTAGCACTCACCCATCTGGACAAAAAGGACAAATATGTCCGAATGCTGTTACTAGACTTCAGTTCTGCATTCAATATGATCATCCCCCAGCACCTGACCAGGAAGCTGAGCCTGCTGGGCCTGAACACCTCCCTCTGCAATTGGATCCAGGACTTTCTGACGGGCAGACCTCAGATGGTTCGGATCGGGAACAACACCCCCAGCACCACCACACTGAGCACAGGGGGCCCCCAGGGGTGTGTGCTCAGTTCATTGCTGGTAACACTACTGACTCCTGACTGCACAGCACTACACAGCACGAATCAAATCATCCAGTTCTCCGATGACACAACCGTGGTGGGGCTAATCGAAAAGAACGACGAGTCAGCATACAGAGAGGAGGTGAAACAGCTGACAACCTGGTGCAAAGTCAATAACCTGTGGCTGAATGTAGACAAAACCAAAGAGATGGTTGTTGACTTTAGGAGATCACAGAGGGACTATGCGCCACTGGACATCGACAGCTCCCAAGTGGAGAACACCACTTGGGACTGTAGAGAGCATCCTTAGTAGCTGCATCACTGTCTGGTTTGGTAACTGCACCAATCTGGACCGTAAGAACCTGCAGCGAGTAGTGAGGACATTTGAAAAGATCATCGGAATCCCTCTCCCGTCCATCTCAGGCATCTACACCACACCATGCATCGCAAAGCAGCGGGCATTGCGAAAAGCCCCACCCACTCCTCCCATAAACTTTTCACCCCCCTCCTATCTGGCAGAAGGTACCGAAGCATACGGTCCCTCACATCTAGACTATGCAATAGCTTCTTCCCCCAGGCCATCCCACTCCTCAATACTCAGGGACTGATCTGTGATTGTGCTAAGAACAATGCAGGAAGAGTCGTTTCTACTGCTAGTTTTCTGCATTCTATTCCAAGTGCTCTTCTCAAACACATCCTGATGGACTAATCAAGCTGATGCCTTGTCATGGTTAAAATATTGTTTGGTGATAATTTACATGTTTTTTTCTTAATAGAATCCAAGTGAATGTAAGGACGATAACATGGTGTGACCCAACAAAAGCCACATATAAATTACATCACGTGAATCATTAGTGATCAGATGGTCCAGTTAGTATTTATGACTTTTAGATTTTACTTAATTAATGGATTGTGTAGATGTTATTGTGTATCATATTATTCTGTTATTTTTACAATCGTGGACCTAGACCAAACAATGTTGTCATAATATATGGCTCTCACCCAAGTGATAAAGTCTACAGTATGTGCCCAGGTCAAAGCAACCCTACCCTTCCCACTTGAAGGAAGTAGCAGCACCGCAGCAGCAGTTAAGGTGGCAGAATGATTAACGTGGGTACACACATCTCATTGCCAGAAAGTCCCCAACCTTCCAGAGGACTGGAAAATTGACAGGGAAAATCATTGGATGTGAACTGAGATCACGATCCTAACAAAGAAAAGATAGGTCACGTCTCTGTGATCATCTTCCTCATTACCATTGCCATCGTCCTGTTGATTACCAATGATTACCAATGATTAACAATGGAACACAGTTCCAAAGTGGGACTTAAATAACAGCCGCTCCCCCAACCAACTCTCACTTACACCAAATCCACTAGAGTAGCCCAAGTGAGAAATGAACATTCTGTCACTAACATAGTCCAGCCATGGTTAAATGTCGACTCCACCAGATGATTGGAAACCACCTTATGATAATAACAGAGATGTTGAGACATTGAGATGTGAAGATGTTTGTCTAATTATGTT
>NC_137192.1:26079351-26184351 GCF_960531495.2 Zeus faber | reverse complement strand
TTGCTGGGGGTCCTAACTGGGGGTCCTAACTGGGGGTCCTAACTGCTACAGACTCTCTGCTTCCGCAGAGAGTCTGTAGCAGTAAATGTTCTACTGCTTCATTGTCCAGGAAGAGCATCGCGATTTTCTGAGATTTTTGTGGTTTGAAGATAACGACCCAAACAACCACATTAATGAGTACCGCATGAAAGTGCATGTTTTCAGCAACTCTCCTTCCCCTGCTGTAGCCATCTACAGCCTGAGAAAAGCAGCCCTGCACAGAGAAAAGGAACATGGCAGCGAAGCTAGACAGTGCATCATGAGGAACTTCTATGTTGATGATGGGCTTCCCTCATTCCCCACTGACGAAAAGGCCATTGCCATCCTGAAAAGCACAAAAGAAATGTTAGCGGAGTTAAGCATTAAGCTATATAAAATAGCCTCTAACAGCCGTACTGTGATGGATGCCTTTTCCCCTGAGGAGCGGCCCAAAAACTTAGTGGATCTAGAGCTAACTGTTGAACCCTTGCCACTGCAGCGCAGTTTGGGACTCACTTGGAACTTGCAGTCAGACACATTCACTTTCCGTGTATCCAAAGAGAAGAAGCCATTCACTAGAAGGGGAATCCTGTCTACTGTCAATGGGCTTTATGACCCCCTGGGCTATGCGGCACCTGTCACAATTCAAGGAAAGGCCTTAGTCAGGGAGCTGTCTGCCGAACAAGCTGAATGGAATGCTCCCCTGCCAGCATTAAAAGAGGAACAATGGAAAATGTGGACCAACTCACTCTGTGAGCTTGAGCAGCTTCAGATTGAAAGACCCTATGTGCCCGTTTCCTTGTGCTCCACAAAACACAGAAAACTGTGTCTTCTCTGATGCTTCCACTATGGCCATATCAGCAGTGGCCTATCTTAAAGCAACAGATGAAAACGGACATATTCACATTGGATTCGCCATGGACAAGCCAAACCTGAGCCAAGGAGATGTTGTGCTGCTCAAGGATGTACAGGTCAAGTGGAATGAATGGCCAGTCGGAGTGGTGGTGAATGCCATTCCCAGCAAAGACTCTAAAGTCCGCAAAGTAGATGTGAGGGTCAGACAGGGTACTCAGCGGGTGTATTCTAGACAGGTCTCTGAAGTTGTTTTACTTGTAAAAGGGGAATAGTGTTATAATACATTATAACAAGCGGGGAGTGTGATGTTCTGATGTTTATCTGGGGAAAGGGCGACCCTAGTGGTAACTCTATACGCGGTGTTTGTTTGTACTATCGATCTTGCCGTAGATTGGGTTTGATGATACTTGCGGAAGTGAGCCGTCTCATGCGTTTCTTTTTTGATCCGGTTGGCTGGAAAACATGTTTGTCTTTTTACAGTGCTTTCTAAGTAATAGTTTGAACGATACAAGCTGCTTCATTCTTGGAAAAACTGTTAACTATCTGTCGAGCCGATGTAGCAGGCCTGCGCGCCACATACACGCACTGAAGCGGGGGCAGAAAAGAGGTAATATGCACATGTAGTTTATACAGTATGGCTGTATGTACTGTATATAACTAGTCATTGCGTTCTGATGGGGTAGTTTTGTTTGAAAGGAAAAAAAGTCAAAGTACAACATTAACATATCTACTTGAGCGGAATTCCAAGAAATCATGGAATTGTTTTGTTTAAAATTATGTAACCCAAATGATCGGCTCATCAAAGTAGCCACGTTTTGCAGATAATTTTCCTACAATCAAATGTTGTTAGAAAAGTTGTTGCCAGCACTGTTGCAGAAGTTCCAACAAATGTGTTGCACTTGTAGGTGGCATTGCTTTCACTCTCCTTTTGTTTGAAAGGAGAAAACGTAATGCGTATTGCCATATTATAACCAAATAAAATCAATCAAATGTGGAAAGCAAGCCAAACGGCACAAAGTAGGAGAACCTAAATATGTATCAATGCTCGGATTGTAGCGATGTGAGAAACGGGAAGAA
The DNA here is from genome assembly GCF_960531495.2 of Zeus faber. NCBI lineage: Eukaryota > Metazoa > Chordata > Actinopteri > Zeiformes > Zeidae > Zeus > Zeus faber. The sequence continues at coordinate 26,182,401 of NC_137192.1, read as the reverse complement.
TTACTTTGTAGTGAAGAAATCTTTTAAGTTAATTGTTTTTCTGGAATAACCCCGGAAAAAGTCAGTTGTTGGTTTTGTTCGGGCAGCCAGGCATTCACTCAAATCTCTCTCAAAGTCTGTGTCTCAAAACTCTAAATTTGGGAAAAAGCAGAGCTGCAAACTCCAAGTTTGTTTGTATCCAAACAAGTTACGTAAGTTTGAAGTGATTCAGCAAGTGAGTGAATCTCCGACTTGTGAAATGAAAATGTTGACTGAGGACTACAAATGAATTAATGTGGGAAAAAGACGGCATTTGGCATAATATTTATTGAATGTGACTCATTCACAAATTACAAGTTAATCATTTTTGTGATTCACACTTTTAATTTATTTGCCAAATCAAATAATTTTGACAGAATTAGGCAAAAAAAATTATTAATCCAAACACATAAACAATTTTTGATAAAATTAAATGATTTCATGTTCCATGGTCCATTCATAACTAAACTGCTTGCCCTTGCTCGCCCAAAGCCTTACCAACTGAATCTAAAGAAGGAAAGAGTCAGAAAAATGGAATGACACTTTCTTCTCAAGAACCGAATCTCAACAAATTTGTAAAACTTTTCTTTTTTGTCATCTTTTTTTTTTTTTCTGAACCATGAATTATAAATATATATATAAATATTTTTGTGACAGCAGTGGAGGTGAGCGTAGTCGTGCACAGTCCACACAAACTCTTACGACTGGTTTCCTGAGGTTGTAACGTACTTTTCAGAGTCATTTTTGATAATCCCTTTTTTCTCGCTTAGAAGGGAACGACTTGTGGAAAATTGGGATTCTCATATTTTGCTACTCCACATCATCTGGAAAATAGATTTTAGGTCTAAGTGCTCTTGGCTGCAGATTCCTGGTTTGGAAAACAGACTCCCCTCACTATGCAACCGCTGACATGCGCCACACCCCATAACTCACCCCCCACACGTCACACTTTATCCTCAAAACAGAACCAACTCCTGTGCAGAACATCTGAGCTCTGGAGGACACTAAGTGTCAGGAACTCATTGCTGTTACATCTGCCCTCAGGAAGACGACTATTTGCAGTATGTGTGTGCCACCCACTCATACACACACACACACACACTGTTAATGATTCAGAAATAGGACCAGTTATCACAGACCGTGCGAAGATATTTTACTCAAATACAAATACCCCTGACACAAAATGACTAAAAGTCAAAGTACCACATTGACATTTCTACTTGAGTGCAAGTATAAACATACTTGGTCTTTAATGTACTCAAAGTAATAAGCACCTTTAATATCTAGTGCCCTGATACAACACCGCATATAATACTTAATAATAAACATCCTGATTACAATTGATAAAAAGAAATGTACAGTAGAGGTAATACAATGCTATAGTATTTTATAGTTTTATAGTACCTTAATCATGGACCTCAATCGCCACTGAGCAGTTTCATATATCACATCCATTATTTGACATATATATATATATACATATACATATACTGAATATTTATATACATAGTCATTTAGTCATTTAGTCATTTAGTCATTTTGTGTCATATATATATATATATATATATATATATATATATATATATATATATATAGAGGGGGTGTTACATGTACACACAGTTTTCTGTGTGTGTGTCGCTTCGAGTGTGTGTGTGTGTGTGTGTGTGTGTGTGTCTGTGTGTGTGTGTGTGTGTGTGTGTGTGTGTGTGTGTCTTAAACATTATTCATGTGAGTGGGAGAGTTACGAGGCTCTGGTTTGTGTCCGTTGTCAGCACTCATTGTCGGAGCTGGAACTCGGCAGAGGCGACCCGCCCAAAAAGTGCTCTGCTTCAGCTGCTTCACTTTCTGGCGCTGTTGTGAGGATGGATCCCACACTGGAGAGTCACGTTTCATCCTGCTGGACGCCTTCACATCGCTGTACTCTTAGGCAGAGGCGCAAGGTACTCATACTCTGGATTTTCGGCGGCGGAAGGCACAAACCCTGAAAAAGGAAACTCTTTCGTAACATTGTTAAGAAAATAACAGTGTATATTGACGTGTGTATGTGCAAAACACATACACACCCAAAACCACCAAATGCAAACTGACTCTTGGGGTAGCAGATTTGCACAGAAAGGAAACCATATTGTTGCTGTGCTACTCTACTCTGACTCTATAAGGAATTGATTGATTGAAGGACTCCAATATTAGTTTTATTATCAGGCCCTCTAAATTGTCAATATGAAAAAATACCACTTGTGGTGGTGGGATGGTGTGGTTTCAGCAGCCACACCTGACTTGGCTCCAGGTAATTAGGGGCCCAGGATCAGAGTGGCTGCATATCTGTTGCTCGTTGGTTGGTGTAACGAGTAACAGGTAAAACCCCAATCCCCACACACACTCAGGATAAAAGCCCTTGTCATGACACATGTCTATCTGCTCCTGGGCTGATTCCAACTTGCCTACTCTCTACAACAAACTGTTTGTCTACAACTCCAACTCCTGAAAACGCGACTTGGGTGGTGGGTGGTAGGCGAAACTGCCACACTGGCAACTGAACAGGGACTCTCTGGCACCGGGAAAAGACACAGAGGCACTGATGCCCTGGAGGCACTGACACCCTGGAGCCACCAGCAGGTCAATGGAAGGCCCCAGCACCAACCCTCTCCAGACTGTCTGCAGCACCCAGGGGGTCCAGCAGAGGACCGGGGGAGAAGCAGCTGCAGCAACCACCACAAGTAACTGCTGGCGGCTAGCTTCTCCCCCCAGCAGCCACCGCGAGGACCATCCAGCAGCCCAGCAGCCAGGCCACACCTCCAGGCAGCCCCCCCAACAGCCAAGTCTGGCCATGCCTTCACCAACCAGAACAGATGGACCATGCTGTTCCAGGATACCAGGTCCCCTGGAAGAGGACCAGTTTTTTTTGGACATTTGTTGGTTTAATGTATCGGAACCCTGCGTCAGAGTCTGTCCTTTTCAGGTATTGCAACCCTGTTTCAGAGTCTGTGTTTCAGCTTTATTTTTTCTTTTTTGTCCTCTGCTTGGTGGTGGGGGGTGTCATGACCTAAAAGGTCCAGACCTGGGCTTGTGAGAAGTCTGGATCTCTGGACGACATTTCTATCTATTCTGGCCTCAAAAACATGGAAGAAAAAAACACTGGAACCGAACTAAGTCTGATGCGAAAAAGGTTTATTGTATATCTGAGAGTAAAGTACAGCAATACACTCTGAGTAGGCTCCGCAAAACCGATTGACTAACCAAACCTTTTGGGCTTCTTTATATACAAGATGTTCCCTTCTCCCATTAAATGTACTGCCTCTTTCAGCGTTAGGAACCACTCATAGTCCTGTTATCTGGGTTTTTCTCTTTTTTGGGGTAGCTTCCAAACATTATTTTTTAAGCAAACAAGCAGAAAACATAGATGTACCTGTGAGCAAATGTATATTAAAACAACCGTAGTGAGTGCGCGAATACTATAAGGATACACATGGTCCAATAATATGCAGTGAATTATGTGAGAAAATACCGATATGGAGTTTTCTTGGCATAAACATTAGAGCGGTCATATTTTGGTTATCAGAAAAAACTGGTTATACTTGATAATACTTGTGACAGATAAAAATATGCAAAACCATCTTTTCTGTGGTATAAGCAGAAAAAAGATTACCAAATATCAACCTTAGTACAACAACAACCTTAGTATAACAGGTACATAAGAAACCATTCATCTGCGTTAGCCTTTGGTGGTGAAGTTCACAAGTCCCCCTTCGCAACCATTGAATACGCTACAGTATTTGATAACCTGCCAGCGCAGCAATACCAGCTGATCAAGGTGAGCCTTAGCTTTGAGGCGGGCCATTAGGGACTGGAACCGCCATTGTTCCCTGATGAGCATTCACATAGACGGATGGCTTTAGCTTGTGGGACCCTGGCCAAAAGGGACTGGAAAGCAGATAAAGATATACAGTAGCTGCCACCGTGGCAGGTTGAGCAAAGAACCGGTCCATTGTGGTTTCTGGATCTACTGTGGGGAGTTGTTTGGAGTGGAATCTGGTGTAGTTGGGCTGCTCTGGTATAGGGGTCGCATCCAGTTGTCTTGATCGATGATGATAGGAGGAGTCCACGGGGGCTGGAGTTGTAGAGGTGAGAGGAGCCAGCCCTGCATGGGATGCGGTTGGTGTCCTTGGAGTGGTAAGGTGTCGTGGTGAGGGTTGAGGTGGTGGGTCTCGGTCTGGAGCTGGCGTGGCGGAGGTGGTCGGCGTTGGGAGCTTGTGGCTCAGTGCTGCTGTTGGGATCCCAGTCGGTGGGCCTTAAAATGTGGAGCCTGCACTTTGGGCCATGGGTCATAGGCCTACAGGGAATTGGGCCTGCATGGGTGTAAACTTGCCTGAGTGGAACCCTTGGGGGTCATTGATTAACTATTGGAAAACTCGGGTTTTGGGGCCACTTGTTTTCCAGAGGGAGATGCATAGGGAGCATTTAAGGGGGATATAAAGCCTGGCCCTGTGTCAAGAAAGGTTGGTAGGGGGTACTATCAAAGGGCCTGAAAGAGAGGGTGTCAACGGCATGAGTTGAGTGTATGAGGTGGGGTTAGTATTGTGGTTTGCATGGGTGGGCATAGTAAGGTTTCTATAACAAATCTGTTTAACAGGGTCGTAAGGGAAATGGTGTGCAGTTGTTATATCACTCCCTCTGTATAGTGTGCTTTTTAAATTGCTGTTGATTACACCATAAGTAATAAACCCATCTGCTGTTTTGAGCTAGAGCATTTACCGCCTGTCCGTACATGGGAATCAAGCCTGCGATTTGGATGATGGTCATTGGGTACGCCATAAGGTTCTTGGCTAAATGCAATGTGTACCTGAGGATCTAGTAGCCATGGAGTGGTCACACTTCTTTGCGCCTTATACTTGGGTGCTCTGGTGGAGGGGCTAGTATGGTTAATTGTCCTGTTAACTTAACTGGGGTGCAAATTCCTCTCCAGTTGGGCTGGAGCTGGAACACAACTTGTTTGTTTTTCTCGCACAGCCAGAAAATGTCTCCCAGGGGGTGAGTTCCTTTAGAAAAATAAGCCATTTGGAATGGGCGTACAGTTTTGCTGTCCAATTTTTTTTTACACAACATGGCCCCCATTTGGTGTGAGCTAGACATTTGATCTTTGCCTTTATTGTAGTGGAGCACAGTTTCATATAGGCTTTAGTGAAGTTATTTGGGAAACATATTTCCTTTTTACATTGCACTAAACTTTCCGTAAAATTAAGGGCTGGGGTGTTGCGTGCGACTACTTCGCTTAGCTCATGTCTCCTGACTATACAAAATGGAAAAACCACATGATATGGGATTCTAATCACTGGCGGTGTCAAAAAATCTGCTCCTGTCCTGTTGGTTTGGTCTGGTCAGGCAGACCCAAGCACTTATCTAGGTTGGGAAACCTCCTATTTTACTTCTTGGGATTGGCCTGACTTGAGGAACTTTTTGAGCATTGCAGCAGACCACACAGATCTCGTGAGTTACTTGTTTAGCTGAAAAATCTAGCCATTTATAAAACACATTGAACCTCCACTGGGGTGGTCTTTGTTTACCTAGTCCTATGTGACGCTTTGTCCGTGTGCCACTTGTTCCCCTGTAATCTGGTGTGGTGGGAGTAATCAGCCTGTGGCCCTTCTGCATTACTCCTGCTGCTAATGTCCCGTTGGCTGGCTGTACCTTTGTTAGGTTAACGATGGTTGGAACCAACATAAGTGTATAATTATGGGTGCCGCTAGTGTCAGACTTTGGCCCTTCCCTGAGGATGGTGTGCTCTGCTCTCATATTTTTGACCCTCACTTCTCAGGATGGTTGTTTGCCCACTCTGACTTCCAGCTGGGAAGTGTTCTGGTGTTCCTATCCCTGTGAGACAGTCACACCTGCCTATTCCTGCTCTGCCTCTCCCTGCGGGGTGGTTTCACCTGCCCCTTCTATCGTCGAGGCGGTCCCTCTTCTCCTATAAGCCTGCGGATGCTCTCTCTGGGTCTTTTGCATGTCATCAGTGACAGAGAAGAAGAAGAATCTTTTAATTATCACACAACACAGCACACTACACATGCTTTGGATGGTGGCTGGTGAAATAAGGCCTCTGCATTTAATCCATCCTGGCTTGTCCTTCCTCTGGGGGGGCAGCCAGGAGCAGTGGGCAGCATTCGTCAACGCACCCGGGGACCTGGTAACGTGTGTCCATCTCTGGTCAGACGATGATGTGTGCTTGTTTTTGGTGGGGGTCGTTACTGATGTTTGGTGGAGGAACCCAATGTGAGCACGGGGAGAGCATGCAAACTCCACACAGAAAGGCTCCTATTTTGGGAGATAACCCGCTCCGAGCACGGTGCCAACAACGTCCCAGGTGGGAATCAAACCCAGGACCTTCTTGCTGCGAGGCAGCAGTGCAATGCACTGCGCCACCGTGCCACAGTGCACCCGTTTCCACCCAGATTTGGGGGGAACCAGAATTCTTACCCTCTACTTCAAGGGCAGTTCTGGTTGCTAATCTGACTTTGAACTAGGAACTAAGAACTAAGAACTAAGAACTCAGTCCCCTGGTTGTATTCTTTGTAGGTCCTCTGGGATGTCTGCTTCTCTGTTGTCTTTCCATTTGCTCAAGCAAAGGTCCTTCAGAAGGACTTCTGAGGAAAGACACAGGCATGGGTCGACCCAGCTAGTGGCAAGGCCTGCATCCAATTTAATGCGCCATCTTCCACTATCTTGGCCAATATAGCCTTCCATATTACATTAGTGCTCAACTGTCTCCTGCGACTGAGGATGATACACACATCCAAATCTTCGTATGATTCCTAGCATATTCAACGCTGTCCTAAACGCCTCAGCCACAAAACGTGGACCGTTGTCTGAGCTTATGCTGTCGGGAATGTCAAATCTTGGAAATACTTCCCTGCACAGAAACTTTGCCACGAATCTTGGGTCTGGCCCTGGTGTGGACACTGCCTTGACCCACCTGCTGAAATGACAGACTACTACCAGGATGTCTCTCATCTTCTCTATGCATTGCGTCATGTACACGTAGTCAATCATTTAATGTCGAAAAGGGCCATCCGGTGGTGGAATGTGTGCTATGGGAGCTGAAAATACTTCCCTGACATTGTAATGTGCGCACACTTCACATTCATGCAATGTTCTGTCAACTGTAACTGCTAAAAACGGTGACCATCATACCGCTTTGAGGCATCTTATAACCTCTTCTCTTGTGCAATGATCTTCTGAATGATGTGCCTCCCTAATGGCAAATCATAGTAGGGATGTGGGTAGCACAAAATGGCCTTGCTACTCCAACACAAGCCTTTCTAGGGCCCGTCTCACGTGTTCGGAATTGCCCCTCTTTTTATCCACACAGATGTTTCCAGAGTGCTTGCTCTGGTCTGGGTCTGTATGAGGGAAGACAGAGTCATGATGGGTGCCAGGCCTCAGCTACCAGTAGGGGTCCTATTGGCTGAGTGATCAGTAAGTGATGCTGCACGTCTGGCTGCCTAATTGGTGGCGTTGTTAACTTTGACTGTCTGTTTTCTGGTGTGCTGGGTATTTGACGATGACGAGCGCGGTAAGGAGGAGCATTGACGCTAGCAGCTGAGTGATGGTGTCCCCATGAATGATGGTAGTGCCGTCAGCTCTGAAACCTCTCTGTTTCCATAATGCCATAAACATGACATACACTGTATGCATATTCTGAGTCTGCGTATACATTGAGGCGCCTGCTCGCCCCCAACTCACATGCTGCTGTTAGCACCTTAATTTCGGCCCACTGGGCGGAGCATGGCTGAGCTATTTTGGTTGTCTGGATATCCGTGAAGGTTTCACCATCATCATTTAACTGTACAATGGCAAACCCTGCGTGGTTACCAGTCACATCTCTGAAGCAGAAACCATCCACAAAAAAGGTAAGATCTGCTGTAAGTGGATGGTTTTGCAGGTCTTCACGCGCATGCAAAAACAGTTCTGTGTCCTGGACACAGTTGTGGGGTGTGCCATGAACAGGCAACACAATATGGATTGCCCGATTGATGGTATTACAGCGGTTAATAGTCAGCTCGGAGGCAGAAATTATTACTTCGTAGGCCATCCTTCTGGCCTCTGTTAACACAAATCAAGGACTTGTGAGCAGCGCGTGTAACTGGTGGGACATGTACAGCGTTACTGGGTGGACCATGGTTAATGATGAGGCATTTTGGAATGCAACAACTGCTGCCGCCACTCCATGATAGCAGGGAGGAAATCCTTCTCCCACGCTGTCTAATTGAGTGCTTTCGTATGCTAGTGGTTGTTTTCCTAATGGCATGTCTTGCATCAACACTGCTCATGCGTAGCCTGCACATTCTGCTACATATAGGTGAAACCGTTTTGAATGGTCTGGGTTGCCGAGCGCTGGGGCAGATGGCATGTCACTTTTCAGTGCCACAAAGGCGCCCTCCGCCTCCACAGTCCACTGTTAAGGTGGTTTATTGCTTGTTTGGCAAATTGTCTATGTATTGGAGAACTGCACTGGAAACCTGAAGGTCCTGTAGGTCTTAAACCATTACCCCGTTGAAGATTGTTGGGCTGTCTAAAAAAAACCCTTGTTGTAGTCTTGTGTATGTTTATTTTGGAGCCCTGATAGGTAAATGCAAATAGATACTGTGAATCAGGATAAACTGGCACCCTAAAAAAGGCTGAGCATAGATCAATCACAGTGTAGCATTTGGTACCCGGTGGAATGTTAAAGTGTAGTGTGTGAGAGTCAGGGACAATCCACGGTTCGGCGTCAATAACAGAGTTAGCGGCCCTCAGATCATGTACCAAATGATAATATTGAGAATGCGGTTTCTTAATTAGGAAGATTGGAGTGTTGCAGGGGCTTGAGGTTTTCCTCAAAGCCCCCGCCGCTTCCAGTCCTGCGATTGTGGAACTGATCCCTTCAATGGCATGTGGTTTGAGAGGATAGTGTTTCAGGTGGGGTAGTCTATCTCCTTCTTTTAGTTTTATGTGTACAGGCTCTGCTGACTTTACACATCGTACATCTGTCTTGTGTCTTTATCATACTTCCTGTGCCACTTGGTTTAGCAAGATCTCATGCTCTAGGGCCATAAGCTGACTGGTGGGAACACACCCATTCATTAGGACTCTCTCTGCCTGTCCTATGCCCCTATATTCTGATGAATTGGTTGTCAGGAGAGACATGGATGTTCCCATTGGTAGTGGGTTTCCAGTCGTGCACCTGTAGTGCTGCTATGACTATTGGGCCTAGTTTGCTAGACTCGTGTCTCTCAGCAATCACTAGGATGATGTGATGGTTAGAGTTCTGGACTTGAAACCATTCCACCATTGTAGTTCTGGTGGAATTGTTATAGCTGCCACCGCGCCTTGGGGCCCGATGTATTGGTCCTGGCTGATAATGGACAATTGTTTGCCATTGATTAGCTCTCTCCAACATGCGTGGTAATCTGTGGCATTGAGGTCCGTCATATAGGAGCATGCAGTGTAGGGGCAGCTGTGGTTCGCAGACTTGTCTTAGTTTGGCTCGTACCCATGGCTCCCACATGCACCAGCATTGCCGCAGCGCCAAATCTTGTAGCGTCAGTTGTAGCTAGTACCCTAGTGGTTTCTCAACGTCGCTGGTTTTCAGTCTGGTTTATCATGGGCATCATGTCAGTGGGGGGGATCTTCAGGAAAGTCTACATACAGCCCGTCCGCTGTGCACATAATATTGGCTTTAGTAGGGCACAGGATGTCTCTCCCCAACAGATTGGATGGTGTGGTTTGAGCAGCCACACCTGACCTGGATCTAGGTAATTGGGATCAGAGTAGCTGCATACCTGTTGCTCGTTGGTTGGTCTAACGAGCAACAATAATTGGCGGGAGCAGTGCTGCTGTAGGGTTGTGTGTGGTGCTGGCTGGGGAGTGTGCATTTGAGGGTAGACCTGGTGTACCACCAGAGCTTGTTGCGTTGGTGCTTCATTGTTTTGGGTTTGGATAGTCGTTTATTCCAGGGGCTTTGGTTTTCATCTTATCTTACTTCTGCTTGCTCAGTTCCCCAAGCTGCAGTTGGGTCAGTTTGTGGGCCAGTTGTTTGTTTTGCTCCTTGTCATTTCTTCCAGCAATTTTCCACATGGTGGACGATGTGTTCGGAGAACATGGGCCAGTCCATTTTCATCAGCCCCACAACAATATCCAGCTGTTCCTGCACTTCCTGTGGCATCGCCTTCTTCACCATCAGAATAAACAGTCGTGAAGTTGTGCTGTTGGTATTCCAGTTGCTCCCTGTCTTATCTCTCCACTTGCATTGGAAGGCATGTAGAAACTTTGATGGACAGTCCTCATCCTTCAGTTTCTACCTCGAGATTTCTCGTCGTCGGTACTGTTTCTTCTGTGCAGCCATCCTCTGTCCTTTTTCCACGCTGACTGACGTTCTTGCCTCCACATTTCGGCTGTGTCTTTGTCTCTTTCTCTTTCGAGCTTTCCTTCAATATGGTGGGACTTTAGAGTGCCGTTCAGCTACTGGTGCAGTGTTTCCCTTCTTTTTATCATCTCCACGTGCTGTCTGGGTCTTCTCGTGATTTTCTTGTGGGTGTCACTTTGGGTGTGGATGTTTTCCCTTGTTGATCTTGGAGATCTGTTGTCATGGCTTCAATGCTTTTCCGCACTCTGGATTGTATTTATCCGAGTTGATCTCTTTTCCGTGAAGTTTGGTCGATTCCGTGCTGTCTGTCGGATGGGGTCTGGGCCTTTCCATTGGTGAGGGGCATGATAGTCTGAGCTGGGCCCATTTTCCCTCTACTGGGGTTAAATTTGTTTCCTGTCCTTAGGGGATCATGTATCCCTCCGATTTGCTTTCCTCCAGCACTTTTGCATAGTACAGTCTATCGTTGAACTCTGCTTTGGTGTCTCCCTCTGCTGCTCTTTGTTGGTAGTGTCGTCGGTCTTGGGTGTTCTGTGATGCCGTTTTATGTTTTTGTCACCTGGCTCCACCCCCTGCCCAGTTTGTCTCTCAGTTTCTCCCAGGTGTTTCTTATCCTTTCTTGTATTTTCTTATTTTGTCTGTCTGTCCCTTCCTGGGTACTATCCTATTCTAAACAGGTTTTTATGACGTGGATAACGCAACAGGTCAGATGAATATGGGGGAGCTGTGGGGTGGGGCCTCTGACCTTATTCTATTTATTTCCTTTGTCTCCTTTCCCTGGCTCCTTATTATCTATTATCAGTTAGTATTATCTTACTAACTGATTGTTGGTGATTACTTCCCTCTTGTCTGAACCAACTTAGCACTTCCCTTTCTTTTTCTCTTTTCCCTGCCCTCTTGTCAGCTGTGTCTTTGGCTTTGTGATGTTTTATGTTAGTCTCCATGTCTTTACAACACGCTGTGGTGGACCAAGGGGTGTGGTCAAGCACCGACTGCGGACGACAGCACGGTTCCCTTGCCCACGGCTGCCTCAAATCAGCCTAATGAGCACCCGTACGGCACTTATTGGTCCGACTTGAGGCAGGGAGCTTTCTTAATGTTTGTCTGTCTTGCAAAGGGGATCGGTGCACAGGCTCGTCAGCTGACCAGGAGCCAGGGAGCGGAACGCCATTCCTCATGCACCCGAAACCATCATCAGTATTATTATCATTATTATTGTTATTATATATATGTGTGGCCAGCGAGCCATTCTGTTCAAACCTTAATAAAAACTCTCACCATGTTGGCACACCACGGCAAAAAGAAGACCGTCTCCCTCCCTAAACCCTAACCTTCCCCCATCCCCACACACATTCAGGAGAGGAGCCCTTGTCATGACATGCTGTCCATCTGCTCCTGGGCTTATTCCAATTAGCCCACTCTCTACAATAAACTGGTGTGTCTACAACCCCCTTGTCTGTGTCTCTGTACTGGGGGTCCCTGAAAACGTCACTTGGGTGGCGGGCGGTAGGCGAAACTGCCACAACACTATACATTTTTAAAACACTACATACTAATTTGATTATCTCAGTCAAATGAATTGGGGAAAGGGCCCAACGCATGATGTCCCATCTTGATGTGCTCCTCCACAGAACAAGCTTTGCCCCCCATCGGGTTTATTCTGGCACCCATCCTGTATTTGTCTCTTTAAAATTATAAGTTTGAAAACTTAAAAGCCACAACAGTGAATATGACCCCGTGCAATATTGTTAAAAACCCAATAAATATGTGTAGAACTGTTGTCATTTGGGCATCATATAATAATGATTGAGGGTTGGGTGGGAATTATACCCAGTATATATGAACTTAACTACTTCCAGACATACAGTAGTACTAAATGACAAAACCTCTAATAGACTGTTTGTATTGGGGTTTGTGTGAAAGTATCCCGCTATTATTTTAATGCCATATACTTTAAAAAATGTGATTCTATTCTGGAATTGGAACAAAAAATGTAAATCTTTACCTTCCATATTCGCCTCCAGCTAGTTAAGTGTTTATGATGTTTATGAGTCATTGTGACTTTTAGCTGTGAAGGAGTCTGGTACGTATCACACTGCAGTTTCTATATAGTTTTTACTACCTCATATGAGTTGACACCAATTAGTAAACCAATAAAATTGCATCTTTATTTGCGTTAAGTACCATAGATTAAAATCACTGCTTGGAATGGCTTAAGACAAACAGCAGTTTGTTGACTCTACTGACTCATGCTGTTGTATTAACAACCTTCTTAGAAAGAAAATCACAACGACCAATCCACTTTGCTGTGGACTTCAGGGGATTGACCCATTCTACTTGTTCCTTTTTTTAAATTAATTTCATCATCTTTCGATCCTGTCTGTCAAACAGAGCAGAAATGTCAAGCAACAAGCTCGGAATAGCTCATGTTTTCATGACCTCCCAAAAAGACAACCAAAAGGCGATTCTCCTTGGTCAAGGTTTAACAACAAAAACCTTTAATGTATCAAACAGTTTAAAGTTCCAAACAGCTGAACCGTTTGCTGTTGATGTTGGATTCAGTGGTAATTTAAACTCCATATTTTGTTCCTTCATCACAACCTGTAGAGTTTGTTTTATTGCGGTTATACATCATGCGTGAATGGCGAAAATGCTGGTCCCATCTTTTATATATACTCTGATATTACCGCACTACCAAGTTGATTCAAGATGGAGATGCAAAAAGTTGTTTGGGAGACTGGGCTGTAAGGAGGCCTACTTATAGGCCTACCGGACTGTAAGGAGGCCTCCTTACTGTGCTGTAAGGAGGCTGTAAGGGGGCCTACCTGTAAGGAGCTATCATTGTCGGAACTGTCCCTCACCTGAAATACCTCTACACCGAGTCTTTTTCGGCTGCTTCGCTCCAATGTATTGGAATCCTCTCCAGGACAAAATTAGAGTGCTTAGTCCTTAGGAATGTTTTTATCAGAATCAAAAAGGGTTTATTCCACCAGGTGCGCTTATAGTACATGGAAGAGGAATTTGTCATGGGGAGGATTGCTGCATTTCTACAGACAATTAGCATTTTATAAAGCTTCAAAAAATATAGAATAGAATCAAATAAAGAATAGAAGTAAAGTAAAAATAAACTAAAATGAAATATTGTTAAATATACACAAATAGCTGAAAAATACAAATATAAATAGTCAAATAAAAGATATACAGAATATACAAATGTGGTATGGGTACATATGGTATAAATTATAATTATTGCTATGTATTTACCAGTTTTCAATTATGATGTATTTGCTATGTATTTATTAATTCTGGAGCAATTATCATTGCTTTATTTGGAAATTAGATCTGTCTCCTTAGTGCCATTTGGAGAAACATTGTGCTCAGGGCATACTTGTAAAAAGACGATGAGTTCTCAATGGAATAAATAATAGGTTCCAAAACAACTTTCTTGACATTTGCAGCCAGATAGGACTAAAAGCCTCTGGCGACAAGTACCACATGAGCACAGATGATGAACCCTCAGTTCTATTACATTTCAATACTGTCAACAAGGTATTTAATCCTCTCTGGTCTATGCACAAGAACCACATATGGTTTAATAATCCAGTGTTAAGTTCTGGATGTACCGATTTACGATGTGAGGAATGATTGGGATGCACAAGGCTGTTTACGTAGCTATCGTCGTGGGATCTGTTTTCTATCTTCTGTGAGCTTTCATCACCCTCTTGATGGAACCGTACAGTAACAATAACTAATGGAGAAATAATTAGGTTTTGCCACTTAAACACCACATCCCCAACTTAAGCAGACCAAAAGAAAGAGTACATCAAACTTCGCTCTTGATGTTTTTAGTTCTAAAGAGTTTCATGTTGGGCAATTTGCATAATAAGCTCATTATCAGGTAAAATAAAAAATTAAATAAAAAACTGCCACAGACTTCCCAGAGGGTGTGTTACAGTCCATAATGGACACAATTTACAGTTATGTCTCTTTAGCTTTGAACACCTATTGTACAACCTTTTCATGGATTTGACAACAATCACAAAGAAATCTGTAAAACATAAAAGTTCAAAGACTTTTTTATTGAAATTAGGTACTAGGTAATAATACTAAGATTTAAACTACTAGTTGCACAGCCTTTTGATTTCATTTGAGGGGTTATTTCCTATGAACTTTAATGATTGAGATGTAATCTCTGGGCCTACTAGATGCAATTCAATTTGGTTGCTAAGAGTTGCATGTTGGGAAATTTGCGTAATTAGCTCATTATCAGGTAGAATAAAGAAGAAAATCTAAAATTGCCACAGACTTCCCAGAGTATGTCTACATTAATGGAAATATACTGCACAGTGCATATAAAATTATAAGATCTCTCGTCTCGTTGTCATGCCCTTATTAGCATTTTCATTAATAACACCATATGTGATGGAAAAAAGTGAAAATTCAAAAATAGTCAATTACCTGCTAAAGTTAGCTAATTTGTAAATAAAACCATGTAGATTGTGACAAATATCAATCATTTAGATAATTTAGGATATTTAGCTAATAAATCAGAAAAAATGCAGGAAGCAGCAATAAGTTTGCTTAAAGTTAATGTAGAACAACAACCATAACTCACACTCACACTCAATGGCCTTCAAACTCTTCATCATAACTCTCCTAATTCCCTTCAGCCTCCTCATATTCTTTGTCTTCATCTTCATGTATTGTGAATGTGTTGCAGCAGTGGACCTCACCTCCTTCACACTTGCAGTAGTCAGTGAAACTGAGGCTTGCAGCATGGCATCTGCAGTTTTTTGGCTGCAGGCTTTCAATGTACGTCAGCTGGTGACGTCCAACATATTAACTGAGGCCACTGCATGGGCGGAAACAGCGGGAATGACAGCCACTCCTTTAGAAACACCCCACCCGGATTAAGTGGGGTGGGAGGTCCACTGCCAGCTGGAGTGCATTATCGCCACCATGGGCTCTCGGGAGGATGGAGTGGACCCACCTCAGGCAGTAAAACTCCTTCTCTTCTGTCTCCTGGGACGATTGGACCTGACCCCGCCCTGCACCACCACTGTGTCCAGGAGGCCTCAGGACCCATGTGGACCTCGCCAGGTCCCCAGCCCATCCCGGCACCCCGGGAGACAATCTTCGGGGGTTGGCCTTGCCCAGTCACACTGCTCTGGCGTAAAGCCTTTCTTTCCGTGACTTTAGGGAAGGCGCTGCAGGTGGGGATGGTGTAATGGAGGTTGTTGTGTCCTTCTCTGATCTCTGGCACTTCCCCTGCTCTTCACTTTATGCTCAAGTCCTTGAACAGGTTGTAAGCTTTTGGTTAATAATGTAATGTCAGCATGGGGTATTTCTTCCCACCTGATTAAGATGTATTTTGCAGGAAATACCTGATACAGTAACCTCCTTCGGCCACATTCCTGTGGGTGTCCTCATCGCCAATTCTGAAAATGAGCAACAAGTAAACTCAGTCCACCTTTCTATGGTTGCGATTGTCCTTCAGGGAACCATTGTAATTGACAGAGTCGGACTGGCCACCACAGACAAAAACCAAAAACATACAAAAACAAGAGAGATCAGAGAGATCAGAGGGATCTGTGTCACCGCCCATTTTAATTATGCACCAGCCTTCATAATGAGAAGGGTTCTCACCTCCCCAGGCAGGGGCCAGGAGGACCAGGCTCCAAGCAGAGTGCCAGTAATGAGTCATCTTTTGTTCTGTAAAATGTCAGAAAACTGTCTGTGGTGACTTTTACAACCTGCTTGTTTTGTCTGTCAGAAAGATTTAACACAAAAGAAAAGCAGCAAATTCTCAGATTTGGTAAACTGAATCTATCAATATATAGCTAATAAATTGCTTAAGCAATGGTGATGCAAATGCAAATGGTGGTGAAAATCTAGCCGCTAAATATCATTATTATTTACTTTACTTATCAATTCTCTCTTCCAAATAATCCAGCCACATATCTACCCATTCATGAAATTGAATGGCACAGTTTAGGATCCTCCTTTATCCCGGGAATATGCAGAAACATTAATGTTTTGCAAGAGTGGCATTTAACACTGGATGCTCTTTACTTTTCTGTGTGACTTTCCATGACAGTGTGTGTGTGTGTGTGTGTGTGTGTGTGTGTGTGTGTGTGTGTGTGTGTGTGTGTGTGTGTGTGTGTGTGTGTGTGTGTGTGTGTGTGTGTGTGTGTGTGTCTGTGTGTGTGTGCGCGTGTGTGCGCATGTGTGCGCGTGTGTGCGTGTGTGTGCGTGTTTGTGTGTGTGTGTGTCGATGGAACGGGGGTGGTGGAGTATCCGTGGGCTAGTTGTGGTGGGCTGGTGGGAAAGAAAATCCAGGGCCACTTTTTAGTCACATTCGGTCCCTGATAATGGACAATCTTCAAACCATTGTTCAAGCACTATCAATTGAATACACAGGTGCATGTTTTCAAAGCCAAGACAATTTTGTATTGTTGACTGATGTGAGGTGGAGATATAGTTTTTCTTTTCCATATGTAATTTATAACTTACCTTTCCATAATAAAACTGATCCAAGATTCCTTTTTCCCCATACAGAATATCAAGCCCTCTTGGCGACATTGATTGCCTGTCTAAGGGAATCACGCTTGCTATCATCATCTCCTGCTGCAGCAACTGGACTGGTAAATGTCCTCCAGAGGGGGCTGGGGGAGACCAATGATACCCTGGGTAGTTTTTATCACCCTCTGGAGAGCTGCTCTCTCAGCTGTTGAACAGTTCCCAAACCAAACAGTCACGCAGTAAGTCAGTATGCTTTCTACCGAACAGCGGTAGAAAGACTCCAGCAGTTTTGCAGACAGATGGGCCTTCCTCAGTCTTCTGAGGAAGTAAAGTCTCTGTTGAGCCTTTTTTACAACTGCAGCAGAGTTCACAGTCCACTTAAGAACCCCACTAATGTCGACCCCCAGAAACGTAAAATTAGGCACCATCTCCACCTCCTCTCCCCCTATTTCCAGTGGCCTGAGCTCCGCTCTATGTCCCCTAAAATCAGTAATGATTTCCTTTGTTTTATTAATGTTCAGAGGTTCGAGGTTGTTGTGGGCACACCACTGAGAAAGTCTGTGCACCTCATTTCTATAGGCAACCTCGTTCTCATTTGAGATGAGCCCTACCACGGTTGGATCGTCCGCAGATTTTATGATCATATTTGCGGGTGATGAGCAAGCAGTCATGAGTGTACAGGGCGTAGGGGAGGGGACTGAGCACACAACCCTGTGGTGCTCCTGTACTGAGGGTCAGGGTCGTCGCGGTGTAGGGTCCAAGTCTCACCATCTATGGCCGTTCTCTGAGAAACTCCAGTATCCACCGACACAGTTGACTGCTGAGGCCAAGTTCCAGCATTTTTGTGACCAGCTTGCTGGGTATGATGGTATTAAAAGCTGAGCTGTAATCAACAACAACTGGTGGTCTGACTGTCCAAGGGGCAAGGGGGGGCGGGGGTAATACTCTGTAGCCTTTAGGAATGTTAGAATAGACACAGTCTAGTGTGTTCTCCCCAGGAGTTGGGCATTTAACATGTTGCACAAACCTCGGAAGTACTTTCTTTAAATTGCCATGATTAAAGTCACCAGCCACAAAAAAAACCCCATCAGGATGTGAGTTCTGTTGCTTGCTGATAGCATTTAGCAAGTAGCCCAGTGCTACATTAGCATTAGCCTCCAGAGCTAAGTACAGGGCTGTCTATGTGAAAGAAAAGTTCCCAGGGAGACAACACAAACCACGCGAAGATGTGGGAGAACATATCTTCATCCAGTCAGTCAACAACAACAAACTCACACCCTCAGCCGAGAATGAGGCCTTCTTCAAAATCATAAACGGTGAGTTCTTCAAAGACAGTTGAAGGTTCTTCATCATCCCAACAACCGGGACCAGGAACCTCAACCGGCTTATGTCTCTGTACTGGACTCAAATGAGGAAGCCAGAGATGAAGGACCACTTTGTGGACCCAATGAAGAAACTCAAGAAAATCTTTCGCAGTGGACACGTAGAACTAGCGCCAGTGCTGAAAGATGGTGGGGGGCATTGGTATCTACCAGCCTTTGGAGTCTACCATGTCTACCTTGGGGTACTTGCTTCAGGACTGGAACATTAGCAATCATGGCTGACATTTTGCAGATGTGCCATAGCTTCCTTGTCAGCGAGGATCACACTAGTATGTGGTAAGCCACTTCTACGAAGATGACGGGTTGAAGTCATTCGCAAAGTGCTTACAAGACCTTGACTTCGATTAGGACTCCCCCCAAGCAGCTTTCCACTGACACCTTCACCTTCCATGCGGCAGCCAACAAAAGACATTTCACACAATGCAGCCTGCCTTCAACTGTTAGCAGCCTATTCGACTCACTCGGGATTGCCGCACCTGTCAGCATTTAAGGTAGCACCAGCCTGAGGTAACTTACTGCTGCCGGCGACGAATGGAACACCTCTCCACCGGACAAGAAACAGAAGGGGTATCTGAGGAACTCGCTGCAAGATCTTCAGGGGCTGTAGATCCCTAGGATGAACACATCACTGCCAATCTCTAGAGCTCAGAGGAAAGAGGAGAGCGTCTCTTCTGTGGTGCCTCCATGAAGGCAATTGGTGCCATCAGATACCTCAAGGTGGCTTACGCCGAAGGTCAGAGCCAATCTGACCTTACCATCCCCAGACTTGAGCACCCAATTCGACCACCCAAAAAAGGCTTTGGCCTTATTAACCCGAAACCGATGTGGAGCTCCACCCAGAGCATTGTTGGCATAGCCAGTCACAATAACTACACAATGTTACACAACATAAATGCATGTACTTATATAGTCAGTTTGGTTTGGGCAATTACTTTACACTTCGAAGAAAGCAATGGCCGCACACATGCACACACACACACACACACACACAGACACACACCATTCTGGCTTGGAGGTATCGGTATTGTATCGGGAGATAAAGCTTCCTGCACACTTAATACTAAATACAAACTTCTTTGTTTAAATCTGTGGGTGGAAAAGTTTTGCATGTAAATAAATGTCCCTCGAGCTTTTTAAATTATGTTGTCTCCTTGAATTGGCCTGAAAAGCACATTTTCAGCTTTTCGAGCCAATTTTCAGCGAGTTCATGTTTGTCATCTGGAGACCCAGCATTACTCTTTGTGGAACCAGCGGGGGAGAGAGCTTCATTACAGACCAAGCAGCAAAACAAAAACATACAAACAGGAAGTAGAGGATTAACGATGATGACTCAGTTGCCAGCGACACATCCTTGGATAGCGCCTACAGATCGAGGTTTCGACACAAGCTGGTTGGTAAACAAAGAAATGTAGAGAAAGTCGAAATGTCAATTCTGATGTGCAACATGTGTAATGCTGCGTGTTTAGCAAATATCATTAATGGCTGGCTGTTATCGGCTCCAGATGTCTGTATATATTTTTATGGACCGGGAGGTTTTTTTATCGGGCAATATAGTCGCAATTTCTGGCTGCATGAAAGGAAAGATATTACTGTAGATGTAATTGGTTATCAGCCTTGGATCAAGCACCTTGAATTATTAAATCTGTTGTTAGCCGTTAAAATATGACTAGCATAGTTATATTAATGACAGATCAGTAAAATATTTTATGAGGACTTTAGAGGTTAAATGGGCTGCATTTATACAGCGCTTTTCTAACCATACATCTCAAAGCACTTTACAGTGCATACCTCTCATTCACACACACATACACATTCGCTCGAGCCCTGCAAGGCGCACGCCAGCTCAACGAGAGCAGTAAGGGGGTTAGGGTGCCTTGACAAGGACACTTGAGCACAAAGACACTTCACTTCACTTCTACCTCCTGAGCCACTGCCCTTAGATATTAATAGTAAAATGCATTTTTGTCGTATGAAGGAAAAATGAATGAAGAGAATTGGACGCGAGTGTTTTTTTTTTTCTCCTCCAGTCAGCGGTGATTTTTAGGGGGCAGTGGCTCAGGAAGTAGAGCAGGTCATCTAGTTATCGGAAGATTGCCAGTTTGATCCCCGGCTCCTCCTGGTAACGTGCTGATGTGTCCTTGAGCAAGACAATTAACCCCTTAACTGCTCCCCAGGCGCCGCTTTAAGGCAGCCCACTGCTCTGAGATCATCATCAGTTACAAGGATGTAAAATGCAGAGAAATACATTTCGTTGCTTCAGTACTTGTATTTTGTGCAATGACAATTGTTCAGTTGAATTTAATCAAATCTACTTGTATGAAATTAAAAATGTAACCATAACTAAGAGACAGTCCCGCTCCGTCTTGGAGTTCCGGAGCACTGCATAATGGAGACGGAGTCTCTCCAGTGCCAAATAGAAAAACATTTTGGATTTATTTCGTCAGTTTTCTACTTGTATAAAACGAAAAACACAAACACACCTAAGAGGCTGTCCCACGTCGTGTGTCCCCGTTTCCATGTCTACAAGCAAAACAAAACAAATTAAATCAAACAAACACAAAAGTGATTTCAATTCATTTGTTTTCCTTCGTTTACTACTGCCCCAGGTGCTGGCAGCCTTGGAGGGGTCACATCACGTCTGCTGTCTGTGGGCGATCATGGAGCTCAGTTCGCCCCAGGAGCGTTGACGCTGGTGTGACCTACACCGTGCGCACTTGGCTAATGTCGCATGTCGCCGATTGCGTATGGCGGGCCTCACCTTTGCGCAGTGCATTGGTGGGCGTGGGGTCGTGCCGGCTCGCCCGCGGTGTGGGTCTTCTATGGCCGCGGTGCATTGTGCTCGGAGCTTTCTTGAAGTCATGGGGTTCTATACGGCTGCCGGACTTGTGGGTGGCTGCAACGCCTTTTCCTCTGCTTGGAGGCGCTGTGATATAGTTCTGACCTGTAGAAATTTGGGGGTAGTTTTCAGTTTGTCTCACAGAACTGGCCACAGCAGAATGGACATATTTGGCTCCAAAAATGAACTCCACAGGCTTCGCTCGATATATAAATGAAATGCATAAATTACTTTGCATTTGATGCATTGTGGTTGGAAAAAGTGTGCAAGATCTTGTGCAAACACTCAGACTCATTTCTCACTTATAATGGATTTATAATATTCATAACATATAGTATAATAGACACAAACTTCATGAGTTAAAGATATATATTTTCAAAACAGTTGTATCATCTCATTGTTTAACTTTGAAGGAAAGGCAAAAAAATTGTGTTGCGCGGGTATGACTGTGTGTATGTGTGTGTGTGTGTGTGTGTGGGGTGGGGGGGAGGGTAACATCAGGGCGATGCAATTGTAGAATTATAGTTCAAAACAGAAACAGTGCAATGGATAATTTTCCCGTACTTATCTTCTCAAGATTAATACTAAGCACTCCCACCTATTATCTCCAAAACAGAAACATGTGCACCAACCCACAGCGAGCGCACACAAACACACACACACACACACGCACGCACGCACGCACACACGCACACACACACACACACACACACAGACAGACAGACACACACACACACACACACACACACAGACAGACACACAGACAGACACACACACACACACACATACACACAAGCTGTATAAACACACAAACATCCACACCGTACCCACAAACACGCACATATGCGCCCAAACTTACATGCACACAGTTTTAGTGTTTTTAAAACACACATACTGTACATTAATTTATTTATTAGTAAGACATACATTTATAATGCATTAACAACAAACAAATGAACACAAATATAATCATGCAAAAAAAAAAGACAAGGCATCATAGAGAAAATCATTTTAGAATTCAACATGAGAAAACCCAGAACAGTGTGTGTGTGTGTGTGTGTGTGTGTGTGTGTGTGTGTGTGTGTGTGTGTGTGTGTGTGTGTGTGTGTGTGTGTGTGTGCCTGTGTACACATGTTTCTATGCATGTGTCTATGTGTACATGTTTTTTAATGTGAGTGCATTTGTAAAGTGTGTGAGGAATGCCTCCCGAACTTCAGAAGGCTGATACCTGCGTAAACAGTAAAAAGGTGCATGAACATCTTGGAGCCTACTCTCCCATCTTGTCGCTCCATGACTTTGTGGTTATGTTTCTTCAAAACAAGTGTTTCTTTAAAACACTCCATCTTTGTGTGAGAGCTGAAAAGAAGGAGCTTTTGCATGTCCAAAATACCCAACTGCATCTTTTTAAGATTTGGCAGCATCTGCAATGACAAGGTTTAGAGAATGTGCTCCACATGGGACAAACATGGCTCTGGGATTTTCTTTTGAGCAGTCTGGCTTGTACTCCTGCTCTGCATGCTCTTCATGTTGGCCTCATCATAAGCTTGCCCTCTGCAATCGCCAAATGGAATGCTCAGCTCATTCAGCTTATCTAAGACGACAGTGGACAGATTTAAGCCTGTTGTAACCTGACAAATCCGAGGAAGCGCTCCCTGATATCCGGTTTTCCCTTTAAAGCCACACTTCTCAGAATAATGGACATTGCTCCTGTTGACCAGTGGTGATTCTACAGTCTGTTGGGGCCCTAGGCAATAATTTGCAGGGGGCTCATCCAACCAGCATTCATAACCATTATGTTATAAAAAATCTGCCACCAATGGAAAATGTAGGAAATCTAAACTTTTTTTTTTTCAAATGTTCAGGACAGTAGAATTTTTCAAATATCAAGATTCAAGATTCAAGAGGTTTATTCATCACATACATATACATTCTTTTATACATATATCATACATATATGCAGTGAAATGTAATGCAACGCACCCGGGGATAACACACAATATGTCCTAGGAAAACTTTCTTTCTAATAGACCAACTAACTGACTTCTAAAACGTAATACAGTAAGTCGAATACTTATAGAATAGAATAAAAATATATAGAATAAAATAAAATACAATAAAATAAAATTGAATAAAATGGAATAGATAGAGGGAATATGCTTATGTATACGGAACAGGCAATTATGTATATACAGATATGTGCATTAAAGTGGCCTGTGAATTCAAGTGGCATGTGAATAAAGTGAGGTAGTGTTTGGCATAATACAGCACAGTATACAACAGTACAGCGCAGCGATACAGCATCACGAACAACCCTGAACAGTGACATAGTATGCGGACCCCTGGTGAGGTCAGCATTGACAGTTCTAATGGCTTGCGGGAAAAAACTCTGTCTCAGTCTCTCTGTTCTCGCTGTGTGACTGCGGAGGCGCTTGCCTGACCACAGCAGCTGGAACAGTCTGTTGTTGGGGTGATGAGGATCCTTCATGTTCCTGCGGGCTCTGCTACTACACCTCCTGGTGTATAACTCCTGCGAGGGGGGGAGGGTAGTTCCAGTGGTACGTTCGCTGAATGCACCACCCTCTGCAGGGCCCGCCTGTCCTGAGCAGTACAGTTCCCAAACCAGGCAGTGATGTTGCCTGTCAGGATGCTCTCCACTGCTCCAGAGTAAAAGGACTTGAGGATCCTCACCGAGACCCGGAATTTCCTCAGCTGCCTGAGGTGGTAAAGACGCTGCCTCGCCTTTCTCACCAGAGTGTCTGTTTGTAAAGTCCATGTTAAGTCCTCTGTGATGTGGACTCCCAGGTACTTGAAGCTGCTCACCCTGTCAACAGATGTCCCATTAATCGCCAAGGGCGTATGCGTCCTCGATTGTGATCTTCGCCTAAAGTCCACAATCAGCTCCTTAGTTTTGCTGACGTTCAGGTGGAGGCTGTTGTCCTGGCACCAGAGTGACAGGTCAGCCACCTCCTGGCAGGAGGCCTTCTCGTCGCAGTCGGTGATCAGGCCCACGACAATGGTGTCGTCAGCAAACTTGATGATGGAGCTGGACCTGGCCACACAGTCATGTGTGTACAGGGAGTACAGTAGGGGGCTAAGGAAGCAGCCCTGGGGGAATCCTGTATTCAGGGTAAGGGAGCTTGACATGTGCTTCCCCACCCTGACCACCTGGGGTCGGGCTGCGAGGAAGTCCAGGATCCAGGCATACAGCCGAGTATTCAGTCCGAGCTCCTTCAGCCTGACAGCCAGTCTTGTGGGGACTATGGTGTTGAAAGCTGAACTGTAATCAATGAACAGCATTCTCACATAGGCCCCCTTCTGGCCATCCAGATGTGTGAGCGTGGTGTGCAGTACCTGGGAGACCGAGTCATCCGTGGATCTGTTCTGCCAGTACGCAAACTGCAACTGGTCCAAGGTGTGGGGGAGGGAGGCGCAGATATAATCCTTAATTAGCCTCTAGAAACACTTCATGACCACCGAGGTGAGGGCCACCGGACGGTAGTCATTCAGGCAGGTTGGAGAGGCGGTCTTCGGGACAGGAACGACGGTGAACCTCTTGAAGCAGGACGGGACCACTGATTCAGCCAGGGAGATGTTGAATATTGTAGTGAACACCGGAGCTAGCTGGTAAGCACAGGTCTTCAGTACTCGGCCCGATATGCCATCTGGGCCCGCAGCTTTCCTGGTGTTCACCCGCAACAGAGCCCTCCTGACCTTGTGCACGGACACTGAGAGTGCGCGCTCATCCCCAGCAGTGTAACTCCAATTAGCCGGAAGCTAGCAGTGCTGTTGCCAGACTCGAACCACGCATAAAAGGAGTTCAGTTCGTTGGCAAGGGAGGCGTCCACATTCGTGGCTGGGGAGGAGCTGCTCTTGTAGTTTGTTATTGTCCGCAGCCCCTCCCACAAGCGTCTTGTGTCCCCCCCGCTCCATCTGTAGCGCCACGGTCTCTCTGTACGCAGATTGTAAGACGCTGCTTTGTAATTGTCCATATTTCCAGGTACAAGACCGTCGTTGTAAGCGGCCGTGCAAGCATTCAGAGTGCAGCAGATGGATTTGTCAACCCACGGCTTCTGGTTTGGAAATATCCAAACTTTCACCGTGGGAACGATTTTGTCTGCTAGCGCAGCAACAAAGCTCATTGCCACCTCCGTAAACTCACTGACGTCAAGAAGCACAGCCTCCGATTAATCCGTCCACCGCTTCACTTCCCTCGTCACCACCAGTTCTCACGCGATCAGAGGCCTGTAAACGGGAACCAGTGAGATCGTGGCGTGGTCAGATTTCCCGAAAGCAGGGAGCGAGACGCTCTTGTATCCGTTATGGTAAGGTGTGTAGCAATGGTCCAAAGTTCTTTCTCCCCTGGTGGCACACGTGATGTGTTGGTGGAAATTAGGCAGAACTTTTTTAAGGTTGGCCCTGTTAAAGTCCCCAGTCAACACCACAGCCGTGTCGGGATGTCTGTTTTGAAATCCGCACAACACATCATACAGGACCAACAGTCCTGTGTCGGTGTTCGCTTGTGGTGGGATATAAACGGCTGTAATGATGACCGTGCTAAATTCCCGGGGGAGATAAAATGGACGGCATAGGATGGTCAGCTGTTCCAGGTTTGGAGAGCAGGAGTGGGAGAGAAACTTGGTGTTGTTGGGGTGAAACCAGCGGTTGTTTACCATTAGGCAGACGCCTCCACCTTTGGATTTCCACGACTCCCCCGATCTGTCGTCGCGGAACATGGAGAAGGACTCGGCTGGACGAATGGCTTCATCCGGCACCAGTGGGTTCAACCATGTTTCCGTCAGACAGAGGACGCAACAGTTCCTCGTGTCTCGTTGGAATTTAATCCTCGCTCGAAGTTCATCCGTCTTGTTCTCCAGGGACTGAACATTGGCACGAAGGATGCTTGGCAGAGGTGGACGGTTAGGTTGCGTCCTCATTCTGACCCGAATGCCGCCTCGTTTACCACAGTGCTTCCTCCGTAGGCCCGCTCGTCGAACAGCGACTCCATTTTTGCTGTTGTTATTGAGAGTGTTCCCGCGTAGGATTTCCGCCGGCCGCTCTGCTTCCACGGATAAAAAGTCCCAAAGTTGTTCGTTTAGGGAAATTTTTATATTCATGAGTGCATCGCGTCGTATGAAGTTACTGCCAATGCTTTTTTGCGTACATTATGATAAAAACGGAAAAAAATACTAAAATGTGCAAAAGTCGACCGGAGCACCGGCGCAGGCGACCGCAGGGGGCGGCGCCACTATCGCCACTATTGCCACGCCTCTTATTTATATAAATACAAATAAGAATATAACCATTGTAAATTACCCACATTATAAACCCAGTGCTCATCAACACATAAAACATTCATTGTTTCAAAGCATCAAAATAATTTAATATGCATGGCATATAATTAATTATGAAATATGTTTCTACATCCTCATAATATAAAATAGCACATAATATCATATACTTCATCTCTCTCTCTCTCTCTCTCTCTTTCTCTCTCTCTCTCTCTCTCTCTCTCTCTCTCTTTTTATTTTTATTTTTAACTGAACTAAATATTTCATGAGCTGTCTGAACCCCACCACGTCCACCAGAGACGCTCCTCCTGCTGGGAGGCCGGCTTGGGGCGGTGCTGGAGTGGCTTGGAGCCTGGCGGGGAGCATCGGGCTTCCCTCTGCTCCGTGCGTGCCCAGGGACAGGGGCTCTGTCCCTGCTCTGTCGGCGCAGGGTACATGCATAGACATTTTTTCTGAATGATAACTTAAAATTTCGGGTAGAAGAAATATCTGTTTCCATCACATTATTTGTGGTTTGCCGAATAACATATCGGGATACACCCTCGTCCTTTTTTTCTCTTTCTTTTTTACTTCCAGATTGATGACTCCTCTTCAATTTCCTTTGTTGACTTTCAATTCAAACTTCGAGAATGTTCAGGGAATCAGTCATGCAAGTTGATGGGGCCCCTTAAGGGAGGTTTCTCTATTGAGATCAATAGTCACCACAAATCGTTCATTAGGGTCGTTAGTTGCGGTCACCGCAGTTGCCACATTTTGAAACATTGCTGTGGAGTAAAGTTTGCTAGCCCTCGGGGGCCCCCTAACGGCCTGGGGCCCCAAGCAGCTGCCTGCCTTGCCTGTTCACAAGCTACGCATCTAATGTCAGGTGTACAGTCCAAGATAATGGAGAAATACTTTGAGTCACTATTGCTTTCACTCACAATCTGTATCAGCGCATTCTCTGTGTGCTTCCCAAGGTAATGAACACGTGTCTCTCCATCTTTCATTTTGCTGAGATGATTTTCCATAACAGGGCCACATTTGTTTTCCAGTAATATATCCTATGAATATATATAATATAAATAATAACATCCGAGGAAGTTTCCATTATCTGGTTGAAATAATAATAAACTTATATACCACTTTTGTTAACAAGGTTACAAAGTGCAGATTACAGATAATAACAGCACAGATAAAACAATACAGATTAAAAAAACTGGTAAAAACTAGACAAATAAAAACAACACAGGATAAAAGGATAAAATAGGATAGAATAAAATAAAGTAAAAAAATATAAAGTGGCAGGAGTCAAATGATAAAACCCAGTAACTTAGGTATATTAAAGAATTCGTAAACACTTTCCTATCAATGGAAAATTTGTCAATGGGCAGAGTGTTCCACAGTCTGGGGGCTCTGACAGCTGGGAACTAGGAATAACCATCAGAGCTACACTCACCAATCTCAGACGCCCAGGCACATAGGGAATCGATAAATTCTTTATTATCAATACATCTTTTTAAATGTGCGGAATAAAACTGGCAGTCAGTGTAAGCTGGCGAACAAAGGGGTAATGTGTTCCTATTTCTTGGTGCCTGTTCAAATGTGGGTAGCAGCGTTCTGCACTAGTTGGTGTCGGTGAAGGGAACTCTGACTGATACCGGCATAAAGTGCATTACAGTGGTCCAGGCCGGAGAAAATAAATGTGTGAATTACTTTGTCCAAATCAGTGGAAGACAAGAATGATCTGATTTTGAAAATTTTGTTTAGCTGAATAAAGCAGTATTTGACAACATTCTTAACATGACCCTCAAAACAGAGCTCTGCATCAAAATGACAAGGTTTCTGGCAGCCTGCTTCATATTTTTGGTCAGTGAACTAAGCTTAATGTGAAGCAGGCTGGTGGAATGTGGTTGACCAAAGACTATGACCTCAGATGTATCATCATTCAGTTTTATGTTTTGGGGCATCCAAAATTTTGGGGCAGATATAACTTTTAATAAAAAAGAATCTCATGATTCTTGTGTCAGATGCTGTGGCTCAGAGCTCTGCAGTGTGGTCAGTGATTTTTATCTGAGGTATTTTGACATTTTGTCTCTTTCTCACACCCCCTGGTGGGTTGGTGTGGGGGTGTGGTTGGCTGGGGGGCGATCGGGTCCCCTGCTGGCTGTGCTTGGTTCCTGCCGGCTTGCTCCTGGTGCCTGCTCGCCATTGTGGATGTGGGTAGCAGAGTTTGGAGGAGGCAGTCGGCCGTAATCCCGCTGCATGGTTTCTCTGCCCCAAGTGCTAGCAGTTGTGGAGGGGCCGCAGATCTGGCTGATTGCGGGAGATGGCAGGGTTCAGTTCGCCCCGGGTGTGGTGATGTTGGGGCGCACTGCGCCATACCCACTCGGCTACGTGGGTGAGCGCTCAGGGCTTGTGGCTGGGTGGGGAATCTTGCTGCGGGCAGTATTGCGAGTCTCGCCTTTTCGCAGGGTGTTGGTGGCCGTTGGGTATAGTTCGATATAGTTCTGACCTCACACAACAAAACTAATTGGTAGTCCCGTGCATTCACCGGTGGACACATCTCACACATACACGCAGACAGGTAGACTTGTCACAAAACCCCAAAGACTATCAGCATCTGCCTTGAACACGACCCTGAACATCCTCCTGATTACATCCATGGACATGTGATGTAATTGCTGTTACAATTTCCATTTACTTAATTAATCATGTTTTGTCAAATACACACATACATACATACCATTGTTGATTGATTCTATGTTTATTTGTTTCACCCATGGTGATTCTCCCCCTCTTAGATTAGTTGTTTATAGATCAATTTATGGAAAGACAAAGAGGGGGATTAGTGGTGGTTCTGTGTAACTCAAAAGCTAACCCACAGGTTGTCTGCAGGACAGAGTTGTAGTAAGCAGTTCTTGATGATTAATAAAGAGTTGCATTGCAGGTTAAGAATTTGAACTCCACTTGCAGATTAACTCCGTCTTGGATCCAATGGCATACAATAACCCTGTGTTGTATGCCCAGCATGCTGGCAGCACAGGTAAAAAAAATTAAAAATAAATTAAATAAAAAAATCTGCAACAGAGGAACTGGCATTTGGCGTTGTCAGGGACCTCCGGCAAAGAGACACAGAAGACAGGGTTGTAGACACACCTGTTTATTGTAGAGAGAGGCTTGGTTGGAATTAGTCCAGGAGCAGATGGATATGTGTCTTGACAAGGGCTCCTCTCCTGAGTGTGTGTGGGGATGGGGTTTTACCTCCTGTTGCTCGTAAGACCAACTAACGACCAACTAACTCCCATTCCAGGACCTGGTTCCCCGGAAGAGCAGGGTCCAGTGGCTTCTTTCCTCCAGTGTGACGACCGACTGCCCCCTCCTTCCTTCCGGAGCGTGAGGCCTCGGGCTGCTAGGCTGGCTGGACTTGGCTGTGGTAGCGGCTGCTTGGAGTGGTGGCCTGGCTGCTGGGCTGCTGGATGGTCCTGATGGTCCTCCTCCCAGTGGCTACTGCTAGCTGCAGGCTGTTATCCGTGGTGGTTGCTGCAGCTGCTTCTCCCCTGTTCCTCCGCTGGACCCCCTGGGTGGTGCTGCTGCCAGTCGGGAGAGGCTTGCTGCTGGGGCCATCGCTGACCCACTGGTGGCTCCAGGGCCCCTTCGGACGGCCCTTCTGTGTCCCTTCCTTGTGCCGGAGAGTCCCTGTTCATGTGCCAGTGTGGCAGTTTGGCCTGCCACACACCACCAAGTGGCATTGTCAGGGACCTCCGGCACAGAGACACAGAAGATGGGGTTCTAGACACCTAGAGAATAGATAAATAGACTAAAAAACATACATAATCCATAGCTGTTACACAGTTATATTTCTGCCACTTTCCCACAACTGAATGTGAATACATTGCCAATGGGCGAACAGTGGAATTATTATCCAGTGCTGTCATTCATGTATGTAATGATTCATTTATCATATTCATCAACGTATTTATTTGATCATGGCTACTTAATCTGTTACATATATATATAAATACATATTTATTTATTTTTAGAATATATTATTTATATACTGTATGTATGTACAGGGGTCTGGCTTTTGCATATGGTGTTTTTTTTTTTCATTTACACAAACACTTGATTCACAGTTTTTGTTTTTGTTAGCATTACTATTTTATGAATGTGGAATCCGGAACTAACTTCTGGTTCCTGACTGGTCTTGACGTGACGCTATTACATTTAACGTTTTTAACGCACTGATCGGAACTAATCTACGCGGTTTTAATGGCTTTCATCATTTTATCACAGCTCGATTAGTAATATGAGACGTCCCTGCCTTCTTACCTTGGATTACACTTTGTATACTGTGCCGGCTACTAGCTTAGCCAGGCTTGTTGTGGTGGCTAAGCTAAGATTAGCTAACTTCTCAATGATGTCAACTATGCCCAGTGAGGACTATGTGCTTCTCCAGAAAGGAAGCAGGAAGATTGCTGACCTTATGGAGCATATTCGACAGCTTTCTGATGAACTGCAGAAGAAGGACTTGCTTTAGTCCAGCTTTGTGGATCTGTCTTCTGGGCAGACCAAGCAGATTGCCACTCTCAGTGCAACCTTCCAGGACACAGTTTTGTGGGACCCCTCCACTTGTCCACAGCTTCCTCCTGCTCACACCAGGCCATCGCTCATCCTGGACTAAGGTGGTGGTCACTGTAGCAGGGGACACCTGGACGGGGCTGCCTCACCACCTCGCCTGTCCTTCTCCAACCGCTACATGATCCTCTATGACGAGGCTCCGGTCCACCCAGCTGCTGCTCCTGCGGTTCCGACTCATCCTGATCTGGACCCCTGTCCGAAGACTGCGTCTGCTTGTTATCGGCACCTCCATTGTCCTGCACATGGCGGTGCATGGTGGCCTGACTTTCTGCTATCCTGGTGCCTGCTTAAAGGACAATTTTTCTGCCTTTTTAAACAGGCCTTGGCTTTTCAAAACCAATGGCCTCCATCCTCCCCATATGATGCTGAAATAGGTACTGTATTTGCTTTATTTGTTCACAAAACTCTTCTTTTTGTTGTCCCTCAAATAGGGTTTCAGTTACCGCATTCATGCACTCCTTGACAACCTCTCAAAAAAGTTTGTTTTATGTTGACCCAAAATCCAGGCAACTTTAAGGGAACATTCGTTAGCCCATTGTTGGGCAGTGAATGAATGTGTTAGGATTCTGGTGGATCGATCATATTGGGCTTTTAGCTCGTTTAATTTTGTGCTCTCAGTTGAGATTTGAGCAGGTGTGTTTGTTCAAAAGATCTGCACTTCGTCTTGTAGTGGCACTTCACGTTGCCGATTTGAATAATCGCCACAATCTCGGAACATATGAGACATACTGGTTTTGAAATGCCAGTGGGAAGAATGAATGAAGAATGTCAATCTGTCCATTCTTGATTAAAAGCTCTTTTCTCTCTGTCCACATTTCTCTTTTTAGAGCACGCCATGTGACGACTTAATTAGTTCTCTCACTGTGTGGCTCTCCTCTCTCGTCTCGTCTCTCAGGCGAGACACTTGGCTGAGTAACATCACGTGAGATGATTTACAACACATGCAGTTGGTCCGTGATGTTCCTGATGTTCCTGGCTCCTCCAGTACCGTAAAGGCAATAAAAGTTGTGCAGATTCAAATAGAAACGCTGCTTCAAAATTTAATAATTCTC
The DNA here is from genome assembly GCF_960531495.2 of Zeus faber. NCBI lineage: Eukaryota > Metazoa > Chordata > Actinopteri > Zeiformes > Zeidae > Zeus > Zeus faber. The sequence goes on along the minus strand of NC_137192.1, from coordinate 26,150,287 downwards.
AATAATATATGGGTTATAGGTTTGGGTCCAGTCAGGACAGCGTCTGGGTCCAGATCTGGACCAGCTCCGCCAGTTAGTGACCTCTGCCCTGTGAGATTTAAGGTCAAACAAACTTGTGCCTGTCCCAGGAACCTCATCATTGTAAATGTTCAGTCTGCTGTGAACCCGACCGAACGGAACATTTCTTCACTGACATTGAAGTTTGCATTATTGTACATTTGAGCGCTCACAAATAAAAGTGGTTATATTAATGATTTTATCTCTCAATATGATCTACATGTTCTATTTCTCACTGAATGTTTCACTGTTTCAAATTAATTTCCAGAGGCACGTACCAGCCTGGTAACTGCTTCCAAATCTACAACCTGCACTTTAGATCCTATACCGTCTAAACATTTCAAAGAACTGCTTCCTGTTTTAAAAAGTCCTATTCTTCATATTATCAACAAGTCACTTTCTATAGGCTCAGCTTTTAAAACTGCAATATTATCTTGAAATATTGATCCACAAATTCTGAATAATTACAGAACAATTTCTAATATTACTTTTATGTTGAAACTGCTTGAAAGTGCTGTCGCTGATCAACGTATTGCCTACTTATCCAACAACAATCTCTGCAACAACTTTTGATCTGGCTTTCGGTCCAGTCATTCCACTGAAACTGTCTTGGCCAGAGTAGTCAATGACCTACTAAATACTGTTGACTCCGACTTAACATTATTGTTGCTGCTTCTTGACTTGAGTGCAGCTTTTGACGCTGTGGAACACAGCATACTGTATGTCTAAGCTGCTTGGAGAAGCATATTGGTATCCAGGGGATGGTGCTTTCATTCATATTTGTCAAATCAAACTCAACATCTAAGTTACATTAATTCAATCTCTGAATTTTCTTTTGTTTGGTGTACCCCAGAGACTTGTGCTTGGGCCCATGCTGTTCCCTATTGATATGCCCCCCGTGACATTAGTTGCAAATATGGTGTTAAATTGCATTGCTACGCTGATGATACACAGCAATAAAGTATGTACTGTACCGGAAAAGCCAAATGAACTTTCCCAACTCCCAACTTAGACCAGCTAAAAATGGAAATTTGTTTGAGAATTTGAATGTTAATACCGATTGTTGTATTATTACGGGGATGATAGCTCAGGCGGTAGAGCTGGTAGTGTAGTGATCTAAAGGTTGCTGGTTCGATCCCAGGCTCCTCCTGCTAGCATGCTGTAGTGTCCTTGAGCAAGGCACTTAACCCCTAATTGCTCCTGATGGCTGCGTCCGTCGGTGTTTGAATAATTGTAAGTCGCTTTGGATAAAAGCGTCTGCTAAATATAAATGTAGACAGGTTCTAGACAGACGTTTATTGTAGAGAGAGGGCTAGTTGGATTTAGCCCCGGAGCAGATAGCAATAGGTCATGACAAGGGCTCCTCTCCTGAGTGTGTGTGTGTGTGGGGATGAGGGTTTTACTTCTTGCTTGTTAGACCAACCAACGAGCAACAGGTATGCAGCCACTCTGATCCTGGGTCCCCAATTATCTAGATCAAGGTCAGGTGTGGCTCCTCAAACCACACCACACCACACTATCACAATGGAAAAGGGGGAAAAAATAAAAAAAGGAAATTGGACAGAGTTGGAGTTGTTCCCTTAAGACCAACACATGTTTCCAGACGGTGCAGGAGGACAGCGTGACACATTTGCGTTAACTAGGTCTAACTAGGTTAATTAGGTCAGTAGAGACCTTCACAAGGGCTGTCTCTGTGCTGTGGCAAGTTCTAAAACATGACTGAGAACTGTTAAAAACATTGTTGTTGTTCATAAAAGTGATTAATTGGGTTGAAATGACCTTCTCCAGTACCCTAGATTAAAAAAAACATAATTTAGATATTGGTCTGTAATTATTGAGTGATAGAGGATCCAGCGTTTTTTTCTGAAGCTGTTGAATAACTGGTAAGTTGCCATAACTGTTAATAATCAATAAAATAAAAGGACCGACAGTGGCGGAAAACCTCCATTGAAAACTTGGTTGGGATAATATCTAAAGCACAGGTTGAGAAGTTTGTTTGAGAAATTAATTTACCGAGTGCTGAGATGTTTGTCGTTTGAAACTGGGTGAGGGTAGCAAGGTTATTGTTGATTGTGGGTCCGAGGCCAAATGCAAATTATCTTCCCAATAGAATGAGCTGCAAATTTCTCTGTCCAATAATTTCCGGGTTCCAGATCTGTACTGGCTGGTCCATTTAGAACAGAACCGTTAACACTGAAAACAATTTTGGGGTTATGATTGTTTTAAGATACAATGTAAAAAAAATGTTGATCTTGCGTCTCATACTTGCGTCATACTTGCATGCATATTGCATCTCATAGTCTGATAGTTTACCATGAATAATTTGAGGGTGGTGCGATTGCTGACTTAGTTAGTTTCCAATTGCTAAAAATGTTCTGCATAGGAGGTTTCAGGGATAGGGTGTGATCATTAAGGTAGGGAAGAGTGTTCGATTTTGGCTTTCTGGTTCTCAATGGCACAATGAGGTCCAGAATGGAAAGACAGTTACTATTAAAATAAGTTAATAACTGATTTTGTGGGAACGCAGTGGGAATGAAACAATTGGAGGTGTCACTGGATTTGGCTGCAGTCAGCAGTAAAAAATTAATATCTTATGATGGGTTGAGATTTTAAAAACAAAAAAGAGGAAGATAAAGGAGTTTTAAAAATAAGCTAGATGGATGCAAATGGCATACAAATACTATGCCCAGCATGCTGACAGCAATGGTAAAAATAAAATGAATTAAAAAAAAATGAAAAAAATAACAGCTTTGTGGTCCAATACATATAAAGACATCTAGTATATCTAGATTTTCTGGACAGAAACCAGACAAAAGCACCAGATCAAGCATATGACCTCTGGAATGTGGTGGTTCTTTAACTGATTGTAGCAGGTTGAACGATTCAACAAGTTCCAGGAACTTACCAGACTGGGGGTTGGAAAGGCAACATACATGGATATTAAAGTCGCCCAGAATATGCACTCTGCATACTAACATAAAACGAATGATAAGACTTCAATGAATTTTGTGATGGAATTGTTATTCCTTGGTGGTCTATAAACTTAAATACACAGTAAAAAAGCAGGACCTGTTATAAGGAAGCTTAAAACCTCAAATGAAATAAAATAACCAAAGTAAATAAGAGAGCACTTAAAACATTTCTAATAAAAAACGCTAAACCACCGCCTCTCCCACAGGGTCCAGGAAGATGGAAATGATTAAAATCCGGGGGTGTGGCCTCCACTAAGCCAGCAGAATCTGCAGGAGCCAACCATGTCTCAGTTACTATGAGCAAGTCCAAGTTATTCGAAACAACCAGTTATTATGACTATGACACAGTTGCCTTGCATTTAGGAGGCCAACTTTACTGTGTGTCACATCTAGACTTGAGGGCAGTTTGGCAGATGCTCGGCTGAGGAGACGTAGCTTTTAAGTTTGAGCCCCCCTGACTGACGGAGTGAACACTGTGTATGTCGGATGGTAAAAGCCTTACAACAGCGCAAGGTCAGATCAATCTTTGTTGAAAAAAGGCGTGAGTCTCCTGGGAAGGATGGAGGTCATTTGTTTTAAAAAGCTGAGGCCTGTTAAAAAAAAACATTTTTTTTTCTCTTTTCGTAACCAGAAGGATAGTTCCGCTTCATCCCCTCATCTAAGTTGTAAACATTGACACCCGCTTTGACATGAGGGGAAGGTGGGGCCCTTGTGTAATTTGTTGGGCCCTACACAACTTGCATAGTGAACGTATAGGGCCGCAAGGCTCTGTACTCTGGTCTTTAAATGAGTTTCAACAAGCTGTTGAATTTGACCGGCCATCCATCTTTCCATCTATCCATCTATCTATTTGTCCATCCATCCATCTGTCCATCCATCCATCCATCCATCCATCCATCCATCCATCCATCCATCATCAATCCATCATCTATTCATCCATCTATCTAGCTGTGGCGGACCAAACCACGGCTGCAGACGGCAGCATGGCTTAAGATAAGAAAAGATGAGATAAGATGACATGCACTCATGCGGCGACGATGACCAACACACACAAATGCTTTTTCAAATGGTGGCTGGTGAATCTCATTCTCTGCTTTTGACCAATCCTGGCTTGTCCTTCCTCAAGGGGCAGCCAGGAGAAGTGGGCAGCGTACAGCAACACGCATAGGGACAAATTTCAAATGTCCATTGCTGGTCAGATGATGATGTTATTTGCATGTTTATGGTGGGGGTCCTTACTGATGTTACAAGGAGGAAACCCCATGTGAGTAATGGGAGAAAATGCAAACTCCACAAAGAAAGGCCCCTAATCGGGAGATAACCCACTGGAGGGCGGTGCCAACAGCAACGCAGGCGGGAATTGAACCCAGGACCATCTTGCTGTGGGGCAGCTTCCTTCCCTGCAACCGCACTGTTGCCCCGAATCAGAATCAGTGCCCGCGTGATGCTTATTGGTCCGATCTGGGTCCCACACGGTTCCCCTCCCGCCGGCCGGGGGAGGGCAGATGTCTACCAGCCAGGTCCTGTGGTGCCGCAGGATGCTGTCTCCCTTTCCTGTGCTGTCCCCTCTCTGTCCCCCGTCAGCTCCCAGGGCGGTGCCGCTGTGGGAAACAGGGAGCTGCGCAGACATCTGGGCTGAGGTGCGGGCACTGCGGGCCACCTGGCTACGGCCGCTGGGACTGCCTCCGGATGGAACATTGCCAGGTGATTTTTGGCACGGATTGGCCAGGGTTTAAAGCGGTGATGATGAGAGAGGCTGGGGGAGTGCATTCACGGTCCGTAGGGAGATGTGAGTGTTGCGTTGTCCTGACCGACCGGGGCACTTTCTTTATGTCACGTACACTTCAGGAACTTTATGAGTTACTGGGCGTCCGCTCAATTCGCACCAGCATTTACCATCACCAGACTGACAGTCTGGTGGAGCACCTTATTTACACGCGGAAAAACATGATTCGGAAGTCCGTTCACAACAATGGCCATAATTGGAACAAGTGGTTGGACCCCCTGTTGCTTGCGGTGTGGGAGGTTCCCCAGACCTCCACGGGATTTTCTCCCTTTGAATGCTTCTTTGGCAGGAGACCATGGGGGGTGATAGACCTAATTAAAGAAAACTGGGAGGAAGGTGCTCCCACCAGTAAGAACGACATAAAGTATGTTACGGACCTGAGAGCAATGATACACACGCTGATTCGGCCGTTATCACAGTAGAATTGGCACCGGGCTGAGGAAACTTCAGCACTGCTTATACGACAGAGGGCTCGGCTCAGACAATTTGCACTAGGAGACAAGGTGTTAGTGTTGCTCCCTACATCCACCTCTAAACTGCAAAAGGAAATCCAAAAGTGGCAAGGGCCTTTTGTGGTCACACCACGGGTTGGAGAGGACGATTATGAGGTTGAACAGTCTGATAGGCAGGGTGCGACACAGATTTATCACCCAAACCTCTTAAAAGAATGGAGGGAGAGGGCATCCGTGGCTCTGGCAACACCTGTCATTGAGCGGAATGAGTTGGGGCCGGCCGATCATACCGCGGCCCCGTTGGTGATCTCTCTTTCTGTTGCAGAGAGCAGATGTGGCTGCCCTTCAGAGTCGCTTCTCTGATGTTTTTTCCTCCCAGCCTCACGTCCCTCATACATGTGGAGACGACCCCGGGGGTGAAGGTGTACTCTCGGTTGTATCACCTGCCCCAATATAAACGCTAGATCGAGCAGGCGGAATTCGAGGCCAGGGACATGGGGTTGATAGAGGAGTCCACAAGTCACTGGTCTAGCCCCATTGTGCTGGTTGGTAAGCCCGATGGGTCGGTCCGGTTCTGTGTAGACTACTGAAGGGTGAATGCGGTGTCAAAGTTCGACGTCTACCCGATGCCCAGGGTCGATTATCTTCTCTACCAGTTAGGTACGGCTTGTTTTTCAGATCCCCTTGTCTTAGGAATCCAAGGAAAAATCTGCATTCTCCAGTCCGTTCGGCTTGTACCACTTTCGCACACTTCTGTTCAGGTTGTTCGGTGCCCCAGCCATCTTTCAGAGACTCATGGACCAGGTACTGCGCCCACTTGTAGCAAACACCGCAGCCGACCTCGATGACAGGGCATATGCAGCATGTGGGTGCTTGAGTCCCTGAGGTGGGCGGGGCTCACAGCCAACCAAAAGAAGTGTGCCATGGGACAGAGGGAGGTACGGTATCTAGTGTACCACTTGGGTGAAGGTCTGGTCCAACCCCAGCTTGATAAAACCAATGCCGTCGCGAACATGCTGAGACCCAAGACCAAGTTCTTGGGGCTGGCCGGTTAAAGGAGATTTGTGCCCGACATTTTGGAGCTAACCAGCCCCTTTGTCGACTTAACCCAAAAGGGTGCTCTAGATCCGGTCCAGTGGTCAGAGAAGTACCAGCAGGAGTTTGCGAGGGTAAAGTCAGCTCTTTGTGGAAAACCAGTGCTGTTTAACCCTAACTTCTCTCTCCCTTTCTGTCTGCAGACCGACGCGTCGGACAGAGGGCTGGGTGCAGTCTAGTCCCAGGAGGTGGAGGGAACTGAGGGGCTGGTGCTGTAGCTCAGCCGCAAACTCTCAGAGCGGAAGTTGAGGTAGAGCATAGTGGAGAAGGAGTGTGTGGCGATCAAATGGACCGTCAGTTCCCGTCGGGGGGGATGGGTGGGGGGGGTGTCAGCTGTCGGCCGGACGGCTCCCCGGCCTAAGTTGCAGGGGTTCGGGGTATGTAGTGGACCAAGGGGCGTGGTTAAGCGACGGCTGCAGACTGCAGCATGGCTTCCTTCCTTCCTTTCCACCGTACCGCACAGTTGCCCCGTGTAGGACGAATCAATGTTCCCGCGGCGCTGATTGGTCTGATCTGGGGCAGGGAGATTTATTATTGTTTGTCTGTCTTGCAGAGGGGATCGACGCATGGGCTCGTCAGCCGACAAGGAGCCAGAGTGGAACGTCATTCCTCCTGCGTCCAACGCATTATCCTTTATAATTTATCCTTTTGGCCAGCAAGCCTTTTTGTTCAGTTTTTATAATAAAAACTCTCACTACGTCAGCAACCCACAGCAAGAAAGACTCTCTGTCTCCCTCCCTAAACCCATACCTGTGGGCAGAGGCTCCCACAATATCCATCTATCTGTCCAACAGACAGATAAGTCTATCTATCTGTCTATCTTTGTATTCCTTCCTCAAATTGTGTCTGGTTCATGGATAAAACACAGTTTCATTAAAAGACATGCTTTGAAAAGTAGCTTACAACAGAAAATAGCCTTCAGAGGGCAGCTCCAACACAAAATCACCCCCCAAACTAAACTGGTTGAAAAATCAACAGTGATCATGAAACAACTACATGCAAGGAATTTAAAAGCCGCCCAATTCTGTTATACTGTATGTCACTAACAAAGACTGTGAATTTTGGTTTTCATGTGCTCTCATCTAGTTGTGAACTTCACCTGTAATCTTTTAAATACTACAATTAACACATTTTTCTTGGAGCAAATCCAATGTCAAAAGTTGTCATTAGATTATTTGTCAAAGTAAATTAAATAGTTAGGTTTTTTTTACATGAAACCCTTCTATGCGCACGGTTTTTTTTTTTTCACATATTATTGTTCAATCTTAATATGGCTTTTTAAGCCATATTTGCATCCAGTGAATTAATTTATATTGTACAACTTCCCACCTGCTGCGCTGTCAGTCTCCCACCCCTTTCATCTTGTGTTTTTTTGTTTTTGTTTGTTTTTGGGGGTTTTTTGTTTTGTTTTTTGTTTTTTTATACTGCCACTTCAGGTTAAAAATGTAAATTTGAAGGGCCAGTAAAAATCTGTCATTTAAAATATTAGGTATGTGCTATATGCTTGAATTTGATGAAACTTTTTCCTACGTAACATTACTGGATCGCAGCTGAAAAACTTGGACAGCCTTACTGGAGCATGTTCCACACTCCCCATTAATCTCTCAGATGGACTACCGAATAAAACAGAAGAAAGAAGAGAAACACGTACCTGCTGCTTTCTGGTTTGGCGGGAGGTACTTAAGCAGGGCTGCCATATTTAAGCAGGGTTTTACAGCTTTCACACATATCAGTGCACCACCGTCTGCTCTGACCTTTCCAAATAACTCCCAACCCCCATCTGTCTCTTTAGTTTGAGTGCTCCATTTCGGAGCAATTGTCCTGATGGAAACACTTCAGTTCAGTTTATAGCATATTAATAGCAGATCGATTGGGTATTTTTTTGTGAATAGTTTTGTGTCATTATTAACCCTCCCAAACAAGTTTTTTTGTGTGTTGTTGGGGGTCCGCAGCAAAATTATTAATTGCTGTTTTTGTTTATTCTACATTTATATTGTATTAATCTCACAATCAGCAATAAATATGCAACTGCACACTTTAAGTCAATGTATGAGTTTACACACACTGACTGATGCCCTATCTATCTATCTATCTATCTATCTATCTATCTATCCATCTATCTATCTATCTATCCATCTATCTATCTATCTATCTATCCATCTATCTATCTATCTATCTATCTATCTCTCTATCGATAGCTATCTATCTATCTATCTATCTATCTATCGTTTTTCACCGACCACTGGCTCCGCCTCCCTCAGTGAGGTCAGAGCACGGCATCCTATTATATCTCTGTTATTAACAGAAGGGTAAGAGGCGGCCACTTAACCATGACAGGGAGAGAGAGAGAGAGAGAGAGAGAGAGAGAGAGAGAGAGAGAGAGAGAGAGAGAGAGAGAGAGAGGACAGGAGCGCTACAAAACAAGAGGAGGAGAAAGGTGAAGGCAGAGTGAGAGAAGGACCGAGAGTGAGAGAGAGAAAGTTCCAAAAAGAACAGTAAGATATAAAATAAGTGGAAAGCGAAAGAGAGACACCGAGCGGTTAAACGAGCGAGAGAGAGAGAGAGAGAGAGAGAGAGAGGGAGAGGAGAATAGAGCAAAGCGGTCACCTGCAAATCAAAGAAACAACTGATAGAGAGGGAGAGAGAGAGCGAGAAGAAGGAGAACGCGTCGTCCTGACAACCTGACAAGGTGAGTGACAAGGCGAACGTCCCGGAAAAGAGTGGATGTGGCCGGAATCTCCGACATGCGAGGGTCCGAGCCTTTAGCCTCAGGTTTCAGACGGAGGTCTCGGGTGGAGGGCGACCGGCCCTGGTAGGCTGGTAGCCCTCCTCCCAATTCCTCTCAAGTCCCACACTGTACCTCATCGGCTCGAGAGGGATTTCTGTTCTCGCCCTTAGAAGAGGAAAAAAAAAATGCTTTGGCCCAGGGAAGTTGTGCTTTGTGAAGGGTGGAACCACAAAAAAAACGAAAAATGACCGGTTCATGCTTTTGACTTTACAGTCGTCGGCCATCTGCGCTTCTTGCGCCCGGCAGTGGAAATGTTGCAGACCCTACGACGGAGAATGTCTTCTTCGGACTTTGTTGTTGTTTGGTGAGCGGTACGGTGGTTTTGCTTTGCGTCGACCACTAAACTGACTCCGTCAGCATCTTCAGCAATGTGTGTCGACAGCAGCTGAAGGCACTGAGCAGCCGGGAGGTGTTCCTTGCCCGGATTTGGGTTAAAACTCGGGGACACTCTTGATTTATGTGCAAGAGGTGGGCCTGTGAAGCCCTTTGAGTTTGTACTGTGATTAAGAGCTGGATAATCAAACTTGACTTGACTCAACTTGGTTTTCCTACATGGGAAAGGTTGAGAAAGAAACACCGCTCGGGTTGGGGGGGGGTTTAATTGCGTTAAAGGAGAACTTTCGTCTTTTTTTTGCCTAAATGTTATTTGACCGACCAAGCAGTTGGGCAGCAATGGCCCCGTTGTGCCTCAGTATTGGAGCTTCATCGACTGAAGCTATTTTCCCAAAAACGGATCAATTTAAACGATTCTGATATTTTGAAGTTAGGCAAAAATGCCAGGATTTTCCTTTAACGCCGCCGGGGTGAGCCGTCCCATTGTTTTTTTTTCCCGGGGCCGTCCATCCAAGCTGTTTTGCATCACACTGAGCCGATGTTCTTTTTCCCCAGAAAAAAAGCTTGTGAAAAAGGAGAAGACAAATTGATTGTTTCATGTGGAAAATCAAAGTGTGTCAGTATCAGCGGGAAGCAGCGTGAGCAGAGATGCGATAATTTACTGTGAACAGCTGCAAGCCATTTGAGAAGTCGAGGTCGAACGACCCCGTTCCTTGAAAAAATCAACAACAATTACTTTTCCATAAAATGTCCAAAATGCTCTGCTCATGTCACACGTGTAGTGCACAATGAAAGAGCGTTGTTTCTGAGCTCCAGATCCAAAGCCTGGACCCTGGAACCTCTGTTCTCGTTGGTGTCGTGTGTAGCGACATATTAGACATACTGGTGTAATGAGGCCACACGACCAGGAAATACATCATTGTTAAATATATATGCATGTGTGTATATATGTACAATGTTTAAACCTGTGTGTACAGCTGTTCAGATTGTTTTCATCCATTTTGTTGGGCGTTTGTATGTGATGTAGAGCTACTTCAATGGAAGTGGCTTTACTACTACTACTAATACTGCCTACATCGGCCAAACAAATTGTCAGAATAGTAATTCTTTTACTTGTTGTTGGGAGTATAATCAGTAAAATATCCAGTACAATATTCTCCAGGTGCAGCTGCAAAGTTCTTGAGGCGCTTTTAAGTGCAAGAATGCGCCACCATCCATAAAACACCACATTTTAGGTATTTTGTTTGGCACGGACAATTAACTCTAACGCTACTAATGTTACTTCTTTGGACAGAAGATTTAGCTGCGACTCTTTGGCACCCAGTAAAATTGTGCGTCTTGTAAGTCACTTTGGACAAAAGTGCCTGATCAATGACGTAGAGACTCCTGCTCGTGATTAAGGGGAGTGTGTGTGAATGATCATATATTTAAAAAAATAATGTGGATGAAAGTAAAGTAATTGTTGCACCTCTTTTAAATGAAATTTATGAAGTTGCTATTGTTGTTATTTATTTGCACAATAATTGTTATAACTATATACACATTTACATACATATATACTGTATATACAGTAATATATTTACATACGTACACAAACACTCATACAGAACAGGCTACAAAAGCCCATTGGCCTCAAAAGTCATGTCTGTTTTATACCTAAAATGTAAAATACTGTGTATATTTCAGTACCGTTCAAAAGTAAAGTAACACTTTACTTATAGTATATAATATAATAATAAAAGTAATGTAACTTTTCACATGAACATATATTTGACATTTTCCGGGTATTGCATGAACATGAACCAAAGTTGTATCTGTTACGTTACGTCATTTAGCACAGAGCTCCACAGAGAGTGTGATGCTATTGCACGCACCGTGTGTGTGTGTGTGTGTGTGTGTGTGTGTGTGTGTGTGTGTGTGTGTGTGTGTGTGTGTGTGTGTGTGTGTGTGTGTGTGTGTGTGTGTGTGTGTGTGTGAGCAGTGGTGAAAAAAGCAGTGGAAAGCCACACTTGAGTAAAAGTAGAGATATCATACTAAAAAATCACTCTGGTAAAAGTGAAGGTCACTCATTAGAATGAGTCAGTATTTCTTTTTTTTTTCGATACGTATAAGAGGCACTTCATTCTGCAAGACTCATCTTTTACTTGAACATACAAGATTCAAGATTCTAGATTTTTATTTGTCACATACATATACATACTTCCATACATATATGCAGTGAAATGTACATGTAAGGAAAGCAGCGCTGCAAAGCAGCGCAGGGGTCCCAGGTCTCCACAAAAAACCCTGCTACCCCCAACCCGCAGCCCAATTAGTGGGAAAACCGCAGACCTGGCAACCCTGAACAGGGCCCAGAGTGTTTACACTGAGCTCGCTGCTGGATATGACCCTTGATTGGAACATGAACACATGATGACTGGTGGTGATTTTTCCTCGAGTACCGAAGGTGTTCAGGGGAAATGTACGCGAGTAAAAGTTAACCTTTTGGGGGTTAAATGTAGCTCAGTAAAAATAAGGAATATATACAGGAATATAATAACTCAAGTAAAGTACAGATACTCCCAAAAAATACTTCAGCATAGTACCAAAGTATGTTCACTTTGTTACTTTACACCACTGTGTGCGTGCAGCCCGAGTGTGTGTGTAATGTGTTTAGCGGGCCTGTCCAACCTCCTGCCAAATATGCCTTCACACAGCTTGCATTTATTTCATTATTGCTATATTAGACATAAAACAATATATATCTCCTGGATTCATTCTAGTGGATTTCTGATCCGTTTTAATCGACATTCCAGCTTTAAGCCAAACTCAAAGATCTTCATTTTCTCTCTTACCAAGTTCCTTTGGTTCCTTTAAGTTCCACGAGGGAAAGACGGTGGAAGGATCCCGGTGGAATGTGAAGTTGGTTTGTGTCGAACAGGATCCGATAAGAACGAGCAGAATCTGTTTATTTGTCCTGAAGAACATTTTCATGTACGAGGAATTTGTCTTGGAATTATGGTGCATTGTTTTACACAATCAGACATATGTCATGTAAAAAAAAAGCAAAAAAAAAACAACCAAGCATATCCAGTATAATAAATATATATTTATATACAAAAACAAAATTTGAATTAAATTATAAATTATAATAATTACTAGTTACTAAATTATATGTATATTTTAAAAACTATAATTAATAATACATTTTCAAATAATAATTATTAAATTAAGGTTGCTGTTGTTACTAGTGCAGATAAAACATGTGTAAAATAAATATATTCAATATTTCTGTACAGAATCAATACATCTGTACATGGATAGCAGTGGCTAAATCATATTTACAATACATTGCATGATACATTATTCATTTCAGTAATATTTCAATAGTAGTAAAATGTCAACAACTATGTCAACTAATCATCAGACTGTATTTAAGTGTAAGAAATGTTTTAACAGCATTTGTAGTAAGAGGCTTACACACATTTCACTATTCCATTCACATTTATGAAGTAATGAACAGTTACACATTTAAAAAAAAGAAAAGAAAGTGCTTTACTGCTGACATTTTAAAATAAATGATATTTGAAACTGAACTTTAAACTGTGGAGTGTGTAAATGGTGAGAAATTAAACCCTACTGAGTAATACATTCTCTAGGATGTGTGTCAATACATCTTAATGACAGAATGGAATAAAAATGGACGAAAATTAGAAAATGCATCACACTAAAATGTGTTTTCATTCACTAAAACTCCATTACATATTGTCAATTGACACAAGACTTAGACAATAATCAATTGAGTAAATTGTGACACCGGTCTACACCAAAGAAAACCTCAGTTTAGGCCTAATTTTCCTCAGAAAATGGTGTTTAAATCATTCATATGGATCAAATTATAAACCTGGAAAGATTACAATAATAATGACGATATTTTTTTAGAAGTGTTTAATCAAGAAAAAAAAAAATGCAAAATTAAACATATATAAATTTATATATTATAACATACCTGGTTTTACAATACATATAATTCAAAATGACTTCCCCCAATTTTTTGCAGTTTATTTGACCCCCTGAGCAGCCTCTTCCACTGCATTCCCAAATATTTTGAACAACTACTCATCCCATCAATTTATAATCTCAACTAATTGTTCTACTATTCTACTAATTTGTTTTATGCATACCAAAAATCCCGTTGTCATTTGAAAGAAAAATAATTTTATTCTCAAGTTATGAAACAGTTCATGTGGATCATTTCCTCTTGTGACTCCGCTTTCCCTCCAAACCTCTTTCCCCGAAAGTTGCAATAAATCACTGAATATAGGATTGGGCTGCACCTGCATCACTGCACAGGATGTGTATGTATTTCTATACATGTTTATATAATATACACAGACACACACACACACACACACACACAGACACACACACACACACGCACACACACACACACACACACACACACACACATATATATATACACACACACACACACACAAATATATATATGTATATATATATATATATATATATATATATATATATATGTATATATATATATATATATATCTCAAGATCTACAGTAGTCAGTGTGTTTAAAATGAAAGCAAACATGTATGTATTTATGGTGTGGTTTAGGAAGCCTTCTCTTAAGAAACCCATGCGATTCTCCAGCGTATAAGCATGTTTCCAGTATTCTACTGCGGTGAACAAAGTAATTTTACTTATAACTAGAATTGGCTCACTCTGGTTTCGTCACAATGGAGAGCTTTTTGAGTGCAAGCCAGTATGGATCTGTGGCGTATGGAACATATTTAACATATTGTTCCTCCTTCTCGTTGCCAACTTTGCAATTTTCCCGTCAAATTAGGCTTTGACTTTGTTGTGGGTGGGGTTTGAAATGTATGCATGACCTGGCAACCCCCATCTTCCCAGCTCTCTGGGAGACGAAGACCTTCTTCTTCCCCACCGATCAGAAACAGAGCAGGAGAGCAGAGCAGAGAGGGACCTTCAAGTGTTTTTAATTTAAAATTGCCCCATACAGTACATCAATCAATAGATATATAGCGTTGATACTGTACATCATCACAGTAGTAGACAGGCTGACAGTTTATTCTTACCATATTTGATGTTTATATTATTTATTCAACCTTAGAGCTACCTGCAGCTAACGGAGCTTCAATAAAAACCATGTGCTCTGTGGTTAGAAGCCGGATCTCCCTCTTCCACTCGTTCCCGTACATTTTCATACACGAGTAATTTGTCATGGTGAGGATTGGTGCATAGCTGCAAACAAATGTCTCACAAGCTAAACACATGATGGTGTCACACATTCCATTAAAAGAGAAGATGGTACTTCCTTAATGCCTCCAGCGTGGAAATGCAACCTGCAGGTGGTTCTGCACTCATCATCTTTCATGCATCACCTGTGGATTTATGTATTCTACCCAGTTACTGACCTCTAGAACAGACATATACGTGATCAGGGCCAGGGGCCGTTTTAGTTATTTTGAGGCCCCAGGCAAAGACCAATGTCGAGGCCCTTCGCCATTTTGTTTAACACAATATCAGCTACTGAACAAAAAATATTTGGAGGCAGCTCTTTTCAGTTAATAAAGCAACAGCACTGAAAGACAGACCAAAATGGGAATCTAACTGATATAACTGAAGAACTTCAAATGACCTTCAGTCATGTGATAAAAATACAATGTGGCAAGAAAAATATTATAAGTACTGTATATCATCCTGAAGTATTTTAAGACAAAGGTATAATATGTGCTTTTTGATGAAGCATTTTCAACATCCACTATTCTCTAGGGTTAAAAGTCCCAAGTCCACTACTGTTTGTGTGTGTGTGTGTGTGTGTGTGTGTGTGTGTGTGTGTGTGTGTGTGTGTGTGTGTGTGTGTGTGTGTGTGTGTGTGTGTGTGTATGTGTGTGTGTGTGTGTGTGTGTGTGTGTGTGTGTGTGTGTGCGAGCGTGCGTGCGTGTGTGTGTGTGTGTGTAATTTTGAGTGTCAAACATTGCATTTTAATGCACCAATTTGTGCTTTTTCGGCATCAGTTTATGGTGGAAATGTCTTTATTTATATAAAAGAAAACATAACATTCAGGGTAATATAATGGAACATAATGCAGTTAGGCTCCCAGGCATTCTGTATTGCTTTCAAATATTTACTCACTCACTGAGGTAGGGTGAGCATCCCTGCGAACGATTTTGGTATTTTTTAGTATTTATAGAGCTTATTGTGCGTAATCACCGGGTGTCATGACATTTCACTGCATATATGTATGAACGTATGTATATGTATGTGACAAATAATCTCTTGAACTTGAACTTGAACTTGAACTTGAACGAATCACTGATTCACTGAATCACTGATTAGTTCACAGGGATACACTCAAAGTGAATGAATCCCCCTTTTCACCCAAAAGATTAGAAATGTTCACACGAGCCAACACTTTTACAGAGCTGGTAGATGTGGTTTTCTCTTGGGTACTGCACTTAAAATGCTTTAATAAACACTGTGAATTGATATAAAAGTTGTTTTCTTCTATTTATTAATTGCATGGAGGAAGCAGAGGGAGGTTTGGACATGGTGGTCTCGTGTGGCACGATTGTTCTGGTGATTGCATGTGTTTTCTGAAGTTGCTGTTATGTTGTGGCTTTTGCATTTGTGTTTTATCTATTTGCATGTGTTTTCTTAAGTTGCAGTGCGTTGGGCTTGCGGGGGCAGAAAAATCTGTGTCCACATGCCTGTGTCCACATGTGCAATCCCACAGATATGCATTGTATATGCACAATATCTGCATTATATCACCACATATGAATGTTTTTCAACCTAATAATAGTTTTACTATTGTAATTTATTATTTTAATACATTTTACATTTTAGTCCCTAATGAAAAAGGGAAAATACAATACCATTGTGAGATGAAGAATAAATCAATGCTTTTTCTTTATTATAATATGTATATATATTTTTTTCAATTAATTAAGACTATGCTGCCTTCTGTTATTATTATACTGATATCACTATATCGATTTAAGGTGCTAAGAATCACAATAGCTGTTAATTCTTCTATAATTAAATGTTTAGAACATGTTGATTACTGTCCCAAATAAATCAATAAATAAAATGTGATCAAAGCATCGATTCCAATCCAAAAGCTCATACATCCCACTTAGACGATGCACAAACCACCATTTCTTTACAGAACTAAAATAAACTGTTATGGTTATTGTTATTAACCTATTTAAAGCGTAGGATGCTTATACAAACAAATAGAAATAAAAAAAATAACCATTGTTTATAGATAAGGATTTATTTCACACGAAAAAATATATATCTAAAAACCTGAGCTAAAACTATAAAGTTGTTTCAAAGCAAATCAAACTATTTACATATACAAAGTATATCAGTACTATGATCTAGGGAATCTGGAGACTGCAGGGTGCTTTTTGAGCTGCAATTTAAATATATTATATAGTATACTATAGTATAATCTTTATCTTTCACATAATTTCTCCTTTCATATATAATTACTCTTAAATAATAATGATTACATCAGAATATATACCATTTCGAAAAAAGGCTTTCACCAACATTACGCTAAATAACACTGTCAATACCAAAATATTTACATACGAACATTCTGGGCTTCACAAAAGGCAAAACAAATTCCATCCTCCTTCTCTGCCCTTCATGGAAGGCGTTTGCGCGTCTGGTATGTTCAGACAAAACGGACACACACACACATACAGTACACACAGAGAAGGGAAGGCAATGCGTGATGTCCTCACTGTTCTGCTGATGTTGGGACCATAATAGGTCCAAAGTTTTGGTTCACTATCGAAAATGTTTTATAGATTCTATTAAAAAAATAAAAATAAAATAAATAAATAAATAAATAAAATAGACAATTAAACAAACAAGTAAATAAATAAATAAATAAATACATAAATAAATACATAAATAAATACATAAATAAATACATAAATAAATCAATCAATAAATAAATAAATAAATAAAAGACAAAAACAAAAATTCAGGAGGCCCCAATAATTGCCTCACAACCTGCCTGCTTTGAACTAATTTCCAGGCTTAGGAACAAGGTCTTTGATGCCCTTGTCCCGGCAGACCGAAACTCAATTTGTTCCGATTTAACAGTTCTTGATGGGGATGGTGACATATTTCACATATCATATTCCTTTGTAGCTTTCAAGACATGTTGATTTAAATAAAGAGTGTAAACCTGAAAGGGCTTATCACAAGCTTCACATTCCAGATCACCGCCATCCCCTCATCTTAACCCCCCGCCTGCGCAGGGAAAAACCTCCAGAAAACAAACACTCTGGGGGGATGAATGGAAGAAACCTTGAGAAAGTGCCACAAATGCAGCAATCCCTCTTCCAGAAAAAACAAGCTGCAATGGCTGCCCAGCGGGCAAAATAATTACAATCGCATAACTAAACGTCTGAAACCATAGGATATGATTAACTGGGCAGTATGGGAGTCCATTTTTGCTGATTCCATCCGAGAAACTGTAACGACTACATTCAAATCCCAACAGGGGCCTGTGATCTGGGACGCAGCCTGACCCATAGCGCCCCCTGGCCCTCCGCCAGTGCAAATACTGTAACAGGAGAAGCTGTAATTGGTTATTACCCGCCTCAGCATGACGCACAAAATGTGTTTCAGCTTCCACCAATCATATCATCAGCTTTCATGCAGTGGTTTGTAGCATCTTTCAGCCTGGCAATGAATGGGAATCTTTATTATCTGTTTCTGGAAATTTGCCTTTGGATTCACGATGGTTGAGTTCAAAACGAGAACCACCATCATGGACATGAACAGCACAAATACAACACAACAGAGCTTCAGGTACATATGTGCAATAGTGGGTGACTAGAAATTAATAGGCGAGTGGACTAAATGCTCCAAGATGGCGCCACGAATGGTAACCTCACTGAATTGGTGCAGCTGTAAAAACCTAGTTAGTAATAATAGTATAGTAAATAATTCAAAGAATAATTATTAACCTATATACCATCACAATAATAAATTCTGTGAACGGTATCACATTTGTATATCTTAGATAGACAATTTCTGTTGTGTTGTTTTGGCCATTGTATGAATTTCCCATTTCAATAAATTATTTTTATTTTTAAACCATTTTATTTTTTTCAGAGAGTTTATGCTCATGATCTGTTCGGAAGTGAACAAAACCCAACCAGAATAAATTATTAGTGTATGTAAATGTACCTGGTGGAAATACAACCGGTTCTGACTGGGTAACAGTTCATTAGTGAAATGGCATGTGAAATCAAAGAGCTTTTAAAGATTAGGGTATATTTCATTTCACGACGTCTACGTGAAACAAAAAATTCCCCGGTGGGGTGTCCCCCAAAAGCTTGAACCACGGCAATGAAGGTCGGAAGAAACCTTTTAAATTAGGCCTTGCAGATCTAATATGAGGGAAGATTCAGAAACTGGATTGCTCTTTTCCCACCTCATATTTGTTTAGGAACAGGTTTTGGTGGACCGCTAAGTGAAATAAATTTACGGACTAAATACAACGGAACCCGAGCGGGAAGCTCAAACCCTATTGGCTCACAGAACTGAGGGCTTCAGGAAGGAGGCTCCTGCCTCAAAAAACAACAGCCCATTATGGAACAAGAGAGTTACAGAGGCATGTTAGAAAGGCTAAGTGGTATTTTCGGCAACAAACTTCAAAAACGTTTTGGGGACGTCCGAGACCTATATTAACTTGTTGAAAAGGAGTATAATACGTCCCCTTTTAGGAAGGGGATCAGTTTGACTGTATTAAGGGATGCATTCTAGTGGCCTAAACAATTCAAATGGATTAAGGCACTTTGGCCGCCGTTGGAAGTTGAGTTTTCTCTTTCAAGTGCAGCCAACGGGTGTTCAGAGCAGCCGTTTCCTCCACACTCCAGACCATCAAGACCACGCAATTTAAGGCCTGAATGGTGCGGTAGACCTTTCACAGTCTGGGAATATAGTGCTTCCAAAGTGTCCCTCAAAGTGATTATTCTTGCTGGGGTCCACAAAATGTAAAACAAACTATGTATGAGAAGACATGTTAAAAAAATTAAATTAAAAAGAATGTTAACAAACTGACATAAAGTTAATCCAGAATAACAATAACATATTTAAAAAAGAGCTATTAACACAAGTCCTTCAAGATTAAAGTTAAAAGAGGAAAATAAAAGAATCCACAAAAATCAAAGACAACAAAGGAAGACAAACTGCAGAACTGATACCAATCTGGTCCTGTCAAGAAGGATTGATTAATAATGAGTTGTTTCTGAGGGAAAGGAATTCATGGTGGTCTGCACTCGATTTAGAATAAAACAAATATGATAGAATTGTATCAATCCCTGGAGGGAAATTCAGGCAACCAGTGAGCCCAATATGGACAAGTGGCATTCATTCTCCAGTAAGTAATTTAATTTTCAAGTGATGAAAAGTTTGGCTGTTTTTTGCTCTTTAATGGTAAAAATATGTGTCAAATGTTTCCGAATCGTCGTTCGCCTGATTAGTGGAGTTGATTCAGATGTGAGTTGTGAATGGAATTCTCACGAGAGTTAATTCCTTCAAATTATTGTTTCAGAGAGAAAGCAAAGTGTTAATCAGTCACATGTGAATTCAATTAAATCCTCAGTAATTACTTTCTCTTCACGAGTAAAAGATCTGCCGTGGGGCTTGAGGCGCATGCGCGACCCGTGGACACTGGGCCGGTGTCAGCGCCTCTGCTTGGGGCGCCTCGGCGTTCTCGGCTCTTTTCGTTCCAGATTCGAAATCTCTGAGTGTCCCTGGAGTTACCGAGCCGCGAACGAACGACCCTTTTGCCAGAGTGACTCACAACTCCCGAGTCATTTAAAATAATTGTTCGCCAGCAGCGAATCGTTCTGGAATCTACCGCAACTAGTTACAGTATTGCAGCGTTGCTAAAGTGTCTCCCAGTAATAATCAAGTAACAGTTTGTTCCACGCAGGGCAGGCTCTGATATAGTCTTCTTGAATGCATTCAAACTTATTTGTACGTGGGTTTGGACCGGGCTGCATGTCATTCTCTCCTCTACCCTCGTGCATGAGAGACCAGCATGCATCCTCTCCTTCCACTTTCCCCTGATGGAGCGGTGGACGGCGAGGCATGCACTTTCTCCAACAAGCTGGATCTCATTGAGGTCTTGTTTCGCCGTGCGAGTCAAAAAATGAGTGATGTAAGAAATGGGAACCAAAACGATATCATTTGAGAACTAATCTTTTAATCCTACCAAGCGAAAGCCTAAAAGTGCTCGGAGGCAGAAGGTCATAGTGTGTGTTTTATGCGTTTGTACTAATATTTACACTTCCTTTTACGTTCCTTTCCATCGTCTATCCATTTAACTTCGTTGCTTTCACTGGATTTTATTTGTGCACTTTATTGTATTTCATTTGGACTAAGTTTTGTCTATATTGGTTGGTTGATTTATGTCCGAATCTTTGTCAATCCCTTTGAGGCATAGTGACACTGGGCTTCAAATAAACTCTATTTCACTTAGTTAGAATTGATAAATTTCACTGATCGACATATATGCAGAGGCCAATTGGCTTAAGGAGTCTGAGCAAAAACTAAACCAACAAAAAACATGAATATATTCTCTACGGATTTATGACTATGGCAATATAACATCTGCAGGGTAAAATATTAGAGACGTAATTGTACCTGCAATTCCGTAAAAAAACAAACTGGCATCATGTGGATTCAAGCAACAAATAAGTCACATTTCTTGTCTTCTTTTTGAGGAGTTTAACACAATCATTTCACTCCATCTGCAGGAGAAAGATGCAGGTGTGCGTGCTGCTCGGCTTCCTGGTGCTCTCCATCACCGGCTGCTTCCTGGTTGCCGGACACATGGTTCCTGAGGACAGATCGTCTGGCGGCAGGAACTCCACCAATACGCTGCTGGCCACAGGCAGCGACTCTGCACCCATTGTTATTGTAGGTAAGATGGATGGCAGTCTAAGGTTTAATACATCAATCATCAAAACTTTCCTTTGATACCTAAAGATAATAGTAGTAGTAATAGCAATAAGCGGTTGGGAGTCGTGCCCTTATGGACAGCGTTTAAAGCATGTCTTCTATGTGTGTATGATGAATGTTTGCTTGTCGACCAAATACTGGTATAAATTCACTGAACATCAATAAATAACTGCAGTCGTATTACCCTGAATTACCATCTGTTAGCGGAGTTACGTCCAATTGAAAAGAAAGAAAATCCGGGTCTAAAAGAACAAAAGTGATTCAACAACTCAGGCGTTTGATCGTCACGCATGCCGACAACACATTTCTCTATGTTATTGAACATCCAGTGATATTATTCATCCAATTCAAGCATTTGTCATCTGCAGAGTTACCTAGAACTGTGAGAAGGAATAAAACAGACAAACAAAAAAAGGTAAGGCCAAACCCACATAGTGTCTCGCTTTAATCCGAACGAATGGGATTTTTTTTATCGTTGTTTGTGTATCTGATCCCTTTATTGATCTCCCCATTGAGCAGAACAAGCTGACGGTGAAGAAGAAGAAGCATCCTCCTCCTCTCTCTAACTGCGTTCCTCTGTGGGGAAGTTGCAAATCCCCAAACAACACCTGCTGCGACTTCTGCGCCTTCTGCCAGTGCCGGCTCTTCAAAACCGTCTGTTACTGTCGGATGGGAAACCCGCGCTGCTGAACAGCAGCTCCTCCTGCTGTTGACAGAACACACAAACTACCCAAGCCCAAGAGAAATTTTGAATTTGAATTTGCAACTTTCAAATGAAACTTTTGGCCTATTTTCACTGGACTACCTACCACTAGATGGCGATTTGGTTGTTAATGACATCGTACCCATGCAAATCGGACATTAAAAATTCCCCTGCAAATGGTTCTTTCAGCCAATATAATATATATATGGTACTTTTATTCCAGTACAAATCAGCATCTTGTGTAACTCTGTGTTGTCCATGCTTTTGCTAAGGAATACATAACCTGCACTCTGGATGTTGCAAATAGCAAATAGTGTTTTTATATTACATTCTGCACCCACCAGCTGCAACTGATCACTCAGACCAACTCACAAATTAAATGAGAGAAAGAAATTGCCGAACTGTGGGAGATATGATCTGCATGGACAGCATTGTATACACTATTATTCAGTCTCTCGACAGGTCCAAATTGGTGCATTTTGGACAAATTAGTGTCCAGGGACGTGGTCTCTGGGTTTGAAAGAGCAACACTTGTGGGGAAGCAGTGGGTGTAATTCCAAGTTAGAGGTGTAATCTGACCTGAACCCATAAAAAACATATTTGCAGCTTTTTAGCCCCGGTTTCGTTGCGCACCTGCTTTCTTTTTCTTGTGTTACAACATTTTCCCTCGGCTCGTGTATAAAACCCAAACCCCTCTCTGAATCTCATCATTTGTTCCCCTTTTGGTGTTCTGCTCTTTTTGGTTCTCTGCCCTCTATTCCCTCCCAGCCTCATTTCACTCTCTGTATATTAAGTTTGGGAATATACATTCCCTAGATCGGCGGATCAATATATATACTCAAGAAATCTCTAAATTGTCTTCCAAAATGGTAAAATGATTATCTGTGTATTGACTTTTAAAGGACAGCTATTATTGGGGTTGGTTTCTCGCAAAGGAGAAGATTGGTTTTTCTCAAACATCTCAAAAATATCTAGGGCTTTAAGAATATATATTACATTTATAAAGAATGTAACATGTTGTGTTTCACTTAATGGAAACAATCACTGGCATTTTTCTTTTTAGAAGAGCATTGCAGTTGGATCCAAGGGGTTTGAAGTCTTTAAGCATTCGGCGGATCCAGCAAATGACACTTCTAACTAAAATCTCTCTTTATTGTGCAAAATATTTGATTATGCAATAGAATGTAGAATAGAATGTGGTATTCACATACCACATCCAGGTATGACGAGAAATAATACATACATACGCAACAGCCCTCTATTTAGCAAATGTTTCGTTTTTGTTTTTTTTCTAGACCTCTCCAGTAATGAATAGAAATGTGTGGTATCATAATGTCACAACTTTCTTCTCACAAGTGGTATTTTTATAAGAAGTTCATTAATTAAAGTTCTATATAATTTTTTAAATGCGTGATCAGACTTTATATGCTCCTTTTCTGCCGTTTCCGTTGCCTCCCATCACAAAAATACTGTTGTTTACCTCAAATGGATTGCCATCAGATAATGATAGATAAAAAGAATATACATTACACCTCAAAGTTAACTAGAAGATGGAAAAAGTGTGAAAACATACAATAAACCTCACAAACAACAGTAAAGTGAAATATAAATAAAGCGATATACTACTATAAACCTAAAAAGTAACAACAAACACAATAATAGGACCAAAAAATAAATATAGACAAATTGTTAATGTACATTCATTATTCCAAAATTTGCCCAGGATGGTTCAGATTTCCAAAACAAGAGTACATATGATTTGGGAAATCAAGGTCTCCCATTGTAACCTCTTCCATCATATTTTTGAGATTCCAGAGTTTCGCCACAGAGCAGATGTTTTTCATTAACAATTCCTCAACTGGGCCGTGCAGTTACCTTTGGAGTGAAAAGGAGCCAAAAATTAATGTCAAACAACGGCCGGAAAAAAAAAAATGAGATAGCGTGACTAGAGAGGTACAAAGATGGATGGACAGAGATGCCTGGATAGACAGATGGCGACATGGTCTGCTAATGTTGGCCTTTTCTGCTGCACCCAGGTACCTAGTTCAATTTAACAGACTTTAGGTTGAAAAAGAAATATTTTAATTTTCCATCACAATCCCTAATTTCTTGTTTATTTGTAGGATTGTTTTTCCTGTTTTTAGGTTTGTTGTAGATTCACAATTTTTCCTTTTTTTTTTTTTTTGATTTTTAGGTTTATTGTATATTGTGATTTTTTTGTTTTGTTAATTTTTCTTCTTATTTTTTTAGGCTTACTCTTAATGGCCTTAGGTTTCTTGTTTATGATAGGATTATTTTTCTTGTTATTTTTATTTTCCTGCAGGGATGAATACAGCATCTCTTTCTAATAAAGTTATTCAACATCCAAGGCTTTTAAATCTCTTGTTCTGCTTGTTTAATGTGTGCTTTGATGGTGCTATGACTGCATTCTTAAGCAGATCCTAAAGTCAACAAAAGGTGACCCATGCATTCCGGGCAGTTGGGGAGGTTTTGATCTCACTGTACGCAAGATGTTTAGTTCAAGAGTCTCAATATTTGGAGACATCGGGTAAACTTGTTGACGAGCAGACTCTCTCCAGAAACCGCCAGAGTCTGCTCGCTAATAAAGACAACAAAAAGAATAACAGTTTGCATGCTTTGTTAGCCTGGGCGAAGGGTTACGAGGGATTTGCTTTTGTTTAAACTCATCTGTGCATGAACGGATGGAAACCTTTGAGGCGAGTCCTGTACAAAAACAGTTCCAGTCAGTGATACGTAAACTGCGTTTTCCTGCTCATCACGTGATTAATGAACGGCTTTAAATGTGAAAATTAAAGCAACGGAATAACCATTTCAGGATTTTGTTTGTATGTGGATGACATGTCTTCATGGCAAAAACCCAAAATATATTTTAAAATTGACATTGGATACTGTAAGTATCCGGAGGCTCCAACTGGAGGGTAATGATCAACCAAAATAAAACTCCAGGAAAAGCCAAGTTTCTAAAAATACATATAAACCCGAGTGTGGCTAGTTCATATCAATACTGGGGATTCACCCTGCCAAATACATGTTTGAACATTTAACCCATAGCACAAACTAGTCCCTTTTTAAAAGTCACTAGAACTGTGCTCTTGTCATCACACAGGCCGTCCACAGGACAGAGTTGTTGCGGCAGTTCCTGATGATTAAAGAATGAATAAAGCAAACTAACTCTGTCCTGGATGCAACGTCACAAATACTCTGTGTTGCATTCCCAGCATGCTGACAGCACAGGTAAAAATAAAAATAATTCAATATGAATAAATAAATAAATGGGAAAAATAAAAGGTTTCCAGTACTGAGTTGGTTTTCCAACAGTTACTAGTAGCTATTTTTGTTTTACTAGTCAAACATGTATTGGGTACTAGTCCTTATTTATTTTATACTAGTAACTATTTCAATGTCATAGTAACAATTTAGAAAATTGAATCGAATCCTACGGGGCGTCATGTTTCAGATATCAAATATTTGCCTCTGACTAGCATCTATTCAGATTGTTGCTTGTATCTTTCATTTGTTTTAGTCACTATTGACTGAGTACTAGTACTTATTCATTAGTGACTAGTGCCTTGTCTTGCTGTTACTATTAATATTTTTATTATCAATTATATCAACTATGGATGTGCTTGCTAACAGCCCATGGGCGGTGAAGTAAAACCAGTGGTGTGTATTTTGTTTCGTACATTTTGGATAGAGATTTGTTTTTGTATTTGTGTCTGATACGACATCACCACAAAATAACCATTACGCGCAGAACAAAAGTAAAAGTGTCACAGCTGTGAACTCTTTAAAACATTTGTTATAATTTTTATTTATGCAGCAGAAGTCCAAAGGGGAATCAATGAAGCAGGAAACCAATACGAGTAATTGAACAGTGGATCACAATTAAATCCAAATGGCAAACCAGCCCTTGTTGTTTCATTATTACCTTCATGAAACTTGATGGAAAAAAAACGAGACAAGAATGAAAATGACTGCCTTCTATGGCCACCACATGCTGGCTGCAGGGGTCAGACATGCTGGTTTGATGTCACCGCTGCGATGTGACTGATGTGTGTTTTCCCCAAAAACATTTTGTTTACTGCAGACAAGTTCTGTGAAGTGCTTTGTGCGGACATTGACCACAGAGTCTGGAGTCTTTCACAAGGCCCTAAAAAACAACAATAAACTTTGTGAAACACAGGGTCGGGCTACAAAGTCAAACGCGTGTTTATGGGGTCGGCGGCAGGTGTCCACGCCCCGGGTCCGGACGCCCTCTCGTGGCGCGGGTGGTTTGTGGGTGGAGATGTGAGGATCGGGAAGCTTGCCTGTTATTACCGTCGGCGCTCCCAGCTGCTAGTTTCAACCGGCGTCTAGCATTAGTTTGTTTTGACGTTTGCGCTGCCTAACATTCAATGATTTTGCATTAAAGAGCACCACATGGGCAGAATTTTGAACAATAACATGTTATGCCTCCTGCCAAAGGATCTTTGTGTACCTGGTCATCTGTTACATTTCTTATTTTACTGTAACCCTTTGTTCCAGGCCAAGCAAAGGCTGTAATGAAGGATTTATCGCTATTTGACTTCAGGTTTTACACTAAAACTTGAGGAACGATGATGGCACAATCATGGGTTTTTGAAGTCCCCGAGCTCAGGGAGGTTGCTCAGAGCATAGAAATTTATGCAAGAGATGTAGAGTTGTGCTTATTGGAAAAAGATGTGGTGCTGAAACACTGCTATCATGGCTCTGTGCACAAGGCCTCAGGTCTGTGTCCCGACGAGGGACGAGGTGAGGAGGCCAAGCAAGGACAACCAGGTGTTTACTGCATGGATTAGATAAATAATTATACATGTATTATTATGAATTAAGTCCTAAACAGTGAAATACAACAAAAATACCCATTATTCCTTTATTTTAATATACATTACATGTATGCCATATAAGCGTCTACATTACAGTCTACCTCCCCTGGTTTCCTCTCGCACTCATTGGCTCGTTCACTGCTGCTTTTGTCCTTGAGCTCCCGAGGTTTTCTCGCATGCTTGAAAAACTTGGGAGCTGGGGAACGGCTGGAAAAGCCATCTGGGACGGCCCGGCTGCAGACCCGTTCCAAACTCCACGAGCGGCGGAGAAAGGACCAGGCTGCGAGAGGCGGCGATGTGGAGCTGTTTGTCCCCGATCTCAGAAATGTGTCTGGGACGGCCCGATCCCAGAAAATATCCTGTAGTCGGAACAGGGCATTACATATGACAAGCTGATACATGACGTGTGCAAAATATTGGTATTATATGGTAATGACATGGCAATCATTACCATTCTCTCCCATTGTTATGAATAACCACATTAGTGTACAGATCTTTATTCATTCTGTATAGTATATTTCCATCTAAATGTATATTTTATTCCATTTCCCACACTAGCAACCATGCTGCAACTTGGCCGCAGCTATTGCCTTTTAAATTAACTTATTCTGTGCATTGAATCAACTTCTATGTACAAAACATAGCATGTTTGGGTCAATTTCCTTTGTATATTTGGCAATTCTATTTTTTTATGACAATTGTATGTACAGCAATCCACCAATCCTTGCCGTGACAAATTCATTGTATATTAAAATGTAAATGCAGAAACAGATTCTGATTCACTTGGATTGCCGATGGAAAGTTTTTGCTCATTTTACTATTTCGAGGGTCAGCCCTGGACACCACATACATACTCATGCTGATGAGCTCATACATAACTTTAATCAGTTACATGATTGGATTATTGGTTACATTCCTATTTTTATTTTTGGGAGAAGGTATGTAAGTAATTTCAAAACTACATCTGGAATCAGCAATGTTAAAATAAATGCAAATCTAGTTTGAATAAGGCCATAAACCCTCTCTTACCAACGAATCCCATCCTAGCGATGCAGTCACTGAAGTCACGATTTTCTGTCGTTCAGAGTGATTTTAACGTTGATAGCAATTTGTCCACAATTTAAGAACCGTATCGTTTAAATAATTGTGAGAGTTTTTGGAGTCCCAAAGAGCCCAGCCCTGTGGGTGTCCTCACAACTCTAGTGACAGCTGCTCAGGGTGGATAGACATCTATATAGATAAAGTAGAACTTTTCATATGAATAATGTATCAGTGGTAGCCCCTGAGCAAGGTCATATTAAAGTACCAGGGGCCCCAGTGCTATGACTTTTTCCAGGCCCCCGCCCAACCCCCCAAGCAGGGGAGAATCTGATGATTGAGGCCCCCCCACCACCACTAGAAGAAAACACATGAAAGGCCTGTTAAACACTGGAAGCAGAGCTGACGTGAGGCAGACGGAAAAAGTCTGCGTTTCAATTTCAGTTTGATAGATGTATTCAGTCATTTTATGTTTATATTAGTCTGTCTTATTTAAAAATCTTAATTTTACTTAATAAGTTTTGTGTCAATTCTTAGCAAATCCAAAAGGGAGGGGTTTGTTTGTTGAAAAAAACACAACGGGAACCTTAACCTTAAACGCTCGTCCTGCAGCTTTGTGAATGAATTCTGTCCCCTGTGAGGAAGAAGAAAGAAAAACAAAGGAGAGAGAAAGTTTGTTAAAAAAAATCATTTGGAAGGCAAAGTAGAGGGGTGCTAACAAGCGTGCAAGGCAGCTCCAAGATCTGTGCACTCTGAACCCAGATTGAAGTCATATGGGCCATAACTCATCGAGCCAGCCAGTCTCCGCCATTCATTATCTGGATAACTGTGGCTTGGGTCTGGAGATGGGTGTCAGACTCCAGTGTTCCCCTCCGGTCCCGGTGTGTGTTTTCTTACCTTCTCACAGCCTAGGACGAGCCCCGTATGGCCACACGGCACCATCATAAACCGATCAGCCACAACATTAAAACCACTTGCTTAATATTGTGTAGCCCCCCAATTTGGTCCTTGTCAAAATGGCTCAGATCCTTGCCCTTGCCATTTTTCCTGCTTCCGACACATCAACTTCAAGAACTGACTGTTCACTTGCTGCCTAAAATATCCCACTCCTTGACAGGTGCCATTGGAGCAAGATAAGGGATGTTATTCACTTGCACCTGTCAGTGGTTTCATGTTGTGGCCGATTGGTGTAGGTTTCCCCTCGCGTCTGGCACCATGGATAACCAAAGCAACAAATTCACTTTCTTTCTCCCCTCTCCCTTCCTCTCATTGTCTCGTGTATCCCACTCTCCTTTGTAGATCTCCAATATAAATCCCCCATCAGCCGTGAGCATCCCGCTCGCCTGGTATAGCCTCAAGCCGACTGCCCGTTTGGGATCCCGTTTTGTGGGGTTGAAAGGGACACCGTGTGGCATGAACGCTTGTTGGAGGGTGGGGGCTCCGAAAATGGACCGGAGCAGCTTGTACTGAAGTCCTGGCCGCGCGCCCCCAGTTCGGTGCACTGCGAGCCAACCAGGCCCTGCTGCTTGCAGATATCAATAGCCTCAGATTTTTCCCCCTTTGGCCCCTGTTGCTCACAGACTGTCAGTTGGCGGGGGGAAGTGTCACCGTGGTGCGTCGGAGTAGGCTACCGTCCCTCATTTACGCAGCATGCCCTGGGGCTGAACTGTGACTTTTAATTCCATTACATCACAAAAAAGAGGAATATTTGGTAAAGTGTATATAGAATTAAACTTGATGAATTGCATGTTATGCTTGGGGTATTTCATATAACATAAGCTCCCAAACACTGGACCTGGGGTCCAGCCGACCCGCCACAGCGCCCCCTGGTGGTCCTATTATTTTCCGTTATGGTACAGAC
This sequence comes from Zeus faber, assembly GCF_960531495.2. Taxonomy (NCBI): domain Eukaryota; kingdom Metazoa; phylum Chordata; class Actinopteri; order Zeiformes; family Zeidae; genus Zeus; species Zeus faber. Next base: position 26,120,310 of record NC_137192.1, on the reverse strand, counting down.
CCTTCATCATCTTCCTCCAGAAGGAATGAGGCCAAGATATGGGTTGGAAACACCTGGTCCTGCTAGAGTCAGTCAGCTCATATGGCTTTGAAGGACACAGAGAAGTTCTGGATGGAGGTTTATGTATGTGGAATTTTTCTCCTGTTCATTGAAACATATTTTTCAGCAGTCATGTTTTTATTATCTTTTACCTGACTGGACAACACGTTTCCTTCCCAGGACAATGAGATTGAATTGAAAGAAAAGTCCAAACGTCAATCCTGTACAATTTGAAATGAGACGTTGCAAGCTGGGACCTCAAAGTATATCCTGTAAAAATGAAATGAATCCTTTAATTTAGAGAACTTTCTCTGATAAAGTTTTCGATGTAGTTTCTCAAAAAACACCAGCCAAATCCCTGGGGAGCTGTTGTAAAAGCAGTGTCAGCCTGCATAGGAATAAAACCTTAATGCTCAGAATCAGAATCAGCTTTATTCGCCAGGTATGTTCACATACATACAATAATTGACTTTTTTCCTTTCTCTCAATGTACAAACATGGACCAGACATACAGCTGAAACAAAGACAACAAGCTAAAACATAAACAGTTAAATACTATTTTCAGATGTATATGTATATAAAAGTATACATAAATACTGTATATACAGTATATATTTACATATAAAAAACAACAGCAATGAAATTGTAGCAGGAAGGCAAGACTGCAATGGTGCAAAGATGCTGGAATTAATATGGAATAATTAACAGGTTACTTTATATACATGAGGTAGCCTGCCAAAGAGAAGGAGTGGGAACAGGTTGTATCCAGGGTGATGGATCTGCAGTGATGCTTCCTGCATGTTTCTTGACCCTGGACACCTACAAGTCCTGAATGGAGGGCAGGTTGGCAGTGATGATTTTCTCCACGGTCCTGACAGTCCATTGTATTCTGTTCCTGTCCTGATTGGTGGCCGAACCAAACCAGACAGTGATGGAGGTGCAGATGACAGACAGGATCAGCAGTCCAGGTGCTGGATGTGGTTTTCCCAAGCCTCACATGCTGCTTCCTGTCTGTCAGGAATTTAGTAATCCACTGGGAGGTGGGGGCTGGTACAGTGAGCTGGGTGAGTTTGGAGTGGAGGATTTCAGGGACGATGGCGTTGAATGCTGAGCTGAAATCCACAAACAGGACCCTTGCGTAGGTCCCTGGGGAGTCGAGGTGTTGCAGGATGTAGTGCAGTCCCATGTTGACTGCATCATCCACTGACCTGTTTGTCTGGTAGGCAAACTGCAGGGGTCCACCAGGGGGCCTGTGATGTCCTTCAGGTGGGCCAATACCAGTCTCTCAAAGGATTTCATGACCACAGACATCAGGGCGACGGGCCTGTAGTCATTTAATCCAGAGATGGAGGGTTTCTTGTGCTTGATTGATGGGGTGATTGTGGAGCGTTTGATGGGGGGACTCCACACAGCTCCAGTGATTTGTTGAAGATCTGGGTGAAGATGGGGGCCAGCTGGTCAGCACAGACTTTCAGGCAGGAGGGAGACACGCCGTCTGGCCCTGGAGCCTTCCTATTATTCTGTCTCTGGAAGAGCTGACTCACATCATCGTCACAGATCCTGAGTGTAGGTGGGGGTTGAGTGGGAAGGGGTGAGGAGCAGGCAGGGGGAGCAGATAGGTGTGTGATGTTGCAAGGAGCGGGTGAGGGTGTGAGTAAAACCCTTTCAGGTCATCAGTCAGTTAAGATAAGATAAAAAAATACTTGATTAATCCACGAAGGGAAATTCCAGTGTTGCATCAGCAATGATACATGACAAACACACATAATTTACAATTGTGGGTAGTTACAATTACCCACTTCTGTAGGCCTCCTCCGTAGCCTGATGAAGCTGCTTGAGATGTGCAGTAAACCAGGGTTTATTGTTGTTGTATGTGCAGAAGGTTTTAGTCGGCACACACATGTCCTCACAAAAACTGATGTCCAATGTCACAGTCAGTGAGTTTGTCCAGATCTGTAGCAGCAGCCTCAAAAAAACTCCAATCAGTGCAGTCAAAGCAGGCCTGTAATTTCAAATTTGCCTCGTTGGTCAATTTATTCACATTCTTGACCACAGTCCCAAAACTGCTCAGGGGAGAGAACAATAGGCATCCTTTAATACTGTGTAGCAGTGGTCCAGTGTATTTTGATCTCTGGTTGGACATTTCATGTGCTGTCTGTATTTTGGCAGTTTGTGGCTGAAGCTAGCTATGTTGAAGTCCCCAAGAACAATGAACAGAGAGTCTGGGTGTTTTTTCTCCATGTTTGTAATCTAGTCAGCCAGGTGTTGTAACGCCTCACTAATACAGGCCTGAGGTGGGATGTAAACACCGACCAGGATAAACGAGGAGCGATGAATAAAATGTCTTACGGTCAATGAAAATGGTCTCTAAGTGAGGGCTGCATAATTTTTTCAACACTGACATCTGTAAACCAACCTTTGTTAATTTAGAAGCCAGGTCCGCCGCCCCGTTTTTTTTTCACTTAGTTCCGTGTCCCGACTTGGAAGCCCGGTGGATGGAGTGAGCTGTCCAGGATGCATTAATCCAAGCCAGGTTTCGGTGGAGCACAGGGCAGCAGATCTTCTTGAGTCTTTTTGAATTGTTTATATATTGCGTATATAATACTATATGTGAATATATTGTACATGAAATTTCATATACGTGTTTCCACAAAATATATACAATCAACCTAATGGAGTAAAAAAAAAAAATAGTCAGATCATCTCTTACAAGTTTATATTTAAGCTAGATTTTTTTCTTATCCACGACATCAATTGATTTTAAAATTATGTGTAATGTCCATAGCAGGTGTAGCAGTGGATATCCAGGCCAAGACTTGCTCTGATGATGATTTATCTTTTTATTTGTTTTCTTTCTCTATTTCATACATACTACTTCTGAAACAATCTGCTCATAGACGTAGTCTCTCAATACAACTCCATTCTTGCATCCGTAGTTTCTAATCGGACTGTAAACAATGAAGGGCTCACGGAAAAGGGAAGTCTTGGCCTGGGTAGCCACTGGCTACACTGGAACCCCAGAAACATTAGCCGTTGTCCCTAGAGTCTATCGTTGTGGGACTGATACCCGATGGGTTCCGAGATTGCAAACCACAACATTAAAACCACTGACAGGTGAAGTGAATAACGTTGATCATCTTGTTATAATATCACCTGTTAAGGGGTGGGATATATTAGGCAACAAGTGAACAGTCAGTTTTTGAAGTTGGAAGCAGGAAAAAGGGCAAGCGTAAGGATCTCAACGATTTTGACAAGGGCAACTGGGTCAGAGCATCTCGAGAACGACAGGTCTTGTGGGGTGTTCCCAGTGTGCAGTGATTAGTACCTACCAAAAGTGGTCCAACCGGTGAACCTGTGACAAGGTCATGGGCGCCCATGGGCTCATTGATGTATGTGGGGAGCTCATTGATGTAAGTCTAGACCTTCTGGTCTGATCCCACAGAAGAGCTACTGTAGCACACATTTCTGAAAAAGCTGAAAGCTGAAAAACTGTCAGAGTTCCCACTGAAAGCGCCAAATATGGACACGTGACCATCAGAACTGGACCATGGAGCAATGGAAGAAGGTGGCCTGGTCTGATGAATCATGTTTTCTTCTACATCATGTGGATGGGCAGGGTTACGAGTATCTGTTCGATGCCTGATTCATGGGGACCCCACCTCGTAACTTCCAGGACTTAAAGGATCTGCTGCTAACGTCTTGGTGCCAGATACCACAGCACACCTACAGAGGTCTTGTGGAGGCCATGCCTCGACGGATCAAAGCTGTTTTGGTGGCACAAGGGGGAGCTACACAATATTAGTGGTTATTAGTGGTGGTTTTAATGTTGTGGCTGATTAGTGTATGTAGGAAGGTGTTAAATTTAAGTCACCGCCAGAGGGTGCTCTGTTCATCTGGTTCTGTTTAATGGTTGCCGTCGCATTACTTGTGGCCGCTTCCTGTTACTGTCCGTGCATGAAGTATAATTCATTTGTAGTTCACGTGCTTGTTCCTCTTTCACCAGGATGCCAAGTATCTGAAGGATTTAAGAGGATTCAGATTTATATTTAATACAACACAGACAATGAATTATATTAAATAATTATAGAACCCAGAATTTTCGCGACAGAATTTTTCGTACTTTTCGAGCTTATAGAGCTTATTGTGCGTAATCACCGGGTGTCATGACATTTCACTGCATATATGTACGACCGTATGTGTGTGTATGTGACAAATAATCTCTTGAACTTGAACTTGAACTTGTATAAAAAATATTTCCTAATTTCATTGTCTTACCTGTGCAATGCAATTCAGCGTTCCAAAGCGTCGGCTTGTTCCATTATCCAGCATGTCAAATGAAAATTTAACCAGAAGGTCGAGAGCCCGAGACAGACACAGCTCGCCTTCAAAGTACCAGTTAAACATTTTGAAGTGTGTTGGCTGTCAATTTAAGGAGAGCTAAACAAAAATAGATAAATAGACTAAAAAACATACATAATCCATAGCTGTTACACAGTTATATTTCTGCCACTTTCCCACAACTGAATGTGAATACATTGCCAATGGGCGAACAGTGGAATTATTATCCAGTGCTGTAATTCATGTATGTAATGATTCATTTATCATATTCATCAACTTATTTATTTGATCATGGCTACTTAATCTGTTACATATATATATAAATACATATTTATTTATTTTTAGAATATATTATTTATATACTGTATGTATGTACAGGGGTCTGGCTTTTGCATATGGTGTTTTTTTTTTTCATTTACACAAACACTTGATTCACAGTTTTTGTTTTTGTTAGCATTACTATTTTATGAATGTGGAATCCGGAACTAACTTCTGGTTCCTGACTGGTCTTGACGTGACGCTATTACATTTAACGTTTTTAACGCACTGATCGGAACTAATCTACGCGGTTTTAATGGCTTTCATCATTTTATCACAGCTCGATTAGTAATATGAGACGTCCCTGCCTTCTTACCTTGGATTACACTTTGTATACTGTGCCGGCTACTAGCTTAGCCAGGCTTGTTGTGGTGGCTAAGCTAAGATTAGCTAACTTCTCAATGATGTCAACTATGCCCAGTGAGGACTATGTGCTTCTCCAGAAAGGAAGCAGGAAGATTGCTGACCTTATGGAGCATATTCGACAGCTTTCTGATGAACTGCAGAAGAAGGACTTGCTTTAGTCCAGCTTTGTGGATCTGTCTTCTGGGCAGACCAAGCAGATTGCCACTCTCAGTGCAACCTTCCAGGACACAGTTTTGTGGGACCCCTCCACTTGTCCACAGCTTCCTCCTGCTCACACCAGGCCATCGCTCGTCCTGGACTAAGGTGGTGGTCACTGTAGCAGGGGACACCTGGACGGGGCTGCCTCACCACCTCGCCTGTCCTTCTCCAACCGCTACATGATCCTCTATGACGAGGCTCCGGTCCACCCAGCTGCTGCTCCTGCGGTTCCGACTCATCCTGATCTGGACCCCTGTCCGAAGACTGCGTCTGCTTGTTATCGGCACCTCCATTGTCCTGCACATGGCGGTGCATGGTGGCCTGACTTTCTGCTATCCTGGTGCCTGCTTAAAGGACAATTTTTCTGCCTTTTTAAACAGGCCTTGGCTTTTCAAAACCAATGGCCTCCATCCTCCCCATATGATGCTGAAATAGGTACTGTATTTGCTTTATTTGTTCACAAAACTCTTCTTTTTGTTGTCCCTCAAATAGGGTTTCAGTTACCGCATTCATGCACTCCTTGACAACCTCTCAAAAAAGTTTGTTTTATGTTGACCCAAAATGCAGGCAACTTTAAGGGAACATTCCCATGCCCATTGTTGGGCAGTGAATGAATGTGTTAGGATTCTGGTGGATCGATCATATTGGGCTTTTAGCTCGTTTAATTTTGTGCTCTCAGTTGAGATTTGAGCAGGTGTGTTTGTTCAAAAGATCTGCACTTCGTCTTGTAGTGGCACTTCACGTTGCCGATTTTAATAATCGCCACAATCTCGGAACATATGAGACATACTGGTTTTGAAATGCCAGTGGGAAGAATGAATGAAGAATGTCAATCTGTCCATTCTTGATTAAAAGCTCTTTTCTCTCTGTCTACTTTTCTCTTTTTAGAGCACGCCATGTGACGACTTAATTAGTTCTCTCACTGTGTGGCTCTCCTCTCTCTTCTCGTCTCTCAGGCGAGACACTTGGCTGAGTAACATCACGTGAGATGATTTACAACACATGCAGTTGGTCCGTGATGTTCCTGATGTTCCTGGCTCCTCCAGTACCGTAAAGGCAATAAAAGTTGTGCAGATTCAAATAGAAACGCTGCTTCAAAATTTAATAATTCTCAATAATATATGGGTTATAGGTTTGGGTCCAGTCAGGACAGCGTCTGGGTCCAGATCTGGACCAGCTCCGCCAGTTAGTGACCTCTGCCCTGTGAGATTTAAGGTCAAACAAACTTGTGCCTGTCCCAGGAACCTCATCATTGTAAATGTTCAGTCTGCTGTGAACCCGACCGAACGGAACATTTCTTCATTGACATTGAAGTTTGCATTATTGTACATTTGAGCGCTCACAAATAAAAGTGGTTATATTAGTGATTTTATCTCTCAATATGATCTACATGTTCTATTTCTCACTGAATGTTTCACTGTTTCAAATTAATTTCCAGAGGCACGTACCAGCCTGGTAACTGCTTCCAAATCTACAACCTGCACTTTAGATCCTATACCGTCTAAACATTTCAAAGAACTGCTTCCTGTTTTAAAAAGTCCTATTCTTCATATTATCAACAAGTCACTTTCTATAGGCTCAGCTTTTAAAACTGCAATATTATCTTGAAATATTGATCCACAAATTCTGAATAATTACAGAACAATTTCTAATATTACTTTTATGTTGAAACTGCTTGAAAGTGCTGTCGCTGATCAACGTATTGCCTACTTATCCAACAACAATCTCTGCAACAACTTTTGATCTGGCTTTCGGTCCAGTCATTCCACTGAAACTGTCTTGGCCAGAGTAGTCAATGACCTACTAAATACTGTTGACTCCGACTTAACATTATTGTTGCTGCTTCTTGACTTGAGTGCAGCTTTTGACGCTGTGGAACACAGCATACTGTATGTCTAAGCTGCTTGGAGAAGCATATTGGTATCCAGGGGATGGTGCTTTCATTCATATTTGTCAAATCAAACTCAACATGTAAGTTACATTAATTCAATCTCTGAATTTTCTTTTGTTTGGTGTACCCCAGAGACTTGTGCTTGGGCCGATGCTGTTCCCTATTGATATGCCCCCCGTGACATTAGTTGCAAATATGGTGTTAAATTGCATTGCTACGCTGATGATACACAGCAATAAAGTATGTACTGTACCGGAAAAGCCAAATGAACTTTCCCAACTCCCAACTTAGACCAGCTAAAAATGGAAATTTGTTTGAGAATTTGAATGTTAATACCGATTGTTGTATTATTCCTATAAGCTCGACCATCAAAAACCTTGGAGTGATTTCTCATTCTCATATCAAGGCTATTACCAAGACAGAGTGTATGGCTCCTCCACGTCCTCCGGCAGCGACCAATGTGGGCCTGGACGGAGGGTACGGCGATCTCAGCCTCCTGGCCAGGGAACAGCGGGGGTTGGTAGCCCAGAGAGCATTGGAAGGGTGACAGGCCGGAGGAGGCGTTCACCAGGGTGTTGTGGGCGTACTTGGCCCATGGCAGGTTGTCGCTCCAGGAGGTGTGGCTAGTGGTTGTCAGGCAGCGGAGCATGGCCTCCACCTCCTGGTTCCCCGCGCCGTCTGGCCGTTGGTCTGGTTGTGGAAACCGGAGGAGAGACTGACCTGTGCCCCCAGGGCCGAGCAGAAGGCGCGCCAGACCTGGGAGGTGAACTGGGGTCCTCTGTCCGACACCACATCTGCCGGGATGCCATGGCGGCGGAACACCTCGGCCACCAGCAGGTCTGCGGTCTCCCTTGCCGATGGTAGTTTGGGCAGGGCGAGGAAGTGGGCCGCCTTAGAAAAGCGGTCCACCACCGTGAGGATGGTAGTGTTGCCCCGGGATGGTGGAAGACCGGTGACGAAGTCCAGGGCGATGTGGGACCAAGGACTAGTCGGGATGGGTAATGGGCAGAGGAGGCTGGAGCGGGGTCGGGTGGAGGTCTCGGAGCGGGCGCAGGTGGGACAGGCCGACACGAAGGACCGGGTGTCAGGGAGCACGGTCGGCCACCAGAAGTGCTGACGGACGACGGCCAGGGTGTGCGGGTGATCCAGGGATGGCAGCTGAGGCGGGAGGCATGGGCCCACTTAGAACCTGGGAGCGTGCGAATCAGGGACGAACAGGCGGTTAGGGGGTCCGGTACCTGGGTCGGGCTGGTGCTCCTGCGCTTGGGTGACAAGGGACTCGACCTCCCAGGTGTGTGTGGCGGCATGGCACAGGGGTGGATGGATGGGTTCTGGATCCCCTGTCTTCTCCTCTGGCGCGAACACACGGGACAGGGCGTCAGGTTTGGTGTTCTTGGTTCCTGGGCGGTAGGATAGAGAAGTTAAACCGGTCAAAAATCATCGCCCAGCTGGCCTGCCGGGATTTGAGCCGCTTCGGCGTCCAGATATAGGCCAAGTTCTTATGATCGGTCTAGACGACGAAGGGGTGGATTGCTCCCTCAAGCCAGTGGCGCCATTCCTCCAGGGCTAGTTTGACGGCCAGTAGTTCCTGGTTACCCACGTCATAGTTGCGCTCGGGTGGGGTGAGCCTGCGGGACAGAAAGGCACAGGGGTGGAGCTTACCATCGGTTGGGGAGCGCTGAGAAAGTACTGCTCCTACCCCTGGGTCTGAAGTGTCCACCTCTACCACGAACTGGAGGTTGGCGTCGGGCTGGGCCAGGACTGGGGCCGATGAAAAAAGGCAGTGTGTGCTCCAGGAGCTCACGCTGCCCGAGTGCCAGTCCATCTGAGGGTTGTGGGTCTGGAGCCAGGGGTACCCCAGAACCACCGGGTTCAGTGGGGAATTAATGAGGAAGAACCTTAAGGACTCACGGTGGTTGCTGGAGAGTAGCAGCTTGAGGGGAGCTGTCTGGTGGGTAATCCGGGTCAGATGTGACCCGTTCAGCCCCTTAACATTGAGCGGTGCGGGGAGAGGGACGGGTGTCAGCCCTAGCTGGCGTGCTAGTCCCTGGTCGAGAAAACTCGCATCCACCCCCGGAATCTATGAGAGCGGAGGAAGAGAGTGTTATAGTATCTCCCCACGAAAGGGTAACTGAGAGCAGCGGACGGGAGAGAGGGTTGGCGCTGGAGCGACTGGAACGTAACCCTACCAAGGAGTCGCCCTCTTGTGGCCGGATCGGGCAGGTGGCTCGGAGGTGTCCCAGCCAGCTACAATACAGACAGGCGCCGGTCTGTATGCGGCGTGCTCGCTCCTCGGGGGAAATCCGGGAGCGACCAAGTTGCATTGGCTCGGCATCGGAGACAGTCGGAGGACTTCTGAGGCGCCCAAGAGTAGCGGGCGCTGGGGACCGGGGCGTGGCCGCCAAGGCGGAAGGCATGGACTGGAGTCTCGCCCCCTCCCTCTCGCGCTGGCGCTCCCGTAGCCAGTTGTCCAGGCGGATGGCGGTCTCCACTAGTTGGTCCAGGTACGTGGGCTCGTCCCACCGTGCCAACTCGTCCCGCAACTCGTCATTTAGGGCGCGCTGAAACACGTCCTGCAGGGCTCCGTCATTCCAGCCGCTTTCTGCGGCTAGAGTCCGGAACTCGACGACGAGGGAGGCGACGCTACGGGAACCCTGGCGGAGGGAGAGGAGTCTTCTGGCGTCCTCCTTGCCGCAAACTGGGTGGTTGAAGACTCTCCTCATTTTGCGGGGGTGAACAGATCGTAGGAGAGACTCACGGGGCCCCCCTGACTCCAAACTGCGGAACCCCAGCCGAGAGCCGCCCCTCTCAGGCAGGAGATGAGGAACGCGATGCAGGCACTATCGGAGGCGTACGACGACGGCCGCTGTTGAAATACCACCACGCACTGCACGAGGAAGGCGCGGCAGGTGCTAAAATCGCCGTCGTAAGGCGCTGGAGCCGGAACGTCGGGCTCAGGGGGGACGAGAGAGGCGCTGGTAGCCCTGGTGGGGGAAGAAGGGCGGGTCGGAGGAGCAGGGGGGCCACGGGGGCAGGAGGACCCTGCAGGCTGCTGACGGTCGCATGAGGGCCTGGTCATGTTGCCCAAGCAACACTCCTTGGTCCCGGAGTGCGCGGCGGAGCCCTTCTGTGTCGGCTGGGTCCATGTTTTCCTGGCCAGACCGTACTGTCACGACCAGAACTGGGAGAGACCCAAACGCACGACACAGGGAGACGGAAGGCAGGCAAAGAATGTTTATTAGCCGGGATTGTGGAGCTGGCCTGGGGGACCCGGTCGGGTAGGGATGGAGCAGGGCAGGGCAGGGATGATGACCAGGAGATGGGGTCCAGGATCCGGGTGGAGAGACAGGGAACCAGGCTGGATGGAGATGGACGGGCAGCCTTGGTCGACGAGCGGAGACAGGCAGTTAAACCGGGCTGGCTGGATTTGGAGAGACAGACTGGGTCGACGAGAGGGGACAAGCAGGTAAGGGGAAAACGAGACAACGAGACAAACTATGAACTAGGAATATGCACTAGGAACTTGGAAGGGAGCCAATAGCGCTACAACTCGGGAAGGCTAGTTGACAGTCTGGCAAGGAATGACTAGGAAGCTGGGACTAAATACTGTGCAGGTAATTGATCCCAGGTGTGTGCAATCGGGCTTGAGTAGGGAGCTGCAGATGGGGGAAGGGCGGCCTCTAGTGGCGCTGGGAGGCCGTGGGCCAAACAATTCTGGCATCTCTTCATTGGCTACCAGTGCAAGCTAGAGATGATTTTAAGGTTCTTGTTTTAACATATAAAGGCCTGGCATGGACTTGCACCACCTTACTTATCTGAGGTAATTAAACCATATACACCAGTACGCCCTTGTCGCTCTCTCAATGCCGAGTTGGTTTCAGTTGGTTTCAGAGCGTTTGCCTAGTGTGCCCTTAATCTCTTGGTTGGCTCCCAATACATGTCAAAGCAGAACGCTCTATTGAAATCTTTAAATCAAGCGTGGAAACCTACGTCTACTCACTTCACTAAGCCTATCCTAGAACTCAGAATTTAGTCAAGTCCATCATCTTTCCAAACACTCTTTAACATTGATCTTCTTAATGTGGTTGTTTTATTTCGTCATTTTGTTGTTATGTGTAGGCATCTCTTTGACTTTGATGTTTCTGAGTTTTGTTTTGTTGTGACTATTTTGTTTGCCTGCTGTATGTTTTCTCCAGTGTGCTTTTGATTGTGAAGTGTGGCACATGGTGATTTTACACTTTGAATAAAAATTAATTGATTGATTGATTAATGTCACAGCGCAAAATCTTCCCCAAAACATGAGAGCATACCAACTTTAATATAAGCTGCATCGGAAACAATGTCCGACCCTGCACGCCACCATGTTTTAGCCCCTCCCCCCTCATCTCTGTGTCACGCATACAACCACCTGTATCTTTACTGCTGCTCATACTGCAACGATCTGAGTCAGATTGAAATATATACAATGTCAATCGGGGGGTGGCACAGTAACTGCTGAGAAAGTTTCCCCATTATGCGTGGGGCTTTTTTTGTTTCATTCAGTTAGAAGATTGAGTAGAGTAAATACAGTAGATCTACCCTAAAAACACTTTGCTTCATTTGGAAGCTGGAGATGCTCCTGCTTTCCTGGGGGTCCACCGCAGAGCGTGGTTCTCAGCGTAATGGTACAGTCCACTTTAGGGGTTTTCTAAAACCACATTACAAGATTCTTCCAGGCATGAATATGGGAAACATATTGTATTTTTTACAGGTAAAAATATATAAATGTTTCCACCCCCCTTGATCTGTTTTTACCTCTTTTTTGAGGGGTCCAAGTTTTATTTGGTGGGGGAGGTCTGACCCCCCCATGATTCAAACTATGATTTTAGTACTACCACTAAATTATTACTGGTATTATAGTTTTTAATGTACTGATTATGAGACATTAAATGGTTTAAGCTTCAAATATTACTTTTGAGTACCTCAACATCTTCTTCTACTCCTATTCCGTACAACTTAAAAGCACTTCAACTCCTACTATAAAACTTAGTACTTATTCAAGTAGTTTCTCGCTGAAGCAAGCACCCTCAAATTTTCTTCACAACAATTTGCTGATTCTACTTCACGGTATTTCCTCTGTAATGATATCCAGCTGCGGTGCTTTGGGCAACAATTCTAGTTTAGTCCTGTAGTATATCTGTTGCTGTGCTGGTCCAGTTTCTGTTCCAGATTGAGCTTCCAGTGCTACAAATGTATTTAAATCCTACTACGGTATAATCATTACTGCGAAAACATGTGGACGACACATCTTTAGTATTAGATAATAAGGAGCCTGAATTTCAGAGTTTATTTTAATTTCACCTTTTCTCGTGCAGTGGTTGTACTTTGCTCGCTGTGGGCCACATCGCTGTTCAATGGATACAGAGGAAACATTTATATGGGGAGTCACTAAGCATTTAGGAGGACTACACAGGGGAGTATGATGTCTTTCATCAGTTTGAAAGACATTTGTCATCTGTGTTGTGTTACTGTCATTACAGTTGGGATGGAAGGTTGGAAGGTTCCCTGCTGGCGCTGTGCCGCCGCAGCTTAATTGGATGCCAGGAATGTGTTGCTGTCCTACTGGACCACAACGTATTTCTTTGATCGGTTGGTCAAAGAAATGCGTAATGTGGAAAGGTGAGTTTGTTCTTCTCTTTTTGGTTGGTTTTGTGAATTAATTTGAAAATTGTTTCATAAAACCCAGAACCTGACTCTGATCTGTTTATTAACTACGATGTATGGACAGTTTTAAATGATTATATAGCATGAAACATGTTGTGATTTGAGAAATCAAATGGGTTGAATCAGGACTGTCTGGCTTAATTTAGCCTATGGTAGCCTACGGTAGCTCTACCTGTTAGAGCGAGCAGCTAATCCTACGTTAACCCGCATAGCGCCACGAGCTACCAGGACACGCTTGTGGTTCCCCCAGCTACGAGGGAGCATCAACAAAGCGGGGATGCATTATCCTACCCGCTGGGTACCGTAGGTCCACGAGACATTGCTTGGCTCGGTTGAGCGAAGAGGCCCACCACACCGCTAATTAAAGCCAGGTGTTTTGTTTTTTTACAGGTTACCTGTTTTTATTGCCGGCTTGTGTTTGTTGGGTTTGTGCTTTGAGAGTGGGCCCACCAAGATATGTGTATGCGTTGATCCATGTTTTTTCAGGTTAGCAGTCTGAACAATTTTAATATTTCATGCCGTGAGGATTCCTAATAGGTGAACACAATTGCTTATTAGAGTTACTTTCAGAGATCGGTCCTCCAAACGACCATTGCCCACAGTTGAACTGCACTAACTAGAGGTTAGATACTGGGTAAATCCCAGTTAGGGTAAAATATCTTTGAGATTCGTTAGATTACATGGGAAACACAGTTCACTTACCGAGATGCTGAACAGCGCTGAACAATCGATCATTTCCTTTAAAGCGAGCGTCCAGGTGAAGATCATTCCTCCATATTCCATGCAATGTGAAGTCACAATGTGAAACCGTTTTGAAGGAGTTCCACCTTTAAATCTTACCTGTTTTATACACACACCTGAATTCATTGCTCTGGAGCCGGCGTAGCATGGGAATTAGTAAAGCTGACCTCAATTCTGTAAACAAGACGCGGAGCCTTTGGAAAACTTTGAGGGTAATTATCTCAGAAACACAGTTTGCCACACCATCGTCATTAACAAGCCAAAGCTTTAAAAATATTTGCTTGATTGCACACATGGATTTTAATAATCTAAATTGCTAGGCCTTTTGGGTGGTCACATGTATTTGGGGGTAAATACTGACATCATAGATCCAGCAGATTAAATTTTGCTCGCATAAAATTATTGCACAACCTTATTTTGCTTTTGCTTATTTTGCCGCATGTGTGCAGTGCATCTGTGTAGCCTACACTGAATCAATTAAATGTCATTAAAGAAGGAAGCAGCAATAATGATTATTAGGTCTACTTTATACATTACATTTAGTCAGAAATAAAGTTTTATGCTCTATGAAGTGGTCGATGAAAATGTGAGTTATGTCCACTCTAATACCTTGATAAGTTACATGCAGATAATGTGAATCCCTTGCGCTATGCCATTAAGTCACGAGTCAATGGAAGAATTAATTTTTGCTCCGACTGAAGCAACAACACGTTATTCAATGCAGAAGAGCTGATTGGCTGGCCTGAAATCCATGTTACCCATAATGCCACCGGGCAGCAGGCACGGATAGAAAGCATGATTTCATACATAGTAATTTGAAAACAGTTTATTTTATTAGGGGTCCCGTCTGGAAGGGCAGAGCCCTATTGCTTTTGTTCATGAAAAACTGACGTGGATGTAATTCAATTCGGGGAAGTACCGACATTCCGTCTTCCATGTTTGATCCAGATGGGTCCATTATTGTGGAATAATTTGGTAAAAAAAATATTTTTCTTACCGCCGCAATGTGCGCACATGAGCAAATGACAGCTTGCACAGGTCACATGATAGCATTGCGGTCTAAGGTGGCACATGCCACCAAGACAGCGGCACGTGCAGATGTAACTGACTCAGAACGTTATGGGTGTCATGCATCCGACTAAATCCACAGACCCAATGAATAAGATGTGTACTCAGGGCGGTTCAGTATGGTGGAAGAAGTTTGTGATCAACAATTGCAACCTCACCAAGATGGCGCCATGCAGAGATGTATGCTGCAACGGAGAAATCTTTGTACGCATCCGCAAGTTGAGGTTTACAGTCTTCCTGAACTGTAGTTAGTTGTAACAAGAACCGTACAAAATTACACAGTGATAGGTACTATAAACTTTTATTACGTTTGAAAATAATTAGGGTAAAGTATTTCCAGTAAACAATTTGATTACACAAAGCACAGTGGCACTCAGCCAGGGTTGCCACCGTCACTTACTATACAGGGTCGTCCTGTATGGAGAAATAAAATGCACTGTCCCTGACTGAATCAATAAGGGACGCCATTTGTCCCGTGTGTTTGTGCAGAACCTCGTCTAATGCGTGCACGTTTTCACTTACTTGATATGACATGAGAAATCATAAAACCAAAAGAGCAAATCAGAATGACAGGTAAGTTCTGCCACTCAACAGCTGCTTTCACATGCACTCCAGATAATCATGCAACATTAAAAATGCGGGGGGGGGGGGTTCGCGCACCATAGAACGTAATTTAAGGTTGCAAACGCGGTCACCCCATTGGACAAGCGCAGGATCTCACATGAAAAGCATTTAAACAAAAGCATCCAGTTTTTTTTTACTAAATTTAGTCCCATAGCAACAGGGAGATACACAGGTTTTTTGGGGGAACGGGACAGGGCGGTCCCTTAACTCTGATGTGTTTAAAAAACGGTCATACATGGAGGAAACAAACGAAAATAAATAGATCTCAAATAATAAGACATGCACCGCTCTGGAGGGGGAAAAAAAAACTACTCCTATTCTCTGAGATAGGTTTACGTTTCCCCGTGAGATGATCGTGTTTGTTGCTATATTATTATCACAAGGTTTACATGAGAGCGGCGCGCAAGTGGGGGGGGGGGGGGGGGGGGCGGCTGCGCTCCGGCCACGCACACCCGCACGGAGACGGATAACTGGCGCATGGTAGTGACGTCATTAGCACGCGACACGCCCACCAGACACCGCTGGCTGCGAACGATGCGGAAGTTGTGCCAGCGTCGCTGGCTGGTAAATACAGATCTGAACCGCGGGACCGCGAGCGGGTCAGTCCTGTCAGTGGGAGCTTGTACGAGGTAAACTGCACGGTTTGCCATAGAGTGTTTTCTGTCGCGCACGGTGAACTGTCCGACCCGTAGCACCATTCAGGAGGGGAGTAGTGGAGTACCACGTCCGAGCGGTGCAAGCGTAGAGGATGCAGAGTGGAATCACGATGCCCCAGAACTGTGCTGTTCTTATTACATGGTACTGTGTTTAGATACAGCGTGTGTGTGTGTGTGTGTGTGTGTGTGTGTGTGTGTGTGTGTGTGTGTGTGTGTGTGTGTGTGTGTGTGTGTGTGTGTGTGTGTGTGCACCCCCATCCTTCCTGAAAGGTGTTGGACTGAAGGTTAAAATTACCTTCATCTACGCATTCGTTTACATAACCGAGATGAATTGGCAACGATTCTGATTCTGATCAGTTTGATAGTAAAAAAAAAAAAATTGCACAAATAAATTTATTGTTCAGTCATCTTCCCTAGTGGTCAACCAGGTCATTTGCTCTTCCTCAGTTTATCAATGGGTTCTTGCTTATTCCAAATATACCAAATGGTTTATTTTCTCAGAAGCCACCAGGCTGGAACGAACAAACTTCTGCAGTAACAATTTAACGAAGAGCCGACTGTACCCCGCGCGTATTGCTGCCTTCAGCTATATTTATTGTTATTGCTCTGACGTTTCTTTTTCGAGATAAAGTATCTGAAACACGACCACAGCAGTACACGGAGACATGTTTGAGGTCTAATTAAAACCAGGACGTTTCACACGTCTCGCAGTGTCTTCAGTGTTGTCGTCAACAACTTTAAGAAATTTGTGGAAAACTTGTAATTTCATTGCTTTTGGGAGCGGGCCGCTTTGTGACATCATCTAAAGTTATATACTGTAAGTCCAAGCTTCATCTTTCGGAACTCATTCGCCTCCAACCACTTGAGAGTGCAACGCCTAAATAGACAGCGTGAGCCGATGCTGCGTTTAAAGGAAACTCTGAAAACTGTGACTCGTGCTTTGTTTATCTGTTTGATGTTGTGTCATTCATGCCTTTTGTTTTATAAATCTGTTATTTAGCAATTCCTATGTGTTAGTTTATACTATTTATTGTTTTACACAACGTCTAAGCATGTGTGCCAGCTTACTATGGTGCTGCATTGAGTTTAATACACAGGCCCAAACGTGCTTACAGAAAACCTAGTTTAACATTCTTATTACCTGTGAGGTATTATATTTAACCCACTTGTTTTATGGTATCACAAGGGCATCCATGTGTGTGGAAGCTACTGAATATACCAACTGGTCAATAGCCGACATCCCGTCCCCTCATCACCCTTTCTTCCAACGCACATTACAGAAGAGATCACTTTTTATAAGGAATTCTCTGTGAGGCTGCTACAGTGAGGTTGGACATACAAACATACATACATACTCATTCCACTGCAATGTACTTCTATGATTGCATGTGACAGCTAAAAATATTCTGACATGCACGAATTGACAATAAGTTATGAAAAGAGGGAAGGTCTCAAACACTTTAAATTTCCCATCCTGTGGAGCAATTTGATTATTGACATGTTTTTATAGGAACCACAAAATGCTTTGGAGCTCAAAACACTGGAAAAACCATCAAAAGTGAATCCACAGCCTGCCACCCTGTGGATGCCATGTGGCATCACTTCTCTGTAACAAAGTTACAGTTGATCTCTGTTGACAAGCCTGAAAACCATCTAGCTCCAAACTTTTTGGTTTGAGGGCCACATTTACTTTTTAAAACTGACCGGCGGGTCACACCATTAGTAGATGAGGTGAAAAATGAGCAAGCATAAAGTGTAAAATATATGTAAAAGCTATTTCTTCTTATCCCATTTTTTAATTGATAAATTCATTTTTAAATAAAAAATACCCTCTTCACTCCGGAAGGGAGGAGGGGGCAGTCTGTCGTAGCCCTGGTGGAAGGAAGCCGGTCGACTCTCGGCTGTGCTGCTCCAGGGATCCAGGTCCTCAGGGAGGGGACATGTTAATTTTTTTTGGACATTTATTTGTACAAGGTATGGGAACCCTGTTTCAGAGTCTGGTGTTTTTATTATTTAAGGTATTGGAACCCTGGGTCAGAGTCTGTAGTTGTAGGTATAGTAACCCTGTGTCAGAGTCTGCCTCAAACATTTTTTTTTCATTATTGTTTTCTGCTTGGTGGTGGTGGTGGAATTTAGCCGGGAATTCTACCTTCCTGTGTGTCGACCTAGAATTGCTTAAGATTTAGCACAACAATAAAACTACCAATTTAATCAGTGAATACTATGGTTATTGAGACCGGAAGTATAAAGATAGTGTTCTGATTTTTACAGATTGACCAAAGGATCCACAATCAGAGGCAACAGTTGCTGTGCCTAGGAAGCAGGTGGAAATGAAAAACATCTGACTGTATGAATGTGTAAACCATTGAATTGTTTGCAAAGTAGCTTTAGTGTATCCAAGGGCGTCCCCCAGGGATCAGTCCTGGGACCACGTAATATATATCAATAGTCTTGATTAAAATGTTTCCAAAGCAAATGTCCACTTGAAATGCAGATGATACTTTAATAATACTGCTCTACATGTTCACCAAGCCGGGCTATTCGCCAGTTACAACTTGCTTGTAATATTTTACAACAAACCTTGTTTGATTTAAAACTTGTTTTGAATGCTGACAACAAAACTCTTGTTTTCATTTGCAAAATCAAAGCCACTGAACCTTCACCACTTTTCATGGCGCTGAGATTGAGTCTGAATCTCAATACAAATTTCTAGGAATAGTAATTGATTCTCTTTTAAGCCTAGCATTCAGCAATTTGTGGAAAAAAACTAAAGTTAGAATTAGAAGCATTAGAATCCATTCCTCTCTCCAGGACTGGTTTATACTGTCTGGGACTAGTTCATGCTCCTCGGGGCTGTGCGTGGGTGTTGCTCCGTTGGCTCCCGGCTACCCTGAGATCAGGGTCTCCGGGGCAGGGAGCTCGGAGTGTCTATACAGCTGTGGGGTCTTTTCCGCTACTTGGAGGCGCCACAATATAATTCCAACCTCCGAACTAATTGGGACAAGTCCCGTGCACTCACCTCACTCACACATTACACACACAGGCGCACTCATCACAGGCGCACACAGTTTTTCCATGTACATGTTTGGTTCTATGTTCATTTTGTTTCACCCGTGGTGATTCTCCCCCTCTTGGAGTAGTAGTGATGATTCGCTGTTTACAGACCAAAACATGGTAAGATCGGTCTCCAAAGAGGGGGATTGATGGTGGTTCTATGTAATAAAAGACTGCTCGTCATCCTACAGGTCGTCCACGCGACAGAGTTGTTGCAGCAGTGTTTGATGATTAAAGAATGAATAAAAAGTGGTATTGCAGGTGGAGAAGTTGAACTCCGAGGACAAAGGGAAACTTGTTGCTGCTACCATAAAGTCTGTGCTGGACTATTGAGATGTTATAGACATACATCTTTACAATG
This sequence comes from Zeus faber, assembly GCF_960531495.2. Classification (NCBI taxonomy): domain Eukaryota; kingdom Metazoa; phylum Chordata; class Actinopteri; order Zeiformes; family Zeidae; genus Zeus; species Zeus faber. Next base: position 26,100,953 of record NC_137192.1, on the reverse strand, counting down.
TCTACACGCGCTAGATACTGTCTACCCTGGAGCACTAAGGTTTAATACAAATTTTAAAGCCCTTACCCTTGCCCTTTGTATGCTTGGGTAGGATGGTCTGCCTTGTCCACCCGTAGACTTAATCATTGGTGTATCTTTATGTGTAAGGCTATTCTTGGTCTGCTTCCATCTTACCTATGGATCTTCATCTTTCAGAAAAGTGTGGGAAGATTGTCTTCACTGCCTGGACTTCCTACTATCGGTCCCTAAAGTCCGTACTGAATTGGCGGGGAAAAGGGTGTTTGGGTATGCTGCTCCCTTGCCTCCTTGGCATCAGTTGCAAAATTACCTGAATCTTCAGGAGCTGGTCTCACCGAATGCATTGAAAGTAATTCTAAATTACTTGGGAGGTAGGCACATCTGGCTGTAGATGTTTTGACTGATTCGTTTTGCATTTTGACTCCTGTTTGATCCCTGATGTTGATGACTTCAAATCAAAAATATCACAAATACAAAGTCATAAATATTTGATATTTTTGTTTTTTTCATTGTAATTGTTTATGTTTTCAATCCTGATAATTGTGCTGCTGCCTGTCTTGGCCGGGACACTATGCAACAGTGATTTTCTATCTCAGTCAGACTTTTCCTGGTTCAATAAAAATCATGAACTGTTTTTTGAAATTTTGCTAACCAACTCAAGAATAGCTAGACAAGGAAAAAATAAAAATAAAATCAATCACATGGGTTCCAGCACATTTAGGCATTCCGGGGAAATGAGAGAGCAGACAAATTGGCAACAGAAGCAGTCAAGAAAGGAATTGTTGAAATCAATATTCAATTATCAGAAAAGGTAAAACAGCAGTGGCAACAGCATTGGGATAATGCAACAAAGGACATCAACACACTCTCCAAAACAGAGTAGGTATGTTAACAAGTTGAGGACCAAGGCAGAAGGATCAAGTAACAAGCATGATGAGAATCGGGCAGAGCAATCTCAACAGCACACTTTTCATTATAGGAAACATCCAACGGGTCTTTGCGATCAATGCCATGAGGCTGAGACAGTAGATGTCGTCTTATCATGCAGTGACTTTACACAAGACAGACAAGAAATGGTAACAATTACAGAAAATAGGGCAGGTAGAGGACATGGTTAAAAATTGAATGCAGCCACACTGTTGAAGGGAAGTGGTTTGTTTTTTGACGGCAACTGGTTTGTTTTTTGACGGCAACTGGACTGGAAAACAGCTTTAAATGAATGGCAGTGACTTAGAATAAAGCCTGCAAGTGGCAGTAATGCAACATCATGGATGCACAGTGCTGTTACCACCTCACAGAAGAAGAATGAACCAGACGTGGTAGGACTGAATGAACGCAGCACATTGTTCCAGTGGATTGAGTGCTTAGTGATAAAAGGCAATGACCAGGATGTATTGAAATGTGTATTGAAATACTCATGGGGGGGGGGGCTGATGCTAAGATCAATTTAATGCATGCTTTCTTAGGAAACTTCTTCCCTAACAAAGTCTGACTAGAAAATAAAATACAAGTTTGAATGCGTTGAAGTGGTGGACAGTAATCTCAACTAAGCACGGCATGCAGCAGAGAGGCCAACAAAAGCCACCACCAGAAAAATGTCTTCCAGGCTGCAGCGGCATCGGATAGCGTTGGATCTCTGAGGGTGCGGCCGACTCTGGTTGAGTGAAGTAACTGGAGCTGGTTCAAATCTCTGACGATAAGTGACAATAAGGAGAAGCAGTCTTCCTGTCAACTTTTGCAGCAGCTCCATGAAAAAAAAAAAAAAAAAAAGTACATACTATATACACCGAATATGTAGCCCAGATGTATTTTGAGACTAAAACAACACACAACATTCATGAAGCTATAAATAGCATAAGAAAATAAAATGCATCATCTAGCAGTATAAACATTTAAAATGGAGCCAATGTTGACAGAATGGTTTGTTTAGCAGCTGAACAATGATATTTACATCCATATACAGTGGGGCAAAAAAGTATCTAGTCAGCCACCAATTGTGCAAGTTCTCCCACTTAAAAAGAATGAGAGAGGCCTGATATTTTCATCATAGGTACCTCAACTATGAGAGACAAAGAGAAAAAAAAGAAAAAAAATCCAGAAAATCACATTGTCTGATTTTTAAAGAATTTATTTGCAAATCATGGTGGAAAATAAGTATTTAGTCAATAACAAAAGTTCATCTCAATACTTTGTTATATACCTTTGTTTGCAATGACAGAGGTCGAACGTTTTCTGTAAGTCTTCACAAGGTTTTCACACACTGTTGCTGGTATTTTGGCCCATTCCATCATGCAGATCTCCTCTAGAGCAGTGATGTTTTGGGGCTGTCGCTGGGCAACACAGACTTTCTACTCCCTCCAAAGATTTTCTATGGGGTTGAGATCTGGAGACTGGCTAGGCCACTCCAGGACCTTGAAATGCTTCTTACGAAGCCACTCCTTCGTTGCCTGGGCGGTGTGTTTGGGATCATTGTCATGCTGAAAGACCCAGCCACGTTTCATCTTCAATGCCCTCGCTGATGGATGGAGGTTTTCACTCAAAATCTCACCATACATGGCCCCATTCATTCTTTCCTTTACACTGATCAGTCGTCCTGGTCCCTTTGCAGAAAAACAGCCCCAAAACATGATGTTTCCACCCCCATGCTTCACAGTAGGTATGGTGTTCTTTGGATGCAACTCAGCTTTCTTTCTCCTCCAAACACGACAAGTTTAGTTTTTACCAAAAAGTTCTATTTTGGTTTCCTCTGACATTCTCCCAATCCTCTTCTGGATCATCCAAATGCTCTCTAGCAAACTTCAGACGGGCCTGGACATGTACTGGCTTAAGCAGGGGGACATGTCTGGCACTGCAGGATTTGAGTCCCTGGCGGCGTAGTGTGTTACTGATGGTAGCCTTTGTTACTTTGGTCCCAGCTCTCTGCAGCTCATTCACTAGGTCCCCCCGTGTGGTTCTGGGATGTTTGCTCACCGTTCTTGTGATCACTTTGACCCCACGGGGTGAGATCTTGCGTGGAGCCCCAGTATGCTTCCATTTTCTAATAATTGCTCCCACAGTTGATTTCTTCACAACAAGCTGCTTTCCTATTGCAGATTCAGTCTTCCCAGCCTGGTGCAGGTCTACACTTTTCTTTCTGGTGTCCTTTGACAGCTCTTTGGTCTTGGCCATAGTGGAGTTTGGAGTGTGACTGTTTGAGGTTGTGGACAGGTGTCTTTTATACTGATAACGAGTTCAAACAGGTGCCATTAATACAGGTGACGAGTGGAGGACAGAGGAGCCTCTTAAAGAAAAAGTTACAGGTCTGTGAAAGCCAGAAATCTTGCTTGTTTGTAGGTGACCAAATACTTATTTTACCGGGGAATTTACCAATTAATTCATTAAAAATCCTACAATGTGATTTCCTGGATTCTTTCCCCCCATTCTGTCTCTCATAGTCAAAGTGTACCTATGATGAAAATTACAGGCCTCTCTCATCTTTTTAAGTGGGAGAACTTGCACAATTAGTTGCTGACTAAATACTTTTTAGCCCCACTGTACAGTATATTCTGATTATGGATATTATTTGCTCCTATTTTACCTCTTTTTTTATATTTTTTGACACTGATATATTTTGATAGATTTTTTCTTTTCTTTTTATCGTTTAGATCATGTTATTATTAAAAAAACCCAAAACGTTCTTTAGTGTTTTTGTATGTGACAATTTACTGCAGTGTACCTGTAGAGTAGGACTGGATGTGACAGTAACCAGAACATTCTTTCTTTGTTTCTTTGTTTCTTTCTTTCTTTCTTTCTTTCTCTCTCTCTCTCTCTCTCTCTCTCTCTCCCTTTCTCTGTCTCTCTCCGTAGCACATAGAGGCAAAAGAGGGTGTGTTACTAGGGCAGAGGGTGTGATGGCTCTTCTGTGATTAAGTGAACCAGTTTCACTGTGTAACAGGCAGTTGTCTTCGTAGTACTGCACACACTTAACAATGCACGGAATCCAGTATATTGAGCAGTGGACCCATACTGGCCTGAAAACACCTGGACGATCATGGATGTTGAATATAGAATCAATGCTTTTAAAAATGTGGAATATACCCTTTAACTTGCCAAACAAGCAGCCTTGACTTTGTCCTTTTGGTGTAGCCACAATCCCTACTCCTCTGTGTTTATTACCTATTGTTTCATAAAATTAAATGTAGATATATGTACTGTGCATCTCATCAAAGCTAGTTAAGATTGATTTTATATAACTTAATAACAGAGCAGTTTCAAAGGGCTTCAAAAGAGCACTTTTCACACAATACCCAGAAGTGTTCCAATTCCCAGAGTTATCTTCACCAATGAGCGTGCTTATCACACACACATACCCACACGTATGAAGAAAGGAAGAAAAGTAAGAGTGCAAGAAAGAGAGCAATTTTAATTCAAACAAGTTACAAGTCCAATCCAAAGCAGCTCATCAACATAGTCACTGAGCATGTGAGAACACGTACATAACAGAGACGTACAAATAACAAGTTCCATACTTCATAGCTTACACCTTTTAACAGAAACATGAAGGAAAAGAGGTAGAATGACAAGAAAAGGGAATTTAGAGAATGACCATGAAATGCATATTTGACTGAGCAGGGTTTTTTTTATTTGGACTTTTACTTTTCATTATTCTGAGGTATATAATACAGTATATCGGCTATTATTTTCCGGTGATGGTAAAAGCTGGATGAGGCTTTGCATGTTTAGATCTCTCTACATGATATTTGACGAAAGCCACAATTACATTCAACAAAAGATTGTGTATTTTTGTCTACTGCTGAAACATCAAAGACTATATTCTCTTTTAACTAGAGGATCTTTATGAATTGTTTTGGTTTTTCATTATAGTGAAGGAGAGAAAGAGATGGAAAAGAAAGATGAGTTTCATTTAATTGTTCTTTTTTTCCTTTTGCAAATATCCATCAGTTTTATAGCATCTTGGTAAAAAAAAAAAGAAGGAAAAATGGAGGTTTCTTTTCTATATACAGTATATAAACACATGTAAATATAATTCTGCCATTGGCAATATACACTGTAAAGTTGATTCAATACATTTGGTTCACTGTGTATAAGTTCAAATGAAAAGGACGAATTTCAAAGATAAAGCAAAATTATGAGAAACATTATCAATGATGAAACTGTAAATGTAACGCAATTTCTTTGTGGGCTTCACAAAAGCCACAATTAACATTGATGCAATCTATTTAAAAAAAAAAACCATTTAGTGTTCGTAAAAACTGCTGAAGTTATGGGGGGAAAGATAAGGCCTCACTGACAAATAACATGCAAACTAGCGATGCACGACTCGCCAACGATTCCTTCCAAGCGAACGGATGGTTCGAAGGACTCGGTAGTCGTGAGTCACTCCGACAAAAGGGGCGGCGACCCACGAACTAAAAAAAGAAATACCGACGCCTGAATCACAGTAACTCCAAGGAACTGTCGATGATCAATGAAGCTGATTTTCACACCTGGATTCGGTCAAAATAAGGAACGTTGACAGAAGTAGCTCGTTTTTGTAACTCACTCTTCACATCTCTGCCAATATGTATGTATATAAAAAAAAAAATATATATATATATATATCTATATATATATCTATATATATATAGATATATATATAGTTTATTTTTTTTCAAAGATTTTCTGGCATTCGCCGTTTGCATTCTTGCCACCGAAACGAATCATTTCGACGGGATGAAATGATTCTTTCGAGAATTCCATTCACAACCGACTCTTCTGTCCTTCGTTCATCGTTCACCGGAAGTCCTGCCACTCCCACGCGTGCGTTTACGCAACTGAACAAACCTCTTTTTTTTTATTATTATTATTATTATTATTATTATTATTATTTATTTTTTTACTGAGTGACTTTTCAAAACAACCGAGTCTCGAAAATAAAACTAAAAAATAAAAAATAAATAAATTGAGGAAAAAAAAAAAAAGAGCCGAATCTCTCGTCGTTCTCTCCTCAACGCGTAGCCCGACCTTGAGCCAATCAGAGCGCGCCAACTGGACGTCGCCGGCGGGGATGCGCCGCCGCCGACCAATCAGAGGCGGGTGCGTGTCACAATACCGGAAGCGCCCCGCATCTCCGCCAATGGGAGCGCGGCACTGCGTTACCATGTGACGCGCGGACCCGGAAGCCGCCGCGAGTTCGACCGGCGTCCGCGACGGGAGCGAGTTGCGCACCGGAGCTGGTCCGAGAGGCTTTGGAGCCACGCTTTGAGCTTGATTCGAGTTCCTTAAGTTCTTTAAGTTCTTTAAGTTCTTTGTCCGCGTCGACATGCTGTGTCTGAGCGGCCTGTCGGTGGCCCTGGCCCTGGCCCTGGCCCTCCTGCCCGGTACCACCGCAGCACTGAGAGATGGGCAATGCGAAGGTGAGTTCTCTCGTGGTTGTCATCACTATAAAGGCCAGTGGTAAACAACCCGAGATTAACTTTAGATAATGGACAATAACCCCGGTGTTCAGGTCTTTACATACAACTCATCGCGTGTTCAATTATTTATTTATTTTTGCAAAAATTTGGCCTAAAATGGCTTCTTGAAATAAAAAAAATAAAAATAAATATAAAAAGGCTCGAGTCAGTGAGGTTCGCCTGCATCGGAATAATCATTTGTGATATTACAAAAGCCTGAACCGAGCACTTGCATTTCTACCCAACTCACCAAACATATGCAGACCTGTTATGTTTACCTGCAATGCATCGTTGAATAAGAGAGAGAGATATATGTCCTAATCACACGTCTCAAATGAGGTTAAAATGTGTCGAATTTGAATTTATGAGGTGTTAATCTCAACACTTAACAAACACTTTGTTATATATATATATGTGTGTGTATATATAGTACTTTCCTGCAATATTTTACTAAATAAGCAGGCTGGGATTTGCCCAAAAATCATATTTTGTTAAAATTTGCATTGAAAGGTCAGACGGGGTATGACATTTCCTTGATACGCTCTTCATTTTCTGCTGTCTCCTTTTACCTGCTGGAACAATGTCAATTTCCCCGGTGTGGGGCTAATAAAGGTTTATCTCATCTTAAATTGAGTATTCTGGATGTCTCCATTATGCCGATTCGTTGTTCAGTTCGTTGCATGCAGGATGGTTAAAAGGTAATGGGTGTGGGGAAATAACATGGTGATGTTGACAAATTTAAATATCAAAATGCACCAGGAAAGAAAGTCCAATGTTCATAACTTTTTGGTAAATTGTCTTGAAGGACAACTAGTGGAAACCTGTTCATCCCTGTAGGAAATTAAAGAATTCTTATTTCCATCATACTTTTGGAACCCTATAGTATGCAACAATAATGACTGCTTACCTGCCCCTTGTTGTTTAGGAGGTCACACACCATTTTGTTCACAAAAGTTTATGATGTAGGTCAATAATAGTATACGCACACAAGCCATTTATTTCCATGAATGTGTTGCCATTGAATATTGAGACATAACATTTGAGGAGTATATTTCACTCGACCCAATGCTTGCAACCCAATATTTTTATTTATTGGAACATTTCTTGTATTGGATTTAAATTCCCCTGACATTTTACTAAAAATGTGTCATCGTGGAGTCTTACCGATTTTTTTCAGAATGATTGCGATCAGCTCAAATAATTGCCATTAGGAATTAATGCGAAGATGGCGACTGCTCTGAATTCAACTTATAAATTATAGCTGCCAGGTCTTCCCCTTTTTCATTTTTAACATTTCTTCTGTTTCTTGTTTCAGTGTGTGTGACCTTCCTGGGGAAGTTTTACCAGTCGTTACAGGACAACAACGTTAAATTCACCAGTGCAGACATCGAGAAGGCCATTGTGAAGACCTGCAAAGACGCCAAGAGCAAAGAAAACCGCTTTGTAAGACCACAGGCCCATCGCGAGATCTCTAATACTCTTTTCCTTTTTATTTCAACTGCACCAAAAACCCGATAACACCCGCTAACATCTGGCTTTTCTCTTTTGTGGGAAAGGTTACACCCGACATTCATTCCCGGGACATATGACCCTGCAATTGTCACAGGTTTTTTTTCTATCAGCTCCAGCTCCGATCGGCTGTGATGGAAACATAACACCCGGGTAGACGCGCTAATTTTCACCCGGTTTCCGGACGTTGCCGCGTAAATAGACAGGAATATCTATGTATCATTCGATCATTTCATATCTGATTTAGATTACAAAATTAAAATCAGAAGTTATTGATTTTTTTTTTTTTTTTTTGCCCCTTCCCCCCCGAATGGGGGACCATGAAATGTTTAGGGAGTGTGGGTCCAAGCCGGTGTCTGAACAGGAGGAGCGTTTCTGCTCCCCGCTTCCCAAGCACCAGGCTCGTGCACTACGGCCCTTCTGTGCATCGACCGCTGCCGCGCGGGCATGAGTGTTCCACGGTGCTTTCACTTTTTATTTTTTATTTTTCCCATATCAATATAAACAAGACACGCCCCTTTTCCAGTGCATTTGTGACGCAGAACGTGACACACCAGGGGGAAAAATGCAAGGCATACTCTTCTACTGGCAATGGGAACCACAATATCGCCTATTTTTAGCCGGTTTACCCACGTTTGTTTAAAAAAGGAAGAAAAAAAAAAAAAAAAGATAACTCATATACACACTAAATTTGGTGTAAAAACAGTATAACAGACTCTTAATAGAGGTAATTTTGTTTTAAGCCATTTAGTTTCAAAGCAAATTGTTCTGATCCAGCCAGGTTTTAATTTGTTATGTGACATCACATACTTTAACATTTTAAATGATAGATAGATGGATAGATACTTTATTCATCCCCGGGGGGGGGGGGTGTAATTGTGGCGTCTCAACAGCTCACATCTAAACAGGAAAGCAGGAAATACAATAAAAAAGAAAATGGAAACTTTGGAAATGATACAATAAACCTAACAGTTAACAGTACATGATAATAACAAATATGACAATATACACTAAACTCAATGATAAAAAACAAACCCAAAAGATTATAGACCGAACAAATGTGTTTTCCAAATTAAAATTGATGGTCCTATACAATTACTTAGAAACGGTGACAATGTAATTTACTGGGCTCATGACAACATTTCTATATTTGTTCTACCGTTTTGTGAGGTTAATAGTGTCATTACTTTAATTCATAGGAGTTTCAGCAGAGAATGGGAAACGGGGTCATTGCAACATATCCATCTTTCAGATGTGTATGAAATAACTGTTTAGTATTTGAAATGGAAAAAAAGAAATCTTAACAATCAAGTTAATAATATTCTGACAAATGATTTTGTCACAGTGTCCTCAAGTCTTATAAGATAGTAACAGATAACACATATTCAATATTATGCAGTGGGACTGACTCAGCTATTTGCCCTCTTAACATTGTCATTGTGAACCAGTGGGCTGACGTGACTGTTTGTTTATTTAAACCCCGCCCTCCCCGCCCAGTGTTACTACATCGGAGCAACGAGCGACGCCGCCACCAAGATGATCAACGAGGTTTCCAAGCCACTCAGCTACCATGTCCCCGTCGAGAAGATCTGCGAGAAACTCAAGAAGAAGGACAGTCAGATCTGTGAGCTGAGATACGGTACGTTTCCCTCGGGCTTCGACCCTTAGTCAAGACTTTTATCCACCGTGACTTGGGCCAAACGCATTAGTTACAGGTTTCTTACCAGGTCCTTACGAGGCTTCAATTTAAATTTAGGTACTGGAATACATTGCAAATAGTCCCCTTTTGTGCTGAAGTGCTTGAAGTCCGTGGGAGGAGGGGAAAAAAAAAAAAAGGAATAGTGTGATCATTAAAAACCTGTTATATTCCCCTTGGTTTTATTATTTAACTCTTAACATGGTAAAACGTTTCCAGAATGGCTTCTACGACATAGATGATGCGAGGGGTAATGTACATTTAATCCACCATGCCTGGAGATGGACACTTGTAATAGTTGATGACAATGGCATGAATAAAATGCTATACTTTATTGGAGGAACCGCCAGCAAAAGCTGGGGCCAAATTACGTGATTTTTATTTTTTATTTTTTCCCCCAATTGTGGACATCATACATTAATCAGAGCCTCATGAGTCTGACACTATTCCACAAGTCACGCCTCCATTTCAGAAGTCAAGACGCTTTATTTGGCGCCGCCATCGTGTAGGCGCACAATCTCATTGGCTGTTGAAAATTGCCGCTGCAATTTGAGGCTTTGACGCGCACATAGCAAGGGATTTGGGAAAGACTTGCCCCAATTAAAATCCAACATGTATGATTGAATGGTGACCTGGACGATTGCGATCGTACTATATAGATACAGATTTTTGTCGTTCACTCACTCACACATCGATTACAGCATGATTACCCTGCACGACCCCAACTCAGAAAAATAGGGAACCCATCCTTTTATTTCCCATTCTATTTTAGGAAAGCTGTGGCTATTCCATCACATTTCCATCAGATTTTGTCTCAACACGTTGCTCAGTTGCCAAAACTCAAGCAAACGGGGACTTCAAAATCACTGATCGCAGCAGCATTGTGTCCGAAAATTGACTGTGGTATCAGAGGCGGAGCATCCTTATTTTGACGTGTATTGAAATTAAATAAATATGAAGATGAATTAAAACGTGTATAACTTAATGTTCTACTGTTTAAAAACTTCTGACTGAGTTAAAATGAGCATCACTTTCATTTATTCCATTCTGAGTTTTTATTCCATTTATTTTATAACGTGAAAGAGAATTCAAGGTAATAAGGCAATCCAAAAGTAGACAAACATTAGACTTCTGTCTTCCTATTGATTAAAAAAAAAAAAAAAAAAAAAAAAGTTTATTCGAAGCAGAACACACACAATAAGGAAAAAAAAAATGCAGTACAATATTAACAGAAATCGTGTTTGTTTGTTTTTTCTCTCTTTTTTTTTGGCAATCTTCAATCAATTTTTGGCAAGCTTAAAAAAACAAAGTTAATAGATTGACTGATCGCACTGTTATCGCGTCGGAGAGTGGACTGCGGTATCAGAGAATCCTTATGTGTGTCTCGTCGCTCGGCTCAGTAACCCGGTGTTCCGTGTCCCTCGCAGACAAGCAGCTGGACCTGAGCACCGTGGACCTGAAGAAGCTGAAGGTGAAGGACCTGAAGAAGATCCTGGAGGAGTGGGGCGAGTCGTGCAAGGGCTGCGCCGAGAAGTCTGACTTCATCCGCAAGATCACGGAGCTCATGCCCCAGTACGCGCCGACGGCCGCCAAGGCACGGACAGACCTGTGATCTATTTAACTTTTATTTTAGTTTTAGTTTTTCTTTTTTTTGGGGGGGGAACTCAATAAATTACACAAAAATACACAACCAATTTGGACTGGACACGGACCACACCGCCCAAAACTGGATGGAAGAGGAAGGAAAACTACTTTAGTCCGCTGTGTCGGTTTTTTTGTTTTTTTTCTTGACGTGTGCACTCATCCGAATATGCAGATTGATGTATAGGAAGTATTTAAAAAATATCCTTTGCTTTCAGTTGCTGAGTTTTGGGGTAATGACAGTGTTGCAAACAGTCAGAGAGGAACTCAAAGCATAGGAATGGGGGAAATTAAATTACATCACAAGACTTCGGGTATCTAGGGCATGATTAAGCTGCATCTATGTGGTTATTGTTTCTTTTTTGGGGTTTTGTGGTCAACGCATTTCACGCACTAGGGTGGTGTTACTTTTTTTTTTTGTTGTTTTTTTTAACATTAGTATTTTTTTGGCCAATATCCACTTTTCTTAACCTCATGTGTGATGTCAATCGCCCCCCCCCCACCACGATTTTCATGGAAAACCAGCTTGGGCAGGTGGACACATTTTGATCAGCCATTATTGCAGACTGTATTTATACCACCCCGGTTGAACTTTTGTGGACACTGCCTGGTTTTCATCGTTACCAGCTCCAGCAGAACAAGCCTTGTTGAGGGAAGCGGAGGAGACGCGCCTACAATCACACTCTTCTGTCATTTTAATCGGTGAATACTTGGCTCATAGACCCCCCCCACACACACACACACACACACACACTGTTACCGAATTGCCATGTCCTGGGTTTATCGTAGCTTCTCTCACTTCCAGCCACAGTCCCACACTTTGGGGATTGTCACCGATTGCTTTGGAATAAAATCTCCTGCATAGGCGGTCTGTTCCAGATCTGAGGAGACGGAATTATCAGCAGCCCTGTTGGACAAGGTAAATAGTATTCACCCCAAGGTTCTATCTATCGCTTCATCCTAGCCTGAGAACCTTTCTGGGAAATCTTCGATGTGTGTGTTTTGAAATAGTTTTGTGTCTTGTCACTTTGGTTGGTCGGCGGAAGCGTCGGCGTCATCCGCAAACTTCCCCGAATGTTCCCGACAACAGCTGACATCCAGCATTTGGGTTGCACCCCCGACTGCAGAGTCGTTGAAAAGGGAGAAGCTGTTTTATTGTACGGTTAAACAACAAATAATAAATGGTGTGTTCTTTCAAAATGAAAAATTGGACAATAACAGTTGTGTGTTGCTTGAGGAGACTGGATAAGGTTGCTGTTTTCTCACCTTGACTGTTTGTGTAAAGCCTGATTGTTTATTACAACTGTGCTACTGTTATACTTTTCATTAAAAAAGTGGAAAACTTCGTCTGGTATTTGGGTTTTCTTGATTAGCTTTAGATATATTGTTTTAACTTATTTGTTTGTTGGGATTACCCTGAACACAACTTGAACTGTAAATAGACACGTTCGAATGTGGAAGAAAAATGTAAGGGTTAGGGTTTGTTTTGTTTGTTCAGTTTTTTTTTATTTTGAGTTTTTCTCATCTCATACTGTTACTCAGGATCCTAGATAGACACTATGGATAAAGTAGCAGCGTATATGACAAATAATGGATAAAAACTTGATGTTGAATGAATAATGCTCAGCATTATTTATTTAATTTTTTATGTTTTTTGAGTGAAATAAGTTTAAACAACGTTTCTTTCGATTTATTAAAATAAAATTGTTTGGGGTAATTAGGCAAAAGTTAAAAAAAAAAAATATATATATATATATATATATATATATATATATATATGAAATATATGAGATACAATAAAAATGCAATAACTACAAGTAAACAAATTGCGAGACAATTCGTTGTATTTATTGACAAGGTTTCTTATTTTCTAAAAAGGTTGATTTTTTTTTAATATGTATTTGCATTTACTCAAAAATGAATGATAACTTATATAAAACTACATGAAATTCCATAAAAATAATAATAAAAATAAAAATAAAAAAACCCTCGTGGACCGGCGTTCTTGAAGTCGGGAATGACGTCATGACGCAGATCCAGCGACGTGCTCCATCCCGCTGGGTGGGGGGGCGCGCACCTTCCTATTGTCCAAGATGGCGGCGTCGATGCGGACCCTCCGCCGCTAACATGGTTTTAAACGACTTTCCCCTTCTATTCCGGGCGCTACGCGGTTATTCGGTGTTCCGAACGGTGCCGGTCCTCCTCCACAACCACCGTCGGCGAGATTGTCGCTAACATCGCTGGGATCCGCGTCCTCCGAGCAGGATAAACCCGAAAACTTTGGGCTCCGTCGTCGTGGTTTGGACATGAAGCGGCAGGCCGGTAGAGAGAGCAGCCCCTCCCGGGCTCTGGCCAAGCGGATCCGAGAGCGGGAGCGGGAGGGCGTCCGAAGAGAGGAGCTGGCGCCGCCGCCGCTAGCCCTGCTGCTGGCTGAGAGCCGGAGCTACCGCAAGCGGAGCCGGAGCAGAGAGCGGGAGAAGCCGCGGCTGAGGGAGGAGCGGGCGGTGGAGCGGGCGGTGGAGCGGGCGGCGGAGCGGGCGGCGGCGGCGCTGGAGCTCCAGCACCGCAGGCAGGAGCTGAGCCTGCTCGGCCGGCCGCCTCTCCGGACCACGGCCGCGGCGACGGCGGCGGCAGAGCTCCCCGCGGCGAGACCCGGTACCCTGGAGTACAAGACGCTGCTCGTCAGCAACCTCGGCTCGCAGGTGTCGGATGAGGACGTGGAGGACTCTCTGTTTCACGAGTTCAAGAAGTTCGGCGACGTCAGCGTGAAGCTTTCGCACACGCCGGAGCTGGGGCGCGTCGCCTACATGAATTTCCGGCACCCGGAGGACGCCAAGGGGGCCCGGCACTCCAAGTCCACCAGGCTGGTTTTGGGTGACCGCCAGCTAAAGGTGGAGCCAATGTATGTGAGGAGGAGAAGCGTCACGCCGCCGGAAGTGGGTTTCCTGCCCCTTCACGCACCGTTCCCCTTCCGGCAGCGCTCGCTCTCGCCCCCCGGCCCAGGGGTGAGTAACATTAGAGACATACGAGCCAGACACTACGCCTTGGAGGGTCTGGGCCTGAGCAGAGAGAGGGAGCGGATCCTGGACTTTTACGGTATGCTCGACGAGAGGGGCCGGCCCTACGGCTTCCCTGCCATGCCGGTGGTGGAGGACTTAAAACCCGAAGATGATCAGAGGGCCACCAGTAACCTGTTCATTGGAAACCTGGACCATAATGTAACTGAGGGAGAGCTGCGGAGGGGGTTTGACAAGTACGGGATTATCGAGGACATTGTCATCAAGCGCCCTGCACGCGGACAAGGCGGTGCCTATGCCTTTGTGAAATTCCAGAACTTGGACATGGCACATCGGGCCAAGGTGGCCATGCAAGGGCGGATGATCGGCGGAAACCCGATAAAAATTGGCTACGGCAAGGCAAACCCTACCACGCGTCTCTGGGTGGGTGGCCTTGGATCGGGGGTCTCCCTCACCGCCCTCGCCCGGGAATTTGACCGCTTCGGAAGCATTCGGAACATCGACTACGCCAAGGGGGACAGTTTCGCTTACATCCAGTATGAGAGCCTGGACGCTGCCCAGGCCGCCTGTGGCCAGATGAGGGGCTTCCCTCTCGGGGCGCCCGAGCGCCGTCTGAGGGTTGACTTTGCCAAAGTGGAGGAGAGTCCCTCCCGTCCGTTTCCCACGGGCTATCAGGTGACCCTGCCCGCCCACTACGATCTCCTCGCGGAGGGCTATGGCCGCCACCGCAGCCTGGAGCGGGAGCTGAGTCGGGTAAGGGAGCGCACCTCGCCTCCTGCCCACTCCCTTGTATCTCAGAGGGAGAGAGAGAGGGTGCTGCTGGAGAGAGACTTTCCTAGCAGCCCTACGCGCAGCCTGGAGAGGAGGGTGGTGCCGGTGGAGGCATTCGGCAGAGCCGGGCGGAGCGCCAGGAGTCGAAGCCGGAGCCGCGAGCGCTGGCAGAAGGAACGGGAGGAGAGGCGGAGCAGGAAGCGGAGCCTGTCCAATGACAGGCAGACGGAGGAGAGGGAACGAGACCGGGACAAGGAGCGGGGCCGGCCCAAAGCGCGGGGCCCGGTGGGGCCCCCATCTCCCGAGCCCAGCCCCGACCGTGCCCGGGTTCGAACGCCAGACTCCACCACGGAGCCCAGCAGGGGGGATCACTCCCCTGACTGCGGTGGTGGAGGGCCGCGCCCGCCTCCCCCCGTTGCAGAAGAGCCGCCACCGTCTAGCCGCCATCACAGCAAGAGGTTTTCCGGCGAGCAGCTTGTAAACAGTCACCGTCGGAACAGCGAGGGCGTGGGTGGCGTGGGTGGTGCAGGCACCGGCTCGCCCCCAGCACAGGTGGACGCTAGCGCCCCTTCATCGCCGTGCACGCTGTCGGAGTTCGCCCAGGCGCGCCTCGCCAAATCGTGGCACGGCTTCTTCGCGCTGAAGAACAGCAGCTTCCCCACGGAGCTGTACCTGCTGGAGGGCGGAGCCACCTTCTTCGGCGCCGTCATGAAGGACAGCCTGAAGCCGCCCTGCCAGTTGAAGATCGCCCAGCGGCTCCGCATGGACCAGACCCGGCTGGATGAGGTGGCGCGCCGTGTCAAGCTGGGCCGGCCCGATGGCTTTGCGGTGATGCTGGCCCTCCAGGGGCCCGTGGACCGCCAGGCCCCACCCCCAGAGCCGGGCCTCCAGGTGCGCCTGCTGCGTCACCTGGTCACCTACCTGAGGAACAAAGAGGCGGCCGGGGTCATCAGCCTCCCCGGGGCCCGGGAAGGGGGCCCGGGGGCCATGCTGTATGCATTCCCCCCCGGGGACTTCTCCCAGCAGTACCTGCAGGCGGCCAAGAGGACTGTAGGTAATCTGGACGAGGAGCACATGGTGATCGTCATCGTCAGTGACACTAACTGACTGGTTCTGGGTGGGTGTGGCAAAACACACACACACACACACACACACACACACACACACACACACACGACTGACAAGTCAAGACTAGTTTCTAATCCCACACACACATTTATGGTTTTAAGGCAAAGACCATGTACCTGGTTTGAGTCCCAAGTCCTTTTGAACAGCCGATCAGGCTGCACCTCCCTCTGTCTGTCTGTTCAAATCCATCTTTCATCTTTCCCTCCGGTGCGAGCTGTGATGTGTTTCTAAACAGGAAATGGGAATTGTGCCTGGAATGCCGGGAAAGCTAGTTTTTAAAAAGAAGAATTCCATGCAGTAGACGTGTTGTACCCTGAGCTGTAACACTTGACACTAAACATGAGGGTGTTTCGGTTTCTCGCCGTACTGTTTACTTAGTTTGTCTGTTTTATTTTGGGTTTTTTAGACTTTATGAGCCTGACCAAGTTGTTTGACGCTAAAGGACTTATTCCACATGATTGTACTGTATTCTCGGTTCGGGCGGCTGGGGTTCTGTGTTTTTATTTTTTTTAAGCCTGTCTCCTGTTTCCACTGCCTCTGTATTTTACCTGGTTGTGTTTGTATTTTTTATTTTTTTTTCATATGAATTGAATCATTCCAGTTTGTTTATTTTGAAGGACTTTTATCATGTTGTTGCATGCACAAATACAGAGTTGTATTTTTTATTTTTATTTTCATTTTTTATCTCTCCTGTTTTTTTAAGTGTTAGAGCCATCAAGTAAAAAAAATAGTGTATTTTGAGAATTAAAAAATAATAATTTGAGATTAAAATCGCACTACAGTTTCAGAATAAAGTCGATTGAGGAGGAAAAAAAATAAAACTACGAGTATGAATTCTAAATTTCCTGATATTAAAATTATATTTCCAGAACAATATTTAAACTATTTACAGAAAAAGGTTGACATTATGAGGGGGGAAAAGTAGACATTTTGAGATCTAAGAAAAACCCCCTCATCATTTTGTTTTTAACCTCGCTGTTGTACTTCATCTTGGCTTTTTTTTTTTTTTCCTTCCCACAAAACATTGACTTTAATCTCGGTGTGTTTATTCCTGAAATCTAGTATTATTTCAGTCTCATTCTTGAAATGCAATATTTATTTGTTTCTTCCTGGCTGGAATACTCTTCCGTTCTCTCTCTTTTAACCAACGTGTGATTTTAAATTAAAGGGTTTGTTCGCTCTGATCTTTTCGCTGAAGGTTTAACTCTAACGATAACTCTAAATGACTCATTCAGACGTCATGGCCTTTTACCATTTTTCTAAAGTGATGTTTTAATCCCTCTATCCATCCATTTATCCATCCATTCATCCCTCTTTTCTTCTCTCCATCTTCCAGAGGTGGAACTGTGGAGTGCACGGTTTGATTTGTATTTTGTATTGTAATACTAACGACCTTCGGCTTTAGTTATGGCTCGTTGGTCACTTTCTCCGGGTTACGTTTCAGGGGAAACAAGACGAAGTGTTCGGTTTCCACAGAAGTCTCAGAACCGGCGTGATGTCAAAGATCGTGTACATTAAAAAATAAGCTGATTTTAGCACTGAATTTGTTCTGTGGTTGTTGTGTTTTTTTGTTTTTTTTTTCATTTTTTGTTGAATTCCCTGCAAAGGGGGTTTGAGCTATAAAATAGTTGTTTAAATCAACTTTCTCCTCCTACCATAAGAGATAAGACAACAGAAATAAATACAAAAAATGATTGGAGATATATCAATACTATCGGTCATAATCTTTCAGTGTTGTTTTATGTTTTAAAATGACCCTTGACCATGCTCACATTTTTAGCTTTTTAATGTTGTATATATTTTTTTAATAATCAATGAACAGATAGGTATTTTATTCATCCCCGGAGCGAAAATTGCAGTGTTGCAGCAGCTCAGATACAAATAGGCATAAAAATAATTAAGTAATAAGAATAAAAAAATGAATTGCAATACAATTAGAATAAATGATTTTTTTTTTTTAAACCTTTTCTATTACTAAAGAATAGAAAATCTTGTGGTATAAATAAAATAATCCTCACAAGAAAAAAATGTTTAACATAAAAGGGAAATAAGCCCATGTATCAACAATTCACCTCAAATATAAGATAACAGTATCAGAAAATATTTAAATAATCCTCAGAACTTTAACTTCAATAAAATAAAATACATAACCACAGTTTAGCTCAAGTTAATGATTGAAGTTTTTGATTTATTAAGATTTTCTTCTGCCACTGAGCAAGGCACTAACTACCGAGGGAGAGACCCCGATTTGATCCCCACTTGGACTAAACATCCTTTGTTGTGTGAGCTTCAGAAAAGATGTCGTAAAAGTGACACGTTAAATGATTATCCACGGTGTCGATTCTGAATCCTAAACGTTTGGTCTCAACTAAAACTAAGATTTGGGTCGATACACTGCGATAAGCCATTAATATTACACAAAATAGACATCACCAGCACATGCTAATGTAGAGATAATACATTGTTCTCCATTTAGAGACATCTGACAGAGGATAATGTTGCTTTTGTTTTTAAAACAGACATGTTTAATAAAGACTGACATATTAGTATTATATTATTATGTCTATTATGTATATTTTTTATAGACATATTCGGTGGTATTAAACATTTAGACTCAACAAATTAGAAAAGCAAAAACGACATTTTGATGCTTTGATATGATTCCTGCGGTGACGGGTGAGGATAAAGAGAATCCAGTAGAAAGTTCCTAAAAATGACACTTTTGGAACGATCACACTCCACCAAACACAGTGACCTCCCATACCGTCTGCTTGCTCAGTGCTGCCGCCGGTGGCCGGTACTTGTGTTGCAGCCACCGTAGCGTCAACGCACATGCTCAAACATTCAATTAGTAAATAGTCAAACACTGTCTACAAGTTGAAGCTACTTATTCCTCTTTTTATATAACAAGGCGATTGTTCATTTAATGTACAGCACAATTGCTCCAGGGACATTTCCAAAAAGCGCGTACATGGCAGGAGGGGAGTTGCGTGATGCGTTTCTCGCATATCTGGACTGCATGGCTGCTGTTCTACTGCTGGAGGTAAGGACACACACATGCCTGTGTGTGCATGCCTGTGTGTGTTAGTGATGACAGTGTTTAGACTGCAGCGAAGAGGTGCTTGACAACCCCCCCCCCCACACACACACACACAGACACACACATCATTTCGGTAACTTTTAATTCCAAATATATCTCCCTCAATGCCTTGGTCTTCTTTATTACAAGATGATCAACTGAGATTCATCGCCAGCAGCCCTCATGATTTATATGAACTTTAAAGTGGACTGTGGTGTGAGTTAAGCAGCCATACCTGTTTTGGGTCCAAGTAATTGGGCCCAGGATCAGGGTGGTTGGATGCCTGTTGCTCGTCAGAGCAATCAACAAGCAGCAGGTAAATCACCCATCCACACACACACACACACACACACAAACACACACACACACAGGAAGAGACTTTGTCATGACATGTGTCCACCTGCTCCCAGCTGGTTCCATCTTGTCACTGTCTATGAACTGCTGTGTTTGCAACATCTGTGCCGGTGTCTCTGTGCTGGAGGGCCCTGAAAACACCACCCAGGTGGCGTGTGGCAGATAATACCAAAAACATATCCACACAAAGATGAACCATGTGGCGGAACTACCTCACGGACCTATTTTGCTCCTTTCGACTCAAGTTAACATAGGCGTCTGTGGTCCCCAAAATATGGTTTGACAGTTTTTGTTTTTTTGCTGAAAATACCACTTAGATTATGCACTAGAGTCGTTCTAACATTCCTCTCAATCAATTGCGTTCCCGATGCTTTGTTCCCTTGAGCATGACTTCCGGGTTGCGTTGTACAGGTGCTCCTCACTAAACGACCTACCTGTTCAACCACCGTTCAGACTTACCACCAGCTCCCTGACCAGTCTGTGTTGTACACTGTGTACAATACCACGGCGTCTCAGCGTCAAGCATCTCATCGCGCAACACTCCTTATATACTATATACACTGTATATACTATATCCACGAAAGCTGCCCACTGCTCCTGGCTGTGCCCCCCGAGGAAGGACAAGCCAAGGATGGGTTAAATGGAGAGGCCTCATTTCACCGGCCACCACCCAAAGCATGTGCATGTGTGTGTGTGTGTGTGTGTGTGTGTGTGTGTGTGTGTGCATGTGGTGTGCTGTGTGACAATTAAAGATTCTTCTTCTTCTTCTTCTTCTTCTTCTTCTTCTTCTTATATACACAATATATATACTATATACACTATATACACTATATATATATATATATATATATATATATATATACTATATATACTATATACACTATAAATACTATATACACTGTATACATCTCATCACCGTTCTCAGTATCAGTGTTGTTCTGTCTGTCAGTATTCACTACACCAGCGTTCTCAGTGGCCACGCCCCCTCACGGTGAAATAACACGGGTCCTCACTTATCGACCGAATCGCTTAACAACCTGGTCCTAGGTACAGAACCCGGTCGTTAAGTGAGGAAGTACGCGTATTTACTTCGAAACTTTCACTGGTTTCACCTTATGAAGAAGTCGGTGACGCGCGGACGCCAACTCGCGCGGCAGGAAGAAAAACCCTTTGGAAATGGAACGCGGTCTTTGACGACTTAGTCATTAAATTACCTCGTTATTCGACATTTTGGACACGTCCGATATAAACATCCCCATTGTAACACTATATATATGATATATAGGTCCCCCTTTAAGTTGTTCAATTCCATATCAGCGGGAAACCTATGAGTATCTAACGTCTCATAATGATTTTATTCTATTTTCTTTTTACCACATGAATCAACTCAACCCGCTTCGATTCTGACGTTCGCGAACATCTGCAGAGAATCACGTTTCAAAGAATCCGAACGTGCACCGTCTCTCCGCCAGGGGGCGACACAAGCGAGGGGGAGAAAAACAAATAAAATAATCCGTTCACTGCTGGAGGCGGAGCACCAGGAGAGCGTCCCCTCAAACGCGCTTTTTTCACTCTGAAGGGTCGTTTTTTAAAGCGAGAGGAAGGGAAAATAGCGGCATTTAGGCGAAAACAGCGAGAGACTCAAGAACGTGAATAAAAGTCGTCTGGATTCCTTTTGAAGCTTTATTGCCCATTATAGCCCACGCCCCCCGTTAGCCCACGCCCCCCGTCATAATAGCTCAAATCTGACATTCATTATCCGCAAGTGGAAGTTAATTCTGACTCTACCTTTTTTTTTTTTTTTTTTTTAGGGCAATTACAATTTGTACATTCGCCGTAGAGAACACCTGCTGTGTGGGCGTTGGAGAAAAGGCCTGTTTGTTCTCATGGTGATAAATCCGTGTCATTTATCATTCATAGAGGTGGTGAATTTTACCGAAGGCTGCGCACCTTGA
>NC_137192.1:26066851-26076851 GCF_960531495.2 Zeus faber | reverse complement strand
GGCTAAATTCCGGTCATGAAGGGAGGAACATGGTCAATACTCAAATGGGCTGTGGCATTCAAGCGATGATTGATTGGTAGTAACGGGCCCAAAGTTTGCCAAGAAAGAAAATCCCCACACCGTTACACCACCGCCCCCAGTCTGGACCGTTGACACAAGGCAGCTTGTGTCCATGGATTCATGCTGTTGGCGCCAAATTCTGGCCATCTGTATGCCTCATGAGATTCATTACACCAGGCTACAGTTTTTCCAGTCTTTAACTGTCGTGTTTTGGTGAGCCTGTGCCCACTGCAGCCCCAGCTTTATGTTGTTGGCTGACAGAAGTGGAACCCAACGTAGTCTCCTGCTGTTGGAGCCCATCTGCCTCAAGGTTCCACGTGTTGTGCACTCTGAGATGTTGTTCTGCTCACCAGCATTGTACAGAGCGGTAATCTGAGTTACCGTAGCATTTCTGTCAGCTCCAACCAGTCTGGCCATTCTCCGCTGACCTTTCTCATCAACAAGGCGTTTCCGTTGATGAGCTGCCGCTCGCTGGAGGTTTATTTGTTTTTCACACCATTCTGAGTAAACTCTAGAGACTGTGGTGGGTGAAAAACCCCTGGCGATCAGAAACTACAAAAATGCTCAAACCAGCCCGTTTGGCACCGACAATGATGTCACAGTCAAACACTGAGATCATTTTTTTTTCGCCATTCTGATGGTTGATGTGAACATGAACTAAAGCTGCCGGTGTTCCGAATAAACTGTTTCATGACAATAGTGGTGATTCCCCAGAGCGCTCCCCCCTGGTGGTCAGGTGAGGGATAAACCCAATCCTTTAGAGTTTGAAAGTTACATTTGACTTCTGGTTCATGAACTGCACTTAAGTAATATTTTGAGGTTTTTAGTTAAGTCATTCCATTTTGGGTGAATTTACAAATATAACGAAACTACATTTCATAGCAAATATCTTACTTTTTTACTCAACTGTATATTTATGTAATAAACATCTGTAACATCTACAAGTAGGACAATCTTATTATTATTATTATTATTATTATTATTATTATTATTATTATTAATATCAATATTAATATCAATATCAATATTAATATTATTATTATTATTATTATTATTATTAATAATAATAATAATAATAATAATAATAATAATAATAATAATAATAATAATAATAATAAAAACAATAATAATAATAATAACAATATAGAAGACACTCGTTTGTGAAAAGAATAAACTTTTCATTCAATGGAAAATTGGTGTTTTTTTTAAAACCTAAACTTTATCTTTCATCATGTTTTCTTCAGGTATTTCTACTTCAACCACACCCACTTCAGCACACACACACACACACACACACACACACACACACACACACACACACACACACACACACACACACACACACACACACACACACACACACACACACACACACACACACACACACACACACACACACACACACACACACACACTCCTCTTCCTCCTTTCCACTCTTGCCCTCTCATCCATCCATCCATCCATCCATCCTGCTCCTCTCTTCCCCCCACCACCAATCTCCTTCTCCCTCTCAACTATCCATCCATCCATCCATCCATCCACCCACCCATCCATCCATCCATCCACCCATCCATCCATCCATCCATCCATCCATCCATCCATCCATCCATCCATCCATCCACCCACCCATCCATCCATCCATCCACCCATCCATCCATCCATCCATCCATCCATCCATCCATCCATCCATCTCCCCTCTCTCTTTCCTCCCTTTGCCCTGTCTTCTCTAATGCTCCGCCCTCCCTTTGCCCTGTCTTCTCTAATGCTCCGCCCTCCCTTTGCCCTGTCTTCTCTAATGCTCCGCCCACAAAGGCTGGGAAGAAGACACCCACATCATGGCACGCTTTCTCCTCCATCACTCCATGCATCCATCCTCCTTGCCCTGCTCTTCTTACCCTTATTTCCACAACGCCAACTCGCCCTTTCGCTCTGTTCCTCATCCTCATTTTCTTGTCGAATTTCATCCGGGGCATACACACACGCACGCACACACACACACACACACGCACGCACACACACTCACAAACAAACACACATGTACACATTTCTGATATTTAAACTCCGTTCATCAGCCTCTAAACATCCTCTCTGCTGGTCAGAAATTTGTCGTATTGTTCCGTTCCGTACGTCTCTCTCTCCCTCTCTATCTTTCTTTCTTTCTCTCGCTCTATCTCCCTTCATCCCCCTTGTCTGTCACACACCATGTCACTCTCTCCCTCCCTCTCTCTCTACACCTTCATCTCTCTTTCGCCCTCTCTCTGTAGTATACTTACCTCTCTCTTCCTGCTCTTCCTCCCACTCGCTCTCTCTTTCCATGTCTCTCCATCCCACTTTCTCTCTCTCTTTATATGTTTCACTCTTTACTCTCATGTTTCGCCATCTCTCTCTCTCTCTCTCTCTCTCTCTCTCCCTCCCTCTCTCTCTCTCTTTTTCCATCATGTTTTCTTGTGAGTCAGTCCATCCTCATGTGCATTTATATTTACACCTTGAATTTAGCCAGTGAGCCCAACAATGTGGAGCTCTATTTGTTTTACACGATCGTAGTGGTATTTTATTTTAAATATTTTTTCTACTTTTAGGATTTTTGGGGATTTTTAGCCTCAGAGGAAGCATGTGCTTGAGGAAGTTCAAGCAGTTTCCTCCAGGAAAGTTAATGTTGCTGATGGTGTTACGCCATATTTGGTGACCTGCCGAATCGTGTGGTCGCCAACTGCTTTTACAGTTTCGGGAAAATTATTGCAACAACAATAGTTTTATTTAGACATTACCAGCATTTGAGAAACAGAAACTAGAAGAAACATAACGAAACAA
Source organism: Zeus faber (assembly GCF_960531495.2). Taxonomy (NCBI): domain Eukaryota; kingdom Metazoa; phylum Chordata; class Actinopteri; order Zeiformes; family Zeidae; genus Zeus; species Zeus faber. The sequence goes on along the minus strand of NC_137192.1, from coordinate 26,073,980 downwards.
GCATCTGAGAGAAGACCGAAAGGTACAAATAACTCTTTTCGGCAAGTCTCGTCAACATATTTGTGGCCTGTTATAGTGCGTTAATTAATAACAAAAATGTGTACATATACATATATACTTAATTAAACTAACACAAATCATTTAGATGAGCAGTAAATTCACAGGACAAATAGTGTCACACAAATTGGCAGGTCACACATTTGAAGAAGAGGAAACATTCTTTATTCGTCACGCAACACACCACACTACAACACATGCTTGCACACACACACACACGCACATGCTTTGATGGTGGCCGTTGAAATGGATTCTCTGCTTTTGACCCATCCTGGCTTGTCCTTCCTCCGGGGGCACAGCCAGGAGCAGTGGGCAGCGTACGTGGACGCGCCCGGGGACCAGGTGATAAATGTCCATCGCTGGTCAGACGATGATGTTGTGCATGTTTTTGGTGGGGGTCCTGACTGACGTGAGGTGGAGGAAACCCTATGTGAGCACGGGGAGAACATGCAAACTCCACACAGAAAGGCTCCTGTTTGGGAGATAACCCACCGGAGCACGGTGCCAACAGCGCCCCAGGCGGGAATCGAACCCAGGACCTTCTTGCTGTGAGGCAGCAGTGCAATGCACTTGCATTTGGATGCAACACCAGTAACAGTGACGAAAATGGTGCCGTCAAACAGCAAATTTTGCAATAAAAAGATTCCTGGAGCAACATGTTGCTTTTTAAACTGAAAAGTTTAGTGAGTGTTTGCACCCCCATTTTCCCCCCATTTGTCCCCCATTACTCTCATTGAACCGCTGATGGAGGGTTGGAAGTCTGGTTTGGCGAAAAGGCTGAAACCTACCTTAGGGGGCAATGGAAAACGAGCATATAAACATAAAAAAATTCCAAACTATTCCTTTAAGTGTTTGTCCCGGTTAACCCACCCAGACACGCACGCACGCACACACACACACACACACACACACACACACACACACACACACACACACTGGAGCCTTTGTAAAGTGTGAGCTAATACCTCCGCTGCAGGCTGTGGCGGCGTGCAGGCAGATGGTGGTTTAGTGGTGAAGAGCTCCAGTTCAAAGGGACGACCTCCTCCTCCCCCCGACTCACCCCCCGACTCACCCGAAATCAACCCCCCCCCCCCCCCCCCCCGCCCCCAGACCGACTCCCCTCTTCCTCCCCTCTTAGCGCTGTCGGGCTGGACACCCTTTGTCTAATCCAATTTGCTCTGCTTCCTCCCAAACCCCCCAGGAACAGTTCATAAAACAATGCAGGACGATCGGCAAAAACATCTTCTATTGCTTTGTTGCTGCTTCACTGAAGCCTTTAATGCTTTCTCATTATCTTTCATTTCACACGTCCATTTTACATCTATCTATCTATCTATCTATCTATCTATCTATCTATCTATCTATCTATCTATCTATCTATCTATCTATCTATCTATCTATCTATCTATCTATCTATCTATCTATCTATCTATCTATCTATCTATCTATCTATCTATCTATCTATCTATCTATCTATCTATCTATCTATCTATCTATCTATCTATCTATCTGTCTGTCTATCTATCTATCTATCTATCTATCTATCTATCTATCTATCTATCTATCTATCTATGTCTGTCTGTCTGTCTGTCTGTCTGTCTGTCTTTTTGTCTGTCTACCTATCTACCTGTCTGTCTGTCTGTCTGTCTGTCTGTCTGTCTGTCCTACCCACCCCCCCCCTCTCCCCCTCTGACCTTCTCATCCTCTCTCAGCCCCTGTGCGCCCTCCCTCTGTCAGTGATGATGGATAAGATCTCGGGATTGTCTTGTTAGACCTCCAGAACATCTGTCCCTCCTGAACTGTGTGTGTGTGTGTGTGTGTCTGTGTGTGTGTGTGTGTGTGTGTGTGTGTGTGTGTGTGTATACATATATGTATATATATATATATATATACTGGTGGGAGGGGTTATAAATCTGCTTTATGATAAAGAAGCATATAAAAGTAAGGGTCCTTTTGCATGTGTGTAGAACTGCTTTCCATTGAAGGTGGAACTCTTTAAAATCCAACATCGCTTTCTGTAGATTTGATGTCATTTTGATGGCAGGTTGCCCAGTTCCCACGGAAGGCAGCGTCACTTCCTGCTGCCTCTCGACCCGATACAAACTTCTAATCCACCTGAACCGGAGAGCACGGGCGGCAGCCTCGACCGACCATGGCACCAGAACCGGTGGAACAGATGAGTGAAACCAGCTATTGCCCCCAAGAAGGTGCAAAATAGAAAGCGCAAACACGGACGCCCACGATCTCAAGAAATGCCCCGTCCGTGTCCGTACATGGTCAACCACATCGTGGCAACCCTGTGCCGGGTTGTGATTGACCATATAACAATCACAGCTTGTGTGTTCTCATAAAAAAATTAAAACGTGCGCTCCAACGCAATTAAATAATATATATTTTACAATACGTCCACTTGATTCGTCCGCTTTCGAGGGCAGAGCAGAGACCGGCAGCTTGTGAGAAATCTGTGGTGCGCAGGAGAAAGTCCCGGTTCACCAAAGGGTAAAACGTGGAAGTGTATCTGACCACTTCGAGCACTGACCGTGACGACAGACAAACGAGGATAAAAACCCAGGATGAAAAAAACCCAGAGGAATGAAAAAGCAAAGTATTATCAACAGGACGGGGTTGGAAATCGAATCAAGGAAGCAAATTCGAAGCGAAACAAGGAAGTCCCGGTGAAAGGACCAGGAGGAGAGTGAGAGTGGTTGAAAATAACAGGAAGGCAGATGGAGACGGAGCGAACCTGTCGGAAAAAAAAAAGGAACCATCGAGGAACGGCTAATGCTGCGAGCTGGTTTCCAATCCCTCCCTCCATTGTTCTGTCGCTGGCGGTCGGACAGAGAAGTGTGGAATTATCGCCCACTTAATGGGCGGCTGCTTCAATTGTTGTTTAAAAAGAGCAGAGACACCGAGGCTGTGTAATTACTGTCCCCGTGTCTGACTTCATCAGAGAGAGGAAGGGAGGGAGGGAGAGGGAGGGAAGGAGAGAGATGGAGGGAGGGAGGGAGATGGAGGGAGAGAGATGGAGGGAGGGAGGGAGATGGAGGGAGGGAGATGGAGGGAGAGAGATGGAGGGAGAGAGATGGAGGGAGAGAGGGAGAGAGATGGAGGGAGGGAGAGAGTCTAAAAAGTAGTGTGACTACTGTATAAGTTTATGTTTATCTCTATCCATCCGTCCGTAATGTATGTATGTGCATGTGTGCGTCTGGTGTGCATGCGTGTGTGTGTGTGTGTGTGTGTGTGTGTGTGTGTGTGTGTGTGTGTGTGTGTGTGTGTGTGTGTGTGTGTGTGTGTGTGTGTTGTATTTGACCAGCTGCTTGTCGATCTTATTTCGAGTCGTGCTTTCATCTCAGACTGGCAGCAATCTGTGCTTTTAGAGAGAGAATTGTGTGTGTGTGTGTGTGTGTGTGTGTGTGTGTGTGTGTGTGTGTGTGTGTGTGTGTGTTTGTGTTTGTGTAAGGGGTGTGTACGGTGTGTGTCTATGGGCAACATGCTTGTATATTGCGATGTCAGAGAACAGGCTTGTGTCTACATGTGTACAAACTATGTGGGAGCTATCATTAAAAACCTGCCTCTCGGGCGCAACAACAATACAGCTGTGTGGTGGCTCAGACTCTCAGACTCTGAGTTTCATCAAACTGGTTATTTTTACCCTGACACAATAACATTATCCTCCTTGGCTCCCAAACATGCAAATCCAAAGAATGAAGCGATGAACTCATAATGTTATTAGGTCATCGTTTCGAATGTGGTCATATTCTATCTCATCGCACCATATTTGATCAAATAGTCATATACGTTAATTAAGTAGTGGCTACTTTACTACTATTATGCAGCGACCTTCACTACCTTTGCCACATCATTTCTGTAAAAATTCTTCTGTACATTCCAGCCCCGAAAGAAAATACTCAATGATCATGAAGACTGGATAAAAAAATAATAATCATGATAATTTATATTGCTATATATTTTTTCACATAGGCTATTTTCCATCAAAAGCAGCCACTTATCAGGGTTCCATCCCGTGGGGTTGCGGTGTCGCCTATTGTTATTGTTCGGATTGTTTTTGTTTTTCTTCTCCTTGGCACTTTTGGGGCTGAAAGGATCTGGAACAGGACGACTGCTGCAGCTCCGACACGGTTGAGGTGCGGTTACACCCGGGAGCTGGAATTAGCCAAAAACCGACTAAATTTGACCAGAAGTAGCTGAACGTTCGCCCATCGTCCAAAACCAAGGTTGGAGAACTTCCGGTCATGAGGTGGAGCGAGATGAGTTTGTTGAGTACGGCGTTTTGTGACATCATCATCCAAATTCGCAATTTAACCTGTTGCCGAGTCCCTCCTGATTTTGAGGCATTTCGCGAGTCATAACGCTCAAACTGTAGGAGTCCAAAACAGTCGAAAACACACTCCGTGTTTGTGACCTCACACATGGAGTTCGCTTGCAGCCCCAGAGCAACGGTTCCGAATCCTGTCTGTTTTATTTCAGTCCTAAAAGTTTAAAAAGTAGTTGAAATGTCTCTGAGGGACATGCAGTGTTTAATCCCATCTGTTGTTGGGGACTTCCACGCGGAGTGATTTCCTTCCACAGAGACACCGTGAGGCAGGACTCCGTGAACTACAGGCAGTAGACAGCCACCTTCTAAGTTTTAGAATAGAGTCATAACACGCAAAAAGTGTATCCTTGTATTAGCTGCAACTATATTTATCTACTATTATCATCACCATAAATCCCCGTCAAACAGCTCTCAGTAGGAACCAATCAGCTGTTTCAAATCTCTGACTAGTCAGTTCGAGGCTGTGGCCACATGCCTAAGTGACGTCACACCTGAAATAGCCTCTATGAGCTTAATCTATTTTATATTGGAAACTTAACTTGATTTTATTAGGTCCTTAAAGCGTAAAAAAAAAGAATATTACAAATTATTGTGTAACTATAAAAATGTTTTTTATACTTTGGCTGAAGTGGAAGTCAACATTTAAATGTATTTATAATAATATTAACAATAACAATAATAACAATAACAATAATAATAATAATAACAATAATAATAAATATTTTTTTATTATTATTATTAGAGATCCTGGTACAAAAGGGCGGGAGCCCTATTGTTTTTTTTAATGAAAAAAATATTATTACTTTTATTATTATTGTTATTATTATTATTATTATTATTATTATTATTATTATTATTTTTATTATTATTATTAATAATAATAATAATAATACTCTTAATATTAATTGTAATATGTATACACTGTTTGTATACTGTTTATATATAATACAGTACAGTATATACTGTGTGTATATGGTATTAAAAAAACTTGCTAAAAATGAAAAGCCCTTTTATATAAATGTATTTTTAAAATATTATTTATTCATTTTTTTGTGGTCGTATTTGACTTTCTATTGTTTATATGTATAACATATTATATCTTAATTGTGCCTCTGTGATGTTATATGGTGATATGGTGATCTTTGTGTATGTTTCTATTAAGTGATGTTTTGAACCTTGCGATAATATTAATAACGGGTCCTTTTCACATCAGACATGATGACATGTACAGAAGCTGTTTTTTACAAAAGGACCCAGAGCTAAACAATGTTTATTCAGTCAATAAATATTTTGGTTCAAACTCTTGATGATAATCATTGCTAATAATGATAATTATGTCCGCGTTGTGAGAAACCAGGAAGGACATATGAATTTTCTAAAAGGAACAACTAACATTTTACCAAACACATCAGCAGTGAGTATCTTTTCTCAAGTCTACTTTCTGGAAATATGGTGCCGATCAAAAAAACACTCACAGGATCACATTTGGAAAACACACTTAACTCTCAGACGGATCGTTATTCGGAAACGATCGAGCCTCTGATTGATCCGAGTTCATCAAAGAAGTCAAACGTAGCTGTTGGGTATATTTTCTGTATCTCTGTTTTTATTTTCTAAATAGGCCCAGTTTTCAGTCCATGATATACTTTGTAATATTTGAGCTCTTATCTATGTTTCATGGGTCAATTCTGACGGCAATAATCACCAAGAAAAAAATGGTTGGGATGGTTATATTATACCATACTGTATAGCTGTCATATATTACATCCTTTATAATGATGTGCAGTATATCATACACTATCAAACCATAATCAACATCATATCAGACACAACATATTGCATATTCTACTATAATTGTATCATGTCATATCATGTAATCTCAAATTGTAGCACTTTCTGGTTAAATATACCGTTTTCCAATAGATACCAACTGCAAACTTAAAATTCTGTTCCTAAGGTATAGAAAAATAAAGTTGAATTTAATTTTTTTTTATTGAGGCTTTTACCTCGTTATAGAAAAGGAAAGGTAAACAGTTATTTTCCCATTTTTCCCCAAACAAGAAAACAAGACCCGCCGGACTTTTCAGTGTGTTTTTTTTCTTTCTCCTTTATATTTATTTGTAACATGGCGTGTGTATGAGAGGGATACAGAGTTTCACAAACACATCAGGCTGACATACAAACAGCGTTAAGTCAAACAGGATGAAGCTCGCAGCTCATCGACGAGGTCTCTCATAATGGAGTTTTCATGTTCAAGTGCAATACAATATTCATAATAATCATACTCTGGTATATCTCTGCGGTTCCTCCGGTGTGTGTGTGTGTGTGTGTGTGTGTGTGTTTGTGTGTGTGCGTGCGTGCGCGTGTCTGTCCTGTCGGCCTGACCGACACAAGCGTTTACCGTGAGAGTAAAAAGAGTTTGTTTGCTTGTGGTCAGCTTCCTCTACTGTTTGGGGAAAGACAAAAAAAGCAGAGCGCATCATTGAAAATCATTGAATAGCTTGAAAATACAAAAAGACAAAAATAATTTCTAATACCGGAGTGGAGCTGGCCTTTAATCTGAGCGCTGCGATCCTTTTCCTTCAGCGTCGGGCACCTGATGCAGCTTTTGTTTTTTGTTCTGTGAAGTTCTACGCTGAATTTGCCCACGTAAAGGTTCCCTGAAGGCGTCGGACGCGCCGACTCAACCAAGGGCGTAGCTTTGGTTTGAGAAGTGTGTGAGGGGGACGTTAAGAG
>NC_137192.1:26011736-26066651 GCF_960531495.2 Zeus faber | reverse complement strand
ATGCAAATAGGAAGGCCGACGATGATTGACATTTATAGAAAAAAGGGAAATAAAAATAAATTAAATACAGAAGAAGAGAGAAACAAAACAACATTTCACAGTGAGAGAGAGTGAGTAGGTGAAGAGTGTCCACAGTTCAATTTAGTTCATCAACAAGATTATTTGACTTTATAAAAATACGTGAACTCGTGTAATGTAACGCGTTGTATTAAAAAAAACAACAAACAAACAAACAAACAAGTCAAATGCGTAAATCAATGCATTGAGAACCCATCGAGATTACTAGTGTTGTGTTTGTTACAAGCGGAAATACACAAATACACATTACACACACAGACAGACAGACAGACAGACAGACAGACAGACAGACAGACAGACAGACAGACAGACACACACACACACACACACACACACACACACACACACACACACACACACACACACTTTACCCTGCTGCTTAGCCACTCTGTTTAATATTGCTTTTTGCTTTTTACTGTATTGCAGTAAAAATATATACTATCCATTTTGTGAGTTATTTTGTCCAATTCTGGGAACTTAAAATAGTTTTTTTAGATGGAAAAACTAAATGATCTATTTCTGGACGGAATAATTTCAGTCGTGCCTTGTTTTATTTAGAAATAGGGGTTTGGAACGAGGTAAAACACCCGTTGGCGTGAAGGAAAAACTAAAATAAGGTTTAGGTGAAAAATAGCAGAGTTTCGGTTTATGTCAATTTCTTAAAGGGTCTTGTTTCTCTGTTGACTCTACGGAGCGATCTACTTCAGAAAGTGGGTGCACCCATTCTGTTTCGTGATGCGTTCAATCTAAAGTCGGAAATCTGTCACTTCTGAGCCAAATGCATTCCATTGCCTCAGTTTGGGAAAACATGGACGTCCACAATCCAAATTTCTGCCCAGCAATCTGCCCCCGAATCTTCCGACTTAGAATTCAGACTTGAATGGCCGTTCCTTTGCACTTTTCCTAGTAGGAGGTTGTATTAAGAAGGAGGTTGTATTTCCATAGTTCTGACTCGAATGGAACGCGGCAGTAGTTCTGTGGGAGTGGATGTTGAAGCAGCAGGGCAGACATTTCCATTCCACTTAAAACGAGTGCGGTCGAAGTGACAGGTTAAAAACACTATTTCACTTCTAACTAACAGGAAAAAAAAAAAAAAAACCCATCTCAGTTATTATTATTTTTACAGTGATCTTTTTTTTTTTTTTTTTTTTAAGGAAACAACTTCCACTATTGTGGAGCGAAAGGAATTTATTTTCATCACTGAGCCAAACTGTACTTCAGTGCATGAAAGAAAAATAAGGTTTTTTGTTTTTTTTTTTGTTTTTTTTTACATTTTCTTTTTGTTTTACAATATTTACCTGCAGCCATGTTTGAGAACAAATCAAAACTCTTCTAGAATGGTTAATGTAATACTCGTCTCAATAAGTAAAAAAAAAAACAAACAACAACTTCAAAACATTTCAAATAAATCGGGCAAACAAAAACAAGTATAAACGGTTAACACAATAAAAAGAATAGCTTTGTTGTTTCAATCTGACATATTTTTTTATTCTAAAAAAAGAAAAATCCTCCTTTACAACTCATACTTATTAAAAACCAAGGAGGAAACAAAAGACAGGAAGTTGTTTACAGGAAATGGTCGTACACAGGAAGTAGACATCATCGTATATAAAAGCCGAGCCATTCACCTCAGTGTTAGTGACCAGTGATATAAACGTTCTGAGGGAATATATATATATAGATATATATATATATATATATTTCTTAATATTAGTCAATAAATACGAGAGTATACAATAGAATTGGGGGAAAAGTAACAACAAGCTGGAGATTCTCTATGGCTTTTAGAGGTTTTCTGGCCCAATAACCTTAAGCAACAGTATCGTCATAGCTACCAACACCTTGACACCTCACTTCCTGTCTGTCATGCAACCAGGGCAGAGATACAAGAGAAAGAAGGAGTAGAAAAAGGAGATGGGGGCAGGATAGAGGACGGAAAAGAACAAGATCGATAATGGACAGAGGGAGGAAGAAAGGGGACGACAGGAGAGGGAAGTAAGGAAAAGAGCAAGGCGGATGCGGGGATGGAGGGAGAGCCACGAGACAGGATGGATGAGGGAGGAAGAAGAATGCCATGGGCGATGGGGGAAGGGGAAAAAATAAGAGTTGGGGAATGAAGGGAAGGAAATGAGAGCGAAAAGAACAAGAGATATAGATAGAGGGAGGGGGGAGTGAAGAAGGTGGGGCTGGGCAAAGGAGGAGAGGGGACAGAGGGAGGTACAAGAACGACATGGACAGAGGGAGCAAGAAAGGAAAACCAGAAAATGAGAGGTTGGAAGGGGGAGCGGAGGAGAGAGATAAAAACAAAACAAAAGAAAAACCCTGAAAAACCAACGGACAGACCCGCCCTTCCCTCGCTCTCGCTGGCTACCTCAGCGATGCCGGCCACTTCCTCCTTCCTCCTCCACACCTCCGTCAATACGGAGCGAACTTCTGTCTCTCCGGCTTCTTCATGCCGTTGGCCGAGGACGAGATCTTGGCCGTGTAGGACGCCAGCGCCGCCGCCGCCGCCGCCGCGTGGGCGGGCATGGACACGGCCGCCGCCGGCATCCCGCCGTGCATGACCTGGCCCCCCATGGCCTGGCCGCCCATGGCCGCCGCCGCCGGGGGCTGGGCGGAGAAGGCCAGGTAGGGGATGGACTTGACGCCCAGCAGACTGGAGAGGGGCAGGGTGAAGGGGCCACCCAGGAGGGGAGCGTGGGGCAACGTGGCACCCATCGCTGCCAGGGGGGAGGTGGAGGAGGAGGAGGAGGAGGCGGAGACGGGGGGAGCGGGCTGGGTGAAGCTCATGGTGAGGTCAACGGGAGGCTGCATGGAGGAGGACTGGGCAGTGGATTTGGCAGTCTCTAAACTGGAGGAGGGGAAGGGAGGGAGGGAGGGAGGGTAGGGAGGGGTGGGGGGGGAGGGGAGAGGGGAGGGGAGGTGGAGGGAGAGGACAGGGAGAAGAGGGTGGATGGAGGGAGGGAGGGAAGGAGGAAGGGAGGTTTGGATGGAGAAGGGTTAGAAGGTTAAATAAAAGACATGTTAAAGAAAGAAATCGAGAAATTAAATGCGTAAAAAAAAGAAAATAAAAATAAAATTACAAACCGGGGCGAAAACAAACAAGCGAACGAACAAAGGAGCCAAAGAAATCCAGGGGTATTTTGGAGAGTGAAATAAATCCAATTAACAAAAAAAAAAAAAAGATTAAAATCATAAGACGGGTGTGTTTTGCTGGAGGTTGCAACAGATTATTGTATGGGGGTTCGCTGTACGGATGAGGGGTGTGCTGTATAAGTCGGGGTGATGGCTCGGGTGGGTGGGGCTTTGGGAGGAGGAAACACAATCGTTATGGAAACATTAGGATGGGAACCTCGGTCAGAGAAGAGTCCAGTTCAAAACACAACAGGAAAACAACCCAAAACCCCAAAACAAAAACTAACAGCACGAGAAGGAACGCGTTGATGAGCCGGGAAAACCTGCGCTCAGCCGAACCCGAATACTCGAAGGAAGTTGACGGAGGAAAACCCTGGAAGGAGAGTGAAGGTGGCATCCTTGAGGGGGAAGGGGAGTTAATAGAGATATTATGAGAAGCTTTAATTTCAAATGAAACAGCTGAGCAGCTTGGGGCGGCAGTTGGCCAGAGATGGCATATTAAAAAGGGGAGGAGGCTTTTCTTACATGCAGCTCATTTTCTAACGAAATGTGCAACGAGAGTTTGACGGAAGATGGAAGGAAACAAGGAAGAGATTTATGGGCAGAGACGACGGTTAAACATCCCGGTTGAAGTATCTCTCGAACAAAATACCCGTTAGGAGTATAATGTTAAATTGGACGTCGTTTTCTTTCAACGATTTTCGTTTTTCAACGATTTTGGATGACTGTCAAGGTCTCCTCAGAGTAAGGGTGGAGGGGCGCAGACACATCCATCGACCCTCCACCCGTACATCCCCTGTACCCACTTGGGGCCATGGGAGACGGGATCCTATCCCTGCTCGCTAGAGTTTGAAGGCGGGAAGCCGCCCCCGCCGCTCCATCAGAAGGATGCACTTTAACACAAACGGCCAATTTAGCCGAGCCTGCGTGTGTTTGGCGGCAGGAGAAAACCCACAAACACCAGGAAAGCGTGTTGTAGGGGCCAAATATGTTGTTTCCTTCCATCATTTCAATCTACCACTGTGTAAAGTGCTAATGGTTCCGTGGTTCTTTGGTTGCATGGTCTCATGTTTGTATGGTTCCATTTTTCCATGATTCTATGGTTGCATCGTTCCATGTTTTTATGGTTCCATGTTTATACTGTATGGTTCTGTGGTGTCATGGTTCCATGTTTCTATGGCTGCATAGTCTCATGTTTGTATGGTTCCATGTTTATACTGTATGGTTCTGTGGTTCCGTGGTTCCGTGTTTCTATGGTTCTATTGTTCCATGGTTCCGTGTTTCTATGGCTGCGTGGTTTCATGTTTGTATGGCTCCATGTTTCTATGGTTCTATGGTTGCACGGGTCCACACATGGCCGTGAAGGCAATATTGCAGTTTATTGCTCAGCGTGTGTATTCCTGAAAATTGTTTGACTGTGAGAAAAAAATGGAACCATGCATTTTCGTTTGTTTAGCCGTTAATGTGTTCTGTCATAAACTTGAGAATCGCCTTGGGTTGAATTCTATGCTGAATAGATATTTCCTCCAAAATGCTAAACAATAACAACAAACTGACTCTCTCAGCTGGGACTCTACATTGATGCGGTCTGCTAAAAATCAACGCCGCTTAAACCCACTGGTTTACAGTGACGCCATGTAAATAAATGGTGAATATTTTCTCATAAAAAAAGCCTTAAACTTGTGTAAATGACGACGTTGATGATGATACAATGAGTTGGGTTTTCATTTCTCCCTCTTGTACATATAAGCTCCCCCACCAAGAGGACCACTTGACTCCCATGTTGACATGTCGAGCCTCGCCACGCAGCCGATGAGTGACAGTGCAGCTGTGTTTGTAGTGTTCACAGATGGTCCGGTTTATAGGCACGCAACACACACACACGCGCGCACGCGCACGCACACACACACACACACACACACACACACACACACACACACACACACACACACACACACACACACACACACACACACACACACACACACACACACACACACACACACACACACACACACACACACACACACACACACACAGGTATACTCATTGGGACGTGAGCTCATAGCCGTTTAAACAGAGCGGGCCTGGTTGCATTTGGGCCGCCTGCCAGCCGAGCTGATAATTAGCAGCTTTGGAGCAGTGTGATGCGTTCAGCTATTTAAATACCTTCTATTTGATCAAGCACAATAGTAAGCTTAGACTGCTGCACTTGACGCCTTGTAACTTACACGGCCGGCCTCAAAAAGGAAAACCGCATCAAAGAATATTCTGTTGTGCTCTTCATACAGCTTCAAACTTGGACAAAACCCTAAAATGTACAGATTGTCGATGAAAAAAATCCTCTAAAATATGGGCCCGTTAGTCCATCACTCATAGACATCACTTTCGTTATGAACGCTAGGAAATCTCTCTCTGCCTATCTATCTCTACCTATATGGTGTGCACTCATTGTACTTTGATAGGAGCTTCTGATTTCCCATTATTTTTGGGATTCGTCTGACATCTGAGCTGAAGCGGGTCAGCCAGGAGGTGACCTCAGCAAAACTAAACAAAAAACACAAAAAAAACCTCAGTCCTCTCTGTCCATCCAAAGGACCAGAAAGAGTATTTTTGTCATTGACTGACGTCATTCCGTCACCTTCACTGACCTGACATTTCAGATGAAATGACAGTGAACCTGCCTGTGCAAATGCTTCACACTGTGTGTGTGTGCGTGTGTGTGTGTGTGTGTGTGTGTGTGTGTGTGTGTGTGTGTGTGTGTGTATCTGTGAATTCATTTGTAAACTCCCCCGGTCTATTCTTCTTGACTGTGTCAGTGGCAAAAAGACTGAAGTGAAATATCAATTTAATCCCACCTTGTAATCTCCATTTGCATATTGATGGTCCCTGGGACTCCCTTGTGTCTCTGAGACAAGACGGAGATTTTAATTTGCGTTGGGCTTGAAGGACATCCCTAATACCTTGTCCTTTCGGCCCTTTTTACCTGTAAAAATGTACAAATAAATAAATAAAATGGGACCAAAAGTGTAAATTCATGAAAAAAACAAACAAAAAAAAACCCTGATAGTTGCTATTTATCTGACGGTGGAAAAGAATGAGGCCGAATGGCTCTTTGATTTAATTGGAGTTTAATTGAAAGGATAACTATAGTGCTTCTTGATCATTTTAATCGATCCAGTATGAAGAGAGTTGGTTCAGATTGCCATTTGATACCCACCGGGGCAACCATGAGTGCCACCTTGTACTATTTATTGCAGGGGTAGTATACTACAATGGGGCAATCGTGGCCATCAAAGAACGCCCACTAAAAGAGCTCCTTTCGGCACCAACAGGCAAAGCGTCACGCACTGCAGTTCGGTGCGGAGCAGACGGTTGATGCTGTCTCCCAAATGAACACTGGATCAATTTAAAAGATTCTGGTGCCAATCACCCGGGTTGACTCCCAACGCATCCCGGTTTGAAATGTTTTCCTTTCACGACATCTGAGAGAGTGAGAAGGTTGCATTGTTGAAGCACAGTCACTGCACAAATGCATGATGGGGGATGACAAAGACGGCCACCGGATTGATGCTTACAATGTTTTGATCGGGTACTCTGTCAGGCTGACGCTCCACAGGAAGTGATCAGGTACTGACCCTGGTTGATGCTTACTACTGTATGTATTGATTAGTACTGTAACAGCTTGATGCTCACCAGGAAGTGATCAGGTACTGGGCCAGATTGATGGCGATGGGCGTGCCCGTGATGGTGACGTGGCGGTCGCTGGTGCCGTCGATCTGACTGCCGATCTTAATCTGGGCGCCCGACACCTGCCTGATCTCGTTTATCTTGGTTCCTTGGCGACCGATGATTGAGCCAATCAGCTGCGAGGAGGGAGGGAAAAGTGAAGGAGAGCGGGAGAGCGATTAACACATTTGGATTTTTCTTCCCTCGTATTTGCTCTCCATCTTCTTTGTCTGTTTGTTTTCCTGTCTCTCTCGTCCCCCTTTCTCTCTCCTTCCTCAAAACACTCTCTCTTCCCTTCTCTCTCTCTCGCTTCCCTTCTCTCTCTCTTCCCCTCTCTCTCTCTCCCTCTAAACCAAAAACATTCCTTTCACTGTGGGTCACGCGTCTAAACAGATTTGGTGTGATTCTCCTGTCTGCTGCAGTTGTCTATTCACAGTACGGCGTGTGTGTGTGTGTGTGTGTGTGCGTGTGTGTGTGTGTGTGTGTGTGTGTGTGTGTGTGTGTGTGTGTGTGTGCGTGCGTGCGTGTGTGTGTGTGTGTGACAGTTCCTCAATCTCCTACAAAAAAGCATTTCCAAAATTAAAGACCGATTTTCCCATTAGCTGCATTGTGTCTTCCCATTAGCTGCTATGACTCTCCGGAGTCAAAGTAAAGTAAATGCATTTGTTTAAAAAAAAAAAAAAAAAAAAAAAAACACATTTCACACGCCCAAATGTTCTGATATGCTTATGTCAATGCTACAGATTCATTAAAATTCCACTGATGCAGGAGGGTAAATAATGAAAGTGAAAAATCCTGCTGGGGCGCTTTAGCTATGCATTCAAATGAAACGCTCTCAAAACGTCCCAAAGGTACGATAATCGATGGGGTAAGAGTGCCGCACACTGAAATCGGTTACATTTTTGGGTGGTGTGAGGTTAGAGGAGGATAATGGGGGGATATACACACACACACACACATACACACACACACACACACACACACACACACACACACACACACACACACACACACACACACACACACACACACACACACACACTCCCCTCCAACCCGCTGTGAGTGGTTTGTGTGGAGCTCGATGCTGAAAATCGGCTTGAAGCTGGGTTGGAGGCTGCGGAGGCTATTTTAGGAAGAATTCCTGCTGCCCTTGTAATTGGAATGAGGGTAAGAGATGGGAGGAAGGAGAGATGGGGAGGAGGGATGGAGGGAAGAGAAAAGAATAGAGGGAAGTAGGCAGGAGAGGTAAAAATGGCTGGTGTCAAATACTTACACACACCTACGAAACCATGCGCAGACTTGCAGATACACGCATACCGACAAAAACACACGCAAACAAACAAACATGCACACGCACGGTTACAACACTCACAAAGATGTGTTTGTGTGCATGCATGCCTATGGGTGTAGTTATGCGTGTGTATAAATGTGTGTTTATTTATGTGTCGGTAAGCATGTGTGCCTATGTGTGTATGTATGCGTGCGTGACTGTGTGTGTGCACACATGTATGTGTGTGAGCATGCCTGTGTTATTGTGTGTGTGTGTGTGTGTGTGTGTGTTTTGTGTGTGTTTTTGTATGTGTGTTTGTGTGCTTGCGGGTGTGTGTGAGCATACCTGTGTGTGTCTGTGCTTGCCTGTGTGTGTTGGTGATGACAGTGTTTAGATGGCAGCGAAGAGGTGCTTGGCAACCAACACACACACACACAGACACACACAGACACACACAGACACACACACACACACACACACACACACACACACACACACACACACACACACACACACACACACACACACACACACACACACACACACACACACACACACACACACAGGCTGAGTGACTGTCCATCATCTAACACACACTAAAGGAGGAATCGATTTGGGACAAACAAGCACCATAATGTACATAGAACACAGGGTACATTTTCACGTCAATATATTGAAGTTCATGGATCATTTTGGTCATTTTCAACCTACTCTCTTCCTCTATCAAATCCACACCCTGCCCCTGGTGTTCTGAGGACACGCTATGGTTCAGACCAACGCAACGGGGCCGGAATCCAGTCGGTCCTCGGTGCTTCCGTCCAGCGGTGGGATGGACCAATCGGAGGCCGCTGTTGTTCTAAGAGTTGTTTTTCATTTTTGGTGACGCAGTACAGAGCAGTTTGAGTAGGAAGGTAGGAGGTAGTAGGAGGACCAGATACACGAGGTTTCAAAGCCTCAGAAATCGACTCTGATGTACGACACGGTTGCCGCCAGCCAATGGTGGCCGGCGGATTAGCAAACTATATGACTGTTTGTTTTGTAACTTTTCCTGATATTTCAAATGTTATATCAATATTGGATTTGTATATACATACTTGTGGTGGGGGCGTGGTGCGCCGGCTGCACCGCCAAGCCACCTCGAGCGGGCGCTGATTGGGCCGATTCGAGGCCCACGGCGGGCATTATCCTGTCCTATTTTATACTATATACATTCAAAGTTCCCCCCCGTGGGCACGGTGGTGCGTTTCCCACTCTTTGCTTTTCGGATGAATCTGTATAACCAGAATTAGAAAATGAGGCCACCTGAGATTCGATCCGCAATCTCTTTACAGTGATTCCAAACACTGGAAGAGGTTCTCTACAAAACTATGAAGAAACAGTTTAGAGCTTCTATCGCGTGCGGTGAATTATATCACTTCGCCGCCACCACAGAAATAGCAGAACTTGCTATTTTATGGACTAAATGCTGCAGCAGAGTGGAGGTAGCCCCTCGTGAGGAGAGAAGACGCAAACGCTAATGCTGACGATTCTTGGGTGAGGGGCGACACGTTTGGGCGTCCTGTCGATTGGGCCATTTATTGTGCAAATGTATCCTGATTATTGCAGATCGATCAAATTTGGTTGGGTTCATTGTAATGATCCTAAAATCTTCTGAAAGGACGGAGTTCCAACAGCAGCCAGAGGGAATCAAACACAAAGTCCAGCCTCAAACATTCGACCTGCAACAGTGTGTGTGTGTGTGTGTGTGTGTGACTATGGTGTGGATTTTCTCTCTCTCTCTCTCTCTCTCTCTCTCTCTCTCTCTCTCTCTCTCTCTCTCTCTCTCTCTCTCTCTCTCTCTCTCTCTCTCAGCTGAGCCAGAGGTAGCCCTGCTCAGAGCCTGAACAGCAATGAAAACAAATGAAGAGTTGGAAATGTTACGTGGATCCGTACATCGTTTGGAATGAGCAGCTCCTGAGACGTGGTCTGGGAGTTAGCGTCTGGGGAGAGAGAGACAGAGGTGGCAGAAATAGAGAGAGAGAGAGAGACAGCGAGAGGGAGCGAGAGGGGGAGAAAAGAGAGACAGGGGAAGCAGAGAAAACGAGGGGAGAGAAATCCAGAGATGGACAGGCAGGGGGAGAGGGAGGGAGGGAGGGAGGAAGGAGAGACAGAGGAAACAGAAAACGAGGGGAGAGAGAGACAAATCATCAGCAAAACAAGATTCTCAGATTTTATTACTTCGTAAAGAGAGGAAGGCTGGCGATAAAGACGGAGGGGAAGAGGGCGAGTGGGATGATGATGATAATGGAAAGGGAAGGGTGGAACAAACTGAGGATGGAGGGCAATAAAGCACTGACAAATAGATGAATAGACTAGGAAAAATTTGTTAGCAGAAATATGTTTTTCTTTAATACAGTGGTACCTCGACTTACGACTGTAATTGGTTCTATAAGAACGGTCGTATGTTAAAACAGTCGTATGTCGAAGCAATTTTTCCCATATGAATTATGAAATCATGAAGGGTGAAAAGAAACAAAATACACAGCACAAACACAGTAAATATGAAAAAAAATATCGATAAGCCACGAACTACGTGCACACACGATGTAGGTCGACTGCTGACTGACTGCTGACTGACTGCTGACTGACTGCTGACTGGCTGCCGAGGCGCCAACTGCAAATTTCCACGCTTGTATCTTGGAGCAGTCGGTCGCAAGTCGATACAAATTTTCGTGACTATCGCAGCTCGTATCTTGGATTAGTCGTAAGTAGATGCGGTCGTAAGTCGAGGTACCACTGTTTACCGTATACACTGATAAACTACACCATTAAAACATCTGACAGGTGAAGTGAATAACACTGCTCATCTCCTGCCAATAGCACCTGTCAAGGGGTGGGATATATGAGGCAGCAAGTGAACAGTCACTGGATGAAGTTGATGTGTTGGAAGCAGGAAAAATGGGCAAGCGTAAGGATCTGAGCCACTTTGACAAGGACCACATGGCTAGACGACTGGGTCAGAGCATCTCCAGAACGACAGGTCTTGTTGGGTGTTATGGTGAACCGGCGACAGGGTCACGGACGCCCATGGGCTCATTGATGCAGGTGAGGAGCGAAGTCTAGTCGGTCTGGTTCGATCCGGTAGAAGAACTACTGTAGCACAAATTGCCGAAGAAGCAGAACAGTCAGAATGTCCATGCTGACCCCTGTCCACCACCAAAAGCACCTTCAATGGGCACATGACCATCAGAACTGGACCATGGAGCAATGGAAGAAGGTGGCCTGGTCTGATGAATCATGTTTTCTTCCACATCATGTGGACGGGCGGGGTTAGGGTCCGATCCGATGGAGCATCTGTGAGAGTTGTTGGAACAACAAGCCAGATCCATGGGGGTCTTGGAGTCCATGCCTCCACGGGTCAGAGCTGTTTTGGCGGCACAAGGGGGAGCTACACAATATTAGTGGTGGTTTTAATGTTGTGGCTAAACGGGTGCATGTACAGTATATATGGATCAATTTACATATCATTACACACACCTAAAGTGTATGTGTGTGTGTGTGTGTGTGTGTGTGTGTGTGTGTGTGTGTGTGTGTGTGTGTGTGTGTGTGTGTGTGTATGTGTGTCTGTACGATCGGCTTTCCCCGCAGAGAAATAATGTATGAATTGATTTTTTATTTTATTTTATTTACTTGTGTGTAATCCACAGGCTTTTCTGTCCCCCGGAGGCGTGGTAATGGTAATGAAGGATTTATTTTATTTTTTTCAAAATGATCAAAGAAAACACAAAAATGAAAATAACAAGGGAATAAAACACAAAAAGAGCGTTGCTAAAATACGAGGTGACTTGAAAACAAAACATTTCAAAAGGAAATGTGTCTCTGATTCAGGGATATATGACGAAATGAAGAGTAATGATGGAAATATTGTTTTAGATAGAAATGTTTTTTTGGGGAGCGGGTGGAAAACAAAGTGACTCTAAAGTGACGTGTTGATGGAGGCTCAGGCTGCTCTGCCCTGTGACAGGTACCGACACCTTCACACGTGGCTTAGCACACACACACACACACACACACACACACACACACACACACACACACACACGTGCACGTGACCGGGATGAGGGTGCACACGATGCACACGATGCACACAAACACACACACACACACACACACACACACACACACACACACACACACACACACACACACACACACACACTAACACACACACACACACACACAAGGAGACATAACAGACACGCAAGATGCAAGCACTGCGGAAAAAAACATACAAATGCATGGATTCCCTTGACCTGGGCCTGCAAATCCATGAATACACACACACACACACGCAGGCACGCACGCGCACACGCACGCACGCGCAAACACACACATACACACACACACATACACACACACACACACACACACACACACACACACACACACACACACACACACACACACACACACACACACACACACACACACACACACAGGGCTATTTCCATATTGACTCTCACTTCAATGCATACGCTTCACGTGCACACAGTCTGTGCTCCTTTCACGTGGTACAAAAAAGCATATTACTGCCAAGTCAGTCACATGTTGGTTCATTAACTACTGAGTTAATAGATTGATTGAATTTTCATAAAGCTGTAAATAAAACAATTTAGTCAGTATAATAAGTACCAATTTCATCCAGACAGCCAGACACACACACACACACAGACAGAACACGTGTGTGTGTGTGTGTGTGTGTGTGTGTGTGTGTGTGTGTGTGTGTGTGTGTGTGTGTGTGTGTGTGTGTGTGAGAGAGTCCACACCGGGCATAACTTGTGGCGCTGATTGGCTGAGAGGAGCCAGGCCCTGCTGCTGCATCGACAACTGGTGAAGCTTGGCCAACTAGAGAGGGAGAGGGATAGAGAAAGAGAGAGGGGGGGGATAGAGAGAGAGAGAGAGAGAGACGAGGAAAAGAAAAAAAATAATGAAGAAATGTGAGTCGACGGCATCGTTATAAACAAAAATATTTACATATGAAATTAAATGTTGTTCTACTCATCGAAAATCAGAAGAGAAAACATCTTTATCTTCACTAATGTTTTTGAGAAAAAAAAGATCTGTTCTCACCTCTGAATGTGGAATGCCATACTGACTCTGAACCGCATACGTCTGAAACAAGAGATACCAGTCAGAAAGAGCAGATAGTCTTTCAAATTGCCACGTGTGATTTTAAAACTGGAGCAGTGTCTGTTTGTGAAAGTCGCGGTGACCGATGGTGAAAAACACCAGGGAAATACTGTCCGTCTCACGGGAAGAAACACACCCAAGTTTTGCTTTTTGCTCTTTTGGATGAAGTCGCTGTTTGGTTGTTTATTCAACGTTTATTAAGGACATGTGTTGCGTGTCCAAATTGCACCAAATTATACAGAGCACGTCCTTGGGTCCTCAGCAATATAGACGCCAAGTGGGAAGTAGATCGGATGCTTGTCGAGATAATCAAAGGACACACACACACACACATACTGTACATGCATACTGTACATACGTACATACATACACACATACATACTGTACATACATATATACAGACAGACAGACAGACAGACAGACATACATACATACATACATACATACATACATACATGGGTTCCTTCATCCATTAGTTACATGTTAAATAAAGGCACAGGAAGCTCAAATGGTCGATCTGTGATTTGATGACTCCTGCAACCGTCCCGTTGACGTCAGGCTGACAACCAAACAACCCATTCAATACGCTTCACAGAGCTGGCAGCCCCCCAAAACAAAACCCCAACGACTATAAGGAGCGTCAGATAGTGCCTCCCCATATGGCCCTGGTGAGACAAGAAATTGGCAAAGTGAGATTCATTCATGAGTCGTCGCAAAGTAGGCCTCCTGCTGCTAAAGCTGAGCTATGTAGCTTTGTTCGCGGCTTAGTTGTTGACGCAGTAGAGAGCGCGCCGCGTTTCAGAACAACAACGACGACGGCTCCCGATGATGATTGTGCCGATGCATCCGCAGCATCAGTTTTAGAAGAAATAGACGTTATAACAGCAGTGAAACACCAACAGGAGTGTGCGCTGTTGGATTTTAGCAGAGGAAAACACATTTTCGCTGTTCTTCAGACTGGATTCAGAAAGAGCTTGATTTATCGTCTTGCCCTGTTGGTGACGAAGAAGTTGTTCTGCTGCGCAAATTCCTGCAAAGCAGCGCTCCAACGGACTGAGACAGATACAGAGATTTCATTGACGAGGCCCATCTGACACACACTCTGTACTGGAACTGGGAGACTTGATGGATAGGAGGGGTATCAATGAGTGCCCATGGTCAATGGACTGTTTTTTTTGGGGAAGTTTCCACTTGCTTCGGTCTGAGGACTGAGAGTCGGTGGGTTTGTCACAGCAATGGACGTCAATGGAGTTAAGGAAAAATACAACCCTCCTGTGGTGTGGGGATGGTGTGGTTTGAGCAGCCACACCAGTCTTCGGTCTAGGTGTGGGCCCAGTACCAGGGTGGCTATATGCCTGTTGCTCGTCAGACCAATCAACGAGCACCGGGTCAAGCCCCCGTCCCCACACCCATACACACACACACAGGTGAGGAGCCCTTGTCATGACACGCTTTCCATCTGCTACAGGCTTGTTTCACCTAGCCCACTCTCTGCAATAAAACGGGTGTGTTGTCTCTACGCCAAAGGGCCCCGAAAAGTCCACTCGAGCGGCGTGTGGCAGGTGGATCTGCAACACCTCGCCCAGAAGCTCAGAAGAAGCGTCAGGCGGCAGATGGACGTTCCACATAACTTCTAAATCCCTCTAAAGGGGTGGATTTCAATAGATCAGAGATAGTTAAAGACAAACTGCAAAATGTGACGCAAAATGTGACTCAACTCATTATCAGCCCTCCGTCATCCGACGAATGTGCATCTGTTATCTGCTAAAGATCCTTATTTTGACGCAATCTGAGGCCTTTTCCAAATCCCAAACCTCAACATCAAAGCAAGCGGAAGGCTCCATCGGTACTTGGGCGGTTCTGAGAGCGCTGGACAGAGGACAGGATTGTGGGAGGGAGGGAGGGGATCCATCTATACCCAGGCTTCATCCCTTCTTATATAACAGTGTTTGGTGTTTTGCGAGCGCTGCAGAGACCGCATTGCCGCCGGCGTTCAACTTTCGACTCCTAAATGCTCATTCAGGAGAGAGAGAGAGAGAGAGAGAGAGAGAGAGAGAGAGAGGGAGATGAGGAGGGATGAAGAGGAGAGAAAAGGAAAGAGCAGGGAGGAGAGGTGAAAATGGCTGGTGTCACATACTCACACACAAACACCTACAAAAACGTGCACACAGACTCGCGGATACACACATACCGACAAACAACTGCCTGCTCGGTCTATTTCTCCTTGATGTAGTAAAATCATATGCAGATGTAACCTGCTAAATACCAGATAGTGTGGCACCAGATACTTTGGCTGCTTGAAAAGAACAGAGCGTCACTGCCATCCAACTGGTCGGCTCTCACATAGAGGATGCAGAGCACTCATAAATATTTGTTAATGCGGTTAAATAAAACATAGATCTGTGATGCGGCAGGCTTGTACTTCATGAACTACAAACACGACGACGAGTCAGGTATGGAAATATGGAGTCGGCTTGGTCGACTTTGGTCTCCTTGATGTTCTGATCGAAACCTCCTTGATCTCTGGCTACCGGAGGGACAGTGTGTATATATGTGGAAGTGGGCGGAGCCTTATGTCATTGTGGGAGCGTGGAAGTGTGGCAGCATAGGAAACGGAGCGCGCAGCCTCAAACATAATACATATTCATACATTGCCCAATATAGAATGAATGTGAAATGAGCTGGGTGATGTGTTGCTGTTCTTTCTGCAGCAAAGATTTGTTTTTTCTATCCAAGATCTGCACATCACATGCATTCTGGGAAAGTATGTATGTATATGTATACAGTATATATGTATTTTACCCTTGCATATGATTACATCTGCACATGGATCTCTGTTGCCTCTCTGCCCTAGTGCCAGGAACCACAACTACATAACATATGAGAATTTCCGTTATCCGGTAATTACCGTTTTTTGACTGTGAAAATCTGTTCCAAGTCCGACATATTTAAATCCCTCCGGTCAAAATGTCCCGTGAAAATAATTCCCTCGCAGCACAATTTGAATTAGTGCTGGGCCGTAAAACAATAACGATAATTATCGGCGTATTTTCACCCTCTGTGTCAAAATAAAACAGACTCGATCATTTCGACAGAGAACTCCGCAGATCTGTTCATTTCCGCGTTCGGCAAGTTGCAACGGAAAGCCAACCAGATGGGACGATCCAAAGCTGACCTTGCACCTCTCACCAATCACGTTTGGCGATATAGGAATAAGCCCCGCCCCCTCCCCCGTGGACCGATTGCGCTTGTCAACACACCCACACCCACACCCACACGGAGCAGCGACAGAGCGATGCATCCAGAACTCAGAGGAGAAGCAGGAAGATGATGTCATGTTGACAAGGACACATCCGTAGTTTGGCGTTTTTTTAAAATAATATTTAAGTTCCGACCGAAAGCAGACGGTAAATATTCTTTGTGTTGTAAAATATGTCGACGAGACATAGAACACCACAAACTTTATCACTTATTTAGACCTACTGGCCATATTTATTTGTTTTGAATTTTATCAAAATTTTATTGGAGTGAAATATTAATTAAAGCGGCTACACTTGTTAGTTATTGTTCACGAACGGAAATTATTTGATCTCAAGTAGTAATATGCGTAATATTTATTTATTTTTAAAATGGCTTTAAAAGTTTAAATATTGAGAAATATATACATTATACATCCACATGCCTTTATTAATTCATTGTTCACATTGCCTGCCGATCAATTGTTTTTTAAGCTCAAAAGACAGATTTGACCAGAATTTCTCCCATTTGTCCGGGAAATTGAAATCTTCCGGGACGCGTGGACCGACACCAATCTTTTCTCGAGGAAACTCTGTACTGTGTATCAGTGCGTTTACATGCGCTTGAATAAGCCGATCAAGGTCGGGTTAAGGCAACATTTGGAACATTGCAACTTTCATGTAAACACCTAACCCCCCTTATCTTAATCGAGTTAAACTCAAAATGAACGCGAGCCCGACCCGATGAACAGACCTGGATTTCTTCTCAATCATTCCATTTATCCTGGTGTGCAAACACCTTAAAGACAAAAGGGAAAGAGTTGTTTTGACAGATAAACAATGGTCACCATGGCAACCTCCGGTAAACACGCGCACTTTTGGTGGGAAAGTGAGGCTGTTTTAATTTTGATCTCGCGTTTCATGAAGGAGCCGAATATAGTGAGATATTTGGATGGACGCACGACCCTAAATGGGGACATAATCAAGGAAGTGTCGGAGAAGATCGTAGATGGAGGTTTTCCACGGACGGTGGAGAAAGGGCTTCCTGTCAGTAGCCTGACGCCGCCGCTCGCCATTTAAACTCGGCTTTTTCAGGGACGGTATTATTCCAAACGCATGTAAACACCTTAAACACATTATTATCTTAACCCAAATATGGAGCTTGTTTATTTGAACAGGGAAACCACACTTGGTCACAACTGTAACCTTTGCAAACTATGCCGTGAGAGCAGATGCTGGTGTCAGATCGCAGCTAAAATAAGACGTCTTTTTCGGACGAGTTCTCCGACACCAAACATCCGATATCCGGAGTCCTATCAGGTGCCATTTCTTTCCTGTCATATCTTTCCTCAGATATTGCAGGAAAAGAAACGACACGGTTTTTCTTCACACAGGTCACATGTCGGATATCTCGAATAAAGGGGAATAAATAGATTGTATGTCAGCTATTGTGCACTTAGGACATCAAACTAAAGGTAAAAGTATTTTTACTGATCTGAAAAGTTGCTGCTCAGATCAATGCTCTGACTCAGAATCAGTATCAGGACTGAAAAAACTGTATTGGTCCATCCCAACAGATTCAATTCCAATTGAAAGGACAATTTCAATTCAAATAAATCAATCAATCAATCAATCAATCAATCAATCAATACAAATAAATATGAGGTAAAAAAAAAGAAGAATATAAGTAAAGTTTGTTTAAATAAGTTGGCAATAATGACTTATTAAATTAAACTGCAATCTTGTATTTGTTTGTGTTTTCACTCGTCATAAAGATGCAAAAGTTGAATCCTTTAAGTAACTCAGTTTTTGAAATCCTGGAAGGTGTAATTCACCCTAATTTCCCAGTGGCTAGGCTAGCTGAACCCCGTTGCAGCCCTGCATTGATCAAACACAGCATGCGACCCGTCAATATCGGGTTGCATGCTGGAATTATGGGTTATAAGGAATTTCTATAATTACCAATAACTACAGACGGCATTAATTATCTAAACACTCTGTTTTCATCCAATATTTCTGTCTCTTCCCACCTGCATTCCAACCGTAGGTTTTCTCCCATTCTATCTGTTCTTCTTCCCATCTCCCTTCCTTCCCCCTCTCTCACAGCATACCTAGGCGCTCTCTCTCCTCTCTCTCTCCACCACAGTGCAGCTTCCATAAGCCAATGTATCTGTTGTCTTAGCTGACACTCCTGAGGCCCTGAGCCTGCCAAACAGAATGGCAAGCACACACACACGCACACGCACACGCACACGCACACGCACACGCACACGCACACACACACACACACACACACACACACACACACACACACACACACACACACACACACACACACACACACACACACACACAACACACACACACACACACAAGCTGAGCTGCCAGTGTGATGGAGCAAAGTGTTTATTCTCTACATTCTGTTGTTTTACGCATGCTTGGCGCTTATTTCGCACTCTGTTTGTTTGTTGTTTGTTTGTATCGGAAAGTCTAAGCTTGTCCGTCTGTCTGTCTGTCTGTCTGTCTGTCTGTCTGTCTGTCTGTCTGCCTGTCTGTCTGTCTGCCTGTCTACATGCCTGCCTGCCTGCGTGCCCGTGCCATTAATTACAGTGGCCTTAAATGCTCAAAGCCCTGCAACTTAAGAAAACACATGCAAACAGACAAAACCCAAGCAAATTGGAAAAAGACACAACCGCATTAACAGGAAACACAAACGCGTTAAAGTAAAACACAAACGCGCCCACAGAAAATACAACCACACTAACGGAAAATACAAGCGCATTAACAGGAAACACAACTGCATTAACAGGAAACGCAACCGCATTAAAAGGAAACACTACTGCCTTAACAGGAAACACAACTACCTTAACAGGACACACAACCACATTAACAGGAAACACATCCACCTTAACAACCTTCCAGGTTGTTACTTGTATAAATTCTTATATTTATTTACAGACACTAAATATTTGGATTAATATATTTTTTGCAGATAAATCAGTATGTTCCATAATCGTGTGTCTCCCTTCTGGTTGTGTTTTCTGTTAATGTATTTGTGTTTTCTGTTAATGCATTTGTGTTATCCATTAATACGGGAGTGTTTTGTTTCATTGTGGTTGCATTCTCTGTTTATGCGTTTGTGTTTTCTGTTAACGCAGTTGTGTTTTCTGTTAATGCATTTGTTTTATCTGTTAATGCGGTCGTGTTTACTGCTAATGCATTTGAGTTCTCTGTTAATGTGGTTGTGTTATCTGTTAATGTGGTTGTGTTTTCTGTTAATGAGTTTTTGTTTTCTGTTAATGCCGTTGTGTTTTCTGTTAATAGAGTTGTGTTTTCTGTTCATGCGGTTGCGTTTGATGTTAATGGATTTGTGTTTTCTGTTAAGGCAGTTGTTTTTTCTGTTAATGCAGTTGTGTTTTCTGTTCATGTGGTTTTGTTTTCTGTTAACGCAGTTGTGTTTTCTGTTGATGCGGTTGTGTTTTCTGTAAATGTGTTGTGTTTTCTGTTAATGCGTTTGTGTTTTCTGTTAATACACTTGTGTTTTCTGTTAACACACTTGTGTTTTCTGTTAATGCCGTTGTGTTTATCGTAATTTGCTTGTGTTTTGTCTATGTGCATGTGTTTTCTTAAGTTGCAGTGCACTGAGCTCTCAGGGCCAACGTAATTAATCACATGTGTGTTGGCTCAGTTTCTTTGGTTGTTTTGCATCCTGCCGAGACTGTCTGTAAATTTTTCCCAATTTGTATCGGATCCATTCCTTCACTTGGTCAATAAGTGTGTCTGCTTCTTCCCGTGTCTCTAAGCCAATCTATTTGAGTGGCTAATTCAGTCGCAACATCAGACTGGCTGTTGTTAAGTTCTGGCTGACGAGTCATTCAGCAGCTAAATCAGGCGCTCAATAGATTGGTTAATTAACCAATAGCAAACTGTCAATTAGTGAACTGTCTGTAGGCTAACGGTCTTGGACAATCTCTCTGTTAAATTAGCTCATGTATATTGGACAGTGTAAATTGATTTAGAAAACATATAATTAAAACATTATTACTAGTTAAATGAATAATTTAAATTATCAATTATAAGGCCTTTTAATCATAATTATTATTGGTTTTAATCAATGTGGGAGAAAAAAAAATCTTTATTTTCAACACTCCATATCTCCAAAAATATGAATTAATTTAATTCTCTCAATTAAAAAAAAAAAAATTGTTTGTTTGTTTGTGATTGATGTTTTGAACAAATTTGGGAAATACATCTCCAGATTTAATATTATAATATATGCATTGGAAAATAAACTAAATTTTGTCCACTTCTTTTAAGATAATTTCAATTTTTTTCGAAAAATGAATATTGATATTTGAAGAAAAAAAATAAAAATAAAAATATGTTTCACCTTGAGGTTCGCCCGGCCTCTAGCTTTACAACCTTCTAAGTATCACATGGGAAAAAGGCAAGCTAATTGTCTTTCAGCAGATGTTTGCTCCCCGGTAGGTTGAGCCGTGTGGCTGGGAGGGTGTGATAGCCGCCGCTATCTGCTTTCAACAGCTTGTACGTCTAACAAAGGGAAGTAAAGCCGGTTTCCCTCAGAATAGGAAGTACCTAACAGAAGACTAATGCGCAATTCAGCTCTTTTACTGTCCCTATGCCTTTCTTTGTATTTCTTCTCCTTCTTTCTATCTTCCTTCCCACACGACCTGCTGTACAGAGGAGAATAATGATTCTTAATAAATAATGTTTCTTTGGAAGCCTGTGGGTCCACAAAGAACTATTTTTGTTTCCAGTTGGCACCAAACCCTCCAACCATTACTTCTCTTTCAACTTCTGTGTCCCTTCTTGCCTCTATATCACTCTTTTTCCTTTCTTTCTTCCTTCTCCCTCTCTCTCTGCCACTTTCTCTCTAGAATGCCGTTATACGTATACCTACAGGGCATGTTTCCTCACCCAACCTGGGTCAAGCATTTCCACTGCATGTTTTTGCATTTTGGATGGCAGGACGGGCGACAGTTTTTATCCCACTTCTCGGGTTGAGATCTCCTACAAACATCATGATCTTCAGAATTTCCTTCAAACGTTTTCAATTTTTGACTGAGGATTTCTCCTTCAGCAAATGATGTGTGGCTGCAATGCTACTCAATATTCAATAAAAGGGTTGCTGTGTGAGGATACATATACAAAGTACTTGCATTCCACACATACTCAAGTAAAAAGTTGTTTCCTAAATTCCATTAAATGTATTGAGCAAGGCCATGTAAATGACGACATGTCAATAGTTTCCCATCTTAGATTTTTGCTGCGATTCCAACGACATTCATATGTTTTTGAGTTTCAATAAACAGCCTCGGTTGGTTCTCTTAACATCCTATTGAGTAATTTCCCCATCCGTGAAAATCATTTATATCGGTCAACACGTGCAAGAATCGACAGGAGGTTTCACAGTAGTAAAGGATGGGAAGTTAAGCTCAGCTCTCAAAGTCCTCGTTCTCAGGTTTCTCCCGAAGCACTGTCCCGCTTGACCCCTTGACCCCGGAGGCCATACTCACTTGTTGCAGGTCTACCGCTCCCTGTGCCATGGAGAACAAGGGGTGAGAGCCGAAATCTGACGCCTCGAACACCTTCCACCAGCATGGGGGGGGGGGGGGGCACAAGCAAAAGTAAACACCAGAGTTAGGGCAACAAAACATAGGACACATAGGATTAGAAAAGCTGTCAAATTTAACTACCCTTCATTTTGTTGATTTTATGTACAGGTATGGCTCAAGTATTCGTATTCTGTCACCTGACCTTATAGAAGAAAACAAATATATATATTTTTTCTTTCATTCACCTTGAGGCAAATTATCAAAATAACTTTGAAAACAGACAAACGCCCAGCTATGACTTAGACCCTTGTCAATCCCAATCCGTCAGTGCTGAGCATCGTATCCCCAGAGTTCGGCCTCTCAAAAAGCTGAAACGGTGAAGTAGGGTGAACGCTGTAGGGTGAACGCTGTAGGGTGAACGCTGTAGGGTGTGTCAAAACTGCGACTGTAGGGTGTCAAACAGGTTGACTCGCAGAAACAGTCAAAACTGCGACTGTAGGGTGGTCAGGGTTGTGACTGTATTGTGTGTCAAGGCTGTAATGGTAGGGCGTGTCAAAGCTGTGACTGTAGGGCGTGTCAAAGCTGTGACTGCAGAGACAAAGCCGCGACTGTAGGTGTGTCAAAGCTGCGACAGTTGGGTATGTTGAAGCTGTTACTGTAGGTATGTCAATGCTGCGACTGTTTGGTGGGTCAAAGCTGCGACTGCAGGGTGGGTAAAAGCTGTGACTGTTGGGCATGTTGAAGCCGCGACTGTAGGTCCGTCAATGCTGCGACTGTCGGGTGTGTCGAAGCTGCAAGTGTTGGGTGATGGAGTGTAGTTGACTCACTGACACAGTGAAAACTGTGACTGTAGGCTGCGTCAAAATGGTGACTGTGGGGTGTGTTCAAGTCTTGACTGGAGGTTGTGTCAATGCTGCGACTGCTGGAACAGTTTTCAATCACCTGAGAAACCGGTCTTCCTCGACTTGAGAGCTCTTGTGGGATGAGCCTCTTTTTCACAACATACATATTTAGTTCTTTTTTGAAAATAGTATATTTCTCTTGGTTTTTCAAGTCGTTGCTGATATTTTGTTGATATTCACCAGACTACAGACTAGACTCTCAGGCCTTACCACAGGCGCTAATGGGCTCAACAGTCAAGCACAGAGGCCTCCATGAGCCAGAGATGTGAGAATCATCCCCGGTCCAAACTGAACAAGCGGCAGCCCGGGCACGTCTGCGCTCTGATGCGTTGCAGCAGCTGTATGAGCGCAGCAAGATTCCTTCAACCAATTAGGCACAGAAACTTCCCTCCCGAGAAACTTTCTGAGACATCAATTTACTTCATACAAGGCTGGACAGAGGGATATATAAAGAGTGCAGCGCTGTAACCGTAAGTTTGTTGTGTAAAAAAAGTGGAAGCACGTAATTGGGGGCTAAACCGGGTCTAGTGATTTACATCGTCCCAATTAAACAGGTTCCTGTCTCTTTCGGAGATCGTGGAAGATGTCAGAATGTCGAGTTGAAACCAATCTGGCTGTTGTGGCTGACACGTCTTAAGCAACAGTTGAGCACCTCCATCGTTGCGGCCACATAGTGCTCATTACGATGTCATTGACACATTATAATCGTCACAATAATGACATATTTATAATTAATTTGTATTCAGTTAGCCTGTATTATATATACTGTATACTGTGTGTGTATACACACATATATATATATAGACCCATACTTATATTTCATACCCATAGCCACCCTAGCAGCCATAGTGTCACATAGCCCCAGCCACATGGCAGTATGGCATCGTTTTACTTTACTAATCCTATGCACAGAACCACTTTTTGTATTTTCTGAAAAATATTCTTGGGCAATTTTCTTTATAAATTTGGCTTATTTTATATATTTCTCACAGATGTAGAAGCACGTCTCAGGCTTAGGGAGAAAAATAGAAGGGCCGCACTCATTGTTTACGCTGTTTATTTTTCAGTCCGATGATGTGACACAAGCGAGAAGAGACGGACAGAAGGAATAAAACTCTTTTGAGAATGAGGTCAGGACCACCTTTTAAGTACTTGAAACTTTCCGTTTCACCGCGAATCCTTCCCCCACGATGCTGACGGATTGGTTACGGACATAAAGACATTGTCATTGATGCCACTCTTCACACTTCCCTTGTTACTGTAGCAGCTATTGGCCCCGCCGCAGAGCCCTTAGGCCAGGCACTGCTTCAGCTTCAGCTCTGCCCTGTGTGCAGTTCACCCTCCAGCCTCACCTTGCCGCGCTGCTACGAGGACCAATACAAACTCTCCTCTCTGGCGACTAAAGCCGTCAAATGACTCGACGGCAGCTCGGTTCCCGGACCGCCCTGACAGCGTTTCCATGTCCAGTCTGATGCATTATTCATAATGTTGCAGCAGTTACAGTGAATCTTGATTTAATGGGACATTTCATTAAATACTCAGCACTCCAATTGCTTAAGCAAAACTCTGCAAACGCCCGTTGACATTTTAATACGTTCGTGTTCTGGTTCCAGCCAAGGCCGAGCACTTAATTCATTTCCCTAAGATTGGTATTTTTTTCAGAGATGTTTCTTTGATGTTAATAGCTCTAATCGAAACAGATGGAATTGGGGGGAAATGAGGACCGTACGAATTAATTTCTTTATTCTTGCAGCATGTGAAATATATTCTTATCTTTAGTCAATACGTATAATTGTGAACAGAATATTGCAAGGGAAATGGTTGTGATGGCTGTGCGCGTGTGTGTGTGTGTGTGTGTTGTGTGATTAAATGTTTGTCTCTCTCTAAGCATGTGGCATTCCACCGTCAAGTGCATTCTCCCACAATTAAAAATTTATCGACCCATTCATTATCTCATCACCGTTACTCACTCTTTAACTGTATCCACCCTTCATCTATCCATCATTCACCCCCCGCCGCCCACCAGCTGTCCATTATGGGATGAAGATCCCATATTTCATCCATCCATCCATCC
The DNA here is from genome assembly GCF_960531495.2 of Zeus faber. Taxonomy (NCBI): domain Eukaryota; kingdom Metazoa; phylum Chordata; class Actinopteri; order Zeiformes; family Zeidae; genus Zeus; species Zeus faber. Next base: position 26,041,482 of record NC_137192.1, on the reverse strand, counting down.
ATCCATCCATCCATCCATCCATCCATGCATCCATCCATCCATCCACCCATCCATCCATTATTCATCAGTCTATCTCCCATCTACCTCTCTCCCTCCAATTCCTTCCCACCGTACCTCCCTCTCAATCTGTTCTTCCGGCTCAGTTCATTTCACCTGATCAGTTGATATTCGGGGTGTTATTTCAGCCCTTCCTGACTGGTGGTACCCTCATGTATTGTCACTGTTATATTTAGCGTTGCGCAGACATCAATATTGGATGTTGGGTTTGAGTTGCTCAAGACTAATATTTCAAGATCAAGAATTCAGGAGAAATAATAATTGAAAATGATTTGTTGAGGAATGTTCCTGATCCTTCATTGTCTCAATCTGAATTTTTATATATATATAGTATATATTTTATATATTATTATTATTATTATTATTATTATTATTTATAATTTTATATATATATGTAAAATAATGTAGTATAATAATAATTCAAATGAGTAAATATTGATATATTACATGAATATAAAAATACTAATTTGAATTATTATTATTATCAATTGCCTTATACAAATATGAAACCCTTAAACCAATATACTGTACATTTCCCTCGTCAAGCTTAATTAAAGAAAAATAAAAGGCCTAGATGTCCATAAATATGGTGTAAATCTATTAAAAAAAAGCTAGATACGTGTTAGTGAAAAGCACAATAAACACAGATAAATATAAATACAGAGTAAATAAATATTTGTGAAAAGGAACAACATAAGGACGTCCTCATCTCGAGATTGGCTGAGATTTAAAAAAAAATGTGTCTGCTTTGGCTTCCTCCCCTCGGAGTTCTGTCTCACAGACTAATGAGTACATGAAGGTGATCATCCGTGAATTCCTTTACCTGGTTTCCTGAAAGCAGCACTGTCCCCGGAGCGGGCGTGGGTCGATATGGAATGGTCGCTCCCTTCGGAGGAGACTGCGATGGAAAGAGGAAACATGAGAATTTAGCTCAGGGACGGCGGGAGAAGAAAAATCATCGTGTCGGGAGCCAGACTCTACTCCTCCGGCGATGAAGCTCGCTGAGGATAACACGAGGAAGGGGAGAATAACTGAGACGAGATCCATTCCGCTCAGGTGACAACCGGGAAGGAAAGGAATATAATTACCACATAATACACGGCACTTTGTCCTGATTTAGGCCCTCGGGTCACAGCAGCGTTCAATTTACTGTTATGTAACTGAAACCCTGACGATTTACATTGACTTCGCTCCCCGAAGCCAACTAAGTTGCAGTGAAGTTTTTTCTTTCTTCCGTGGAGTTCAACATTGGTGGAACTCTGACGCGGCAAAATCACCGGTGTCAACCAACAGAGGCACCGCTGACCCTTGGTTCTATGGTGGTCGGTGGAGGGTTGGAGGGTTGGAGGGTTGGAAAGAGAGCGAGCTCTCAGTAAGAAGGTGCCGTAGTTTGCTGGACTCTGCTTCCCCCCTCTGCGCGTGAGCGGGCGGGTGTGGATCCGAGACGCTCGCCCGGCCGTTTGCATTGGATACGCAATCGAAATAGAGTTTTTTCGAGACCTCCACCCGCCACGTTCTCTTTCCCGTTTTTTTGTTTTTTTGTTTTTTTTTCCCGCCTCGGCCTCCCGACATGAGGTCGGACGGTGTAGCCGATGGGCTTAGTTCGACTTAGTTCGTGGAGATTCGGGAGGGGCGCGCGCGTGGGCTCTGTCCCTTCGCAGAAGCAGGAAGCGGGCTTCAGCAGTGACCGGTAGACGTGCAGCGACTAGTGGCCGTGAACAGAACCACACCGGGTTTGAAACTTTTATCTCTTTCTTCGCAAGCTACACAGGTCCTGGCAGAAGGTTATGGCTGAGTACATATAAACTCAGCGGCGGCATAAACAATCCATTGTGTCTCGCCGGCCGCGGAGGAGACGCTGGCGGCGCGACGAGGGAGGTTTTGTGCCGTTTTAAAGGATGGGTGGTAATGGCGGCACAAAGCGGAGGAACAGGCTCCGGCGTTTCGCCCTGGCGCCGGCGATGACGGGACGTCGGGGGCGAAAAAAGGAGACGGATGAAAGGAATGTGTAAAGATTACAGGAAAGCGGGACCACACGACAGGCGCACGACAGGGTTTAAAGCGAATGAGTTTAGCACGGGTCATCATTTGTTTCTCATCTCTCTTCCCCTTCTCTCCCTCCCTTTCTCATCCCACTGCCAGCTGCGTGGAATACCGATGAGCTCGCCGAGCCTTTGATTTCACTTTTGATTCGGTACGTAATCGCCACCGCGTAGGTGAGCCGGACGACGGCGATCTGTCATTAATTAGAGCGCAATCGTGAATCCTGGATTCCGGTGTTTTCATTTTTGAAGATTAACGGAGGAGGTGGAGTGTGTCTCATTAGGACGCTATGATGGCATCTCGGGGCGGCGCTGGCAGGTTGGAGGTCGGGCGTGATGAGGCCCATTAGCTCGGAATGAATTACCTCGGTGTCTCCATTCTACCCGGTGCTTCTGATTTATCTTCGCACCTTTACGTGTCTGCTAGTCACTCAAACGCAAGCAAAAGGACAGACACATACATTTAAATACCTGCAATGGCCAAATGCCCCTCCAATCTTCAGCAAAAAAATCCGTCATTCTGCTCAGGTTTCATGATCTGATCCCCTTGATCCCTGCTATTGAGTCATGGCTAGAACTTTAGGAACCATCTTGTGGTTTTCCCATGCAGCGCCTTGGACCTAACCCCGACACTAACCTCCGACCTTAACACCTAATCTTAACCATCTGTATCCTCATACCTTTATTACATAACCTGTTAAATCCCAATGTCTGAAGTGTGTGTGTACCTCCAGGATGACGGTGCAGATGAGCTTCACACACTGGATGATGGCGTCTTGGCTTCCTGATATCGTCACTCCTCGCTCTGTGGAGTTTGGGAGGAGGTCGCCGGCCACCTGCACCTGAGCGCCTGTAGACTGCGCACACACACACACACACACACACACACACACACACACACACACACACACACACACACACACACACACACACACACACACACACACACACACCACACACACACACACACACACACACATTATATTATTTATATATAATCAATCAATCAATGACACAGAAAAATAAAGCATACACACTAGGGATGCAAAGGTACGCGGTATGTTATCGAGCCGTTCGGTACGCCCCCCACGGTTCAATACCCAGACGTAAATTGCGGTATCACGGCATCACGGTATCATATTGGAAGTCTACCAGACGCGCTGGCGCAGCCCAGAGGCGCGGCACGGTCTATAGTAAGCCCACGCCTCCTATCGAATCCACTGCTGCAGCTCCACCGGCCACGTCAGCTGTGCAGAGCCGCGCAGCTTTTCCCTATTTTTGCACGAGAGGTCTGTTTTTATTTTTATTTTTTCAACTGCAAGCGGCACATCCCGAATACACACATGCACTCATATAATAAAACATACTCGCATAATAAAGACGGACACGTGGAAAGGGGCGCATCGAGGCACAAGCACAATAACATACATAATAATACGGACGTACACAAAGACACAAAAACAGTTTGGAATTTTACTGCTGCGCATCCAACGCATCCAAACTGCCAATCCGGTCAGGTTGGCTGCTTTCAACGCACTTTTGAATCAAGTCTGAGAAAGATCCAAAAGTGGCAAAATATGTTGATTTCATCTTAAGTCGTTATGGAAACTCACCTGTGAATAGTACTGTACTGACGACATCAAAATCTGGATGTGACCAAACATGCTTAAACTCAACAACAACAAAACTGAACTCATGGTTCTGGCTCCCAAGGCACTGCTCAGGAAGGTTGGAGATCTCGTCCTGGTTGTCGACGGCTGCTCCATCTGCCCCAGCCCCCGAAGCACGCAACCTGGGCGTCATCTTCGATTCCTCCCTTTCATTCCACTCGCACATCAAATCCATAACCAAATCCGCCTTCCTCCACCTCAAGAACACCCCCAGACTCCGCCCATCACTGTCAGAGCCCGTGGCTGAAACACTAATCCACGCTTTCATCACCTCCCGTCCGGACTCCTGCAGTGGAGTCCTGCCCGGGGTTCCAAGCAAAGCCCTGGACAGGCTCCAGTTTGTTCTCACCCGCACCGAGCCCTGGCAGCACATCACCCCCACCCTCATCCACCTCCACTGGCTCCCTGTCAAATCCCCGTATCTCCTATAAGACCCTACTTTCAACCTACAAATCCCTCCACCCCTACGCCCCGCAGAACCTAGCTGACGTCCTCCACCCCTACGCCCCGCAGTACCTAGCTGACCTCCTCCACCCCTACGCTCCGTCCCAGACGCCGCGGTCCTCGGACCCGGGTGTTGCTCTCCGCCCCCCGCATGAGGCTTCGAACCCTTCGGGGACGGAGCCTTCAGTGTGGCGGCCCCCACCCTCTGGAAGCCCCTCCACCCTCTCTCCCCACTGACATTCGGAACGCTCCGTCCCTGGCCTCCTTCAGAAGCCTGCTCAAAACCTACCTCTTCGAAGAGGCCTCCTGCCCCTGACCCTTTTTGCTTTCTTTATCTGTTATTTATCTTTTTTTTGATTTTCTACCCTGTCTTGTTTGTTTTTTTTTTTTTTTTTTTTGTTTTTCCATTGTTAAGTGTCCTTGGGTTCCTGAAAGGCACTATATAAATCCCAGTTATTATTATTATTATTACTGATGGACCATTAGTTTTTGGAGTACGAGTGCTGAGTAATAACCTTTAGGTACTCGCAGCTTTGAAGACCATGTGTCTTTTTTTACGTATTGAGCTTCTTCAGGACATTTTGTTAATAAATAAAATTTGGTATAACAATGAGGTGGCAATGAGGTTCAAACATTCAGATTCAGACTAAAACTGATAATTATGTTACGTAATTATCAGTTTTAGTATATAAACAAATATACTATACTACTGTATAATATACTATACTAAATGACTATCATAGGTAATATCATATTGTCGGCTGGATAAAATGACTGGAAATCACAGTCTATATTTTTTTTCTTAAATTCTTAAATCGTAGCTCTATTTGCGCAATTTTCCCATGCTGAGTGCCTTGACAGAGCAAAGAGGGCAGCCCACGTACAGTGCAGTAGCTTAGTTTTCCATATTCAGGATAGAGTATCTTGACTTCTAGACCTGGAGGACTCCCCAGCGTCCTAAGCCTGAGACGGGGTACGGGACGGATGGGCTCGCTCACCTCTCTGATCTCCTTGATCTTGGAGCCCCCCTTCCCGATCAGCGAGCCGCACTGGGAGGCCGGGATGACCAGTCGCAGCGAGACCGGGGGCTTGCTGGTCACCGTGCCGTTGGCCACTAAGGCCATCAGGTCCTGGGGAGAGAGGGGACAGAAGGAAATCGTCAATTCAAGCTATCATTAATTAATAAGCTATTATTATTAATTATACTCTAACTTATGTAAGTTTTTAAGTTTTTAAGGACCCTGCGCCTCAACTGTAAATATTTATTCTAAATGCTATTTCTCTGGGCAGTGGCTCGGGAAGTTGAGCGGGTCGTCTAGTGATGCCCGGTGCGGCAGCGTGAAGCCAAGCAGCTCTCGTCTCGTCGCAGGGCTTTTGTGGGCGTCTCGGCTCAAAAATTGACCGGCTGTTGTGGGCGCGCCAAACATTTGAAACCTCTCGCCCTTTCCATATTTAATATACATTACATAGATAGATGGTGCCGTGTGCTAGTAAAATGGTGGAGCTGTTAGCAAAATAGCAACTTACAAAATAAATGACCTCTTGAAAAAAACTATGTAACTCGTCTTGCCACCCGCCCCTGAAAATACAGAATTGTCCTTATTGGAGAAACATAAAATGACTTGTTCTTTATTTTATCAATAGTCTAAGGGACGTTTTTCATGAAACAAAAAAAATCCTAATCATGAACAATTACGCGCCGATTTTCCAAGGATCAGTGCAACTGAGAGTGTATCTACCCTCCTATTGGCTGTCATCTGGTGCTGCTCATTTGCATAAAGTTGAAATCCGCTCAACTTTCAACCTTCTCCCCGCAGCTGGATGAAGCCGAGCTCCCTACCTTCACCGGTTCGATCCCCGGCTCCTCCTGGCAGCAGGCTTAAGTCTCCTTTAGCGAGACACTTGATCCCTAAGCGGCCGCGTCCCCCGGTGTAGGAATAAGTTGTAAGTTAAGGTTGTAAGTTGTAATCAGGTTGCAGAATGCGGAAAGTCAACACCGAGTCAACCTTGTGACCACTGTCCTGATGTCTAACTGGCTCTCACTGTGGATTTATTCTCTGTTCTGCTGAAGTGTATAAAGATGAAAATGAAGTCGAGTTAAGCAGATAATTGAAACTTGAATATTTAGAGTTCAAGTCATTTTAATTGTCGCTGTTAATCTATTGAACAATTTGAGTTTGGGCTCAAATGTTAGGTACAGAACAAAGAGGCTGCTCTTTATTCTGAACGCTGCTCTTGTTCACTACTTTGTGCTTTTCAAAGGCTGTCACAGGATTTAAAATAATAGCTCATAGTATTTCTGGAATATAGAACCATTTATTAAACTTGAGCGGTTCATTTCATCGATCACTTTTGCTTGTAATAAGGCACAACATTTTGCAAATAATGGCACTTTCACAGGAGTAGTAGAACTTATTATATATATATTTGACTTTGTAATGCACGGAAATTGGGAGTCATTGTGAACCAGGGTGGAAGTACGTAAACACACCTTCTGATTCGAGTGCTTTTGTGCCTGTGTCTAATCGCTAATATATTGATATGCAAGGGTATTATCGAGTCATCTGCAGTCGCCGATCGGTGTTGTGGGTGTTAATTTGCTGCTCTTCTCCGCTCTGCTCTGCTGTACTCTGCTCAATTTTGCTCTACTTGGCTCTTCTCTATTCAGCTCTATTCTGCACTTCTCTACTCTCGTCTACTTTAATCTGCTCCGCTCTACTCTGCTCTATTATACTCTGTTCTATTCAGCTCCATCCTGCTCTATTCCGCTCTACTCTACTCTACTCTACTCTACTCTCCTCTCGTCTACTCTTCTCTGCTCCGCTCTACTCTGCTCTATTATACTCTGCTATATTCTGCTCTGCTCTACTCTCATCTGCTCTTCTCTGCTCTATTCCGGCCTATTCTACCGCAACGATGTCGATACAGCGATACAATCCGTACAGAGGGCGAACACGGTGGTGGAACGGGGCGTCACAGTGAACGAAGCGTTCGTTTCCGTGTCGCCTCTCTCAAGTGGCGAGGAGTGGCGCAAGCACACCGCAACGCACAGCCGGCCCGCCGCCGCCAGCCGGGGGCCGGCCGGAGGACCAGACCCCGGTTGGGGGGGCCCGTTATTGGGCCGTTGGACCGCAGTGCCCGCGGGTATCGTTTTGCGTTAGTCCTACTGGATTATGCAACCCGGTGCCCCGAAGCAGCGCCCCTGCGGAGTATTACGGCCAAAAGTGTGGCGCAGGCGCCGTTTCAGGTCATCCCCCGAGTCGGGATTCCGAAGGAAATCCTGACCGAGCGGGGCACTTCCCTTATGTCACGTACACTTTAGTACACTTTAGGAACTTTAGTTATTGGGCGTCTGCTCAATTCGGACCAGAGTTTACCATGTCTGGAGTAGTGGAGTAGAGCGCTTTAATAAAACGTTTAAAAATATGAAGTTCATTCACGACGATAGCCGTAATTGGGACAATTATCCCCCTGTTGTTTGGGGTGCGGGAGGTCCCCCTAGGCCTCAGTGGGATTTTCTCCGTTTGAGCTCCGTTTCGGCAGGAGACCCCGGGGCGTGCGAGACCTAATTAAAGAAAACTGGGAGGAGGGTCCGAGCACCAGTAAGAATGAGATACAGTACGTTATGGAGCAAAGCTGAGACCAAAGCTACATGCGCTGGGACGGCATTCACGGGAGAATTTGCTCAAAAGAAGTCAAAAGGCACCAAATGTACCAAAAATCCGCGGTGGGTCACATATGTTTATCGGCCTACGCTGACAATATCATTGAGGACATTGTAAAACTGGTGGAGATAGCAAAAGATTATTAATTAAAAACTAAAGATTATTAATTACATTTAGCAGACGCTTTTATCCAAAGCGACTTACAATTGTTCAAACACCGACGGACGCAGCCATCTGGAGCAATTAGGGGTTAAGTGTCTTGCTCAAGGACACTACAGCATGCTAGCAGGAGGAGCCTGGGATCGAACCAGCAACCTTTAGAGCACTAGACCACCAGCTCTACCGCCTGAGCTACCATCCCCTGTACAACTATTTCTGTTGCAAAAGTAAATTGGGAGCTGAAGTAGGACTAGATTCAAATATTTAGGAGTTTATCTTTGAGATCAACAGACAATGAAGAGAAACTGGGAAGGAGTGATAGCCGCTACGCCACATGACGGATGCAGCAGGAGCAGGACTCCACAACACCCAGGCAGCAGCTCAGCTGCTAAACCTCAGATCCACACGGCACACGAGGGACATTCTAAACATGTGGATTCTGGACTTTCAGAGGAGGAGCTGGAGATGCTGAGGGACTACGGCAACAGAATAGAACTTCCCAACAAAAATGACCCTTTTCCAGAACTTGGTTTTAATCCTGTTTGGGATGGTTTTAAATTGACAGTAGGTGGTTTTAAAACGACAAAGGAAATACATTTGTACATGGTGAAGGGCAAAATACTTTACAAACACTGTGTCAAAATCTTATAAAAATAACCCAAATGGAAGGAGGGGCACAGTGTGGAGAGAGCACCTGGGGATGAAGAACAGTGTCTTGTACAAAGCTCCTTTAAACAAGAGGGCAGGTGATCTCCAGGGGAGAATATTACACCGCTCTCTAGGAGTCAACTCTTCTGTCCTTGTTCTGAACTCAACGGCCCCAAAACACTTTCCTTTCTATGACTCAACAGAAACTTTTTTTCACTGTTACATCGAATGTCGGAGACTAAAACGTTTACTTATCATTTTAAAATAATTGTTTGTTGCTTTTAATGCGAAATGGTCCAATTTAGCTTTCATTTCTGGTGTGGGTTAAAAGAACAACTGCTGCTAAATGGAAACTGCTGAATTTCTTGCAGGGGATAGCAAAGCTGTCCATCTACAGGAGTAGAAAGACGATGGTGGGGAGCAGATGTGACCCGGGAGCAGCTGTCCTCTTTGTAGCTCGAGTGAGGGCCCGGGTCTGGGGGGACGACAGGTTCCACAAACTGATCAACAGCCTGGATGAGTTCACACAACAGTGGTGCTGCTCCAATGTCATCCATCTTTTATTTCGCCCCATTTTTAAATTAGACGCATAATCATGTGCTCAACATTTATGTGTTTGTTGTTTTCTCTTGTTGTTTTTGTTTTTTTTATTTAATTTTTTATGTTTTTACTTTTTTAGTGGGGGTTTCTAGTTTGTTTTGGATGTTGAATAGATTTTAATTGATGCATATGGTTGGAGATATCCAATGAAAACATGTAAATCATTTTTTAAATCTCTCTCATTGTCATTTAAAGAGAGACTGGCTGGGTTTTTAGATAAATGGACGGCCCCCGTGTCTGTATGTTTATAAATGCATTGGGCTTTGCTGGGTGTCATAACAAGTGGTCTGGTGTATTTTTCATCATTGTTTTTGCAATACATATCTATCTATTTACATTTACATTTACATTTAGTCATTTAGCAGACACTTTTATCCAAAGCGACTTACAAGGGAGAATAACATTCAAGCTACATTGCGACAGAGATTAGTGTAACAACAACATTAGTGTAACAATAAATACTGCTAGGTAGTGCTAAGTAATTGTAGGTTAGGACAGGAGGTACTCACTGAAGAGCTGGGTCTTCAAGTGCTTCTTAAAGGCAGAGAGGGAGGTCCCTGCTCTGGTCATTTTTGGCAGCTCGTTCCACCAACGTGGAACTACAAATGAGAATAGCCTGGATTGCCGTGGCTGTACGGCCGGCAGAGCCAGGCGACGCTCATTTGACGAGCGCAGCATCCGGGGGGCAACATGTGCTCTTACAAGAGCATTTAAGTAGGCGGGAGCATTCCCAGCAATCACTCTGTAGGCCAGCATCAGAGACTTGAACTCTGTATCATCTGTAGTGGCATTCTGTATCATCTGTAGTGGCTTCACCGCACAGGCCGGCAAGCCTGTTAAGAGGGCGTTGCAGTAGTCGAGCCGGGACATCACCAAGGTTTGTACCAGCAGTTGAGTGGCATATTGGGTCAGGTACGGCCTGACTTTTCGGATGTTGAGTAGTGCGAAGCGGCAGGACCAGGAGACGGCGGCAACATGGTCTGAGAATGTCAGTTGGTCATCAATAATGACACCTAGATTCCTTGCAGCCTTGGTAGGAACAAGAGATAGAGAGTCGATTTTCATATCAATGTTGTGATAAATACCTTGTTTGGCCGGGAAGACCAGCTGTTCCGTTTTCGCCAGATTTAGTTGAAGGTGATAATCCTTCATCCATGTGGATATGTCAGCGAGACAATCCGAGATCCGCGTCGAGACAGTGGGGTCGTCGGGCGGGAAGGACAGATAGAGTTGAGTATCATCCGCATAGCAGTGATATGAAAAGCCATGTGAGCGAATGATCGGGCCCAGTGAGGTGGTGTATATGGCAAAGAGGAGGGGTCCCAGCACCGAGCCTTGGGGCACCCCTGTGGTGAGGTTGTGAGGCACAGACAGCTGGCCTCGCCATGTCACACTGAACGAGCGCCCAGTAAGGTAAGATTCAAACCAGGAAAGTGCACTGTCCGTTATGCCCATACTTGAGAGTATGGACAGGAGTATGCTGTGATTGACAGTGTCAAAAGCAGCTGATAAGTCTAGCAGAATGAGAACCGAGGATCTGGCAGCAGCTCTAGCAGTTTTTAAGGCCTCTGTCACAGACAACAGGGCTGTTTTGGTGGAGTGACCACTTTTGAAGCCAGATTGAAGTGGATTGAGAAGGTTGTTTGTTGACAGGTATTCTGTTACCTGTCTAGAGACCGCCCTCTCTAAGGTTTTGGAAAGGAATGGGAGGAGAGAGACCGGCCGATAGTTTTCTACTTGATTGGGATCTATCTATCTATCTATCTATCTATCTATCTATCTATCTATCTATCTATCTATCTATCTATCTATCTATCTATCTATCTATCTATCTATCTATCTATCTATCTATCTATCTATCCATCTATCTATCTATCTATCCATCTATCCGTCCGTCTATCTGTCCGTCCATCCGTCCGTCCGTCCACCATGTATACTGTATCTGTTAAGCCTGAAGTGACAACGTGAGCTTTGTATCCGTGCGAGGTGGAAAACACGGTATCAACCATAAGAATTGGGAACATTCCGTAACAAATTGGCTGCAGATTGAAGGTCTCCTCCCGCAATGGCACTTTAATTTTACCCCCCGGTGAACTTTCCACTCGGAGGGAAAAGGGGTTCTCAATCGAGCATCACCATGGAAACCAGCGGTAAACAAAGCAGATTCGTAGCGTCCAAAAATATTTTTGAGGCGGGGAGGTTTTCCACGACCCTGCGCTATTCAAATGCCGTCTCACAGAGACGACTACGTCAGTCCTCCGTTCATCCCTCCGTTCATCCCTCCATCCTCCTCCTCCTCTAAAGAACCAGATTTGAGGCTGGAAGCTGTCGGTGGAAAATGGCGTGAAAGGTTATTCACGAGCGCTCGTCCGGTCTTTCTGCTGTCAGCCAATCTTCACCTCCTTCCTCCCTTCTTCATTCATTCACTCTTCTCTCGCTCCTTTCTCCCTTCTTCCTCCCTTTCCCCTTCCTTCTCTCCTCTCCGTCCTTCCTTCTTTCTGAATTCCCTCTCCCTCCCTTCTTCCTTGTTTCTCTCCCTTCTTTCTTCCTACTCTCCTCTCCCGTCTTTCTTCCTTTTCCCCCTTCATTCTTTTTTCCTTCTCTCCTCTCCAATCTTCCTCCCTTCTTTCTTCCTTCCTCCCTGCGTCCCTTCTTTCCTTTCCAACATGCTCCCTTCCTCCTCTCTCCTTGCTCCCCTTTTTCTTCCTTCTTCCCCCCTTTTGCCTTCCTTCTCCCCTCTCCCCCCTCCTTTTTCCATCTCTCCTCTCCTTTCTTTCTTCCCTTTCCCCCTTCTTTCTTCCTTCTCTCTTCGCCCTTCTCCCTCGATGCTTTCGTCCCTCTCTCCTCTCCTTTCTTCCTTCTTTCTTTATTCCCTCTCCCTTCTCCCACCTTCCTCCCCTCTTTCTTCCTTCTCTCTCTCCTCCTGGTGGCTCTACACCAGCCCAAAGCTGCAGTTCATTATCGTGCATTAGTTGAGGGAAGAGCTTCACCCCTTCACCGTCTCTCACTCTATTAATTCTATCGCTCCCGCCCCCTCAACCCCCCCCCCCAATCCCCTCCTCCACCTTTCAGTCTTATTAAATCTCGACCCAGCCGTCGCCCGCCTCTCACGTTTCTCTCCCTTCCTATGTCTGTCAACCCGCCCCGCACCTCCAACTCTCTTCCTTTTCATTCCCCCATGCCCTCCCTCCCTCCCCTCATTTTTCTTTCCCCCCCCCGTCTCTCTCCGACTCTATCGCTCTATCTTTTGCTCTCCTAAATCTCCTCCAGCCCTTTCACTCACCTTGTCCACCCTCTCCTCCCTCGCCACGCTCATTCCACCCTCCCTGCCTCTCTCCCTCCATCTCTCTCCCTCCCACCCTCCCTGCCTCTCTCCCTCCATCTCTCTCCCTCCCACCCTCCCTGCCTCTCTCCCTCCCACCCTCCCTGCCTCTCTCCCTCCATCTCGCTCCCTCCCACCCTCCCTGCCTCTCTCCCTCCATCTCTCTCCCTCCCACCCTCCCTGCCTCTCTCCCTCCCACCCTCCCTGCCTCTCTCCCTCCATCTCTCTCCCTCCCACCCTCCCTGCCTCTCTCCCTCCCACCCTCCCTGCCTCTCTCCCTCCATCTCTCTCCCTCCCACCCTCCCTGCCTCTCTCCCTCCTTCTCTCTTTAATTGCTGGATCAGTGCGTGACGTGAGTTTGAAATGGAAATAGCGATGGTGGGTGTCTGGGGGGAGCGGGGTGATCCAGATGAGAGACTTGACCGTAATGGACGGCTGCAACTTCTTCACACGTTGACAAAAATATATATGACTAAAATAATATGAAGGGTTATGTTTCTGTAGATGGAATGTGAGCTGGACCTTGTTTTATGATTGATCTCACGTGTATTATTACGTTATGATACGTCGTGTGTGACTTTTGTGAGATTGCTGTGATATTTATTTTCTCCTTTTCTTTGAAATATAAATTTCAAGCTGTGTGTGCATGCTCCTGTGTATGTGTGCGTGCGTGCGTGCGTGTGTGCATGTGATTCTGTGCTTGAATTCATTTTTGTGCTGATCGCATCTGTGTTTGGGTTTGAAGTGCATTTGTTTGGAGTGTGCCTGTGTGCGTGTCTGTATGTGTGTATGTGTTGGTATGGAGTGTGTGTGTGTGTGTGTGTGTGTGTGTGTGTGTTAGTACGGACTGCATATTCATATGTATGATTGCGTGTGTGTTTGAATATGTGCGTGTTCGTCTGTGTCTGTGTGTTAGTATGGAGTGTGTGTTTGTTTGTTTGTCTGTGTGCATATTCGTGAATGTGTGTGTGTGTGTATGTGTGTGTTAGTCTGTGTGTGTATGTGTTTGTCTGTGTGTGTTTATCTGTGTGTGTGTTTGTGTGTGTTCGTATGTGTGTGCATGTGTTTTTGTTTGTTTGTGTGTGTGTGTGTGTGTGTGTGTGTATGTTCGTCTGTGTGTGTGAGTTAGTATGGAGTTTGTATTTATGTGTTTGTGTGCATATTTGTGTATGTGTGTGTATATGTGAATATGTTCGTCTGTGTGTGTGTGTGTGTGTGTGTGTGTGTGTGTGTGTGTGTGTGTGTGTGTATGTTTGTCTGTGTGTGTGAGTTAGTATGGAGTTTGTATTTATGTGTTTGTGTGCGTGTGTGTGTATGTGTGTGTGTGTGTGTGTGTGTGTGTGTGTGTGTGTGTGTGTGTGTGTGTGTGTGTGTGTGTGTGTGTGTGTGTGTGGGCCTTAGAGGGAATGGAGGTGGTGGAGGTTTATTTTGAACTGAACTGGACACTCGAGTCCCAGGTGTGTGGCTTGGGAAAAATTCACTTATTTTCCAATCTTATTTATTATGTGTATCAAAATAAAACCCAAAATGAGAACACGCTCCATCTGATTCCCCGTCTCTCCCTCTATCTCTCTCTCACTCACTCACTCTTCATAGCCTCACTCCATCCAATCCATTTAATTCTCTTCCATCGACACGCTCACACACGCTCACACATACCCCATAATGGTCGTTTTATCATGCTGTTAATCAGCGATCATCCCCAGGCCACACATTGGACGCCGAGCGACGTGTCAAGGTTTCATCCTTTTGCTTTCGCTCTATCCATCTCCCTCCCTCGCCCTCTCCTTCTAAAACTCTATCTCTCTCTTCCCTACGTATTTCTCTCTTTTCTTAGGCTTTGTCTATGCCTCTGCTGTCCTGCTGCATCTGGAATGCCGTACTATGTATACATGCTTCATGCTACGTATTGCATGTGTGTATTATTGTCCAGCGTTCTTTAGTATTTGTGTACAACATCGATGTCTTCTCGGACATCTCGGTCATATCTATGCGCATGCTAAACTTTGGGATACATTTGCCAGCGCAGTCTGCAGCGTTTTGCGTACAACGATTTTTCGCCGGATGGTGTATGTCATCCTGGTACTTCTCACGTACTACTTGATGCACACAATGGTTTCGGACGTACTTAACATTACTTTGGCGTTCTAGACAGTCTGCTGGTATGGCATTTCTGCACTGCACTGGCCTCTGGTCAACGGGTTGTACCGCGTATTGGGGGGACACGAAGGGGGAGGGGAAGTAACTGAGCAAGTGTCCCAGTTGCGCACGGTGCTTTATTTGTTTAAGGAAACCTTTAATCAGGAAACGGAACACAATAAAACACATGTCAAATAAAAACATGTTTTCTTTATTTGGACAGTGTGTTGGTGTGTTTGGAGGCATGGGCGCAGGCATGCGGAGATCACGGGCGCACATTGGCGGAGGCGGAGATGAGGGAGCAACACAGACTCACCGTGTGGCCACAAACAACACAGACGGGCCTCAGATGTTATCGCCAACATTCTATTCCCGTAATACCTGGCGTAGACGTTCTCGCCAAAAAACATTTTCCATAATACCTCAAAGCGGGGGGACAAAATATCCCGGTGTCCCCCCTATTCCGGTGCCCATGCCTTTGTTAGAGTCTCGGTTCTCATGGCACTGCCGCTGTCTTAAACCTATCACATACCACAATTTTCAACGTAGACGGTATCTCCAAGTAGTTTTGCTGAGTACCTCTAGGATTTCATAATGCTGTAACGCTGCAGAGTGTTTGGAGAGTGTGTGTCGTTACTATGGAAGTGGCAGGCCCCCAAATAATATTTGGGAAACGCTGGGCAATAAAAGTCTCTCTTGTCGACTGTAAAAAATTCTCCAGCAACAACAAACACGGGACACACATTTTTATTCTCTCGCTCTTAATCAGCTGTTTTATCACTCAATACCCATTATCAATCATTTTCTCTTAAATCCCATTGTCTCTCTCTCTCTCTCTCTCTCTGAGAGTGTTAATCTCAGTCTTTTTAACTGATTATTCTTTGTTGAAACCCTTCATAGCCGTGTTTCACAATTTTCTTACACATTTTCTTTCCTTCCTTTTCACTATTGTTGCCATTCACATTATTTCACACCTCCTTTAATCTCAACTCGCACTTTATCTGCCTTTCTAAACCTCTATCTCTCTTTCGCCCTCTCTCTCCCTCCGGTGTGTCTATAATACATCAGTGTCACTCAAATTTGATATTCATCCCTCGTTCTCTGTGTGTTCTTGCATCACAGGCACTTGTTTGGTTAATACAGAGCTGAATTCCACTTGGCCACCTGCTCTTTGCAATACTTTCTTGCGTCCTGAAGACCTGTTGTCACATACCTGTTGGCGTTCCTTCATTTTCTAATGCAGCACATCATCAGAGGTAAAACCTTTTTCATTCAAATTCTACAACAACCTCACAGCATCGTTCATATCTCAGACTTATTTGATTAACGTTGAGTGAGCTTTCCTTTTACATGTATATGCTTGTGTTGCATAGTTTAAAGGTTTACAGATGTAAAATAAGCAAAGTTGAAAAGGTTCAGTTAATTGGTCACAATTATCAGACGATTTTCTATTCTAATCACAAGGCAAGGCAGGCGAGTGTTTGTAGAGTACCTGGCACTTCGTACCCACATCATCACCTGGACGTGCCTAAAGTTCTTCAAAATATGAACCAGGCTTGAAACAATGCAATCTTACCAAATCTAATACCAGGGAGGGAATGGGGATCTAGTTAATGATTTGAGCAGAGACCAAAATCTCGATATGATGGGTCTATGTGAGACTTGGTTTAAGCCAAATGATTTCTTACCACTAGACAAAGCTTCTCCACTAAACTACGTTAGCTCCCATGTTGCCTGTCCCTCCAAGAAAGGTGGTGGCATCGCCCTTATCTCTCTATCTCCTTATCTCTCTACTCTTAACTTCAGTCATAAATTAAACATTGGCTTGAAAACATTTTGAGGCTCTCTTGCTCGTCTTCCTCACCCCTACGTGAGCTTCTTAGACAAATTCTCTGTTTGGTTTCTGACATGAGGATGCACACAGATAATATATTAATTATGGGTGACTTTAGGACAGGTACTCCTCACTGAACTGTCTTGTACAATACCGCGGCGTGCGCGGCGTCTCAGCGTCAAACATCTCATCTCATCACCGTACTCAGTCTCAGTGTTGTTGCCGCAGTCTGTCAGTATTCACTACACTAGCGTTCTCAATGGCCAAGCCCCCTTACCGCGAAATAACACGGGTCCTCGCTTGTCGACCAATTCACTTAACGACCTGTTTGTAGGAACGGAGCTCGGCTGTTAAGTAAGGAGTACCTGTATTCAAGTGAACTCCCCATCTGAACCCCTTAGCAGGACGTTCCAAACAATAATTGACAGATTAAATGGCTTTACGCAGCTAATACACGAACCAACCAATAACAATGGTAGCAACATTGACCTTGTACTAACCCGGGGCACTGATACCTCTAACATAGTGGTTCTCCCCTATACCTCTGCTACCATATGTCTGTCCACTACTTCATGAAATTTGAAATCTCCTGCCATCATCTAATCCACCGCCAGCGTTCCCAGTATGACCAGAGCTAACATTAGAGCCTTAACTACTCCTGCGCTTTTTGACCAGCTGCCCACAGTCGTTGCTTCAATTCCATTTTACGAAGGTGCCATTGATAGCCTCACAAACGAATCTAATGTGGCACTCCGTAAAGCTTGTGGCACCACTGAGATAAAAATCGTGTGGTAGGAAAACAACACCTTGGTCTACAGATGAGACCACCACTTACGTAATCCCGCAGAAAAATCGAGTGTCAATGGCGTTGCGACTAAGCTTGAAGTGGATAATTTGGGTTAATAAAAATAACCCTAAAATCGTATTTGATATGATAGCTATGCTCACCCATTCACAGCTTGTAAAGACAAAAACATGGTCAGATCGTTCTACAAAGAGGAGGGTTGGTGGTGGTTCTCTATAACATAAAACTGTGCTCTTGTCATCACACAGGTCCTCTTTGTAGAAATATTTATCATGTTTGGGTCTATAAACAACTGATCACTACTCCAAGAGGGGGAGAATCACCCCGGGTGAGATAAATAAACATAGATACAAACAACATTTGTGGGCGAGCCGGCAGGACCCCCATGCACACCGACGGCCCGCGCAAGGGGGAGGCCCGCCCCATCTATCGACCAAAACGATATATTCATGCAGGCTAGTGGTCGATAACATTAGGCATGTTTTATTTGTCAGCATGAACTAGGTCATTAATGCAAATTGCACTCAAAATCCGCAAACTGACTGAAATAAGTGCCGGGGTGCCGTACTGCCCCATTCTGGCCCCACGACACCTCCTGTGAGAACCTCTTATCTCTGATTGCCGCACCCACAATCTACAAACCAATTCTGTCCACCGTTTCCAACCAATTTCCAAGATGTGAATGCAGAAAACCAACAAAGATAATGACACAACACTGACCTTTGGAGGCTACCGTCATCAAGTGTGATAAATGTCAGGACAGCAGTTTTTTCCCCTTTAACAAACTCAAGAAAACTCAGCTTGAGTCTCTTTCTGATTGGATGTGGATCAGTCTGTCCTCCATTTGTCTCCGACCTGCATCTTTGAGTCAGTGTTGACCTTCAGTTTAACAGCATGGCGGGGCTCTCTAGGCAACATCTGGAAGATAAAGCTGAAGAGGCTGATGCGGAGTGGTAAAGTCCTTGGGAATCAGCAGAGGAACTTTATGAGGAGCTGCTTTTATCCCTTTGAGACTCGGGGTGAAGGTTGAGGTCTTTTACACCTCAAAAGTAAAACGCTCCCCAATAGCCACAGGACCAACATGTGTGGTGCTGATGAGCAGCACAGTGGGTTATTCCATTATGTTTCATCTCTTCTATTCAACCTGGTGACTAATAAAATGCTTTTAGTTGAGAATGGGGCATCACATGTGTGGAGTGATTACGTATAAAAGCGTAATGAACATTTAGCAACAAAACCTAAGTTCATTTGCCAAAATATTTTCACTTTCTGTAAATAAACCGTCAGGTTTCATTGGTTTGTCTTTATCTAACTGTTAGTTTGTCAGATGTAGAGTTTCTTCCATTTTATTTTGAGCCAAATACAGGAGGAAGGAAGGAATGCCAAGTATGAGAAGGAGGATAGAAACTGGAACATGGACTGCATTCACACAGCACTCTTCTAGCCATAGGACTCAAAGCGCTTTACAGTACATGCCTCACATTCACACATCGCTGGCGGCGGGAGCGCTGCAAGGTGCACACCAGCTCAACGAGAGCGGTTAGGGCATTAATTGTCTTGATCAAGGACACTTCAGCACGATACCAGGGGGAGCAGGGAGCGTAGCGGCAATCTTCCGAATCTACCTCCTGAGCAAATGCCCCCTACAAGGTAACATGAAAGAAGGGAGGAGGGGAACGAATGCCAAGTATGAGAAGATGGAGGATATTAGAGGGAACCACAAGGTAACAAGAAGGACGAAGGGAAGGAAGGAAGGAAGGAAGGAAGGAAGTAAGGAAGGAAGGAAGGAAGGAAGGAAGGGAGGAGGGAGGGAAGGAAGTAAGGAAGGAAGGAAGGGAGGAGGGAGGGAAGGAAGGAAGGAAGGGTAGCCGCTTGATACTATTCCATGGGCCAATCAGAGTAAATTACTTTAAAATAATCAGAATTTAAGAAAAGATTGATACCATGAGAAGAGGCAAAAAAAAAACTGTGTGTGTGTGTGTGTGTGTGTGTGTGTGGGTGTGTGTGTACGTGCGTGTGTGTGTGGATGTTTGTGTGTGTGTGTGTGTGTGTGTGTGATACAGGACGGCCAGTCCCATTAGACATATAATAAATGACTTCCTGCCAAGAGGCGGATATGTAATAGAAGAGGTAAAGGTTACACACCTCACTCAGAGCAACACAGAGCTCTTGTGTGTGTGTGTGTGTGGGGGTGTGTGTGTGTGTGTGTGTGTGTGTGTGTGTGTGTGTGTGTGTGTGTGCGTGTGTGCGCTGGAAGTATATGGACAGAGCGGTGAAGAAGATTGGTTTCAACAGTTTGTTGCATCGTCACTGAAGTTTCCAAATGTTCAGGAACTCAAGATGAAGGAATATTTTATGGAGTATTATTATTATTATTTTTGTTGTCGTCGTCTAAAAAAATATGAATATCTTATGACTCATACAAAACAATATTTGTTGTGGAGCTAGAAAAGTATGATAATTTAATATGACTTAAATATGAAAATATAAAAAAAAAGAAATAAAAGTTTAATTTTGGCTCTTTGAGTCAAATGCCCCATTCACTCTAATAATAATCTTATGATGGTTCGTGTGAGTGGGCACATTTTTAAAGGAAAACTCTGGTAATTTTTTAACCTTATTTTCTGATCATTTGGGATCGGAAAGGTAGCCCAATCGGTCAGAATAAGTTTATTCTGCCAGGTACATTTACATATATTAGGAATTTATTATGGTGAAGTTTGGTGCGTTTAACTAAAGACTACATACAGTCCGAAATTGAGAATAATAATAAAATGAAATTGAATAAAAGGTGAAGTAAAAATATTAAAAAAACAAGTGAAATATACATTAATAGCCCAAAACAAAACAAAAAAAATACAAAACATAAATAGTCATATACTCTGTATATAAAAATATGCAGTAAATTCAAAAATAATAACTATAAATGGCAATTACTCAGATCTACCCACAAGGATCAAAAAATAAGGCTTAGATTTAAATAATACGAGTTTTCCATAAGATAACAATCGAAAAAAAGTGTGTGCGTGAGTGCGTGTGCATGAGTTAGGAGTTTCACAAATACTGATTTTTACTGGCGGTCAACTTTTTCATAATAGTAGTTGACTAGTCCTCTTTTACCTATTATGTAAGAAAAATCCAGAGAGAGAAGTTCTAAGTAACAATGAAAATTCTATTTTGTAAATCAAAGGCGCAGCAGTGTGTGGTATTTACAGAACAGACTTGGCAGAAATACAATATATAATATAATAATATAATATAATATAGAATATATATATAATAGAATATAATATTCATAAATATGTTTGAATTGGCGTATCAACCCATGAAAATAGGAATCGTTGTGTTTTCGTTACCTTAGAATGAGCCGTTAATATCTACGTAGGGAGCGGTCAAACCAAACGCTGGCTCTAAAGAGGGCCTTTCGCCACTGTCTCAACACAGAGGCTGCCAAGTTATTCAGTTGGTTGTGATCTGCAACCTCACCGCTAGATGGCACTAAATTTTACGCACAAGTTATTGAGGCAAATTTTTAAATACCACATTGCTGAATTAAGATATACATGTAAATGCATGTGTGTGTGTGTGTGTGTGTGTGTGTGTGTGTGTGTGTGTGTGTGTGTGTGTGTGTGTGTGGGCGTGTGCGTGCGTGTGTGTGTGTGGTCACCTCCTCCAGCTTGAAGGTGATCATGGTGAAGGCTCTGAACACGCAGTCGGTCGGTCCTGTGATGGTGATGATCCTCTCTGGACACGAACCCTCCGAGATGTTGATACGGGCGCTGCTCTGTATGGAGAGAGGGATGAGAGGGATGAGAGGGATGAGAGAGCGAGAGAGAGAGAGACAGAGGGCGAGAGAGAGAGAGAGAGAGAGAGAGAGAGAGAGAGAGAGAGAGAGAGAGAGAGAGAGAGAGAGGGAGAGAGAGAGAGAGAGAGAGGATGTGGGGTTTTGGGATTGTGTGGGAATAATGGAGACATATGGATACAGGGGTTAATTGGAGAAGACAGATGGGTGAGATTTAAAGGGAATGGAGGGGGAGAGTAAGAGAAAAGGAGAGAGAGACAGAGCGAGAGAGAGAGAGAGAGAGAAGGCGGGATGGGAGAGACAATGGAGGGATTGTGAAGGATGGAGGAGTGAGGGGAGAGGAATGAATTGGGGAGGGATTAATTGGGGAAGATGAATGGGTGAGGGGGGTTGCGGAGAGAGGGACGGAGAGAGAGAGAGAGAGAGAGAGAGGAAGACAGAAATTGAATGAGAAGTTAAAAGAGAGGGAGGGAGGGAATGAGAGAAACAGGATTGCATGACGGAGGGATACGGGAAAAGATGATGGGAGAGAGAGAGCGAAGAATGGAAAAGTGGAAGACCGAAGTGGAGGTGTGGAGTGGCCAGCGGAAGTCAGGGATGAAGTGAAAGGCAGAAAGACCGGGAGAGAGAGAGAGAGAGAGAGAGAGAGAGAGAGAGAGAGCGAATGGAAGAGGGGATGGAAAAAAAATGCTAAGACACATTGGCGGGCGGGGCTGCATTCGGGCCTGCGTTGCGAAGGAGAATCATTGATGCTACACCTCTCTTCTCTCCCTCTCCATCTCTCTCTCCCTCTACCATCTCTCCATCTTTCTCTCTCAGCCTCTGTATGGATGAGAGAAGAGAAGATTACAAGTAAGTTGAAGAAGAAGGGAGCAGAGGAGGGGAGGAGAGAGGAGAGGAGGAGAGGAGGAGAGAGGAGAGTTGAGGCCAATGAGGGAAGGGACACAGGAGAGGGAGTGGGGGATGAAGAGGACATGGGGGAAGGGGAAGAGAGAGGAGGAGGAGGAGGCAGCAGAGGGATTGGGGGATAAAGAAAGAGGAGTGGAGAGCAGTGGGGGAAACGGGAGACGAGAGGAGCGAAGGAGGAAGGAGAAGAGGAGGACGAGGGGAGAGCAATAAAACAAAGGAGGCAGGGTGGAGGGGAAGAAGGGACGAGAGGAGAGGGGAGGAGAGGTAGTAAATTAAGGATTTTATGGGGCGGTGATGGAGAGAGGAGGGAAAAGGGGTGGGATGGAGCGAAAAGATGGAAGGAATACCGAGGAGGAGTGGCGAATGAAAGAGGAAGAAAGGGGATGAAATTTGGGAGGAGCGAGAGATGAAAAAAGGAAAACAACGAAATGTAAACCCGGGAAATGGAGGTGGAGGACAAGTAATAAATGAAATGAATCAGCGAAATAGGAGGAGTAGAGGAGGGGAGGACGGGGAGGAAGATAGATAGACAGACGGTGGATAGATAGATGGAGATAGATGGATGGAGAGATAGACAGAGATCTCCGCCCATGCTCACCTGCAAATTCTCTATGCATCCACTGTTCCACTCGCTGATCCCTCTCCATCCATCCATAATCTGATCAATCCATCCATCCATCTTCTCTCCATCCACCCATCCATCCGTCATCATCACCTCGCAGTTCACTCCATCCCTCTCCCGTTATCTTCATTACCGCTTCCCCCATTTCTCTCGCCCTTCCCCTCCACATCTCTCTGCACTCTACTCCCTTGATTCCATCCATCCTTCTTCATCCAGTTTACCCTTGCACTACAAATCTATCTCTCCATCCATCCATCCATCCATCCATCTATCCATCTATCCATCTATCTGTCTGTCTATCTGTCTGTCTGTCTGTCTGTCTGTCTGTTTGACACACCACCACAGACAAACCTCCCCAGGTTGTCTGGCTTCCTTGTCCTGTGTGTGTGTGTGTGTGTGTGTGTCTCCATTACTCTTCATTAGGACCCAGGCAGAACGTAAACTCATATTGTTCAACTGGATTACTGTTCTCGGTCCGGCTTAACAGGGACTCATGCTGCTAGGGTGTGTGTGTGTGTGTGTGTGTGGGTGTGTGTGTGTGTGTGTGTGTGTGGGTGTGTGTGTGTGTGTGTGTGTGTGTGTGTGAGGGAGAGAGAGAGAGAGAGAGAGAGGCGAGCTATTAAGTTTGAGGAGAAAGAATGGAGGGGGCGGTTTCATGTAAAAGCGTGCGTGTGCGGCCATTAGGAAGAACTACAGCCTCACATCAGTGCTTTCACTTATCAAACAGCTATTGTGTGCGTGTGTGGTGTGTGTGTGCGTGTGTTCGCGTGTGTGTGTGGTTGTGTTTGTCACTTCCTGTCAGTGTGCGTCCACACAGAATGAGGACTAACACGGGAGTAAAAAAGGGAGCAATGAAGGACAATAAAAAAAAACAATTCCTCCATATCTGCGCTTGTTTGTCCTTGAGAGGAAAAACGTTTATTTGGATATTCGCATTCGCTGCTTTGGGAGTTTTATTGTTGCAGCGAGACGCTCAGACACGAGGTCCAAGGTCTTCATCGCTCTGTTTGCCGTGACTCTCTGGGTATGAAGCGCCCTGCCTCGGCTGTTTCTCATCGGCCCGGGCGGGAAATGAAACGGCCGAGCGGCAGCGAAGCCGGAGCTGGGAGTTTGGCCGACTCCCCGCGACAGAAATGAATTAATTCTGCCGATTCAGTCGCTGCAGCTGTGACCGGGTCTCGTTCCGCCTGTAACAACCAGGTAAATCCAAATTTACCTGCCAACTTTGAATGATGTAGAGAAGAGGGCTGCTGGACAGTGATCACAAAGTGGTGTTATTATGTCTAGTATTACGTCTTATTAGCACAGCCAGGGTAACCCATTCTCATAAGTGCGAGACGGAACACATCACTCTCACTCACGGAGCGGGTTAGAAGACCGCTGTCCCATAATCTCTGACGTGCATCTGCATGTCAGGGCAAGTCCCGGGATGTCGGAACGTCATGGATAGAAGTCATGCAGCTTCATCGCCAACCACTGGCAAGTCATACAGTGACAGATAAAGATTCAAGACTCAAGAGGTTATTTGCAAAGCAGCGAGCGATCGGAATCGAGTCGACAGACGGAATTCACCTCCACAGCAGAAGTCAAAAGTGGCGGCGCCGGCGCACCAGTACCCACGACGACGCAAACCTCCGCCTAAATCACGTAAGAGTCTGGTCCCAACCCGGCACCCGCACGTTGGCTTTTATTATCGCCTCGGACATACAGTACACCGGGAGTGGTTCCGTAACATCGAGGGGAAAGTGTAACGTGTATTCATTTATTTATATTAATGGTAGGTTCTCATCTCGTCTATGGACAAAGGTCCCGGGTCCAATCGGATTTGCATCCGAAATTTGGGACCCGTGAAGACCCCTAGTCTGCTGTTGACGCCAATAACATAAAAACTAGGAAAAACGTGCATGCTCATCAGTATTCACTCCTTCCGTGGTATTTCCACAGTTCATCTCTGAGTAACCCCGAATCACACTTCCACATCAGGTAAGAGCGGCACAAGTGGGCTGAGGAAGCGGGTGGGGTCACCTCACCTGGCCGTGAGAGGGAGCTCTCTGGGGGCTCTCCTTCTCTCATTCTGAGTTCCAGGACCATCGCCTCTGGAAACTTTTTTGACGTCGTTCCACTGAATTTTTCAAACAAACGCAAAAACGACGGGGAAAAAAGTTTGGCACAGAAGCACGCCCGGAACTTCCCCCATCTCACTGTCTTCTCTCGTCAAATTAACTCAGAATTGCTTTATTGGCACCGCAAGAATATTTCTATTGGCAAAGCAGGAGACAGAAACAAAACACATTAGGAGGAATTAATTAGTCACTGAAGGCTGAAGTTAAGAGCTTTTTACCTCTTTCTCTCTCTCTCTCTCTCTCTCTCTCTCTCTCTCTCTCTCTATAGATCTCTGCCTACCTAATTGGTTTAATATGTCTCTCTCTCTTTCTGTTCCGCTCCATCAGGTCTCTTTCCTCTCTCTATCATTGTCTTACCTGCTCTTCTTCCACACTCTCGGGACTCTCCCTCTTTCTCCCTTCCTCCCTCTCTCTTTCTGTCTCTCTCTCTCTCCCTCTCTATCCCTCTCTCTCTCTCTCCCCCCCCCCCCCCCCTCTCTCTCTCTCTCTGACGTACTTGGCTCTGTTTTTCTCTTTCCATCCCTCTCGACGTTCTCTCTTTCTCTTTCTCTGTCTCTTCCTCTCTGTCCGGAATAGGCTTTGGTCTGCAGCAGTCATTCATGTTGCTTCTCCGAGGACGCGGCATTTCAAAGGCATTCATCTTTCAAAAGTGATTCCTTTTTTCCCTGGATCGTGGCGAGGAGAAGTTTTGTGTTTTCGAGGCGTGTGTGTGTGTGTGTGTGGGGAGCGAGGCTACTCCCGCAACCAGGGAGATTAAGCCGTTTTACACTGAGGATCCCAAAAAAAAGCCCGACGTGCCTCCCGGTGTTGGAAGCAAACCAAGGTTTTTAAGGTCAAGCGCGCCTCTTAAGTATCCCAGCGAGGGCTGGGGAGGAGGGAGCCAGCGCTGCCCGTCGACGTCTCCCGGTCAGGTGGACTGGGGTCGGTGTTGTCCTGAGGAGGCGTGGAGAAGGCGGGGAAGTCTACGCCTCACTCCACACAGCGCCGCCACACTGAGCCTCTGACGTGAGCTGCGGCGGTTCCCGCGGAAACATTTCACTCTCGCCTAACTGCATTGTGGGCTATACATAAAGTGATAAAGTGATAAAGGACAAAGTGATAAAGCGAGTAGTGTAATGCATTACTGTTAGTGATCAGTGAAGTAGTAATTGTACTTTTGAAATGAGTAACGGGAAATGAGTAATAAATTACATTTTTTGAGTAACGAGCCCAAAGCTGGATGGGAATAATGTCTTCCATTTTATCGGAGACACTGATCCCTTTCCGCCCATCTGTGTCATCCGCAAGTAACCTCCAATCTGACAAAATAACTCTTCCCAATTTCTGCCGTGTGAGTTATTTCCGACCCACCTGAAGAAGCAATAGCTCCGTTAGTCTCGCAGCCTTTTATCACCGCCATGGCTCGGGGCGGGGGACCGGGCGGGCCCCGCCAAGGGGAATTGATAATGTTTTTTTCCCCGTTACGAAAAGGCGACGACAATAAATTTGCACTGGTTTGCTGCCACAATCGGTTTCTCTTTTTGGGGAATTATTTTGGCATCCAATTGTGTTTCTTCCAGCTCAGAAATGGTGGCCTTCAAACCGCCGCCGGGCCTTCTCTGGCAAATAATGCCGTAATAAGATGTACAAAACGGGAAATACATCCAGTGGACACATGACGCCCTCCTTGGGCCCCCGCCCGATGCTTCCCAAAGAGCCGCTGACATTTTCATTTGGGTCCCTCCTGGGTTCCAGCGGCCGTACGGAGGCTCCAAACGCACGCATCTGAGTTCTTTCGTTACTCAGAAGATGTAACTCATCTCGATCACACGGACACGCACACACACACACACGCACACACACACGACACACACACACACACACACACACACACACACACACACACACACACACACACACACACACACACACACACACACACAAGCACAAAACACACACACACTCCGGCGCCCACTCGTTCACCCTCACAAACGGATGACTCTCTCTTTGTCGCGCCCTCCCTCCGTCCTCCCCGACGGGGGTAGCAACCTTGCTTTCAAGCCTCCGTCGGTAATCCCGGATCGCGTCGGGCCCCTCGAGCTTCACAGAGAGCTGTGTTTTGGGTCCGTTTTTTTTTTTTTTTTCCTTTTTTACATTCGCATCAGGCACCTCCGCCATAAAGAAAAGTCTGACATTCTCTACCGTCTGCTTTCCCTTAAACCGTTTTTTATTTATTTCACAGCATCTCGGCTCGATAGATCCGCACGTTTAAGTATTCATATCTGCGCTCCGAGGCTCCGGGGCGGCTGATGAGTGTGCTTCTCGGGGAAGGGCGGTTAAAATGTGCAATAGGCAGCCCAGTCACAAAAATATGTTATTGGTCAACATTTGGATGAACATGTTTTTTTGGGGGTTTTTTTACGCTGACGTTATGATGACCGTGAGGGAATTTACTGTTTACGACACCACATTTATCTCAGCTCTGCCAGCGATATTTATTTTACACTGAAAATCATAGAAAGCAACAGAAACCTTCCATGAGGCCGAACAAAACACGGAGTCCGGAACCTTGAGTCCGGACATGAATCCATTCAGGATGGCCTGGGGAGGGGAAATGTTAAGTTGTTGTTAAGTTATTTTACCTTTCACCCTTGATTCTATTTGATTAAAAAAGTATTTGACAATTGTGGGGTTGACCAGTCCCCTGGGACCTGTGTGTATGAATTTACTATCATTTCAAAGAGACTTCCTTGGCTTCTAGGTCATATGTGACCACCGTGTTGCAACCTTTACATGTGTGATTTGATCGGACAAATCTTTGTAATAATTCAGGTTTGTTTTGGGAATGAGATGTGAAATGTTCAATAAAATCTGACATTATGGTTAAAAAGAAAAAAATATACATGCTAATATAGTGTAGCCTCTTTTGCACGATTCGACCCCCGTTGGCCTTACCCCATGTTGGTTTTCTCAGAGTTAAGTCTGTGATGGAACTCCTTGTAACTTTCGCTGTAATCTCGAAATAAATGATGCATAGCTCGCAGAGCTAGTTCTGTCAGACAACTTGCTGGCGCCACACGCTTCAACGCCCTTATATGGGCCGGCCTAGTGAAGCAGCCAATCCCTCTTGCTCTATCTGCTCTGCTTTCTGCATTACTTGCTGTGTTGCTGCACTGCCTCCACCTCCCCTGCATCCACTTGTTGAGCTCTACTCTTCTATCCAACGGGTGGTTAGGGGTTAGGGGTAAGGGTTAGGGTTAGGGTTAGGGATGCCTGTGTTCCTGTACACGTTGCCGGGACTCCAAACTCCAAAACGCCAAACTGAAATTATGCTTAATAGAGATTAAGAGTTGCCCGTCAGAAATTGTTTTGAATGGTGAAGCATGCCATAAAATCCTACAAATTTGAATCCCTGTGAGAATATGATACTTTCCATTTTCCAACACCAATTTCCATCCCATTACTATTGGTGCAGAGTGGTTGTGATGAAAACCACCGGTGGAATTGTGACCATTGTTTTGTGCTTTTCAGAGATTTATGACAGAAGGGAGGAAGGCGGTTCTATTAAAGAAAAGATGTAGAAGACGTGAGACAGGAGGTGTGGGTCGGCGCTGGAAGGGGTCTTACCTCTTCTCGTATTCTCTTAACGGTTTCCCCTTTCTGTGGAAAGACAAAGGAACAATTAGCCAAAAAGCAGTGCACTTAGTGCTGGACACAGAGGAACAGTCTGGAGTCCTCAACTTGATGGTGTATTGACTTTTACTTATTCTTATTTCTACCTCTGAAAGAGTTCATGGGGTGCATTTCACATGCGTGGGATATAACGATTTCCACAGGTCATGGTGTTCAACTGGATGTTCAGGTGCCAGCGTTAACTGAAGTTTCAGCCCTATTTGTCTTTGAGGATTAGAATCTCTCATTTTCTTTCGGGAATGTGGTCTCCGACCCCTTCCATACCAACGCACCCATTCACGTTGAAAGCTTTATGCTCTCATTCATAACACATATTTTGCCTCACCAGTGTGGTTCAAGTGTGGTGAACACCTATGATTGTATGAAAGCATATTGGAGACGGTTCTGAAAAGGAATCCCCCTTTCCCTGGATGAATAGCAGCGGTAAAAAAAAATATAAATAAAAATAGTTCCCCGTGGTTCTTAATTTAAGGTTCAACTTTTACAGGGGCACGAGAATGTTACAGTATCTCATTGCAGCATCTGTCCCAGCGGTATCTGCTCCGTTTAGCTGCCTGTTGTTGCCAGATATGATGGCTGCAGCGCACATTAGTTCTGCTCCGCTGCCTCACGAGCGGCCTAAAAGCAAGATGGCTTCCCCCGGGGAGTCGCCCCTACGGCCTGACTACAGATGGGGCCAACACGCTCTAACAAGGAACCAAACCTATTGCTATTACGGCTGCTATTTTAAATTGCTATTAGACGGCACAGCGCTTACACCGATCAGCCACAATATTAAAACCACTGATAACCACTAATATTGTGTAGCTCCCCCTTGTGCCACCAGAACAGCTCTGACCCGTGGAGGCATGGACTCCAAGACCTCTGAAGGTGTCCTATGGTATCTGGCACCAAGACGTTAGCAGCAGATCCTTTAAGTCCTGGAAGTTGTGAGGTGGGGCCCCCCACGGATCAGGCTTGTTGTTCCAGCACATCCCATAGATGCTCCATCGGATGGGACCCTAACTCCACCCATCCACATGATCCACCACTTTCGGCAGTGGGCAGGGTAGCGGGCTCACCAGTTGTCCTTCCTTGTACCACTTTTGGTAGGTACTAACCACTGCATACAGGGAACACCCTATAAGACCTGTCGTTTTGGAGATGCTCTGACCCAGTCGTCTAGCCATCACAATGTGGTCCTTGTCAAAGTGGCTCCGATCCTTACGCTTGCCCATTTTTCCTGCTTCCAAC
>NC_137192.1:26004236-26006736 GCF_960531495.2 Zeus faber | reverse complement strand
AATAAAAAAAGGCAAATATTTCAGTTTCATTACAACGAGCTCCTTAAACCCAGCAAATGGAGCTGAACGCGTTAAATCTCTCTAGATTTAAGATCTCATAGTGCCTATGATCTAATTTAATTACCATGTTTTTTCTTATGATATTGGCACAAATATCATTTCAGTCATTATCGCACAGAAATTATATTCGCATACTGCCGTGTGTGTGTGTGTGTGTGTGTGTGTGTGTGTGTGTGTGTGTGTGTGCTGATGTATATTAAGGCTGTGCAGTAAATCAATGTTAGATTCATCACCGCAGCTACTGTCGCATCATGACTACAATGAATACATCATTATTTCATCATATGCATATGTATGGTCTGAATTAATGTGAAAGCACGAGCCTACATTGGTTTTTGGACTGATGTAATATGTGATGATAAAAAGTTCCTGAATTAAAAGTTATATAGGACGAATCTCTGTCCAACCTGTCTCATTCTTAACATGGAATTTAGATTTAAAAGAAGAAATTGTGATGTTTATGTTAATATTTCCCAAATCATCCCCAATGATGATTATAAAGTTTCTTCCATATTGCCCAACTGTGTGTGTGTGTGTGTGTGTGTGTGTGTGTGTGTGTGTGTGTGACAGACAGTCTTTCAGTCATTGGTCTCAATGCCAACCAGTCCCTGCAGCGACACACGACTCCTTGTCAAGCCAGGAGGTTTTCCTGTCTGAGTAAATAAGGGTGTGGGGGAATGGAGATGAAATATGCACACACACACACAGACACACACACAGACAGACACACAAACACACACACACACACACACACACACACACACACACACACACACACACACACACACACACACACACACACACACACACACACACACACACACAGAAAAACAAAAAAAATAATCACGTGGGTTTGAATGATGTCTTTGTTTATGTCTATGTTTGTGTGTACATACAGTATGTGTATCTATGTATGTTTGTGTGTACATACAGTATGTGTATCTATGTATGTTTGTGTGTACATACGGTATGTTTATCTATGTATGTTTGTGTGTACATACAGTATGTGTATCTATGTATGTTTGTGTGTGTGCGTGTGTGTTTGCCTATGAGCATCTTCCTTTCCCACTCACATGAAAAAATATACACACTGCAGCAAAGTAGGTCACAAATTGTCACTGTCACAAAATGGATAAGAGAGCAAGAGAGAGAGAGAGAGAGAGAGAGAGAGAGGGAGACGGAGGGAGCAAGAGAGTGGAGGACCACCTGGCAGGTGAAGGGAATGAGCTCTAAATGGCCGCCAGATTGATGCCTTTACAGCCTAATTTATCTGCTCGCAGCACAGGTCAAGGGTGTGTGTGTTTTTCTGCTCGCAGTTTTTGCATGCGTGTTAAGTCACACTGCTGGAGCTCAACTGCATTTACTCTGCAGGGAATTGGCTCAATATGCCGTGTGTGCGTGTCTGTGTGTGTGTGTGTGTGTGTGTGTGTGTGTGTGTGTGTGTGTGTGTGTGTGTGTGTGTGTGTGTGTGTGTGTGTGTGTGGTTTTTGTACCAGCATGGATCCTGGTGACCTTCTGTGCCCACAATAGAGTTACTAATAGTATTCTCAATACCAAAATTGTGTGTGTGTGTTTGTGTTTGTGTGTGTGGTGTGTGTGTGTGTGTGTGTGTGTGTGTGTGCGTGTGTGTATATGCGTTCAATGCGGTAAAAGGAATCATAAATTATTAAAAGGCTTTCAGATGAGGTTAAAAACCCATAGAAGACCACACACACATTCCCCCTTTCATACAATCCCCCCCACACACACACACACACACACACACACACACACGCTCTCGTGCACACTCCAGTTCTGCGCTCACGCATGGCTGACTCAGAGCTTGTTCCCCAGAGTTCATCTCTACAAGGACAGGCCTACAGGGACATAACTCTGTGTGTGTGTGTGTGTGTGTGTGTGTGTGTGTGTGTGTGTGTGTGTGTGTGTGTGTGTGTGTGCAGTGTGGATCTGTACACATGTATTTGTACACTCGTTGTTATAACTTTGAGTTTGTGTGTGTGTGGGTTAGTGTATTTGCTTATGTGTGTTTTAAAGAGTGTGTATGCAAGTTTGTCTGTGTATTAACATAACACTATATAACACTTCTACACTTCAATCAGCTTTTTTCATGTGTATTTATTAAGTGTTTATAATGTTATCACATATACATACTAAATAAATTAACAACACTTACAAAATATGGTAAATGCATTGTGAACACACACAAACCACTGGAAAATATATCATTATGACACTAATAACAATAATACAACAATAATAATAATAAAAATAATAATAATAGTAGCAAACATAATAACATTAATAATAATGTTAATAATAATAATAACATTATTATTATTAACATTATTATTATTATTATTATTATTATTATTATTATTATTATTATTATTATTATTATTAATAATAATGATAATAATAATAATAATAATAATAATAATAT
>NC_137192.1:25994236-25999236 GCF_960531495.2 Zeus faber | reverse complement strand
TTATTTTACAGAGTTTTATGAAGTGAATACATCATTTTTGCAGTAAATACATTTTGATTAGTTATTTTTGCCTCATGCTGAATGAGGCGTAGCTGGCGGAGCTAGTTCTGTCAGACAACTTGACGGTGCTTCCACACCGTTACGCATTTAAAATTAAATCTAAGCGTGGTAACTAGAATTACTTATGGTTGATACCAATAGATACAACACAAGTGTGTACCTAGTGTAGTGTGTACTACAGTACAGTAGGTCACTCAAATACCTCAAATGGTTAAACTACCATAGTGGTAAAACTTGTATTTTTTCAAGTTCTCTAAGCATGAGAAATTAAGGTGTGGGAAGGAAGGTAATAACGATTGCATATTGTATATCTGTATGGCTTTCACTCATTCATTTGTTAAATTATTCACTTATTATTCATGGATTAATTACTATTTCCATGACTCATTCATCCCTCCAGTCATTCGCTGGTTCATTCAGTCAATCATTGGTTCGCCGTTTCATCCATCGAAGTTCTTAACCCCGTTGTCCTTCAAAACACCGCCCGGCAGCTGCTCAAACCTTTAGAACTTTTAAAACCACTTTTAAAAAGTCAAAGCTGCTGTTTTTAACTCCTCTGTTGTGGGTAAGCAGCCTATGCGTTCCGGCTGCATTCCCTGCCGGACTCTTTGTCGTGTAAATTGACTTTGAAAGAACCTTCACACACTTGTATCCACCAAGAGACAACTGACGGCGATTATTCCCACGTCTGGCTTGTCACCTGCTCTGTGTTGCTTTTCATTGTTTCCATTTACAATGCACAGCGTAGACGGGAAGTGAGCACTTGGCGTACGTACTATTCCTTGAAGACTGACGCTGCAGGAGAAGTATGGATGAATATATACAGTATTGCTTTCCTTGGTGATCTTTGGTTTGGTCCTTAAATGTACAATAGAGTGAAGCTCACGTGCAGCAGGTAAACTGAAAGGAAGAGATCGGTTCCACTTTTTACTTTTCAAAACCAAAATTTTTAGGTTTGTGTAACGTAAAATTGAGAAATTGAGAATACATATAAAGTTGATAAAACAAAAACAAAAACAAAAAAAAAATATATGTATATATACATAGGTTTTATAAATGAAAGCAACATTTTTATGTGGAACCGGTGACTCCAATTTAAAATATTTTACATAATATCTTCCATAGATGTAGCATCGGGGCAGCCATGATGGCAGATTAAAGTCTTTACCGTATAAAAATTCAAGGACATTCTCCCCCTTCATAATTTAGACTGGTAGTTCATCCATCCATCCATGCCTTCATTCATTCATTCATTTATCGATCATTTATTTTCCACATTCACACCCAGAATGCTGGTAGATCCACATCCACTGGGGAGGGAGGGCGAGCGAGCGAATGAGAGAGAGAGAGAGAGAGAGAGAGAGAGAGAGAGAGAGAGAGAGAGAGAGATACTACATTAGCACAAAAACCCAGAAAGGGAGCCTCCGACGCCCTGGTGACATGCAGATCTTTTTTGCATGCTTTTTATTCAAATGTCATTCTGCCACCGCCGGAGATTTGAATACTTTGGCAAAACGTGCACGTCACATGGATGTACGCGTCCGGGAATCACACACACTCCCCTCTTGTAAATCCAACGGAGGCATCTGAGCCGCAGGACTCAATGTGGAATTCATGCTAAATAAATGTGAAACAGCTTTGCTTTGGCGTGATGATCTTTTTCATTATTTTCCAGATATGTTACTTGAGACTTGATTTCTCGTGATGGGCTCTGCTGCAAGGCGCCGGCGGCGTCCGGGCGGCGTGTTGTGTTGGGGACAGTCGCAAAAACCCGATCTCACTTCAACCATTTCCACATCCAGTGACGGAGAGTGTTCAGCCTTGTTAGGTCAACCTACTAAAGTTGTGTGGAAATGTTCCTCAGCGAAATGGTAAAATGTTCCTACCGGCCAACGTCAGTCCAACAATCTGGACTGAAGATGTATTCGCGCCAGTGGTTGTGCGGCGCGTGCGAGGGGCCGGGCCGCTCAGGTGGAACAATGATTTTCAGCAAATGCAATCATGGAAGAGCTTGTTGCGAAAAATTATTCAAAACCACCTGCTGTATATGGGATTATTTTGGCTTTAAACCGGACGCAACCGGCAAGCCGAAGGATGTTAACAAGGTAATTTGTCGTCTTTACAAACAAGTAGTGCTGGCAAAAGTTTCTAACATTACCAATTCAAACCGTCGTTCTATTGCACTTTTCGGTTTTCCCAGTTTAAAGGAAAGCAGCATAAAAACTAACGCATTGTAGGCATGGTTATATTTTTTACTTTACCTTTCTTTATTATTATTTTTTTTTTTACCGCAAAGCTAATTCATTTCAAAAGACAACTTTGAAACACCTCTTCATTTTTATGACACCGAAGTGTGTTTATTCTCGGACATTTTTGGCGCAGCGATAAGGCACCAGAGTCGGCACGGGTCTGTCTCCAGTTTATCAAGAGTTTCACGACTGTGAACTGTGATACTGTGTGACCACTGGAACATCCCTCCTCCTTCGGGCGTTCCTGCTGTATAATGAAAATGAGGAAATTGACATTATTTGCCGAGTTGAATTCTCGAGGAGGCAGACCATTAAATGAACAAAACAAAAGGACAAAAATCATGCAAGAAAGTGACCAAATCCAGTGCTACCAGTGGAAAGGTTAGTCTGGAGCCCTGAAAGTAGCTGATTATTCTGAGTTGCAGATCTCCCAATGCAAAGACAGCATACAGATACAGTATGTCAGACATGTCACATTAGCTTGGTGCAAATTAATTAAAGTAATTACAACCTAATGGAATATTTCATTCGACGCCGTAATTAGTTTTTGGTCGTGATACTAAACTGACTGACTGACCTTCTTAGGAGGGTAGAGTTGAGAGTAGGAACTTTGAACATTTAGGGAAGAGGTAAGGCAGGCAATAGGTGGGAATGAACAGTTACCAGATGACTGGGAAACAACTGCAGAAGTGGTGAGGGAGACGGCCAAGAAGGTACTCGGTGTATCATGCGGGAAGAAGAAGGAGGACATGGGCTCTTGGTGGTGGAATGAGGAAGTACAGGAGAGCAGAGAGCAGAAGAGGTTGGCCAAGATGAAACGGGATAGTCAGAGAGATGAAGAAAGTAGACAGGAGTAGAAGCTGATGAGGCACAAGGCGAAGAGAGAAGTGGCAAAGGCAAAGGAAAAGGCGTACGATGAGTTGTATGAGAGGTAAGTAAGAAAGAGAAAAGGACTTGTACCGATTGGCAAGACAAAGGGACCAAGCTGGGAATGATGTAGAGCAGGTTAGCGGGATAAAAGACAATGATGGGAATGTGCTGACTAGTGAGGAGAGTGTGTTGAGAAGGTGGAAGGAGTATTTTGAGGAGTTGATGAATGAAGAAAATGAGAGGGAGAGAAGAGTGGATGATGTGGGGATAGTGGATCAAGAAGTGCAGCAAATTAGCAAGGATGAGGTGAGAACTGCATTAAAGAAGATGAAGAGTGGAAAGGCAGTTGGCCCAGATGACATACCTGGGGAAGCATGGAAATGTTTAGGTGAGAAGGGTAGTGGAGGCTAGGTTAAGAGGAGAGGTAGGGATCAGCGAGCAGCAGCGTGGTTTCATGCCAGAAAAGAGTACTACAGATGCAATGTTTGCTTTAGGAATGCTGAAAAGTACAGGGAAGGCCAGAGGGAGTTGCACTGCATCTTTGTGGATTTAGAAAAAGCATATGATAGGGTGCAGAGAGATGAAGTGTGGTATTGCATGAGGAAGACGGGGGTGGCAGAGAAGTACGTAAGAGTGGTACAGGATATGTATGAGGGCAGTCAGACAGTAAGAAGGTGTGCAGTAGGCGTGACAAAGGCATTCAAAGTGGAAGTGGGATTGCATCAAGGATCAGCTCTGAGCCCTTTCTTGTTTGCAATGGTGATGGACAGGTTAACAGATGAAATCAGGCAGGAGTCTCTGTGGACTATGATGTCGCGGATGACATTGTGATCTGTAGCGAGAGTAGGGAGCAGGTTGAGGAGAGGCTGGAGAAGTGGAGGCATGCATTAGAGAGAAGAGGAATGAAAGTCAGCGGGAGTAAGACAAAATACATGTGCCTGAACGGGAAGGAGGGCAGTGAAAAGCTGAGAATGTAATTAGTGCAGATGGAGAAGGCGGATGAGTTCAAGTACTTGGGGTCGACCATCCAAACATAAAGAAGAGAGGTGAAGAAGAGAGTACAGGCAGGGTGGAGTGGTTGGAGAAGAGTGTCCAGAGTGATCTGTGACATAAGGGGTTCCAGCAGTGTGAAGGTAGGTCTACAGGACGGTAGTAAAGCAGCCATGTTGTACGGTTTAAAGGGGGTGGCACTGACAAAAAGGCAGGTGACTGAACTGAAGGTGAGGAGTTGAGGATGTTGAGGTTTTCATTGGGAGTGACAAGGACGGACAGGATTAAGAACGAGTACATTAGAGGGACAGCTCAGGTTGGACAGTTTGGTGGAGAAGTGAGAGAGGCCAGGTTGAGATGGTTTGGACACGTGTGTAGGAGAGATGAGAGTTACGTTGGGAGAAGGAGGCTGAGGATGGAGCTGCCAGGCAAGAGGAAAAGAGGAAGCCAAAGAGAAGCTTTATGGATGTGGTGAGGGAGGACATGCAGGCTGTCGGTGTCAGGGAGGAAGATGCATAGAAAGGAAGGTGGTGGAGGCAGATGATCTGCTGTGGCGACACCTAACGGGAGCAGCCCAGAGAAGAAGAAGAAGATATAGCTACAGAATTGTTACTTATGCTTATAGCTTCAGAGATTATGTGCACCAATCTTAACCTGACTCAATTATTAACTTAGCCAACACGTCCTAATGCAAACTGCAACTGGACTATTTTCAGGCAGTTGCGAAATACATAATTTGTACAAAATCTGCACATTATCTCAACTTCTTCCATTCGAGTGCTGGATACCCATCTAAATTTTGGAGTACAATTATGTGGCAATGAAGAATAG
>NC_137192.1:25984236-25986736 GCF_960531495.2 Zeus faber | reverse complement strand
TCTGGCCCGCAGCCGGCTCCGCCTCGCCGTCCGTCCGGTGCGGCGCCGCCAGGACAGAGCAGCGGCGACGGGAGAAATCCCAGAGCGCCTTCGGGGGGCCGAGCGCGGCAGGACGGCAGCTGTCAGGGAGCTGAAGATAAGTGGGAATTTATTACGGCTTACTCTTCTGTCAGTGCCGCCATCTCTGCCGCTTTATATACAGCGTGTGTTATTTTTCCGATTGGACTTGCGTGTTTGCGATCGCGCTCGCACGGCGTGGAACCGGAGCGCCGTCCCAGTCGGTTTCCCCGGCCCGACTCACTGTGACTTGCAAATCTGAAGCCCCAACACACGGACACAGGAATCACGCCTCTCTCTTTACCCTCTCACGGGGAAAACAGATGCTAAGTTTGGCCACGGCGCATGGCTGGGCTGCCATGCGCTTCATTTCATGGACAGAAAATGTCCTGTGCTGGGAGGAACTGGTATTTAAAAAATGTATAAACTGGAGGACGACCAAGAGCGGGGACGGGATTTCTGCCGAAACACATGTGGTCGTGAAACAATGAAAAACACTGTCCTGAAGCCGTAGTTATACCGAAGACAACCCATACGCCAAGCCCTGTGTGCCTCATGTTGGGCAGCAGAGATCTACTGGCGCAGCTCTACAGGTGCAACTCTACTGGTGAAGCTCTACTGGTGCAACTCTACTGGTGCAGCTCTACTGGTGCAACTCTACTGGTGAAGCTCTACTGGTGCAACTCTACTGGCGCAGCTCTACTGGTGCAGCTCTACTGGTGCAACTCTACTGGTGCAGCTCTACTGGTGCAACTCTACTGGTGCCGCTCTACTGGTACAGCTCGACTGGTGCAACTCTGCTGGTGCAGCTCTACTGCTGCCGCTCTACTGGTACAGCTCTACTGGTGCAGCTCTACTGCTGCCGCTCTACTGGTGCAGCTCTACTGCTACTGCTCTACTGGTGCAGCTCTACTGGTGCAACTCTACTGGTGCAACTCTACTGGTGCCGCTCTACTGGTGCAGCTCTACTGGTGCAGCTCTACTGCTACTGCTCTACTGGTGCAACTCTACTGGTGCAACTCCACTGGTGCCACTCTACTGGTGCAGCTCTACTGGTGCAACTCTACTGGTGCAGCTCTACTGGTGCAGCTCTACTGGTGCCACCCCACTGGTGCAGCTCTACTGCTGCAACTCTACTGGTGCAGCTCTACTGGTGCAGCTCTACTGGTGCAACTCCACTGGTGCCGCTCTACTGGTGCAGCTCTACTGGTGCAACTCTACTGGTGCAACTCTACTGGTGCAGCTCTACTGGTGCCTCCCCACTGGTGCAGCTCTACTGCTGCAACTCTACTGGTGCAGCTCTACTGGTGTAGCACCATTCATGCGGCTCTACTGGTGTAGCTCTACTGGGGCGGCACTGCTAGTGCGGCACGACTGGTGCCACTCTACTGGGGCGGCACTGCTGGTTCAGCTCTACTGTGGCAGCAGTACTTAACTGGCACAGCTCTGTGTAAACTGCTCTGTTTGACTGTGTAAGTCAGGCCATCATACAGTACAAGTCTGTGTTTTTTAAGTGCTTAGGACACACACACACACACACACACACACACACACACACGCACACACGCACACACACACACACACACACACACACACACACACACACACACACACACACACACACACACACACAGACACACACACACAGACACACACGCAGCGTTGAGATCACTAGAAAAGCCAGACAGTTCAGGACCGTCGAGCAGCAGATCTGAGAAGCTTATATTTAAAACTCTCTCCATCTGGTACGGTGTTGGAAGTGTCATCACATCCATGCAGCTTTAACAGAGCGGAGCAGGGAGGGTTTAACTCACTATCTTATATTTAGCTAGATGTATGCATGGTATTTGGAGTGTTTCGTACTGTTATTGGTGCCAGCTATGAATAACAAAATAAACACTTAAAAATTAATATCCCAGAATCCAAACTGATCTCTGGTGATGTATCTATC
Source organism: Zeus faber (assembly GCF_960531495.2). Taxonomy (NCBI): domain Eukaryota; kingdom Metazoa; phylum Chordata; class Actinopteri; order Zeiformes; family Zeidae; genus Zeus; species Zeus faber. The sequence continues at coordinate 25,984,728 of NC_137192.1, read as the reverse complement.
TATTGGATAACAGAGGGTCATTGGAGTGCAGAGTGCTCTTTAATATTTTACAGACCATACCAGTGTCAAATTGAGTTTTTCACACTAGCCTGGACCATTTTCCCGATAAGAGCTCACATTTTTAAATATTGTCTCTATTTGGGGTTTGGAAAATGTGAACATTATGCGGAGAAACGTACCTTACAATGTGCTGCTATTAGTACAAATATGTACAATATATCAATATGAAAAAAAAAAAATCCTGAAAATACTGGAAAATAAATTCGATGACTACAGCCATGAAAATGAAAAATTCTTAACTTATATAAAAATAAAAAGGGGGAAATGGCATAAGGAACCAAAATGATAAATATGTACAGACTGAGGGAGCTGTGTTCATACTCAGCAGCGTCCTCGCGCCTCGGAGAAGTCTCATATTATTTATCTCGACAGATGCGAGCGGTAATTATTTCACGGCGTCAAAATATCAAACACATCTCAAATAGATCAAAG
>NC_137192.1:25966736-25974236 GCF_960531495.2 Zeus faber | reverse complement strand
AGTAACTATTGTGCATTATCTCCGGGTTCATGCAAAGACATTTCACTGCATATATGTGTGAACGTATGTACATTATGTGACAAATTATTGAATCTTGAATCTATCATAACAACAGCACTGTTACCAATGCCCCGTTATCTGGAGTGCTTAAACCTAGAACCTAGAAATAGGCATTTCAGAAGAACGTCTTTGTTTCACTGGCATTACCGGTGTTTTCACCATGATATGTCAGCCCAACGTCGATCACCACTAGTCAGTCCACTGTGGCCTCGGTGGCTGCTGACATTCCGAGCTCTCGAAACTCGGAAGTCCCGACTTTAGGCCCCTCCGGCCCACATCTGTCAATCTCCGCTCAATGCCCCCCGAAATGCCCGCTCACATCCCCGAACCGGTTCGAAGCGCGGACGAACACTCACCGAGGGCTGAGTTTGGCCAGGTTGGTGTGGTTTCGACGCCTATCCATTCGCTATTGCAATGCATTTGATATTGTGATGTACTGTTTACTGTTCTAATCAAAAGGGGATCAATGCACTCCAATGTGCTCAAGAGGCTGAGGAATTGGCAGGGCAAAGTAGAGGAAAAAGAAGAAAAAGACGAACCACTCTTCAAAACAGCCTCGTTAACTCTGAATGAAACACCAGCGACGCGGCCCCTAATGCCTTTGTCTAGGGCGAGAAAACACGTGATATAATAAATTCTGGGCGTATCGCCACCCCACCGCTCTCCAAGCAGGATTGAAAACCAAACACTGAAAATAAAAAAGCCCCATCGCTTAACTTCCAAGAGAAACAAGGTTTTTGACCTAAACCGGCAAAGCCAAGAAGTAAACACCAACCGGGGGTGAAATTGCTTCGAGGCGGATGTTGAGGGGCCGATCCCGAGGGCGGCGAGGAACCCCCGAGGAAGCAGTCAATTGGTTCATTCCTTGTCGAACAAACGTGTATCACCGGTCCTCCACGTAGCGGACGCGGAGGAACGATCCCGGCCCACCTGCAGAGAGGCACCGCCCGCGCCGGAGCTGTGCTCCTCAGCGATTTAAAGACTCCCACGAAAACCTTAAAATCACAGAATGTCATGCAGGCGGGCGCGCACGAACACAGGTCCGAGCGCACACGGGTGTCCACGCGGTCCGATCGGTGTTGATACGAGTACGAGCGACGCAAAGACCTTATGACTGTGAGAGAAGTCAGAGGATGCATCAGGGGAAGTGTGAGGGGTTGATAGAAAAGCAGAATATTGTGTAAAGTGCTGTAATCTCAGATGGATACAGACGAGCTGCACATACTCTGTCTGTCTGTCTGTCTGTCTGTCTGTCAATCACACTGACTGACAGACGGCTGCATCACCCACGTTGGAGATTCAGACTTCAGTCAAGGTGGAGGGAGGGTGGTGTTGCATATGGATTTCATGACCTGTGTGTGTGTATGTGTGTGCGCAGCCAGGCGGCTCTCTACGCATCGTTTCCCTTTCCTTGTCAGATTCTTCTCAGTCCAAAAACAAAAGGCAACCCAAATGTCGAAGAGCAAGACAGACACATCTCCAGTACACAACTCATGTCCAATGCATTGATGCCAGTATGAATTTAATCCATTACTTCAACACCGTCAGAGTGGGTCAAACATTAACATACTCTATGAAGAATGAATGAACAGCGCCCCAGGAATCGAACCCAGGACCTTCTTGCTGTGAGGCAACAGTGCAATGCACTGCGCATATTCTCGGACGCCATTCTCTTTATCTTGCCCCGGCATCAGACCCTTTGGGGGCATCTTGAATCTATATATATCAATATGGAACCACAGTGGGTCTGCCAGGCTTTATTTCACAAACGCTGTAATTACTCATTGTGGTCTGTCCCGCCGTGTTGCGGTCGACCGCTGCGGTTGACGGCAGCGTCATCGTTAAATCGTCGGTTAAAATTTTTTATTTTTATTTTATACTTTTTTAAAAACGCACGCTAAACATGGCGGTAGGATTTGGGCGAGTGCAGTCATTGCAGCAGACTTGCTCCATTCCCAGGAGACGTTTCCCGGCTTTGGGAATTCGTGCTGCGAGGATTAATGGCGGGTGCGATTCGGAGGGACTTGCACATGTGCTTCCATTCAAAGTTTGGGTCGGGCGGGCGGATTCCCATTAGAGAGCGCGGAGGTGACAGCTGGGCCTCCGGGGTCCGAAACATCTGAGCGAAGTGTTGGGAATCTGGTTCTAAGGTGGAAGGATTACATCATGGCCGCCAGAGCAGCGGGAGGCCGACGGAGGTGGTTTGGTGGTTTTGGTTGGCCTCAAAAGCCCTGACAAAAGGCAACTGACTCTCTGGGTGGGTTCACTTATCGAAACTTTCAGAAACGAGCAACTTCAACATTTCATCTTTTGTTCCCTGAGCAAACTTCAACAGAAAAGCTGGACACTTTCCAAACTGGCTCCTCAGTGTAGGAGCTCAAACTGTACGAGGAGGAGGAAGTGGAACAAGGCAGAGCGCTCCCCGCCGCCGTCCCCGGGATCAGACGTGTTCCCGTCTTAATTACACATTTGATCGCTAACGTTCAATCTTTGCATTTACCGGGATCCACGCCGCCGGGAGCGGCCGTTTACTCTGGTGTATTTTTATGATGTCATGTCCCAGATGGGAGAGGAACGTGGCTGATGAGTCAGTCACTTTCCCCGAGCGGCAGGACTGCTGCCCTACATTTCCCCCTGACTCACCGGCCGTGGATAAGAAGGCATCTCGCTGCTGTGGCATGAATAAGCTTCCATTCATGCACGTCAGGCTGCCTATTGTATTAAAAAACAGGATTAAAAAATAAACCCTGTTCAAATGCTCTCCTGCGATCAGGCAAAAAATAAAATGTGTGTGTGTGTGTGTGTGTGTGTGTCTGTGTGTGGCAACCCTGTCCACCCAACCAACGCTAAAAATAAATATGACCCCATCGCCTCTGTATGTGCACGTACAGAGCGGTTTCAGAGATAAATGGCCGCGTCTTAAAAACCATCGAGACTGTGGTGATTAGTTCCGTCACATCACAGAGTCAAGCAAAAAAAAAAACCCCAAAAAAACCCCAATGACAACAACGATAAACCGGCTGTGACGGAACCGGCTCTACCTCAAGGCTTACCGGAGCGAACCTGCCATGGTCTGTAAGCCAGTAGTTCTCAACGGTTGTTTGTCCATTTTGAGTGGACCTCGGGCGTGTACGTCCACTTTGTCGACGGACTTATCTTTCATGAGGTTATCATTACTGCAGGTCCCTCAGCGTTTTAACCATGTCCAGACAAAACTGTCTTTTAAAAGCTCAGGAAATACGTTGCCATTGATTCAGTGGATTTGTATTTAATTGGGTTTTAGCCCTGACTGCACAACAGCATTGAGGATCACTGCGTCATTCATTTTGTGAAATAAATGGTTCAAGTCTTAAAACACGATTGGGTCATTTCACACACAATCTCACACACACATTGGTATTACACTGTACATACTGTAATAAGCTAGTAAGCACATAATAATATTCATATTTATAGTTTGTACCCTATATACACATAACAACAACGTATCATGTGCATTGTATCACATTTTGTATATTTGTACATCTTAAATATCGGACTATTTCTGTTTTGAATTTTTGGGCTATTTGTATAGATTTGACAATAAATTGTCATTTATTTGATTTAATTAGTTGAGAACCAGTTCATCTCACTGATATGAACAACTCTGGAACGACTCTAAGCAGCCCGAAACAAAACCCAACACCCAAACCTCAAATCGGCATCACCTTTCCATGACCCCCCCCCCCCCCAGTAACCCACCCAATCTCCGCTGGGGACGACCCGCGCGTTCGCCCGCCCGCCCTCTCCAGCCACGGGAGGAGCCCCTTTAATGCGAGGCACCGAGTCGTTTCTGGAGACTCTCTGACAGATGACTCTCCTTCCAGCGTCGGGAGCAGAACCACTTAACGTCCTTTCAGACTTGCACTTTCCAAAACGCTCATAAACTCCTCTGGCTGAGTGGATGAGGCCTCGATGGCTCCCCGCTCCCACGGCCCTCACGCCGGGATCCTGAGCCACGCCGGTGCACGAGTGGCAATTGCTCTGGAAATAGCGCACGCCGCCCTGTTAAATAATTCAGTCGCTCACATGGTGGCACAAGAGGTGGAGTGGAGGGAGAGGCGGCGGGTGGAGAGCGGGAGAGGGGAAGGAAGGAGGAGGAGGAGGAGGAGGAGGAGGAGAAGAAAAACAAAGAAAAGATGAAAATAGACCTCAGACGGAAACAGTTGTGCGGAATGATCAAGGCCTGGAAAGCACAGAGGCGCTCGCTGTCATTACCGAGTTCTGTCACGATGACTCGACGCCCGTTCTTCTCAGGAAACATCACATCACCCAATAACACCAACTGAGAGGAGGCAGCGGCGGCGGTGGGGGTGGGGGTGGGGGTGGGCAGACAGGCTAATACGCTCGGGGAGGGAGAAGGATTTAAAAGAGACAGAACCACAGAGAGAAAGGAGAGACGGCCAGATCCAGAGGTATTTAAATAGAGACATGGGAGAGAGAGAGGTGGGGGGGGGGGGGGTATACAGTAGATATAAAGCCAGGGACGTAGGGGAAAGTTGTCTGCCTCTGGAAACCATGCATTAAAGTTGCCAAAGCCACAGTTGCCATGTTTTGGACACAAACAGCAGAACCCCCCCCCCCCCCCACACACACACACACACACACACACACACACACATCCATTTCAGTCCTGACCGCGGTTCCTGGCTCATCAAACCTAATGGAAGGGTAGTTTCCTGCTGCTCGGCTGCTGGAAAGGAGTTTTATGGGGGAGGAAGTAATCTGGATGAAGGGACAGCGAGACGTCCTGGAGAGCCGGGGAAATGGATCCGACGCCCCGGCTCGCTGAGCGGCAGCGTCGGCTCTGACAACGGCTGCTTTTCTGAGGTTCCCTTGAGCAGGACATTGAACCTTCCCCTTCAGAGTGTACTGCACCTGAATATGAAACGCTAATGGACGCTAATTTAAGACAAAATCTACAGATGACACCACAGAAATTCCAAGGAATGAAGGAAGGGAGGCTGAGTACCAGGGTTTTCACGATGGTGACATTTTAGTTGACGATTAATTGTCATTCAAGTCATTATGATGAACAATTAGCTCTGAAAGATTTTTTTTTTTTTGTTTAATTTATGACACTAAAATTGCCATGTTGAGTAATACACGTCTACCTATTACAGGAGAGGGATTTATTGGCATTGAAGACTGGAATATAAAGATTTGGGTATCACTTGCAACGCTTCTGACATTGGTTTCATAATTCCACCGACATGTGGAGGGAAACGTGGTGGAATCCAACCATTTTACCAAACGTTTGCACTAGGTTCAAAATGACAGAATGTAAGTAATCAGTGAGTCTGTGAACCCTTTCTTTGAAATGCACGTATTCCTTTGTGTGGACGCTAATGCTGGGAGTCTTTTTTTAAAGCCCTGGGCTGTATGACGTACAACATAGTCTAAAGAAGGACGCGCTAACAGTGTGAGACACGGGGTACACAAAACTGCATAATCACCACGGCTTTGTGTCGATATCATAAAGAAACTCCAGAAACCATGCTCTAAGGGGTCACTCTGGGTCTGGAAGATCGTGATGTGATTTAGTGACTGGACGGCACACGAGTAGAAGTGTCGTAAAGCGGAAAAATAATGAGCGTCCTTTGGAACAACATCTAAGACTCTGCCACGTGTACAGTTCCTCCGTGCATATGAAATATAATTAGAATTAACTGAGGTTCGGGAGTCGAGGCCACGCCCCAACCACACCTACTACCAATCAACATCTGCAGCACATGCACACACCCGTCAGATCCTCTCATTGTTCGGCTGTCTTAGCTTCTGCAGAGCCACCACCTCCCCCGTCTCCCTCTCCCGTTAGTAGTGGTGTAACGGAACTTAGATGATCCGTGATCCATGACGGGCCGCCCCCCACGGTTTGGCACATTTGTGAGCCGCGGATTAATTGCACAATTTCACCACCATAGTGAAATACAGTTTCGCTGCCGCTGTTACTTTTGCAAGTTATAATTCCCTAAAATCTGGATGCAGGGCTGCAGTGAGAAGAAGACAGACAAGAGGGATGCGTGCTGTGTTTGACGTCACGCTGTGTTGTTGTTACTTTACTCCCTGTGGTGACTGATGCTGTGTGTCGTCGCTGTGCGTCTGCCCCTCCGTCATAATGGAGCGCTCAGGATCCAGTCAACAAATACTATGTGTGTCGAGAGATGCAGACTTGTCTACAACATCCGCTGTAACTCGCTTTATTCTGAACCTGATTTACATGAAATATGGTTCGTTTGAACATGCTACTGGTTTCTTATTGGAATTAAATTCAAATACTGGGGGCGGATCTAATCATATTTTTTCATTCACTACCGTGTTTAAAAGAAAGAAGGTATCATACGTGCCTCATATTGCACATTATTTTAACAACTGATTATTGAATATTTTATATATTTTAAGATTTGGTTTCAACGTTGGACATCTTGAATGTTGTGTTCATTTAAGACCATGGGCAAAAGTTCCTTGGTTTAAGAGTTTTACAGTATAAATGGAAAGCAAAGTTATATTTGTCTCCCTTTCTTTGATTTATTTTTTGCTGAACCGAAAAATGAACAGATCCGTGACTCCAAACCGTGAGTTCTGTGAGCCGTTGTCAGATCCGTTTGTCCCTGTCCTCTATCCATCTCTTCGGAACCACCAGGGGGATCCGAAGGCGTGGCTGAGGCCTGACGTCCTTAAGACTCCCTCCCCCCGTCCCGAGTCAAGGCTCCCGGTGTTCCGTCCATCATCAGGCTCGCCTTCCATCACCCCATCCATCAGCACGCTGAAGCACCAATTCACCGATTTGCGACCATATCTTCTCTCATCCGGCATCACCATCGTCTCGTATCTTCTATGACTTCGCAAAATTACAACTCAATCGTTCTGTTGTTGTGTGGTCTCTCACTCGCGAAAATGGTTAAACGTGTGGAAGAACTTCCAATCCAACTTTAATGACTTCCCATATAAAGATATAGGATTCGACTATTGATATAACAATGGCTTCCTGCCCACGAGCGCTTGCCAAGACGGAGCCCGACAGAATCGACGTCTCTTCAAGTGACTTTGGTTTTAAGCACCTTTATTCCCACTGCAGGCAGAAATCTCACTTTTACTTCCCTGAAGAGAAGCATTGATTTTGCGGCGTCTGCACAAACAGGATGCGGAGCACTTCATCAGCGCCAGCCTGACGGGCGTCGGCTCACAAAATCTAAAGGCGCGCAAAATCAAATCATCACACCTGATTTTGTACGAAAGGTGGGGCAGGCGGCGCCACAGATCAAACAAATGCGACCGAGGCCGACTCCATCCCCCGCTTGTCCACAGCGGCGCCCTCCTTCTCTTCTTCTCTAATAAACAGTGATTTCGTGCCCTTACAGATAAAATGGCCCCGTCGCCCTTCCTTCTGTGCAGCCGCCT